>NW_027362764.1:534406668-535006668 GCF_046119375.1 Phyllobates terribilis | reverse complement strand
CATGAAATGCAACTTTAAATAAATATCACATTTTGTTTTGTGCAAATCCCACTCAATCCCTCCAAGAGTAAATTTCTGTTTTAAATTCGGTGCATTTTTGGGAGCTTTTAACCCCTTAATGATATTTGACATAACTGTATGTCATGATCGGGAAGATGTTCCGACATATGACGTACAGGTACTCATTATTTTGGCATTTGGCAAATATTAAAAATTATGGTAATTCTAACTGACCTAAAACGGGAAAGGTTTATTCTAATTTCATGTCAGATATTGAGAAAAACATGCATATGTGTCTTTTTATATAGTGTATGTAAACTTCTGGTTTCAACTGTACATATATAATAATATATATATACTACTCAGCATAAATGAGTACACCCCTTTTGAAAAGTAAGATTTCAATATCTCACTGGATATAAGAACAATTTTCAAAATTTTGACAAAACTGAAATTTTTTTTAACCCATACCATGAAATGTGATGGAAATGGAAACTAGATAACACAGCACCAGGTTTCATTCTATGCATTTTTTTAATTTATGGCATGATATATATATATATATATATGTATATATATATAAACATATATATATATATATATCCAGTGCTGCTCATTATTATTGGCACCCCTTCATTTTTTTCATTGACTGTAATATATCTTCAGAAATAAATGGAAATGTACAAAAGTTATATCCTCTGGATTTTTTAATTAGTGGTCCAAAGTAATACAACAAAAACCCCCATTGTTTTTCAACTTCCATGTTGCAATTTCAAAGAAAAAACAGAATAAACCGCATGTGCAGCAATAAAGGCACCCCTAATTAATATTTGGTTGCGCACCCTTTGGCATTGCTGACAGCCTCCAAACGTTTCTTGTAGCCATCTATAAGCTTCTTGCTCTTCTCAGGTGGAATTTTCTCCCACTCTTCTTTTGCAGTTTGTTCAAGCTCTTGAAAGTTTGCAGGGTTATTTTTCCCAATGGCAGATTTCAGCTCACCCCAAAGATTTTCAATGGGATTGAGGTCACTCATTGCTGGCTATTTTAAAACAGTCCATTTTTTCTTTTTCAACCATTCCTATATACTTTTGGATATGTGCTTTGGGTCATTGTCTTGCTGGATGACCCATGATCTTTGACTCAAACCAATTTTTCTTACACTGGGTAGGACATTTCACTCCAAAATCTCTTGATAATTCTCTGATTTCATGATTCCTGTGATACAGTCAAAGCCTCAAGTACCAGATGCAGCAAAGCAACCCAACAGCATTATGGATCAAACACCATGCTTAACTTTTGGTAAGGTGTTCTTTTCCTTATAAGCTTCATTTTGCCGTCTGTAAACAAACTGTTGCTTTGCATTGCCAAAAAGCTCTATTTTTGTTTCATCTGTCCACAGAACATTTTCCAAGAAGGATTGTGGTTTGTCAAAGTACTCTTTGGCAATGATAAGTCATTCCTTTTTACGTCTTTTCTTCAGCAATGGTTTCTTCCTTGGCTTTCGCCCATAAAGCTCTGCTTGGTTTAGTGTGCGGCATTTGGTACTTGTTGAAACTATGACCCCAGACTGTTCCTGGTTGGCCTTCAAGTCTTTGGATGTTTGATGTGGTGTTATTTTCACCATTCGCACCAACCTTCGAAGACATCTTTTATCAATTTTCCTCTTTCCCCCACGTCCAAAGAGGTTCTTGATGGTTCCATGATTGGCAAACTTCTTAACACTGCGCACTGTTGAAACTGGGATACCAAGGTCTTTGGAGATGGCCTTATACCCTTTGGAAGTCTTATGTTTGCTAATAATAATGCTGATGTCCTCAGACAGCTTCTTTGTCTTCACCATTGTGACAAAGGAACAGAGCCTACCATGTGGCTTTTTAAAACACTGAAGTCATCATTAATTGGCTAATTCATGTCACATGGGCACCAACAATTAATCACAGGTGAATTTTTTTTGTGATTTACCACAGGCGAGTCAAAATGCGTTTCCATACTAAATTAATGTAAGGGGTGCCAATACCAGTGACACAGCAAGCTTTAAGTTTCTCTATTTTTCCCTCCCATTGTTTTTGGTTTTAAATTATTGTTTATTATTTTCTCTTTTGTATATAACACGAGTGCTCTATACAAAAAACTTTTTCACTTGATTAATTTTTTTCAGGAGATATTCTACATTATGTACTTAAACTTCATGGGTGCCAATAACGATGAGCAGGACTGTATATGATGTGTGAGTGTGTAGAAATATTTGTTATGAAGTAGGTGAATTACTGTACTGCTCAAAGGCAAAACAGGCTATTCATATTTATGTATCCGCCCTTCGTGAACTACACCTATAATTGTCAAAATGCCTATATAGATGTAGTACTTTCTCACAGAACATTACCATGCCATCACTACGCCAATCTTGATGAATCAGTGTTTTGACAGGTTGATTGAATTCTGAGAGAATTTTGCCATCTTTGTGTTAGTAGGAATCTAAGGAATATTACTGTTTCTAGAGGTGAAGATTTTAAGAACTTCATCTGCATGTACTCCAATTAAGTATAACATTAAAACTATCTGCCTAATATTGTATTGCCCCCCTTGTTTTGCCAAGAGCATTGAACTATGGAGTCACAGACACCACAACCAGTCCAGTGTTATCTGGCACCAAGCCACTAGCGGCAGGTCTGCTGAGTCCTGCAAGTTATGAGGTGAGGCCGTCATGGATTGGACTTGTTTTTCTCGGACAAAGTCGTCTATCCATCACAAATTGGACCTTGTCAAAATCACTCAGATCCTTGAGCTTTGACAGTTTCCTACAAGCAACACATCAACTTTACAAAATGACTCCTAATTTGCTGCTTAAAATATCTCACCCCTTGACAGGTGCTATTGTCATGAGATAATCAGTGTTATTCACTTCCCTATTAGTGCTTTTATTGTTATGGCTGATCTGTATATTATTCCATAGATAGTAATTTTGCATCGCTTCGATGAGTTCTCACGAGTTTCATCATCACAGGTTTTCTCAATATGTTTCACTTCACTTTGCAATTTTACACGTAGCAGCTTGTAAATGAGGGGTTAACCATGCTGGAAAAGACTGGTGAATAAAATGTAATTATTACAGAGAAAATTTAAGAACATCATAAAATAGACCTATGTATGTTTTCATAGCTTTAAGGAAAGCTCTGTCCTATGTCAAAAGTCACAGACTTAGGTTATAAATCATCATAAGTGTATCGCAGGACACAGTCTGAAATCCTTTTTATTGCAAGAAGCCATTACATCAATACATTACCCATATTTAGAGAACAGCTCCGTTTTATTGTTACATAGTTTGTGGTTTTTTTTTTTCCGGATTTTTTTAAAATGTGGATGAGCTTCTAAAGTTCAGGATGGTAATGCTGTGAAAGTACAGTCTACGTACTAATTTAGCATAAGACCAGTATTAATGGCAGCAAGAGAAGCTTTGTCACTCCAGATTCTGCATCCCGTGAAGCTGCGGTGGTGGTGGTCATCCAGTCATTACCTAGGGTTGTCATTTCTTCAGCTACTATATCCCAAGCACATGGTGTCTTGCGTCTAAGTTCTGTTTGTCACAGCTGTCTGACCGCTGGGACGCAAAGCATTGCCCTTAAACTGAGACATGACTCACATTTTGTGACCTTCTTATATATTTAATTAAAATGAATAGTTACCAACAGTCCTAAATTTTCTGGAATTGTGCTGATTTTTCTGAAACCATCCCAGCACATTCAATCATGTCCTGGGCCAGAAATATAAGGTCTTACAGGGGTCCTGTACAGGGATCTGATCATACAACAGGGTGCACTGGATTGCTTCCATGGGAGGGCTGGTGGCTGGATGAACAAGCCAGAGGCCAGAGGGGGCGAGATGTGGGGTCAAGATATAACATCAGGGACAAAATCAGTTAGGGGCATTTGTAGTTTAGATTGTGGAGGGAATTAATTACCCTTATTTTGCCAACAGCGATGTTGCCAGGTATGACAATGAAAAATTAAGCAGCTTTGAAAAAAATATTGATAAAACATTTAGTTGTGTCTATGGGGCCTTATGTACAGACAATGCTAAAAACCCTGTATAGTCTGATCTTCCAGTCATTTTGTTTTTGCTGTTGAAAAATAAAAGCTGCACTGTGATTTGTTGTTATGAGTAACAGCTCACAAGGTAAATGGGTTCCACAGGGGTCTGTTGTTAAGTTCTGTAGGTGTTTCCCTGTATAGCCAAATTCTTAATGATGACATAGGGAGCCAGTGCCCATTATTGTGACAAGGATGGAGTCAGTCCACTTAATAAAATTTAACTTGATTTTTACCGTGGAACTGTTGAAACATACATACACTTGGTTGCATGGTACATCTTCTGTATTGATGAGAGGCACAGGCTTAACATTTACATGTAGCAGCATATCACTAGCTAGCAACATTTCAATTACATGACATAGCTAATCTGAGCCCTCCATACTTTCAGACATGCTTCTCTTCTGAGTACAGCCCTCTTTGCTAAAGTACCTGTGAACCGGCCTGGCATACCCTTTACTACCACTTTCAGATCTGACCTACACATTGCCTCAGCTTCAATTTGTCTTATGCTGTCTCAGGGACCCCTCAAATCTACAGTTATACCTTTCTAGGCTCTCAGCTGCATACTTGACACAGCTAAGCTTTTCTTTCTTTCGACTCCATTTTCCAGGGCATCAATGGTGTTCCTGTCGTGTCTGGGATCCAAACATTTGGACTGTCAAACTCTCCATAAGGACTCCACACCCAGAACAAAACCTAACTGAACCACCTAGTAACATCTCCCAAGGCTCTGCTCAGCTGCAGGGACTGACCCACTGTAATTCTTCCCTGCCCAGCTGCTTATTCTCCCATAGCTTTCACATAAAATTGATTACAGTTAACCATAAAATCACAATACCTTGCATCAGTGTCATGCAGTATACCATGCAGAAACATACAAATAAAAGATTAAGTCACATCAGTAAATCTCTTCAGGGGCTGTCAGCCATCTTCTGCTCCTGCTGGCTACACGGTCAATACTTTACCACACATTTTTGTTTCAAAATCAAGAGGTCATTGGTGGGTAGAATTTCTGCAGCATAACCAGCAGTATTTTGTGAGGGCACCCTTAGGATTTCTGTCACAGACTCATTTTTTGACAAAAAGTCATGACAGATAGTTTTGAAAGAAAGTCGTGACAGACTTCTCTCAGACAGAAGCATCACTAATATAGAACTAATTGGTGTAATTGCACTCATTAAATGCCCCACAATTGTAGGTTATTGAGAGAGGTCATGTATGCTGGCCAACTATAATGCCTGGATTTTAAGCAAGCCACACAAAAAAATGGACATTTGGAGGGGCTTTCCTTAGCCAAAATTATTGCTAAAACACAGGATCTGTTCTATTTTTAAGGCGATGGAGGTGGGACATATTTCTAGCTGCATGACTGGTGAAATTAGGCCATGTAATTACATTTTACCAGTGTTTTATGGTTAGCCTTTTTGTATACAGGTATTCTCAATGCTTAACCAAGATACTTAAATTAGACCATAAATATAGGACATTATATGAGACGGTGAATTCACACATGCTGTATGTTTTGACAATGGATTTCACCTCAGCAAATTCTTTCACAAAATCCATGCATTCTATGATTTTAAAGGGAACCTGTCACCTGATTCATGCTGCCCGAACAGCAGGCAGCATGAATTAGAGTCTGGCTGCAAGATTGAAGCCAGGCATATTTTTCTCTGAAACAGTCGAGAGTTTCAGAAAAAATATACTTTAAAGATCCGGGTTGGGACATAGGAATAGACAAAACTAGTCCAGTCCTGCCACCATCCGGCTCTTCTCAATACCATTGCAGGTGATTGACAGGACTCTCACATAGCGAGAGACCTGTCAATGACCTTCAGCAGAGCTGATAGATGATGGCCAGGTTGGACAAGTCTGGTCTATTTCTATGGTCCCTGGCCATATCTTTATAGGATACTTTCTCTGAAATGCAGAGAAAAATGTACTTAGCTGCATTCGTGCAGCCGGACTCTGATTCTTGCTGCCCGTGATTTGGACAGCACAAATTAGGTGACTAGTTCCCTTTAATGCAGTTTTTGTGGTGGGTTCACTGTGGCCATATCCACAGCAGACAAATATGCCATACACGGTCTTACCTTAGAAAGCCACATCATAGCAATATAATGTCATATTGAGTTCTTTAGAGGGAGTATTCTAATTTCATGATATTGTTCAAGCCAGTTGGAAAAACAGGAGAAAAGCAGTTAAGGGGAAAGAAATCATAAAAAATATCAGTCATTTACTCTCTCCAGCTGTGTTAATGTACAAATATATCACAGTAATTTGGTTCTAATTGTTAAAGTGTATTGTGTTACAGGCACATGGATTCAGGTCGCTCTTCCCTTCACTCTGTCTCGCCAGTCTAGTCTCCGTGCTTGACAGCTACTAGAAGCCCAAACTGACAGCTCTTCAAAACCTGCCGAGGAGATCCAGCATTAATTAAGTCATTGCTGGACTGTAATTTCCTTGAGAAGTAAAAATTTCTCACACAAGAAAAGGTTACAGAGACCTTTTCTGTGTCAAAATTACCATGCGGCATGAATATTAATGCTCTTAATGAAGACAACCTTTGCTTCATCAAGAAGGTTTTAAAGCAGGTGCCAAGCTGTAGACTTCGTATGTGGATTTTCTGTTCTGTGAAGAAAGGCAAGCAGCAATCTTTCCATGAAAGCTACGTTGTCACTGCAATAAATATTTCTTTCATCCTTGTTGTTTCTTTTCTTTTTTTTTTTTACAGCGTAAAGTAAAAATAAAGATGTTAATGGAGCGACTGCGAGAAGCCGAACATAAAAAGGTTATATTAGATATACGTCGCAGTAACCCTTTGCAGTCAAAGTCGTAAACCCCATTATGTAAAAAAACGAAGGCATTTTGTTTTTGGGTGGTGTTCCTCACAACCTAAGACAACATCTTTAATGGGAACATTGTAAACTATGAATCTTTTTTATATACAAATCTCTATTCAGCTCCTACACGGAGAAGAATATGGCAGCCATGTTTGTTCTCAAGGTAAACCTAGAAATACAAGCGTCGTAAAAGAATATGTTAGAGCAGAATAAAAGATAAAGCAGCTTCTATATTGTTTACGGTAATAGCATGCAGCGTTGTTCTGCAGATTTGTTTTGTAGTGTTTTTACTGCGGAGAGGAGCTGATAAATAATATCTAGTGCTTGTCTTTAAGATGTAATGATAGCAAACCATTTACATTTATTCTATTTCATACGGAATATGGCAACATGATCCAGCACAAGAAAGATATCAGGGATACTCCCAGCCATTGTAACCCTATTATACTCCTTGTCTTCTCCTAATCCATTCACCTCTCCCCTTCAATAAGATAACAGAACACTAACCAACTGATTAGGTCATAAAAAGAAGACATTTTTACTATCAATAACTAAATCCCTGTCCAATTTATCACCCATCTTTAACTTAGTCATGGATAGTATTGTCTCCCGGAACTGAAGGGACATTATGACGATAAATGAACCCCTGGATTAGAAGGACAGGCTTTCTGGAGCGCCATTAAACAAAAAGCATTGTCTTTTTCTGATATCCAAGTCCTATAGCAACTGGCTGCTGAACAGTGCAAATTGTGGTAAAAGACAAGTAAGAGTATGGCGCCCACACATTTCATTAGAATAAACGTACATGTTTGATTTTTTATAGGGAAATTGCAACCTTCGCTTGTGATATGTTGCACAATCAATACAATAAATATTATGTACATTTGATACATTTATATCTAAATAATTCTCCACAATTTTATTATTATTATTTATTATTATAGCGCCATTAATTCCAACAACAATTAATTGGCAACATTTATAATAGAAAAGAATTGTGAAACTAAATCAAAAGTAAGAAGGTTAACAAAAAAAATCTCCCCATAATAAAATGTAACCCCAAATACAAACCCCAAATTAAACATATATACTATTTATATTAGAGACATCACATATACATTTCCAGTTATTCAGCTCTAGGATATTAGTGATGCCAAGCAGGTGTGCAGTACTTGCTTATACTTTTCTCTTTATTGAGATAACTCGACTTACTTGGCTGACCTAAGTGAGAACATTTATGGAAAACTGCAGGTTTCTAGTCACCATCTCAGTAAGGGTGAGATACATTACGATGACTTGTGCCAGCTGGTGTGGAGTATCTGGAAGAGTGCACTGCTACTTCTTTTTTTATGATGTGTGATGCACAAAACTGTATCACACCGTCTTTTTCAAAGTGGGATTCCTTGGTTGGGCTGTGTGCTAGCCATTCTGTCTTGCTACTTCAAAGGTTTCACCCTTTTACCTCTATATAAAGGGATCTGATTTTCACAGCAGGAGCCTTGGGTTGCGTCTGTAGAGTAGCTTCTGATTGGTGGAGCGAGCTGCAGGAAAAAAAAATTCTCTGGGAATCAGGGAATTGCAAGCTAGGGCAGAAGCAAAACCAAAAGCGGCTCTTAGCTGGGCAGTAGGATCCTCTGTGCATATTCCACCTAACAACTCTGCCAGTGTAGTGAAAAAAGCTGAATCCGTGCTTGGCAAAGATAATTCCTGGCCACCAGAGTATGACAACAGTGGAGTACAGATGTGCTATGCAGTTTGCATGATTCCTGCAGAAATCAAGTGAAGTTACAGAAACAACAAATCACAAGGACCTATGCTATTTCTGCAACTCGGGAGTTGCACCAACAGTGTAGCTAATGCTACTTTGCTGTTTCCACAGCTCACATTCATTTCACCAAAAGCAGAGCAAAGCTGTACTCAGCTGTTTTCATATTCCCCTCTTTTGGTGTCTAGGACCTATAATTAATTACGCCTATCTTGGTCATGGAAGGCAAAGAGAGAAAAAAACATTTAAATTTGATTTTTGGCTTTCAGATGTTAGCTGAGATTGGGATCCATCTTAATCATCAAAATTCATGCATTTAGGACTTTTTAATATATATATATATATATATATATATATATATATATACAGTGCCTACAAGTAGTATTCAACCCCCTGCAGATTTAGCTGGTTTGATAAGATGCAAATAAGTTAGAGCCTTCAAACTGCAAACGAGAGTAGGATTTATGAAAAGAAGCATAAATCTTACAAACCAAAAAGTTATGTTGCTCAGTTGAATTTTATTAAATTTTAAACATAAAAGTGTGGGTCAATTATTATGCAACCCCTATGTTTAATATTTTGTGGAATAACCCTTGTTTGCAATTACAGCTAATAATCGTCTTTTATAAGACCTGATCAGGCCGGCACAGGTCTGTGGAGTTATCTTGGCCCACTCCTCCATGCAGATCTTCTCCAAGTTATCTAGGTTCTTTGGGTGTCTCATGTGGACTTTATTCTTGAGCTCCTTCCACAAGTTTTCAATTGGGTTAAGGTCAGGAGACTGACTAGGCCACTCCAACACCTTGACTTTTTCCCTCTTGAACCAGGCCTTGGTTTTCTTGGCTGTGTGCTTTGGGTCGTTGTCTTGTTGGAAGATGAAATTACGACCCATCTTAAGATCCTTGATGGAGGAGCGGAGGTTCTTGGCCAAAATCTCCAGGTAGGCCGTGCTATCCATCTTCCCATGGATGCGGACCAGATGGCCAGGCCCCTTGGCTGAGAAACAGCCCCACAGCATGATGCTGCCACCACCATGCTTGACTGTAGGGATGGTATTCTTGGGGTCGTATGCAGTGCCATCCAGTCTCCAAACGTCACGTGTGTGGTTGGCACCAAAGATCTCGATCTTGGTCTCATCAGACCATAGAACCTTGAACGAGTCTGTCTCAGAGTCCTCCAAGTGATCATGAGCAAACTGTAGACGAGCCTTGACATGACGCTTTGAAAGTAAAGGTACCATACAGGCTCGTCTGGAACGGAGACCATTGCGGTGGAGTACGTTACTTATGGTATTGACTGAAACCAATGTCCCCACTGCCATGAGATCTTCCCGGAGCTCCTTCCTTGTTGTCCTTGGGTTAGCCTTGACTCTCCGGACAAGCCTGGCCTCGGCACGGGAGGACACTTTCAAAGGCTGTCCAGGCCGTGGAAGGCTAACAGTAGTTCCATAAGCCTTCCACTTACGGATGATGCTCCCAACAGTGGAGACAGGTAGGCCCAACTCCTTGGAAAGGGTTTTGCACCCCTTGCCAGCCTTGTGACCCTCCACGATCTTGTCTCTGATGGCCTTGGAATGCTCCTTTGTCTTTCCCATGTTGACCATGTCTGAGTGCTGTTCACAAGTTTGGGGAGGGTCTTAAATAGTCAGAAAAGGCTGGCAAAAGAGATCTTTAATCCACACATGTGAAGCTCATTATTCTTGGTGCCTGAACTACTTCTTAATACTTTAGGGGGATCAAACAGAATTCTTGTGGATTGAGAGGTTGAATAATAAATGACACTCTGAATTAACTTTTAACGTTTTAAAAAAACAAAAAACAAAAAAAACAAAACAATATTTGCTGCAGTGCATTTCCCACTTCCAGGCTGATCTACAGTACAAATGTCACAATGCCAAGTTAATTCCGCATGTGTCAACCAGCTAAATCTGCAGGGGGTTGAATACTACTTGTAGGCACTGTATATATATATATATATATATATATATATATATATATATATATATATATAAATTTTGTGCATCAGTAACAAAATTATTATCCTTTATTATTTATTTTTTTACTTTTTATATAAGAGATTGCCAGAGGTAAGTGTTTACTTGTTAAAGGAAATCTGTCAGGAAGATTAACCCTCCTAAACAGTCTATATGGGCATGAATAGTAGGGAAAATAAGTATTTGATACACTGCCAATTTTGCAAGTTTTCCCACCTACAAAGAATGGCGAGGTCTGTAATCTTTATCGCAGGTACACTTCAACTGTGAGAGACAGAATCTTAAAAAAAAGTTTAAAAAATCACATTGTATTATTTTTACATAATTAATTTGCATTTTCTTTCATGAAATAAGTATTTGATACATTAGAAAAACAGAACTTAATATTTGGTACAGAAACCTTTGTTTGCAATTACAGAGGTTAGACGTTTCCTGTAGTTCTTGGCCAACTGTGCTCACACTGCAGCAGGGATTTTGGCCCACTTTTCCATACAGATCTTCTCCAGATCTTTCAGGTTTCGGGTTTGTCGCTGGGCAACATTGAGTTTCAGCTCCCTCCAAAGATTTTCTATTGGGTTCAGGTCAGGAGACTGGCTAGGTAACTCCAGGACCTTGAAATGCTTCTTACGGAGCCACTCCTTAGTTGCCCTTGCTGTGTGGTTCGGGTCATTGTCATGCTGGAAGACCCAGCCACGACCCATCTTCAATGCTCTTACTGAGGGAAGGAGGTTGTTGGCCAAAATCCTGCAATACATGGCCCCATCCATCCTCCCTTCTATACGGTGCAGTCGCCCTGTCCCCTTTGCAGAAAAGCATCCCCAAAGTAAGATGTTTCCCCCACCATGTTTAATGGTTGGTGTGAAGGAACGGCTCCAGAGGGGCCCTGCAGAGTCCCACTATTGCCGCTTCTTGAGGTGGATCCACACCCCGCCACCCACCTAATGTCACACTACGCCAGACGGAGCACGTGATACGGATCTACCTTTCGCACCAACGTGACGTTCCGCACCCCCCTTAAGGACACATAAGGTCAGATTAGTACAGTTCTACACTCTCACCTCCTGTCCACACGGGTACAGAGAGGCACAAGGGAGTGAGAAAAGGTGGTCCACTCAGTCACTAACGTGGCCCCACGCTCACTCACACCCCTGACAGGCTGAGAGGCTCTTTCACTACTCCAGTGAAGCAGAGCCTTGTTGGCCTCGATAGAGCTGCCACCAGTTCCTATTTGATATAACAGACTTATATCAGGCTAGAAACCAGCCCGGTAGCGTGTTCGTTGGACCGAATAACAGACGTAAGGTTCGGGGGTCAAGATAAAAGAACAGACCAAGATTAAATTATATATTTAATTGCCATAAGGGCTCACTAAAAGATCTACTCTACTATATACATAAGGGTTACATATACAATGGTCAGAGTTACAAATACAAAAGCATGGTACATCAAGCTAAGCTGATCTTAAAGTCAGTTACCAGTTTAGATGGAAAGCCTGGCTCGGATGATGGGCGGCCACATGGGGGAAGTTGTGGGCCCTGCTTGGCTGGTGGACTTCTCCAACACGTCTTGATGTCATGAGCTCCCCCAGGAAAAGACCGGTGGGAGGAGACCTGCAGTAGTTTTTAAACTCTCTGGGTTATTCCCCCTACTCAAGCCCAAGTCTCCACCCCTGTTCCGTCTTAGCTAAGAGACTCCAAAATCTAAAATGGGCTATACCACCGTACTGGATGGTCCCAGGAAACCGATTCTGGTGTCAACGGATCCAGCCGGGCCCCTGCTACGCGTGGAGACCAAACATACTGGTCCTAGGAGTGTCCAAGAGGCTGTCATGGGTATCGCCTCATCCTCCCCCTGAGCTAGAAAATCCATTTTCTGAAGAGCTGGGACATATAGTTCTTCCACAACTCGGTATGGAAGTATAGTACTTTAACAAAAGACCACATGTTAGGGACAAACAAAGTGACATCCTGTCAGCAGCTGCAGCTGCTAGGGGAGGGGGGATTTCTCACACCCCTTTGCTTGCTGCAAAGGTATTTAAAAGAGTCGGATTACACCGTGCCTGGAGATCTCACTAAGACTGGCCAAACAGGTTACAGTGATTGACATGGGTGATCTTACATTTTCTTCACAGTTGGGACGGTGTTTTGGGGTTGTACTCAACCTTCTTCTTCCTCCAAACACAGAGAGTGGATTTGATTCCGAATAGTTCCATTTTGGTCTCATCTGACCACATGGCCTTCTCCCATGCATCCTCTGGATCATCCATATGGTCACTGGCGAACTTCAAATGGACCTGGACATGTACTGGCATGAGCACGGGGACCTTGTGTGCCCTGCAGGATTTTAATCCATGACTGCGTAGTGTGTTACTAATGGTAATGTTTGAGACTGTAGTCCCAGCTCTCTTCAGGTCATTGACCAGGTTCTCCTGTGTAGTTCTGGGCTGATTCCTGACCTTCTCAGAATCATCCTTACCCCACAAGGCGAAATCCTGCATGGAGCCCCAGCCCGAGGAGGATTGATAGTCATTTTGTGTTTCTTCCATTTTCTAATAATTGTGCCAACAGCTGTTGCCTTCTTACCAAGCTGTTTGCCTATTGTCCTGTAGCCCATCCCTGCCTTGTGCAGGTCTACAACTTTGTTCCTGGTGTCTTTAGACAGCTCTTTGGTCTTGGCCATGGTGGAGAGATTGGAGTATGATTGATGGAGTGTGTGGACAGGTGTCTTTTATACATGTAACGAGTTCAAGCAGATGCAATTAATACAGGTAATGAGTGCAGAGTAGGAGGGCTTCTTAAAGAAAAACTAACAGGTCTGTGAGAGCAAGAACTCTTGCTGGTTGGTAGATGATCAAATACTTATTTCATGAAATAAAATGCAATTTAGTTATGTAAAAATCATACAATGTGATTTTCTGTTTTGTATTTTTAGATTCTGTCTCTCACAGTTGAAGTGTACCTACGATTAAAATTACAGATCTCGTCATTCTTTGTAGATGGAAAAACTTGTAAAATCGGCAAGATATCAAATACTTATTTTCCCCACTTTAGGTCATAAGAAGCTGAATAAAATGATACCTTGATATCTGTAATCCTATGTCTTATTCCAGAGAAATCGACGTCTTTCTTCATATATAAATGAGCTGTTAAGATCTACGGATCAGACGTTTATCTCGCTGACAATAAGCCTCCAGAGTTTATTTTAAATGAAAGGAGGCATTACCAGTGTGAGACATGTAGATGAGGAGAGCAGACTGTCAGTCATTACATGTCTCACACTGGTAATGCCCCCTTTCATTTAAAATAGGTTCTGTAGGCAGATTCTCAGAGAGATCTATGTCCGGTCCATAGAGCTTAACAACTCATTTACATATTAATAAAAATTTTATTTTTTTGGAATAAAACATCGGATCACAGATATCAAGGTATCTTTTCATTCATCTTTCTATGATCTCACATGTAAAGTGCCATGGAATAAATGGCGCTATAATAATAAAAAATAATAATATTAATATTTTGTGTGCCCATACAGATGGCTTAGGAGGGTTGATCCTACTGACAGATTCCCTGTAACTTCTGCTCATATGTACTATTAGGGTATATAGATATCATAGTGGGGATTTTCCACTCGAGATACCCTTTCTATGTTGCTAATCATTGCCACTTAGACTTTTAGACCTGAACTTACAGCCATTTCCTCTGCAGCAGCTGCGGGAAAGAAAAGAATTGGGGTCTTTTCCGGGGAGTCTTGGGAGCAAGACTTGCTGATCCTATATGGAAAGAATAATCTGTTTTGATACACAAAACCTGGGTAAAGAAGTGGTTAATTATCATATATCATTGAAATTGCATATACAACTTAATTGCACTAACAAATAATAAAATGTCAGTGGGAGTTATGATGAAGATGAATCCTCCAAGATTGCAGACTTGTGCAAAGGCCACTGGTTGTGTGTCCTTTTTTAAATGCAACCCCATTACTTGTGAATCTGTGCTGGCAGCTGAAGAATAAGAATACCATCCTCCACTGCATAAAACATACAACATTGTCTTTATTCATGTAACATAACTTAAAAAAAAAAGTAGCAAGTTGTTACATCAACAACATATGACTAATTTATATGTGTTTAGCTGACAGCATTCACAAGAACTTGTAGAATTGCTAGCAATTCTAAACTCAGCTGTGACATTTGTGCTGCAAGTAGGTCACACGATTTCCAGGAACAAGGCAGAAATTAAGAATAAAAGGATACTTAGAGTGGAGTGTTTAATAAGACGCTCTTCCTCATCTCACTTATATCTTCCCCAACTAATAAGAAAAATAAAGAAAGCTATGAAGAAAAGCACGTTTTATTTATACTGATCTCTCCTCTAGTCACATAGATCACAGCAGTGTTTGTGTCTGGAATTGCCCTGTGGTGCCAGCTGAGAGATTTATTCCAAGAGGTTGCTGAAATTTAATATGCAAGTGCTAAAGTAAATAATTGTTTTATTTCCAAAAAACACAGCAGAAAATATCATTTATGAATGACAGATGTTATGCTGTATTTATTTTTAGGAGTCAAGATTTGTGTTATGTAAAGCTCAGGGACGCCAGCATTTGGCTTCTGCTTGAATTCAGGCCAGGAAAATATATCATGACTTTTTTTTTGTTACAATACACAATGTTTGGGGTTTCGCTCACTGAGTTGTGTTATATTTTGTTAATGATGCACCGAACCAAGGTTATTTATACCTTGTTATTACACCCACATATCAACATTGTTTCTATTTGTCCCCATCAAACAGTTTTAAAAAAATTACATTTACTGGAATTTCTCCATCATATGTTCAGGTTAATTCTATTATTATTATTATTATTATTATTATTATTATTTATTATTATAGCGCCATTTATTCCATGGCGCTTTACATGTGAAAAAGGGGTATAATACAAGAACAATTACAATAACAATAATCTTGAACACAATGTGACAGCGACTGGTACAGGAGGAGCGAGGACCCTGCCCGCGAGGGCTCACAATCTACGAGGGATGGGTGAGGATACAGTAGGTGAGGGTAGAGCTGGTCGTGCAACGGTATGGTGGAGCGGTGGTTGCTGCAGGTTGTAGGCTTGTCGGAAGAGGTGGGTCTTCAGGTTCCTTTTGAAGGTTTCCACGGTAGGCGAGAGTCTGATACGTTGGGGTAGAGAGTTCCAGAGTAGGGAGGAAGCACGGGAGAAATCTTGTATATGGTTGTGGGAGGAGGAGATAAGAGGGGAGTAGAGCAGGAGATCTTGTGAGGATCGGAGGTTGCGTGCAGGTATGTAACGAGAGACTAGGTCGGAGATATATGGAGGAGACAGGTTGTGAATGGCTTTGTATGTCATGGTTAGGGTTTTGAACTGGAGTCTCTGAGCAATGGGGAGCCAGTGAAGAGATTGACAGAGAGGAGAGGCTGTGGAATAACGGGGGGACAGGTTGATTTGTCGAGCAGCAGAGTTTAGGATAGATTGGAGGGGTGCGAGTGTGTTAGAGGGGAGGCCACAGAGCAGGAGGTTGCAGTAGTCAAGGCGGGAGATGATGAGGGCGTGCACTAGTGTTTTTGCAGATTCATGGTTTAGGAATGTGCGGATCCGGGAGATATTTTTGAGTTGGAGTCGGCAGGAAGTGGAAAGGGCTTGGATATGTGGTTTGAAGGAGAGTTCCGAGTCCAGGGTTACCCCAAGGCAGCGAGCTTGAGGGACTGGGGAGAGTGGGCAGCCATTGACGTTGATAGATAGGTCAGTTGGGAGGGTTGAATGAGATGGCGGAAAGATGATGAATTCTGTTTTGTCCATGTTAAGTTTTAGAAATCTAGCAGAGAAGAAGGATGAAATAGAGGACAGACATTGTGGGATTTTGGTTAGTAAGGAGGTGATATCGGGTCCAGAGAGGTAGATCTGTGTGTCATCAGCATAGAGGTGATACTGAAAGCCATGAGACTCTATGAGCTGTCCCAGGCCTAAGGTGTAGATGGAGAAGAGCAGGGGTCCTAGAACTGAACCTTGGGGGACACCGACAGATAGGGGGCGAGATGAGGAGGTGGTCTGTGAGTGGGAGATACTGAATGTCCGGTCTGTTAGGTATGAGGAGATCCAGGATAGGGCCAAGTCTGTGATGCCGAGAGATGAGAGAGTCTGGAGTAAGAGGGAATGGTCCACTGTGTCAAAGGCAGATGACAGGTCTAGGAGGAGGAGGACAGCGTAGTGTCGCTTAGATTTGGCGGTTAGTAGGTCGTTTGTGACTTTAGTCAGTGCAGTTTCAGTAGAATGGTGCGGTCGGAAACCAGATTGTAGGCGGTCAAAGAGGGAGCAGGAGGAGAGGTGGGAGGACAGTTCAGAATGGACATGTTGTTCCAGTAGTTTTGAGGCATAGGGGAGAAGTGATATGGGGCGATAGCTAGACACGGAGGATGGGTCAAGGGAGGGCTTTTTGAGGATGGGTGTGATTGAGGCATGTTTGAAGCATGAGGGGAAGACACCAGTTGTTAGTGACAGGTTGAAGAGGTGGGCTAGGGCTGGGATGAAGATAGTGGTAAGGTTTGAGATGAGGTGGGACGGGATTGGGTCAAGGAAAGTTGATCTTCAGAAATGGTGGAGAATGTGGTTTTGGAGGAGGAGGGTTGAGTAGGTGTGGGGGGGGGCTGTGGGGGCTTTAGGCAAAAACTTTGTCTGATGGTGTCAATCTTCTGCTTGAAGAATGAGGCAAAGTCTTCGGCTGAAATAAGAGGAGAGGGAGGAGGCATTGGGGGACGGAGGAGAGAATTGAAGGTGTTGAATAGTTGTTTAGGGTTGTGAGACAGGAAGGATATGAGAGATGCAAAGTATGTTTGTTTTTCTGCAGTGAGTGTGGACTTGAAGGTAGTGAGGGACTGTTTGAATGCGATGAAGTGCTCATGGGAGTGGGACCTTTTCCATCTACGTTCAGCAACCCTGGAGGCCCGTCGCAGTTCTTTAGTTAGGCTAGTGTGCCAGGGTTGTCTGTTGATTGTGCGAGCCTTGGTATGCGTGAGGGGGGCGACCGAATCGAGAGCTGCAGCTGTTGTGGTGTTGTATAAAGTGGCAGCAGCACCTGCATCATGTAAGGAGCTAATGTCTGTAAGAGGGAGGAGGGATTCAGAGAGAGAGTGTAGGTCAAGGTGTTTCAGATTTCTACGAGGGTATGCAAGTTTGTGGAGTGGGGATTGCTGCCCCGGGGAGGAGAGAGAAGAGAATGTGAGTAGGTTGTGGTCAGAGAGAGGTAGAGGTGAGTTAGAGAGGTTACATAGAGAACAGAGGCGGGTGAAGATGAGGTCCAGTGTGTGGCCATCTTTGTGGGTGGGTGTGGAAGACCACTGAGTAAGACCAAAGGAGGAAGTGAGGGATAGAAGCTTAGAGGCAGCTGAGAGGGAAGTGTCAATGGGGATGTTAAAGTCGCCCATGAGGATAGTGGGGATGTCAACGGAGAGGAAATGAAGTAGCCAGGTGGTGAAGTGGTCAAAGAAAGTGGTGGTTGATCCTGGGGGGCGGTAGATGACAGCCAGTTGGAGGTTGGAGGGGGAGTAGATGCGCACGCAGTGCACTTCAAAAGAGGGGAGAGTAATTGCGGGCAGCAGTGGGATATGGGTGAAGGAGCACTTTTCTGAGAGGAGGAAACCTATTCCTCCACCGTGCTTTCCGGTGGGGCGGGGGGTATGGGAGAGGTGGAATCCGCCATACGAAAGTGCAGCAGGAGAGGCTGTGTCGGAGGGGGTGAGCCAGGTTTCAGTGATGCCGAGGAAGGAAAGCTTGTTAGTGATGAAGAGATCGTGAATGTAGGAAAGTTTATTGCAGACCGAGCGAGCGTTCCATAGAGCTCCTGTTAGTGGAACTGGGGAAGCGGGGGCTGGGCGTATAGGTCTAAGGTTAGAAGGGTTACGAGAGTTTGGGATAGATCGTGGGTAGGAGGTGGAAGTGATTGCAGGGATGTGGTGAGGAGGGCCGGGATTTGGAGAGATGTCGCCGGCAGTAAGGAGGAGCAGAGAAAGCGTTAGTAGGTGGGAGCAGGAGAGGGCATGAGGTGGCTGTCTGTGTTTGGAGACAAAGGATTGTATATTGAGGAATAGCTCTGAGGAGAAGGTGAGATGGGTGGGGAGAATGGAGGGAGAGATGAAGAGTTCCTTACTAGGTGTAGGGATTAGGGGTGGTTGTAAGAAGTGAAGGATTAAGGGGGTGAGAGTGAAAACAAAGACAAACATTGTTTACTGTAACAAAGTATCCAGTTACCTTCTGTTCCCTTCAGATTCAATTCAGGATTAATTCAAATTTCAGACACTTCAGCTCATGGACACTTAAGCTGAGGGACACAGACTGAAGTCTGACACAGACTCCTAGTTCTCAATATATGGGCTACAGAATGCATTCAGCTGTGAAGCAGATGGGAGTGGTCTGTGCTCATCTTGATCAGCTGATTAGATTGAACCAGATGCTGGATGCTCAACACAGAGTAACAGAGTAAACAAGGCCATAAATGAAAGTGGGGGGGTGGCTGGATCACATACCAGTGGGACATAGGGGTAGAGAAATATAGAGAAATCTGCATGGGTGTCAAGACGGAAAAGTTGGGTGACGTACCATTAGAGAATTGGAACAGAACGGTATAGGGAAGACAGCATGGAATTCAGCATAGGAAAAGTTGGGTAACGTACCATCGCTGGATCTACATTCTTTCTGCAAACATTACACCTTTACTAGACATGTAGGGGTCACTGATTATCACAAACAAAACATACAGATGTGTATGTTATTATTATTATTTTGCTCACTTATATAGCGCCATTAATTCCACAGTGCTTTACAGACATTATTGGCATTGGGTCTCACAGACTACATTCCTTATCCGTATGTCTTTGGAGTGTGGGAGGAAACCGGAGCACCCGGAGGAAACCCATGCAAATACGGGGAGAACATACAAACCCCTTGCAGATTATGTCCTTGTACCAACAATGTTGTAGAATTACTAGTCTGTATTAGGGTCAAAGCCATAGCAATGTAGGGTAACGTTAAATATGGTAAAAGTGATACTGTATATAACTATATTACACACTGACTTACCATAATATTTAAACCACCTACACCACCATATTGTGCAGGTCATACCCTCCAACCCATCGTGCCACCAAAACACCAGTCTTAGTGAGTAGCAGCAATAAGAGAAAAAAACGTCACTATTCAAACCGTGTACCTTGCTTGAAGATCAGAGGATATTCAGACTGGAGCCGGCTCACGCTGTAAGAAACAGGTGCATAAACCGAAGAAAAGGTATCCTGAATGCAATACGTGGTAGATAAGGGTGACATTCTGCGACATGGTAAGTGCGATGAAAAAAGAACTTTATTCCAAAAGCACAGAATTAGAGTATGGAGCTGGGGAAGCGGGAATCCTCATGGACGATGGCCGTTTTGCGTCTCAGCGACGCTTCAACGGGTCTAGGTTCAGGGTCCTCATAAATGGTAGAACAGTAGCATATAAAAAGCCACACAGCCATTGCAAGTTAATTCTTATGAGCAACAGGCTCCAGTGACAAACAGTACAGTTTCCTTAGCAGCACAGCAGTTCACAGTCTTCCCAGTAGTACAGGACAGCACAGTTCTAATGCAAAGGCACATTAATGAACACAGCATTCTTTACAGCACAGTGAGATGGAGGAGGGGGGGGGGTTTGCTGAGGGAGATGATCCTTGTGACACCATTTCTTCCAGTCCTTATCTTTCTGCCTGACAATACTCTGCACTGCTAGTTCAGGAACTCTACCTGACATGTGCTTAGCTTCACTCCTGACTTGAATCCTTTTCACTTGCAGGGAAGCTTCTGTGAGATACAGAACACACACACCATCTTTCTCTTTGGCTCCAGCCAGACAGTAAACAACTTCCCCACAATCCCCCTGGGGCTCTGCTAAAACCCTCCCTAACTCCTGTGACTGTGTTAACCCCTCTAATTGCTGGATGCTTCTGGAGCACAACACTTCCTGTCTCCTGTGCTTGTGTTACTTCTAATAGTTGCTGGATGCTTTTAAAGCAACAGTGCTACTTCTGCATGCTACAAAGTGACTGACAGCTATGCACTCAAGGAAGGCTGTCAATCACTAAATAGAACGGCTAATGGACTGAAAACCAAAGAATGAGCCGAGAATTAAATGAGTAAAATACAAGTTATATTCTTCAAAACTATATATCAAAATTACTAAACTCCTTCTAATCCATAATTTGTTTGTACTCTTGTGATGTGACCTAAGGATTCCCTGCACAAAGTACAAACACCATGAGCGATGTTTTAAGTTAGCTGATAATGCCAAGTGCAATAAACTTGATCCTATTTCTGCAGCCAGGGAGAGAGGAGAAGTACAACTGAAAACTATTTAGGTCTTCACCAATTCTGTCTTCTTTATTGCTGTTTACATAGTGCTTAACCCCTGTACTACCTTTGATGTATATGTACGTCAAAGGTAGTGTACTGCCCACATCCAGCTCACACGCAGAGGCCACATTTTTCCCTACACGTGAAGGGTGATTTAATCAGCCATCAAGTGTCTCAAACAGCTCCACCCATGGCTGTTAACAAGTTAAATCCCACTGTCAATCACTGACAGCGGGATTTACTGTAATGCACATCATTCATCCCGCCCATTTACGCCCCTGTTACATGATCGGCCGATGGCTTGTCATGACAGTCAGGGGTCTATTTATGACCCTGAGCCTGTCATTATGAGCCTCCTCTGATTGCCGGCCCATGGTCAGCATTCATAGGAAATCGTGATTTCAGCAGGACAATGACCACAAACATACTTCAAGAAGCACCCAAAAATGGATGGAAACAAAGCGCTGGAGAGTTCTGAAGTGGCCAGCAATGGGTCCATATCTAAATCCCATTGAACTCCTGTGGAGAGATCTTAAAATTGCTGTTGGGAGATGGCACCCTTCATATATGAGAGACCTGGAACAATTTGCAAAAGATTGGTCCAAAATTCCAGTTGGGAGGTGTAAGAAGCTTGTTGATGATTTTAGGAAGCAATTGATCTCAGTTAGGGTGTGCAACCAAATATTAAGTTGAGGGTGCCAACAATTTTGTCCAGCCGATTTTTGGGGTTTTGTGACAAATTATGTCCAATTTGCTTTTTATTCTCTGTTTTTTTTGTGTTGTTCCAACACACAGAAAGGAAATAAACATATGTACAGTCATGGCCAAAAGTTTTGAGAATGACACCAAAATTATATTTGCACATGATCTGCTGGCCTCTGGTTTTTATTAGTGTTTGTCTGATGTTTATATCACATACAGAAATATAATTGCAATCATATTATGAGTACCAATAGGTTATATTGACAGTTAGAATGAGTTAATGCAGCAAGTCAATATTTGCAGTGTTGCCCCTTCTTCTTCAAGACCTCTGTAATTCTCCCTGGCATGCTCTCAATCAACTTTTGGACCAAATCCTGACTGATAGCAGTCCATTCTTGCATAATCAATGCTTGCATTTTGCCAGAATTTGTTGGTTTTTGTTTGTTCACCCGTCTCTTGATGATTGACCACAAGTTCTCAACGGGATTAAGATCTGGGGAGTTTCCAGGCCATGGACCCAAAATCTCTATGTTTTGTTCCATGAGCCATTTAGTTATCACCTTTGATTTATGGCAAGGTGCTCCATCATGCTGGAAAAGGCATTGTTGGGCGCCAAAATGCTCTTGGACGGTTGTGAGAAGTTGCTCTTGGAGGACATTCTGGTACCATTCTTTATTCATGGCTGTGTTTTTAGGCAAGACTGTGAGTGAGCCGATTCCCTTGGCTGAGAAGCAACCCCACACATGAATGTTTTCAGGATGCTTTACAGTTGGCATGAGACAAGACTGGTGGTAGCGCTCACCTCTTCTTCTCCGAATAAGCTGTTTTCCAGATGTCCCAAACAATCGAAAAGGGGATTCATCAGAGAAAATGACTTTGCCCCAGTCCTCAGCAATCCACTCCCTGTACCTTTTGCAGAATATCAGTCGGTCCCTGATGTTTTTTCTGGAGAGAAGTGGCTTCTTTGCTGCCCTCCTTGAAACCAGCCCTTGCTCAAAGAGTCTCCGCCTCACAGTGCGTGCAGAAGCACTCACACCAGCCTGCTGCCATTCCTGAGCAAGCTCGGCACTGCTGGTAGTCCGATCCCGCAGCTGAAACAGTTTTAAGATACGGTCCTGGCGCTTGCTGGTCTTTCTTGGGCGCCCTGGAGCCTTTTTGACAACAATGGAAGCTCTCTCCTTGAAGTTCTTGATGATGCGATAGATTGTTGACTGAGGTGCAACCTTTGTAGCTGCGATACTCTTCCCTGTTAGGCCATTTTTGTGCAGTGCAATGATAGCTGCACGTGTTTCTTTAGAGATAACCATGGTTAACTGAAGAGAAACAATGATACCAAGAACCAGCCTCCTTTTAAAGTGTCCAGTGATGTCATTCTTACTTAATCATGGCTGATTGATCGCCAGCCCTGTCCTCATCAACACCCACACGTGTGTTAATGGATCAATCACTAAAACAATGTTAGCTGCTCCTTTTAAGGCAGGACTGCAATGATGTTGAAATGTGTTTTGGGGGTTAAAGTTCATTTTCTGGGCAAATATTGACTTTGCAAGTACAGTAATTGCTGTTAAGCTGATCATTCTTTGACATTCAGGAGTATATGCAAATTGCCATTACAAAAAATGAAGCAGTAAACTTGGGAAAAATTACTATTTGTCTCATTCTCAATACTTTTGGCCATGACTTTATAACAAAACATGTATAATTGCAATAATTTTCTGGGAGAAAATTTTCATTTTCTGAAACAATTTCAAGGGTGCCAACACGTTTGGCCATGACTGTATATATATCAAAGCATACAGCAGCACACTTTGTGCACTAAGATGTATGCAAAAGCTGAATATGTGAAATTTTAACTTTTCTGCTATGTAGAATATCCTTTTAATATGAAGATACTTAGATTACAAATTGACAAATTTGTTTGTGCGCATTAGCCAGACTATGTGTCATGGGTTTGTCATGACAGAGGAGCACTCTTGCACTGATTACACGCACCTCACCATCATATTAAATAGTGCAGGTTTCTGCTAGCAGTGCAGGGGATAAACTGTTCAGGTGAGAGCTTCTAGAGCTTACCAGGGTTGATGATCTCAGCTGTTCAGTGTTGGCCACTTCCCTCTCCTTTGTATACTCGCCTTTGGCTATCAGGGATGCCAGTGTTAGTATCAGGGCCTGCGTCAGCACCCGGTGCACTCGGGCAAGTGCTGGGGCCCTGAGCAAGCGGGGGGGCCCACTCGCCGTCGGGCACCCCACCGTGCTATGGGACCCGTGAGCAGAGGAGAGCGGTGTCAGCGCCCGCTCCCTCCCCCGCCCTGGCAGCCGGCACAATACTTACCTCTCCCCGTGCCTCCGGAGCAGTTACGGTCTCTTCTGCATCCTCTGACTGTGATGTCTCAGGTCAGATGGCACGGTGACGTCTCTCCGGAGCCGTCACAGCACAGAGCGGGAAGACGCCGGTGATGCCGGAGCAGCGGCAGCAGCTGAGAAGTGAGGTGAGTATTTGATTTTTTTTTTTAATGTATGGGGGAATGGGGCATTATAAGGAAGGGGGGGTGACATCCTGCATGGGGCATTAAAAGGGGGGGAACTGACATCCTGCATGGGGCATTATAAGGGGGGGAAGTGACATGCTGCATGGGGCATTATAAGGAAGTGGGGGTGACATCCTACATGGGGCATTATATGGGGGGGAGAGGTGACATCCTGCATGGGGCATTACAAGGGAGGGGGGAGTGTGACATCCTGCATGGGGCATTATAAGGGAGGGGGGTGTTGCCTCCTGCATGGGGCATTATAAGGGGGTGACATCCTGCATGGGGCATTATAAGGGGGGAAGTGACATCCTGCATGGGGCATTATAAGGGGGGGAGGGACATCCTGCTTGGGGCATTATAAGGGGGGGTGACATCCTGCATGGGACATTATAAGGGGGGGTGACATCCAGCATGGGGCATTATAAGGTGGGTGACATCCAAAATGGGGCATTATAAGGGGTGACATCCTGAATGGGGCATTATAAGGGGGGTGACATAATGCATGGGGCATTATAAGGGGGGTGACATCCTGCATGGGGCATTATAAGGGGGGGTGGCATCCTGCGTGGGGCATTATAAGGGGGGAACAGCCTGCGTGGGGCATTATGTGGGGGGAACAACCTGCATGATGCATTATGTGGGGGGAACAGCCTGCATGGAGCTTTATATGGTGGCCAGTATTCTATATGGAGCGTTATATGGGGGCCAGTATCCTGTATGGAGCGTTATAAGGGGGCCAGTATCCTGTATGGAGCGTTATATGGGGGCTAGTATCCTGTATGGAGCATTTTATGGGGCCCAGTATTCTGTATGGAGCATTATAAGGGGGCCACTATCCTGTATGGAGCGTTATAAGGGGGCCAGTATCCTGTATGGAGCATTTTATGGGGCCCAGTATTCTATATGGAGCGATTCGCCGGTCTCTGAGCTATTGTGGAATTTACAATAGATATCGGTCATGTAATGTAAGAAGTGAAATCTTTGGCATTGTACTATATATATATTTCTCTGCGGTATCTGTGCATCATGAATCGTGGTATGTGTTAAAGGGGCCCACTAAGACTCTTTCGCCCAAGGCCCACAAAAACCTGGAGCCGACCCTGGTTAGTATCATGCTGCCTAGCTCTAGAGCTGGAGGAGTTGGTTGTTTGCTATTTGGAGGGTTTATCTAAAGACTGTTGCTTGGTTATTCGGTTGTGGGCAAATCTTCATCCTCTCTTTGTTTGTTTTTTCCTTCCTTCACTCCCTGGTGTTCCACTCTGTTGTTTGCGAGTGCATAATTGTTAGTCTGGTTTGTTTATTTACATACACTACTACTCCCCACTTCCCTGGTTGGGGAGGGAACAGATTAAGGGTGGATTCAGGGGCTCAGCAAGGTATGTGGCCCCGGCGTCTTCACCATTAAGAGTAATAAGGGGATTAAGGATAGCTAGGGCTATGGATGCGCCATTTCTGGGGCGGCTGACGGCTGGTGTTTCTAGCCTGGGAGGGGGCCAATATTCATGGCACCCTTCCTGGGCTATTAATATCAGCCCCCAGCTGTCTGCCTAGCCTTTGCTAGCTATTAAAATAGGGGGGACCCCATGTCATTTTTTTTGGGGTCCCCCATTTTAATAGCTAGTAAAGGCTAGGTATTCATCTGGGGGCTGATATTAGTAGCCTGGTTAGCTCAGTGGGTATTACCCCCTTCCCAGGTTTCAAACATCTGCCCCAGCCGTCTGCTTAACTTCCGCTAGAAACTAAAATTACGGGGAACCCCACGCCAATTTTTTTTTTTAATAAATTCTTTATTTTAACACTAAATGACAAGTACAGTAATCAACACTATCACTGCTCTCTCCATCATTGTTCTCCCCATCCCCATCATTGCTCTCCCCCACACCTATCATTGTTCTCCTCAATCCCCATAATTGCTCTCTCACATCTCCAGCATTGTTATCCCACACATCCATCATTGTTCTCCCCATCCCCATAATTGATCTCCCCCATTCCCATCATTGTCATCTCCCCTACCTCCATCATTGCTCTCCCTCACCTCCATCATTACTTTCCCCACCTCCATCATTGCTCTCCCTCACCTCCATCATTGTCATCTCCCCCACTGCCATCATTGCTCTTCCCCATCATTGTTCTCCCCATCCTCATCATTGCTCTCCCCCACATCCATCATTGTTCTCCCCCATCCCCATCATTGCTCTCCCCCACCTCCATCATAGTCATCTCCCCCACCTACATCTTTGCTCTCCTCCATTATTGTTCTCCCCATCCCCATCATTGCGCTCCTCCACCTCCATCATTGTTCTCCCCCACCACCACTCATTGTCCTGGATCTCTCCCCAGTGTATTAGTAAAAAAAAAACAAAAAAAACAGCAACACTTGCCTCTCTGCCCGTTCTCCAGCAGCATCCTCATTGGCGGTAACTTTCTCTCTAACAAACACAGTCCCGCTCTGCATGATGGCATCATCAAGCTGCACTGGCCTGTGTCAGGGAGAAAGCGCCGGGCAGTAAGCAGAGGACGGATCCCTCAGCTCTGCTGCCATTCCCTCCTGTCAGCATCGGAGCTGGAGACATTGCTCGCTGCCCGCCGTGTATGATGAGGGCAGTGAGCCCCCCGGAGCCTCGAACTCCAAATTGCAGGCCAGATTTCCTTCATTATTAGCCGCCCTGCAAGGACCCCCTCCACTTCCGGGTCCCGGTGCAGCTGCCCCGGCTGCACCAGCGGTATGTCCGTCCCTGAAAGACACATCATACTTATTTCCCTTTGAAATCGTAAAATGTCCAGCAGTGCCATGAGTTCAGAATTGGCAGGGGCCAGTTGGACAAAACTACACACATCTACTGTTCAAAGCAGTTTGTCCAGAAGTGGTTTTCATGTAAGCAATGTAGCCAAAAGGAAATACCTTCAACAAAGACACAAGGCCAATGAACTCAAGTATGAATAAAAACATAGGAACTTGGTTGAAGAAAAATTGGCAGCAGATGCTCTGAACTGATGAGTTAAATTATAAATATTTGGCTGTAACAGAAGGCAATTTGTTAGTCATAATGATGCAGGAGATCGGTACAATAATGAGTGTCTTCAGGCAACAGTGAAGCATGGTGGAGGTTCCTTGCAAGTTTGGGACTGAATTTCAGCAAGTGGAGTTGGGGATTTGGTTAATATTAATGGTGTGCTCAAGTGTCCTCACTGGTGAGAAGTGTAGGCATATACTTATCCATCATGAAATACCATCTAGGAGTCATAAACAATAAAAACAACACCTGAAAGTGATGATGGGGCCCCCATAGAGCCCTAATCCCAACATCATTGAGTCTGCCTGGCATTAGTTAGTTGAGATTGTTTGAAACAACCTCCCTGCCAAGTTTCTTCAAAAAGTTTGTGCAAATGTACCAAGAACAATTGATGTTGTTTTGAAGGGAGGTCACACCAAATATTGATTTGATTTAGATTTCTCTTTTGTTCATTCACTTTTCAGTTTGCATGCACACACACACACACACACACACACAAACACACTCACACACACACACACAAGAAATAGAAAATGTGATAACAAAATAATGACCATAAAAATATGATTTTTTTAAATAAATAAATACATTTTTCTTTGCAAAAAAATAATAATATAAAGTGCTTGGCATAAATGAATACCCCCCTTTGAAGAGTAAGATTTTAATCAATGTCTCTGAACACATGGAAATTTTCAAAAATTTTGACAAGACTGTATTCATAAATCATTTTTTAACCCATAACATGAAAGTAAAGTTAATAATACAATTTTCATTACAGTATTTTCAGTTTTACTCAAATTAGTTGATGCAAAAATGAATGCACCCACATCCAAAACTACAACATCTAGTATTTTGTATGACTACCATGAATATTAAAGACAGCACCAAGTCTTCGAGGCATGGAACGAACAAGTTGGCAACATATTGCAACATCTTTCTTTTTCCATTCTTCAAGGACAACCTCTTTTAGAACCTGGATGCTGGATAGAGAGTGACTTGTCTCTTCCGAACTTCCTACAGTTATTTGATTGGGGTCATTTCAGGAGTCATACTTGGTGTTATGTCTGTCAGAGACCACAGGCTCAAAAAAGGTACCTTGTACAGCCAACACAAGCCACTTCACGAGGCAGATTCCAGAGGAACCCCGGCAGGGTTCTTCTACTGGGATCTGATCTTACAACGGAGTTCCCTGGATTGCTTCCATGGAATGGAAGGACTGCTGGCTGGAGGAGTGAATAAGAGTCCAGAGAGCTGATCACATGTGCTCAATACCAAGAGGTCACATCAGGGACAAAATCAGAAAGCAAGCGGGTAGTAAAAATACAAGCCAGAAAACAGGATATACACAATAGCACATAGAAGCTATTGATCAGAGTAACCAGGTCCTACCTAAGTTGAATAACTGGCAGCTAGAGACTGTCTACTGGGGTTTATATGGAAGGGAGCCCCATCCATGGCTCCCAACAGAGAGCTAATTACATTACCAGCTTACTGCAGCAAAACACAGGTGAATAGGAAAGATCCAATAGTCTCAGCATTCTAAAAGCCAAGCTGCCAACATCCAGCAGTGACCACAATATTAGTATGGTGCCACCTAGTGACCAGGGCAGGTGTTGCAGCAGTATGTTCAGACATGAATGTGACACTTGGCCACTGAATCACTTTCACCCTGCTCGTCTTCAGAAATTCAACAGTGGCCTTAGATGTGTGTTTTGGATCATTGTCATGTTAGAAAAGTGCACTTCTACTAAGGACAAGGTGTTATGGTAGTATCTTTTCTGTAAGTATAGAGCAGTACTTCTGTGAATTCATGATATTATCACTGAAATGTAGCTGTCTGAACCCATCAGCACTCATACAGCCCCACATAAAGACACTGCCACCATCATGTTTCACTGAAGGCACTATGTATTGCTCTTTGTACTCCTCACCTTTGCGGCGCCATACAGTTTTGAAGCCGTCAGCTCCAAAAACATTTATCTTGGTCTCATCACTCCAGAGAGTAGAGTCCCAGTAATCTTCATATTTTTTAGCATTGGCCCTGGCAAATTGTAGGCTGGCTTTTTTGTGCATGGACATTAGGAGAGGCTTCCTTTGTGAATGGCACCCATGCATGCCATTCTTCTGCTGTGTATGCCATGTTGTCTCACAGGAAATACTCACCATTTGACTTTCTACTTCATTGGCTAACTGCAGTGAACTTGCATGTCAATGTCCTTCAACTCTTTTCATCTGAAGACACTCTTGTTTAGGTGTTAACATTCAGGGTTGGCCTTTTGCTATAGTATTCTGACTGATCTTCTTGTAGCCTTCAATTTTGTTTTGTAAAGTATTTTTTTCTTTCTTATGTCTTGTAACATTTCTCATCTATGCAGTGCCCCTGCTGACAGCTTGAAGTGGGAAGGGGTTTTCTTTGTTAAGTAACACCCTTGTATAGTCAACTGTCTGCTGGACAACTGTTTAGTGAATGATTAGACTTACCTGTTGTTGAATTCTTTCCAGTTAGAATTTTGAATTCTAAACTTTAGCTTTGCTCCTAAGGCTGTGTTCACGATGCGTTTTTCAAGCGTTTACGCTGCGGAAATTCCGCAGAGTAAACGCTTGGGTAACACTTGGTAAACCTTCCCCCATGGTCTCCAATGCAATTACGCACTTTCAATGCCCATGCTGCGTATTTTTCCGCAGCGTTTATGCTGTGCTCAAAAATATGCAGCATGTCCATTAATTTTGCGGACATGCAGCGTAATCGCCGCCATTGACTTGCATTAGAACGCGCCAATTCCGCAAGACTGCATCTGTACTTGCGTAATTGGCGCGTTCTAATGTGCGGATGGTACCCAAGTCTGGAGGAGAGGACACTCTCATCCAGACCTGGGTACCATAGAATCTGTAAAAAAAAGAATTTAAAATAAAAAATAAAGTTTATACTCACCTTCCGATGTCCTCCCGGTGTTTTGTCCACGCCGTCCGGTCTCTTGCAATGCTCGCGCAGTTGTGACGGACCTGCCATGACGTCATTGAGTCATATGACCCATCACATGACTCAATGACGTCACCACAGGTCCTTCACACCACCGCGAGCATTGCAAGAGACCGTACGCAGCAGAGATGACACCGGGAAGACACCGGAAGGTGAGTATAATCTTTTTTTTAAATTTTTTACCATTCTTATTCTTTTTTTTAACTATTACTTGGTCACACTATATAAATCCATGCCAGTTGCATGGATTTATATAGTGTGACCAACTTGTCACGCACTTTTCCGAGTGATGCTCAAAATCGCTTGGAAAACTGCTTGAAAAAACGCTGAAAAAACGCTTCTCTCTGGCAGAAAAAACGCATGTAAATCTACATGCGTTTTTTTCTGCCAGAGAGAGGCAAAAACGCTCTGCATCAAATCTGCTACGTGGGCACATAGCCTAAGGCTGTGTGCCCACGATGCGTTTTTGGTGCGTATTTTGGTGCGTATTTGCAGCGCGTAATCGCTCCAGAAACGCATTGCATACCTTATCCCATGACTTCCTATGACATTCTGCAAGTTCTGTGCACATGGTCCGTATTTTTTCTGCGCAGATTTTACTCGCAGAAAAAATACGGACATGACCAATTCTTGTGCGTTTCTGCATGCGTATTTGCCTATACAATGCATTGGAAAAACGCATGGCAAATACGCGTCAAATACGCATGTAAAAAACAAATGCTTTTTTCTGCCAAGGAGATGCAGAAATGCTCAGGAAAATTTCTGCTTCATTTCTGCATCATGGGCACTAAGCCTAAGACTTTCATTGGGGTGTACCTTTTTTTGTAACATGGTCTTGAATGAACTTGATTGGAAAATCACTTTATTGGGTGTGCAAAATAACAACTCTTGTTTGCAATCAATGGCCTACATTTGTGGAGTACTTTGTTGTATAATATCCCATAGAAAATGTTGATTCTGAAAGAAATCTAAAAGTTTTCTGACGAAGCTTTTGGGTGTACTCATTTATGCTTAGCACAGTAAATTACATGTATACCAAAATAGTACTGAATAATTTTCATCACTGTCCCCATTGGAGCTCACAATCTATATCCAGTATGTCTTTGGAGTGTGGGAGCAAACCCACACAAACACAGGAAGAACATACAAACTACTTGCAGCTGTTATCTTTGGGATTTGAACACAGAACCCCATCATTGCAAGACAACAGTGCTAACCACTGAGCCACCATGCTGCCCTCCTTTATTAAAGTATTAAAAACACAAAATCCCTTGGACTATATCCCTACTTGTAGCAGAATCCAATAGCATTCAGTTAATTCTGTGTCCTAAAGTTAGTTTGTGACATTTACAAGTTTGAAAAGTTTTCAATAACTTTTTTTTAGCAAAAAATCTAAATATAGAGAATTCAGAATTGAATTAATTCTTTATCTACTGTTTCATGTCTAAAATGTGTGCTTGCAAGTACTTTATTATTAGAAAGAACAGCTATTAATTGTGACGATTTGGCAAATCCTTGTTCTACCTGAATGTCAAGGGCAATCTGACATTGTTCTAGTTAATGAAGTATTTAATATTATTTTTTGTACGAACATACACACTTTTACATGCCTCCTTGTTATAAAGGACAATTTTATAACTGATGTACAGAAAACAAGTGCTAATTTACAGTAAAATACTGCAGAAGATGACAAACATCATACTGCATACAATAGATATACTGTATATATATATATATATATAGTATTTTAAAACACATGCAAAAACAGATCTGTTTTGATGGTTAGCAAATTCGTAAGAAAGATATAACCCAAGAAAAGCGAGAAGCATATTTAAGCTCAATCTATGGGCACACTTTTTGACTGTTCAGGATGTTGTTCACTATGTAGACCAGGAGTCTTAAACTCGGCTGGGTATATTGGGCGCACTTAAAAAAATATGTGAATTTGAAGGGCCTGCATTCTTTGCAGGACAAGATGACATTTTTAGTGATACCATATTATTTTGTATACACCTTTTGATCATTTTCTTTGAACATCTTTGTCTTGTTTTTTATTTTATTCTTTTAAATGGCATTCATCGTATGGGTTAAGGTACAGTTTTATAGCTGGGGTCATTACAGGTTCTGCGATAACATACATGCACTTTTTTGGCTACTTTAGTTTATACATAAAACAGCATTTTTAGTGTAAATTTTTTTTCATACTTTCTTTTTACATTTTTTTACATTTTTACAATTTTTATTTTCTTTTTGTGGCCCCTAATTGGCCACATACAGCAATTTTGTCTCACAATTAGCACCATATAGTAACTCTGACCAACATCCTATAGTAATGTCCTCATCTCGTAGTAGTTTCCCCATCTTGTAGTATAGTCCCCATCCTGGTTCCCATCTTGTAGTAATGTCATCCATTCTGGTTCTCATCTGGTAGTAATGTCTACATCAATGTCCCCCATCCTGGTCCCCATCCTGTAGTAATGTTCCCATTTTATAGTAATGTGCCCATCTTGGTCCTCATCTTGTAGTAATCTTCCCATCCTGGCCAGCACATTGTAGTAATGTCCCCATCCTGGTCAGCATCTTGTAGTAATGTTCCCATTCTGGTCAGCATCTTGTAGTAATGTCCCCATCTTGTAGTAATCTCCCCATCCTGGTCAGCATCTTGTAGTAATGTCTCAATCTTATAGTAATTGTAGCGCCGGCGTCCCTGCCCTCTGCTAGGCAGGGACGCTGTTCCCCTCACCTCTCTGCTCCGTGCCCGGCGTCCTCCTCCCGCTCTGCTGGCAGCGCGCGCTCCTTCCCGGCCACTGTGCTTAGGGCGCGCGCGCTCTCTCTCCCTCTTAAAGGGGCCGCGCGCGCCGTCCTAAGGAGTCCCCGGCCAATGGCTGGAGGACTTCACCATATATAAGGCACCTCCTCCAAAATGGAGGTGCCCGAGCAATGTTGTTGCACTGTTCACTACTCTGCTTCAGCCCTCAGGTCCCGTTGCCAGTTACCTGCCAGATACCTGCCAGATTCCTGCCAGCTTGCTGTCTTATTCCTGCCTGATATTCTGCTACCTGCCTGCTAGCCTGAGGTCCGACGGTCTGCCTTACTACTCCTGTCAGTCTGTCTAAGGACCAGCTTGCCCGCTCACCTGGGAGCGCACATCAACTACCTGCCTGCTTGCCTCAGGTCCGACGGTCTGCCTTCCAACTCTTGTCAGTCTGTCTATGGACCAGCTTGCCCGCTCACCTGGGAGCGCACATCTGCTACCTGCCTGCTAGCCTACCTGGAGGCTCTGCCGTCACGTGCTGTGACCACCTGCCTGTCCAGTGACTCCTGCCCGCTCACCTGGGAGCGCTCATCTGCTGCCTGTCTGCTAGCCTACCTGGAGGCTCCGCCGTCACGTGCTGTGACCACCTGCCTGTCCAGTGACTCCTGCCCGCTCACCTGGGAGCGCTCATCTGCTGCCTGTCTGCTAGCCTACCTGGAGGCTCTGCCGTCACGTGCTGTGACCACCCGCCTGTCCAGAGACTTCTGCCCGCTCACCTGGGAGCGCTCATCTGCCGCCTGTCTGTTGGTCTTCCTGGAGGCTCCGCCGTCACATGCTGTGACCACCCGTTTATCCAGAGACTCTCGCCTGCTCACCTGGGAGCTCACGTCTACCATCAGCCGCCACAGGTCGTTCCAACCCTTTACCCAGAGACTGCCCCGGTCACTTGCCATGACCATCTGCCCATTCACCCAGAGACTGCCCCGGTCACTTGCCGTGACCATCTGCCCGTTCACCCAGAGACTGCCCCGGTCACTTGCTGTGACCATCTGCCCGTTCATCCAGAGACTGCCCCGGTCACTTGCCGTGACCTCCTGCCCGTTCTTCTAGAGACTGTCCCGGTCACCTGCTGTGACTGCCTGCCTGGTCGCCACCCGCTCCCTTACAAGGACCGCCCCCTTGTATAGTAGCTCAGAGGTTCCGCCTCCCAGACCCGTTACAGTAATGTCCCCATCCTTGTCCCAATCTTGTAGTAATGTCTCAATCTTATTGTAATGTCCCCATCCTCATCAGCATCTTGCAGTAAGGTCCCCATCCTGGTCAGCATCTTGTAGTATTGTCTCCATCTTATAATAATGTCCCCATCTTGTAGTAATGTCCCATCCTGGTCCCTATCTTGTAGTAATGTCCCATGTCCCATCCTGGTCAGCATCTTGTAGTAATGTTCCCATCTTATAGCAATGTCCCCATCCTGGTCAGCATCTGGTAGTAATGTCCCCATCTTATAACAATGTCCCCATCCTGGTCAGCCTCTTGTAGTAATGTCCCTATCTTGTAGGAATGTCCCCATCCTGTTCACCATATTGTAGTAATTTCTGCCATGCTTCACATACACATTAAAAAAAATCCTTCTCACCTGACCTTTGCTCCGATGGTGAACAGCGTCCTCCACAGCTTGGGTGGCGCATGACAGTGATGTCACACGCTGCTCACGCCGGCCTCTGATTGGCCGGTGGCTCATATTGGTATTGCAGCCCAGAGAGCTGATATCTGCACCGGAATGCATTTCAATTGAATGTGCATCCAAGGATGCACATTCAACTGCAAAGAATTGCTGACGCTGGCAGGCCAACATCATGTCTCACAAGCGATAATGTCCATAACTCAGTAACTTCATCACTCTTGAGACACGACTGGGAGTGACGTATGAAGTGTAGCTCTCATAACGACGCTCCATAGGTTGCTGTACAGAATCGCTCGACGTCGTGGGTACCCCAATGGATTACATCAAAGTTGCGGGGATTTTTATTTAATAATAAATTGTTGAATGAGGTAGTGTTTCTTGTTTTTGTTTATTTAACTCTCTTTTTAAGTCTTTCAGGTTCCCATTTTTGGACTACTTCTGATTACATCGGATCATCTGATCTTCATGGTTTTTTTTTTGCTTTTTAATAAATTGGTGAACAATGTGTGGGGGAGTGTTTTTTTTTTACATAAACTATTTTTTCCTGAGTGAGTGTATTTTTTTTTATTACTGGGTTAGTATTGGGGTGTCTGATAGACACCTCTCCATTACAAGTCCCTGGGCTTGAAGCTAGCTGACATTACAAAGCTGACATCAACCACATAAACTATTACCCTGATTGCCAGTGCACCAGGGCAATCGGTAATAGCCAGGCAAAGTGCCCGAATTCTGAGGCGGCTGCAGGCTTGTATTGTTAGGCTGGAAATGGCCCATTAAACATGGACCTTCCCAGTCTGAAAATATAAGCCTGCAGCTGTCTGCTTTACCTTAGCTGGTTATCAAAAATAGGGGGGACTCGATGTCATTTTTTAAAATGATTTATTTAAGATATAGATGTGTCTTTTGGTTGTGTTTGCGCTGCATATACTCACTTTACAACGCATGTCCTTTTTTTAACTGTGGATTTACCGCATCTAATGCAAGTCTGTGGTGAAAGTCCACACAGAAGACTGACCGTTCCCGCAAAAGAAATTGACATGCTTCAGCTCAGAAAATATGCTGCGTCCAAAACACTACTATTCCTGATTGGGGGCACACAGCCTAAGTGTTTTTATTTTAACAGGGGCAAATATTCATATTGAGAAGGGGTTGCCTTAGTAGTGGACAACCCCATTAATAAAGACATTGCCAATTTTTTTTTAAAAAAACACATGTATCACAAAAATCTGATTAAAAAATGTGTGATTTTCTGATGGTGGCTTCTATTTAATATTTTCAATTTGGTATCTGTTTTGTGTTCCTGGGTAGCTTGGTCCCCCACAATGACAATTTATACAGTGATGTGATATGTTGACACTTTTAGATGGGCTACATGGTAATTTTAGCAACAGTTTGTGCGGCCAAAGTTTGCTATATTCCACTACTACTAGCAAATAAGGTCGCCAACTTGTTCTGACTTTCATGCCTTGTCATGGTCGCAGTGCCATTCACTTGAGCTGTGCTGCAATGTAAAAGCTGCATATAGCAATCTTTGACCTTGAAACCTGTATAGCAGTTAAAGTCTACATGTAGCCTCACCCTTAAAAGAGTACCCCAGGCATAAGTATTTGGTGACTTGTCTTCAGGATAGGTCATCAATATCAAATTGGTGTGGGTCCAACATCTTGTGCCAGCTGCAGCTGAGTGTAAAGAGTTTGAACGGAGTTCATGAGCATAGGTAGGTCCATTCAAAGTGTAGGGGCTGCTGCCAGCCGTTGCTCGCTATTGCATCATGGCTTTTATTCGAAGGAAGAGGAATTGAGGTGCATGACAGCAACAGCCATTAAACTTTGAACGGCGCTGCGCTCAACAACTCTATTCAAAGTGTTTATATCCAACTGTCCTTGGCGCGAAAGTCAGCTGAATGATGGTGGCAATCCTCCACGATCTACTACTGATAACCTATCCTGTAGATGGGTCATTAAATACATGTGCCTGGATAACCCCTTTAAATAAAATAAAGCAATTGTAAAGTGAAATGGTAATAATTTAAATTTTTTAAGCTCAAATAATCTAACTTTTAGAGGACAAAAATTTCATTTTAAAAATGTCTTCTACCCTCAAACATTTTTCAACAAGTTATTGTACATTTACAAATTCTGGAATAGATCAGCAACATGCGTTGATCTTTCTAGTGGATCATATAGGCACATTGGTTGTGTGCACACAACCAAATGCAACAACCAAAGGAAGTAGAGTGACAGTGATAGACAACCAGTAAGTATATATTCCAATACATTGTTATGAAAGTATTACATTTTAGAGAAAAATTAAGTGTAATAAAATAATTAGTTAAAAATGTGAGCACAAAAGTAGAGAATAAATATAATAAAAAAATAAAAATGAAAGAAAACGTAAAACTACATATATCGTAAATCTCTTTAACCCTCTTGCATAGATCATAATTCCCTTTACTATAATCTGTCAAATTATTTTTTAATGCAGAATGAACTTGAAAAATAATCTAAATGTCATGAAAATTTTTAATAGTCTAATAATTGTGTAAAAAATGTCACACCAAGATGGAAAGCACAAAGCTGTTGGTCAAATTCACGTCTTTTTCTTTGTCATATGTGCAAACCAATTTGTTTTCATTGTGCTGGATCAGTTTTGGGTATGTGTGTTATTTGTTTTTCTCTTTTGTAAAAAAAAATGTAAAAATGTCAACTTCTAGTGAAAACGGACAGCACGAGGCTGACATACGAATGTCATCACAGAGCTATACATTTTTTCATGGACCCAGTCACTTAACTAGGCAACTTGGATCCGCAAATTTGAGCAGAAATTTAGATTCTATTAATAATAATAATTACAAAAGTAGGCCTACAAATAGATGGTGTAAACTAATGCTACACAGTCCAAAAAATGCATTTATTAACAGCATGAGACAAATTTTAAAACTGTCTAGTCGTTTGCAATTATTTTAGTAAACGAGTATTCTCAAGTTTGAAAGTTATCCAGTATATATGTAATAGGGAATAACTTTCTGACCAATGTGGGTCCAACCAGAGGTGCAACTAGGGATTCAGCTCAGGGGAGGCGAAACAGTGGGCCTCTATCCAGGTAACCCTGGTTACAACTACGGTGGCACAGCCCAATCGTGGGTACAGGGGAACCTCAGCAGATGATCCTGCTGTAACTGAAACAAAAAATTCTACACAAGACCAACACTGATATTACCGCTATATTATTATTATCTATTATTGTAGCGCCATTAATTCCATGGCGCTTTACATGTGAAAAGGGGTATACATAGCAAACAACAAGTACAATAATTTTAACAAAAATGAGTCAGAAGGAGAGCAGACCCTGCCTGTGACGGCTCACGATCTACAAATGATGGGTGAGGATACAGTAGGTGAGGATAGAGCTAGTCGTGCAGTGGTATGGTGGAACAAGGGTTATTGCAGGCTGTAGGCTTGTAGGAAGAGGTAGGTCTTCAGGTTCCTTTTGAAGGTTTCCCCAGTAGGCGAGAGTCTGATATGTTGGGGTAGAGTTCCAGAGAAGTGGAGATACATGGAAGAAATCTTGTTTGCGATTGTGGGAAGAGGAGATAAGAGGGGAGTAGAGAAGGAGATCTTGTGAGGATCGGAGGTTGCGTGTAGGTAAGTATCAGGAGATTGGTCACAGATGTATGGAGGAGACAAGTTGTGGATGGCTTTGTATGCCAAAGTTAGGGTTTTGAACTGGAGTCTCTGAGTAATAGGGAGCCAGTGCAGGGATTGACAGAGGTGAGAGGCCAGGGAATAGCGGGGTGACACGTGGATTAGTCTTTTTTATGAAATTTTTATGAAATGAAACGCTACATTTCATAAACATTAACAAGCACAAAAAAGGTCCCAAATGGTATCCATAGGTTACTATATATCATACCCAACTCAAAAATTATAGAACATGAATTTGTACAGAAAAATATCATCCACACAAATAAAGAGAGAGTATTGAGGGTAATATAAAACCATTAATCTTTATTCAAAAATTAAAAAATAAATAAATACCCGTACTTCAAACAAACAGGGGTACAACCCCCTTAACGCTCCATCCAAAATAGCCAATCATATATAGATATAGACAATTATACTTTATACCCAGGCAAAAAGTAATGCAAATATATATATATATTTTTTATATTTTTTTATAATTATTTTATATATTTTGCTAACTATGCATAAGCATGTATAAACAAATAACAAGAAGTGGGTTATGGATGTCCCTAAAAAGAGTTAGACAGAACAGTACTCCATAAGGACATACCAATGATCCCCACTTCCAAAAAGAATCTTTTTATTATAATAAATTTACCTGGAACAGGACTGCTAGGGATGAGCACGTGAGGGCAAACCTGAACGCTCTGACGCGCGTTTCGTTACCTTCTTCAAGGAGCACGGTGAGTACTCTGTATTACGTGCTATATATAGGGGGATGCTGCCTGTCAATAATCCTGTACAGCTGTTCGTAAGGAAATGCAGTTGGTTGTGGTGCGCATGCGTGATGACCGCTTCCTGTAGCCTCACTTCCGTTCACGGTCGGTGACACGCAGGCATCAGGTTGCTATGCAACCTGCATGCCAGGAGTCACGTGGTCCGTGTAAGGAAGGGGCGGAGGCACTGTCTATCATGCATGTGCGACCAGACTGCAGCGCTGAGGTAACTATTCAAGTGCCGATTTAATATGAACCAAGCCTACAGAACTGCATCTAATGCCTAAAAATAAATATAAATGAAAATAATGATAATAATAAATAATAAAAAATGAAAATAAAAATAAAAATGAATAAATATGAGAATAAAGATAAAAATAATGACAAAAATAATAAAAATGAAAATAAACAAATGTTAATGGTGTATAAAATGTGTTAAAGGAATACATATGTGAGGTGCATATATAAAAACATAATACTTGATTGAAAAAAGTGTTACTGTAGTGTAAAAATACACTACTACCAAAGTGTATAGAATTTGAGTGCATATATATATAAAATGTATATGCAACAAAAATACATGAAGAATAATAAATAAATAAATACTAAAAAGTGTATGGGATGTGTGAAAAGGTACATATATATAAAAAATGCACATATAGAGCAAAATACATAATGCTCGGTAAAAAAGTGTCACTGTGGTGTGATAAAAATACAAAGCTAAAAAAGTGTATAAGATATGTTAATAAAGTACAAATACATATAGAAGAAGTGCACGATGCTCATAGTATATTTTGTGAAAAAAGAAATCATAATAATAATAAACAATCATAAATGTGAACATAATTTTTGACATCTTTCTTCAACAATAAAATCCAACATTAGTATAAACAAGGATTCAAGAATAAGTAAATAATTCTCCACAATTTTCTTCAGCAGTAGAGTCCGACAAGGGATGAAAAATGATGATCACCCCCACATCAAACGAAAGGTGAATCGGAACACTATCACTCCACAGGTACCATAGAGCGGCAAGACAGGAAAAGACCAAGCAGCAGCAACCATCGCCATAATCAGGTGAGTATGATAAAATCACTAAATATAAAAACATACATAGTTAAAAACAAATAAAACAACACTTGAAACACATGAAGTAAAAACCAATTACAGAAAAGAACCAAACCCAAAGTTTTCATTTAACCCGTAAGGTACGATGGAATTCAATCGGTAAATCCATCGACTTTCAATACGTGAAAGTGCTTTAAATAGATCACCTCCTCTACTCCCCAAGGATACCTTATCTATTGCCTTTACCCGTAATGAGGAGGGGTCAGAATTATGAAAATACTTAAAATGTCTGGGGAGGGTCTTCAAATGTTCATCAGCATCAGAATCTTTAGCTTTCTCAATATCACGTACATGTTCTCGTATACGGATCCTAAACTCCCTGGTGGTCATACCGACATAAATTTTGTGGCATGCACATATAGCCACATAAACCACTCCTTTTGAGGAGCATGTGAGGAATTGTCTGATAATGAACTTACGTTCTTTATTTGAATCAAAAAACTCCTTGCTCCTCTCGGTGTTGCGGCAGGCTTTGCATTGCCCACAAGGACAGAAACCCTGAATACGGTCGCTGAACAAAGATGGATTAGTACTTACTGGTTTATATTCACTGCGAACTAGGTAATCCTTCAGATTCCTGGATCTTTTCGCGGTGATACAGGGTTTATCGGATATAATTTTATTCAAAATTGGGTCAGTTTGCAAAATATGCCAGTGTTTTTGAATAATATCGGTAAATTTATGCCATTGGCAATTATAGGGAGTAATCAACCTGACCACACTTGAACTGTTATCATTTGTATTTTTAGAAGGCTGGACCGAATAGAGGAGCTGGTTCCTACTGGTTTCCTTGGCCCGTCGATAGCCGCGTCGAATTTGTCTGTGTCCATATCCTCGCTCTCTAAATCTCTCATAGAGTTCAGAGGCTTGCTGTTCAAATATTTCATCTGACGAGCAAATTCTTAAAGGCCCTGAGATATTGCCCAACCGGTATACTCCGGATCGTGGAGGGAAGATGAGAAGAGTCCGCCCTGAGTATTGAGTTGGTAGCCGTGGGCTTGCGAAATATATTAGTTTGAACTCTACCATCAAGGGACACCATGATATCAATATCCAAAAAGTTAACCCTACGCCCGTAGGTGTAGGTCAACCTGATATTGAGATCATTATTGTTTAATTGACACATCAATTCGTTAAGTTCATTGATACTCCCGTCCCAAACAAATAGGACGTCATCAATGTATCTGGCCCAACTGAGGATCTTTTCGCAACCCGGGAAGGGAGAACACTGAAAAATCTCCCTTTCCCAAGCACCAAGGAACAAATTAGCATACGAGGGGGCACAAGCTGCCCCCATTGCTGTCCCTTGTGTCTGCAAAAATATCTCCTCTTTGAACATAAAACAGTTGTGCGTAAGAATAAATTCCAACAATATCAAAATCAGCTCCACCAGGTCAGCATCCAAATTGCTATTGTGGAGAAACCACGACACAGCCTTCAAACCATGTACATGCATGATGGAGGTATACAAAGCCTCAACATCAGCTGTGACCAGAAGCATTTGACTATCTAATTGTAACTGGTCCAGTCGTTTCAAAGCTGCTGTGGTATCCTGCACAAAAGATGGGAGAGTCGCTACAATAGGTTTCAAGTAAAAATCAATCACCTGACATACCATTTCACACAGGCCGCCATTTCCGGACACAATTGGTCGGCCCGGTGGATCCGCTATATTTTTGTGTATCTTGGGAATAAGATACAACGTCGGCATACGAGGCTTTAATTTTTGTATATAATCAAAAAACTTTTTTGGAATAGTACCATTATAGTATGCCTTCTCCAAAATTTGAACCAATTTGAATTGAAAATCATTGAGTGGATTGTATGAGAGTTTCATGTAACATAGGCGATCAGATAACAATCTATAGGCCTGTTTTCGTAAAGGTGGTTGGGCCAAATAATCAAATTCCCACCTTTATCAGCAATTTTCAATACACAATCTTCCCACATGCCGATTTCTCGAATCACATCCATGAATTGCTTATTCCCATAATATTTGCGGCTGTTAGCTTTCAATTCTTTTATGTCTTTAGTAACCAACTTGACAAAAATATCAACCGCAGGACAGGTGTTAAGATTGGGAAATTTTTTTGATTTATTCATGAGTTGAATAGGAAAACTGCATGTTGGTTCAACCTCATCATCAGCCAGTGTTTCAAGAATGGCCAGTGCTGTTCTCTCCTCCTCAGTGTCAAGGTTGATCCCTAAATTGGATCTCTCATAAAATCTTTTAAATATGAGTTTCCTTGCAAAAAGGTGCACATCCTTGACAGCAGTAAAAGTATCAAGAACCTGAGGAGGAGAGAACATCAAGCCCTTCTCCAACACATATTTTTGTTTTGATGTGAGGATATGATCAGATAAATTAATTACCTTAGGTTGGTTATTTTGCTTGTGACGTTTATGGCCATAGCTTGATCCATCGTTATCTCGAAATTTGTTTTTTCCTCCAAATCGTGTACGAATAGGCCTAGTATCCAATTTGTCAGGTTCTAGACCTGAAGTGGAGATACTGGCCACTGATGAAATGGAGGACATAGAAGAATTCCTTGTTATCCTATTGGTATCGTCCACTTTTTTAAATTGCCAACGAAAGACTCTTTTATTTTCATAGTCTCCCATATCGCGTAGATATTTTTTAGATTTGAGTGTACTTATATTTTCCTCCCATTTCTCCATATCCTTGTTCATATCGGCCAGGAATTTCCCCAGCATTTCAGCCGGAGTATCCCGCTCCATCTGTTTATAAATTTGGTCCAATTCACTATCAATTTCCCCCAAGATGATAGAATTCCTCTCATTAATAATTTCAATGAAAGTCAAAGAACATAGGGAAGCGGCCTGCTCCCATTTCGCACTCAACTCCTCACTTTCCAGACCAAATGTGGGAAATAGCTGAATTCTTAGCCCCCTTGGAACAATTTTTTGCTTAAGATAATTATCCAAGGAGGCTTTGGTCCACCAGACCTTGGTTTTCTTCTGTAACAGGTTTTTGTATTTTTTAAAAAATTCTTTATACTCAAAGTGTGTACCACTAACACCAACATAAGTGCTGGGTTTAAATAGCTCTGATGCTTTATCCTGCCAGGACTGCATCCTGGCTTTTAGGTCCATTATCCTGGAACCAAATCTGTTATAAAACAGAATATCAAATGTTAACAAGCACAAAAAAGGTCCCAAATGGTATCCATAGGTTACTATATATCATACCCAGCTCAAAAATTATAGAACATGAATTTGTACAGAAAAATATCATCCACACAAATAAAGAGAGAGTATTGAGGGTAATATAAAACCATTAATCTTTATTCAAAAATTAAAAAATAAATAAATACCCGTACTTCAAACAAACAGGGGTACAACCCCCTTAACGCTCCATCCAAAATAGCCAATCATATATAGATATAGACAATTATACTTTATACCCAGGCAAAAAGTAATGCAAATATATATATATATATATATTTTATATTTTTTTATAATTATTTTATATATTTTGCTAACTATGCATAAGCATGTATAAACAAATAACAAGAAGTGGGTTATGGATGTCCCTAAAAAGAGTTAGACAGAACAGTACTCCATAAGGACATACCAATGATCCCCACTTCCAAAAAGAATCTTTTTATTATAATAAATTTACCTGGAACAGGACTGCTAGGGATGAGCACGTGAGGGCAAACCTGAACGCTCCGACGCGCGTTTCGTTACCTTCTTCAAGGTTACCTTCTTCATAAACATGTATGAAATTTTTATGAAATGAAAAGCTATGGCAGGAGACCCAAGAGGACCCCACTGCTGACACACAGACATAAAAAAGGTAGACTACAGTTTGCCCAAATGTATGTGAGTAAGCTAAAATCCTTCTTGGAGAGCGTCTTCTGGACAGATGAGTCCAAGGCACAGCTTTTTGGTAAAGCACATCATTCTACGGTTTAACGAAAATGCAATGAGGTTTACAAAGAAAAGAACACAGTACCTACAGTCAATTTTGGTGGAGCTTCAAAGATGTTTTGGGGTTGTTTTGCTGCCTCTGGCACTGGGCGGCTTGACTGTGTGCAAGGCATCATGAAGTCTGAAGATTAAGAAAGGATTTTTTAGGGTTTTGTGTGAATTTATGTCCAATTTGCATTTTTTTCCTCATTTTTTTGTGTTGTTCCAATATAAACAAAGGAAATAAACATGTGTATAACAAAACATGTGTAACTGCAATTATTTTCTAGGAGAAATATTTCATTTTCTGAAACAATTTCAAGGGTGCCAATGACTCGCCCCCTGGGCCGTGGGGCACTCGGATCCAGGCAACAGGGCGATAATGGGGGTAGTAGTGGCAACCCGGTCCGAGGCTCAGGGTGGTCAGATCAGTGGCAGTCTTCTATATGATTTGCAATGTCCGACTACGCCACCCGTGGATTGCGGTCAGGGCTAACTGCCGCTGCAGTGCAGACCGCTGGGGCAGATGTAAATGTGCAGCACTGAATAGTACAACTCCCCACGTGAGGAGTATGGCCCCAGGGCAGTATATAGATGGATGATGGAGGGGATGATTCCGACCGCAATAGCCAGGAAACGGAGGCCTCTTAAACAGTTCAGGGTCTTTATTAGAACAGGTGAAACGACCCAAAAACAGTCCTGGCTAGGAGGGGGCCTGGAGGTCTGAGAACAAGTGGGATGCTGGCCCTGATCAGGGTGAGGGTGTAGGCCTACCGTGCTCTGCGCTCTTTCTGGCTATTTCCCTCCTTGTGGTGTAATAGCCCACGTTCCTGAGCTCATCGTGTCTTTTCGCCCGTATGGCTGGCGACTTGGGTCCCTTTTTACTCTTGGCCTGGTGCGGCTTCACCAGTCCCTTCTGCTGTGGCGGAACCTCCGGGCTTCTTAGGCCAAAGGACATACAGTCCCCTGCGGACTGGTTATTTGCTGTAGGACTTGGAATCCTAACAGCCTCGGACACCAAAGTCCGGTAGATTGGCTTCTCTATCTGCCAGGACAGGCTCGCTTCGCCTCTTGCCCCTGGCTCGTGGCTCTCCTACTGCCACACGGCCTCTTAGGCTGCAACACAACTGTCTGTCCCTGCTCTGGGACATCTCTTCCTTCAGACACAGGTTGACCAGTTCTCTCTAACCCTGCCCCCAGTTCCAGCTTTTATAGGGGCAGCCTGCTCCCCCTACTGGCCTGGGACAGGAGGTACTGCATGCTAATGGTCCTTGACCAGAGAACCTCCCCCTTGCTCTCAGACACAGCTTTATTATACATTTGTGGCATCCAGGCCAGGGTGACGCATTCCTCCCTAGTAAAACTTAGTACTCCGGGACTAAGCCTAAACAAGAGTAACATGCATGACCATCAATACATTGTAAGGCAGGTAGAAACAAACGACGCACAGGTTGAGTTCTTAAGGTCACAGTGTGGCCTGTGACCGGGTGTCCATCTCACCAACACAACGGGGAGCCTTAACCAGGTGGGCGGTCTATCCTAGCCCCAAGTCCTTTACAGTCTTAGTTCATTCCTTGGTTAGGCTCCGAACGCAGTCCATACAAAGTCCCGGTTATTAAAAGTTCATAACCTTTGAGTCCATACGGCAAATGTAAGAAACTGTAATACACAATTACTAATCATGCATGTAACTTTGCAAACATTTCAACACTTGGCAACAGCGTTATTTACAGTTTTAGTGCACCCTATATTTTCCAGTGAGCGGGTATCTGCCCATTTGTGCTCCTGGTTGACCTGCGTAACCCACTGTCTGGTGGTGGTCTAACCTGCTTTTCTTCACTACCATTTAGGGTACAGTCACTGGCTAGACTTACAGGCAGGGCAGGCAGCTGTCTGCGGGTTCTTTGGCAGGCTCACCGTCAGCAGAGGGTTGATTCTCCTGGGCTGCTGGTACAGGCTCTTCTGCCTCTGGAACTGCTTGTTCTTCTTCACTTTCCCGCCCTGGTGTAGGTTGTTGCTGAGTTGGTTGCAGGAAATGCAGAACGGGTACCACTATGGCATCGTTTATTCGAGTCCAGGACTGAGGGAACTCTCCGAGAACGGTGCTGATCATTTCTTCCTTGTTCTCTGCGGGTTCAAGGTCTCTTTGATCCTCTTCTGCATTCCGTAGTTGCTCGGGGCACCTTTTTAGGTGGTCTCTGGAGACGGTACTAGTGGTTTCTCCTCCATCCTTAGTGACCACGCATACCTTCGGGTTGTCGTGGTCAGACTGCAGTACTGTGTAGGGTTCCCTTTCCCACTGGTCGTCCAGCTTGTGTAGCCTTCTCTTTCGCTTCAGGACCTGCTCATCAGGTTCTAGAGGACCAGCAGGGGTGTGTTGGTTGAAGAGTCTCTCTTGCCTTTCCCTCACCTGGGCCAGGCTCTTCTCCACACTCTCCTGTACCTTCTTGTACTGCAGTCGCCTTTCCGTATCCCAGTCCGCATCTGGGGAGGTGTCCTCGGGTGTCAGGACCCCCATCTCCAGGTCTATGGGCAGCTTACCTGGTCTGGCTCGCATCAGGTAAGCCGGGGTGCAGTTTGTAGCATTCACCGGGATATGGTTGTATAAGTCTATCAGGTCCAGTAGTTTTTCTGGCCACAGGCTGCGTTCCTCCAGGGACAACGTCTTCAGGAGATCAATGACTATATTGTTCATTTTCTCACACATCCCGTTGGTTTGTGGGTGGTAAGGCGTTGTCCGTATCTTTTTACAGCCATAGAGGTTGCAGGACTCTTGGAAGATTTCGGCCTCGAACGCTGGTCCCTGGTCTGTCAGGACTTGTTCCGGATACCCGTGTGGGCGGCAGAAGTATTGCTGGAAGGCTCTGGCCACCGTTTGAGCTGCCGAGTCTTTTACAGGGACCACCACTAGAAATCGGGAATAGTGGTCCACGATTGTCAGGGCATAAACGTATCCTGACCGGCTTGGAGCCAATTTGACGTGGTCCAGAGCTACCAGCTCAAGAGGCTGCTGGGTGACGATGGGCCTCAAGGGTGTCTTCTGGCTGGTGCGGTCCTTCCTCCTTAGATTACAAGGGCCACAGTCTCTGCACCACTTCTCTACAGCCCCTCTCATGCCGATCCAGAAGAACCGGCCTCTTATCAGGAACTCCAGTTTCTTCCAGCCGAAGTGCCCCGCTCTGTCATGGTAAACCTCCAGGACCATAGCTGCATCTCGCCTTGGGACCATGACTTGCCAGGTCAGCTCGTGCGTCCGGTGGTTGACGAGTCTTCTGCACAGCTTACCTTCATAGAGAAACAGCCTGCTCTTCTCTTTCCATAGCTGCTTAGCTTCCTCTGGAGCATCCGGATCTAGACGGGCGTCTTCTCGGGTCAACAGGTCTTTCATCATGCAGATTGCAGGGTCACTATCTTGGGTCTCGGCCCAGCTGTGGTGAGGTAAGGGATTGATCATGACGGTTGTTAAGTCTTCCTCCTTCACGCGGTGGGAGTATTGAGTGACTCCATACCGGTGAAACGCAGGGAGTTCTACCTCCTCCAGCTCTTCTGGGTCTTCACCTCCGTCAGGTAAGTGAGGCATTCTCGATAGGGCGTCAGCGTTGGCATTGGTTCTGCCTGCCCGGTACTTGATCGTGAAGTCATAATTCGAGAGTCTCGCCATCCACCGCTGCTCTAGGGCACCTAGTCTTGCATTGTCCAGGTGTGTCAACGGGTTGTTGTTCGTGTACACGGTGAACTTTGCGGAGGCCAGGTAATGCTTAAACCGTTTTGTGACGGACCACACCACTGCCAAGAATTCTAGCTTGAAGGAGCTGTAATTCTCCGGGTTCCTTTCAGTGGGCCTCAGCTTCCGGCTGGCATACGCGATCACCCTTTCTCTGCCCTGTTGGTTTTGCGACAGTACGGCTCCCAGCCCCACATTACTGGCGTCTGTGTGGAGAATAAAAGGCTGGCCATAATCGGGGTAGGCCAGGATCTCATCCCCTGTGAGGGCCATCTTCAACTGGCGGAAGGACTCCTCTTCTGGCTTGTCCCACTTGAAGGGTGGCTTTTGGCTTCTGGACTTAGACTGTCCTATCAGGAGGTCCTGCATAGGGGCTGCCATCTTAGTGAACCCGGGGATGAACCTTCGGTAGTAGCCTACCAACCCGAGAAATTGCCTCACTTCTTTGATGTTTGAGGGGCTTGGCCAGCTCTTGATTACCGTGACCTTGTCAGGGTCGGGGGCTACTCCTTCTGCACTTACCACGTGCCCTAGGTACTGGACCTTCGGTTTCAACAGGTGACACTTTGATGGTTTCACCTTCAGGCCATAGCATGCCAGGGCTTCGAACACCTCTGCCAGGTGTTTTAGATGGTCCTCGTAGGTCTTCGAATAGACGATCACGTCGTCTAGGTAAAGTAGGACCGTCTCGAAGTTTCGGTGCCCTAGACAGCATTCCATCAGCCTCTGGAAGGTCCCTGGTGCGTTGCAGAGCCCGAAGGGCATACAGTTGAACTCGCTCAGTCCCATCGGGGTGGTGAAGGCGGTCTTCTCCTTGTCAGCCTCTGCCACAGGAACCTGCCAGTACCCGCTAGTAAGGTCCAAAGTAGAAAAGAAGTTAGCTGATTTTAGTGCGGCTAAAGACTCCTCTATTCTAGGCAGCGGATATGCGTCTTTGTGGGTGATACGGTTGATTTGTCTATAGTCCACGCACATTCTCATGGTGCCATCTTTTTTTTTACCAGAACCAAGGGGGCTACAGCTATCTCTAATGACCCCAGCTTCTTTCATTTCTCTTAGCATGCCCTTTGCGTTCTGATAATGTGCAGGGGGTACAGGTCTGTGCCTCTCTTTTATTGGTGGGTGGCTCCCCGTGGGGATGTGGTGTTCCACTCCCTTTACTCGGCCAAAGTCTAGCGGGTGCTTACTAAAAATTCTCTCGTACTCCTGAACCACCCGGTAGACTCCTTGTTTTTGGTGCAGGGGAGTGGAGTCAGCACCCACATGGAGTTTCTGGCACCAGTCCTCCTTTTGTTTCTGGGAGCCTGTGGAGATGGAGGCAAAGGCTCCACGGCCCTGATAGCTTTGTGTTCGACAGCAAACAGTTTGGCAAGTGTAGCGTACCTGGGTAAGTGTACCTCCCTCTCCCCAATGTTGAGAATGCGAACGGGCACCCTCCCATGACGGACATCAACCACCCCCTGGGTTGTCAAAATGGTGGGCCTGCTGTCTGAGTACACGGGTTCTACCATGGCTTGGTAGTCTCTACCTCTCAACCCGATTGCAGTCCGACACCAGATCATCATTTCACTTTTGGGAGGCGTGGAAATGGGGAATGGGTCACTCATTCTTACGCTACCGATCTCACCACCAGACAGTTCTACCTGCTGCCGTCTCATCAGGGCTTTTATCTCTTTGTTGAGGACTCTCTGTTGGCTGGAACTAGCATTCACCGCCACCTGTTGTAGAATTACAATTACCTCTGAAAGACAATTTTCAATCACGTTAGTACCCACAGTTAATTTAGGGTGACTTTCACGACAATCAATATCCACAATAATCACTCCCTGTGCCGGCAGTTCAACTTTACCAATCTTAATGGTCATCTCCTTGAACCCCATCTGCGGCACGGGCAAGCCATTACTGGCGATGATGCTCAAGTTACTGTCTGGATACCGTGTTATATCAGCATCAGTCCAATACTGCTTAAAAAGTACATAAGGGATAGTAGTTACTTGCGACCCGGTATCCTGCAAGGCGCTCATGGGGATACCGTCCAGAACCACGGGTAAAACCGGGCGCCCCCCAACGTACTTATTACACCAATTGTAAGGGCCTGATGATCTTATGCCTGGGGGTTGGCCCTCTACCCCAGGTTGGACCCGTTTAAATTACAATACCTGGAAATGTGTCCGGGCTGGTTGCATTGACGGCAAATGGTCTGTCCATCCTCTGCGTAGCGGTCTGTGGGCCTCCCTCGGAACGACGGGGTCCTCCTCTGTCGACGCCACGGGACATCCTCCGGACTTGAAGCCAACTCGATGGGTCTTGACGGGTCCACTTGTAACGCCTGGACAGTCCTGGTCAACGCTGCGACGCTCCTGGTCAGCTCCTGGACTTGGTGGTGCAGATCTTTCGACGGGGCTTGGTTCAGGGCCTGTGCATCGGCCCCCCACAGAGTCCATAGAAGAGGGCACTGCCTCCTGGTGATAGGTGAGAGCAGGGCGCCGGGGGTTTATAGCGCCACTTGTTGCGGGTTCACGGAGCACCCTTATGGCCCTGTCCTTGAATTGGGCAAAGGTCAGATCAGGGTTCTGAAAGAACATGAGGCGCAGCTGGGTCCTGTGGGCGCTAGACAGCAGACCTTCTATGAACTGTTCTGTTAGTAGCTTATCCGTATCCTGCACACTGCCAGGGTCAGCTTGTTTGATGGCTCTCAAGGCTTCCTGCAAATTTAGGGCATAGTCTCTGATGCTGTCCTGTGCCCGCTGCTTACATCCGTAGAACCGCATTTTAATTTCAGCGGAGGTACGTGTATCAAAGGTACCCCGCAGCCAGGCCAGAATGTCCTTTACGGTCCTTTTCTCCTCAGCGGGCCATGACTTTACCTCCCGCTGGGCTGCGCCAGTTAACTGCCCTGTCAGTATGCTGATCTTCTGTTCCTCTGTCAGGGGGTAAACTTGGAATAAACTGTACAGCCTTGCCTTAAAGTCAGTTAGTGCATGGGGCTCCCCTGAATACTTGGGCAGCCAGGCCGCTCCAGGGATGTAAGGCAGGGAGAATGGCATCACCGCTGCTGCAGCTGCGCTGGTGGTAGTGGGCGCCTCCGCGTCCGATATCTTCCTCCCCCCTAGTTAAGAATGGCCTACCTTCCGACGATCCTCTTCTGTAGGCCGCGGCTCCGCTGGTGCTGTTCCGGACGAGGACCTTGCGTCGCGTCCTGGTGATGTCAGTGTCGCTCTCTCTCCCTTCCAGGACCTTGCGCAGCGTCGGTGCGTAGGGCGGAGCTTCAGGTCTCGCGCGGTTTGGACGTCCACGCCCCTCTTCTTCCCGCGCGGCGTCCTGCAGATGGCGTCCGATGTCGGGAAAACGGCTGAAGATGGCGGGAAGCTGCGGAAGATGGCGGGAGACGGCTGAAAATGGCGGGAAACGGCTCCGGATGGCGGGAAACCTCTTTTTAAGGTACGTGTACAGTCTTTTTCAGGCACGCAATACTCGTTTGTGACGGGTTGGTCACAATCCTGACGACTACGCCAAAGCTGACTCGCCCCCTGGGCCGTGGGGCACTCGGATCCGGGCAACAGGGCGATAATGGGGGTAGTAGTGGCAACCCGGTCCGTGGCTCAGGGTGGTCAGACCAGTGGCAGTCTTCTATATGTTTTGCAATGTCCGACTACGCCACCCGTGGATTGCGGTCAGGGCTAACCGCCGCTGCAGTGCAGACCGCTGGGGCAGATGTAAATGTGCAGCACTGAATAGTACAACTCCCCACGAGAGGAGTATGGCCCCAGGGCAGTATATAGATGGATGATGGAGGGGATGATTCCGACTGCAATAGCCAGGAAACGGAGGCCTCTTAAACAGTTCAGGGTCTTTATTAGAACAAGTGAAACGACCCAAAAACAGTCCCGGCTAGGAGGGGGCCTGGAGGTCTGAGAACAAGTGGGACGCTGGCCCTGATCAGGGTGAGGGTGTAGGCCTACCGTGCTCTCTGCACTCTTTCTGGCTATTTCTCTCCTTGTGGTGTAATAGCCCACGTTCCTGAGCTCACCGTGTCTTCTCGCCCGTATGGCTGGCGACTTGGGTCCCTTTTTACTCTTGGCCTGGTGCGGCTTCACCAGTCCCTTCTGCTGTGGCGGAACCTCCGGGTTTCTTAGGCCAAAGGACATACAGTCCCCTGCGGACTGGTTATTTGCTGTAGGACTTGGAATCCTAACAGCCTCGGACACCAACGTCCGGTAGATTGGCTTCTCTATCTGCCAGGACAGGCTCGCTTCGCCTCTTGTCCCTGGCTCGTGGCTCTCCTACTGCCACACGGCCTCTTAGGCTGCAACACAACTGTCTGTCCCTGCTCTGGGACACCTCTTCCTTCAGACACAGGTCGTCCAGTTCTCTCTAACCCTGCCCCCAGTTCCAGCTTTTATAGGGGCAGCCTGCTCCCCCTACTGGCCTGGGACAGGAGGTACTGCATGCTAATGGTCCTTGACCAGAGAACCTCCCCCTTGCTCTCAGGCACAGCTTTATTATACATTTGTGGCATCCAGGCCAGGGTGACACACCAACACTTTCGGCCATGACTGTAGAAAGATATTAGATAGATATATACAAAGATAGATGATAGATCGATAGATAGATAGATAGATAGATAGGCAGATATTAGATAGATACAGACATAGATAGATATGTGAGATAGATAGTAGATAAAAATAATGGAAGCAGCATTTCATGACTCCTTTTGTTACGCTTTTTGATCTTTATCTATGATCTATAAGCCAGTACTAGATCCAGAGGTTTGCAACCAAACTTGGTGCTGCTTTACTTTTTCTACATAGATTGGGAGAGACTCTGGAAGGGGAAGGGGTTCCGGTATTCTGGGCAGAGAGGGTAAGGAGGATAGCAAAGTCCATTTCTATCAGCTCCTGGGAAGGAGACAATATTCAAATCCAGGTGCCACCCTCACGCTGCCATACAGCCATATCTACAGAGAAGCATGGGGAGTAGCCTGCTGCTGTTTCTTAGGAGAAAGCAGGAGAGAGTAACTGCAGGAGTAGCCAATCAGTCAGATGTGCTGCACTCCTGATCTACTCTCCCTCCACTGATTGTCACAGCAGTGGAAGAATAAGGAGCTAAAGAAATATGCAAACAGAAATGCCACCTGACAAGGGAAACCCTGTATGTGTGTCTGTATGCAGCTAGTTATAGCAAGACATCCAGGGAAGTACGCGTATGATCCGGGGCCCATGACCAGGGTAACTGCACCCTCTGCCCCCACGGTAGCTGTGCTACTGGGTCCAACCGATGGCGCCCCCAGCGACTCCAAGAACTGGGGCTTTGAAGAACCTCCTCTGAATGGAGCAGAGGCAAGGGTGTACATAGAAATCACGGGGCCTCATAGCAGAAGTTCTAATTGGGGACCCAACTACTCCCCCCAAAAAAGAAAAAAAATTATATATGTATATATTTGATGAGGTTACAGAAGAGAATATCTCTCACAACTTTCCAGCCTTCACATAGTAATTTTCCTCCTGTTGAAGTCTTAGATCCCTCTTTCATTGCTCCCATAAAGTATGCTGCCAACAAAAGTGCCCTCCAAACACAGCATAATACCCCCATGGAGAATTCTTCCACATTAGCCTCCACATGCACAGTATAATGACACTACTGTACCCCACCTCAACTCCCAAGGTTGGTGACCTTAACAGTATGATCCCCCAACTGTGACTCCCACACAGCTCTCCATGCAGTATAATGGGCCTACATACTGTACAGTATAATAGCCCCACATTGTATAATGACCCGCACTAGCCCTCCACACAGTATAATTGGTTGCATACAGTATAATGGCCCCACATTGCCTTCCATATAGTAAAATGCACTCTCCATTCTCCTCCACAGAGTATAATACACTCCCCATGATTCTCCACAAAGTATAATGCACTCCCCATGGTCCTCCTCAGAGTATAACGCACTCCCCATGGTCCTCCACAGAGTATAATGCACTCCCCATGGTCCTCCACAGAGTTTAATGCATTCCCCATGGTCCTCCACAGAGTATAATGCACTCCCCATGGTCTTCCACAGAGTATAATGCACTCCCCATGGTCCTCCACAGAGTTTAATTCATTCCCCATGGTCCTCCCCAGAGTATAATGCACTCCCCATGGTCCTCCTCATAGTGTAATGCACTCTCCTTGTTCTCCCGCTGCTTCGGTCTCTGCAGCGTGTCTCCTCACCTCAGCAGCTCCACTGTATGACCCAGCGTGGAGCACGATGAAGTGACGTCATTGCGCCCTCTGCGTCAGACGCAGAGGGGGAATGATAGGAGAGGGAGCATCACATGATGCATCTGCTGATGCAGTTGAATGCGGGGCGGGGGGCGGTGCTGGCTAGACGGAGGGGGGGCCCAGTGCGGGCGCTGACACTGGGCCCCCGCGGCTCACGGGCCCCATAGCAGTCGCGTGGCCTGCCGCCATTGGCAGTACACCACTGAGCGGAGGTCGATCATGCCCACTACCGCTCCTTCATTCTTATTGTGATCACCAGAACTCCCATTAAAATAAATAGAGCAGCAGTGGCAATAATTGTACTCCACTCCATTCACACTTGTTCTCAGGATCGCTGGGGGATGGGGGATAGCTTTGAAACTTGAGAATACTCCTAGAACTGTCCCTTAGTGAGTATACAGATGTGGAATGAGAAGGCCAGGAGAGCTCATGTGCCTGTAGATACAATTTACCCGATCTCACTCTTTACTTATTAGTCTATAAAGTACAATCAGATTATTCTGTACCTTTTGTTTACCAGGAAAGTGCTAAACATAGGCCTTGTGGCCAGTGGCATGCATGAGATTTATATAGCTTGCTTGCTATGGAATTTAGAGAGCCAATAAAACATTGCTATATTCGGCATGCTGCATTTTATAACCACTGTTGTTTCTGGCACTTCGCTAATTAGAAAGTAGAAAAAAATATGCAAGTGCTTGAAAGTGACAGAATCAAATTACAAAAGTATTCTGATATAAATTATTTAATCAGTGAAAAAAGAAAGCCACATGGTATTAACGATCATTTCCACTCAGCACGTTATCTATCATCTCATTGATTGGCTTGTTCTGTCGGCTTTTGTGTTTTTATCACCAATCAGAACGCTTATCACAAATCTCATCACATATGAGACTTTTATCTGTCTCCTTATTTACATGTTTTCCAGTTTGTAGTCATCTCTGAGGGATTCTTGCATAAGGCTCTCATTTCTGATAAAATCAAACCTTCCTAAAATCCAGATACTATTATTCTTTTTACTCAAGGGCACTAGACCACTCATACAAACACTGGTTTCCCTGGTGGTCAAATATAAAGGAGAAGCAGCAAGAAAACATTTATTAAAGCGTAACCGTTGTTTTTAATTTTATTTATTTTATTTCATAATTCAATAGTAGACATGAAAATAAGCAATTTTGTAATATAATTCATCAGAGAAATTTGCTTCTTGTTCCACCTTGATTTATATTTCACTTTCAATTCATGGATAAAACCTGTAAAATCTGTATTCAGTGAGGATGAACTTTCCCATTACTGAGGAAGGAGATGACAGTTGGTGCCTGTAAAATTCTATGGAGAAGGGAGGAGCTTGAGACAGACACTGACATTCTGCTGCAAGTTTCTCCTGTTATAGTTCTCCATAGACCTTTATGTGAACCAATTGTCATCTGCTATGTCATTTCATATGTCATTTCATTTTCACATATTTCATGTGTGAATTTAGAATTTTGATAATGAATGATCAGTCCAGAAGGAGAAAGAAGTGTATTTCTCCTTCTATATATTATTTTGTTTATTATTTTCATGTGTACTACTGATTAAAGGAAAAAAAATTAAAATGAGGGTTACACTTTTAGTATAGTCCACATTGGGAGCAAACTTACCCATGCACTGCAGGTTCACTGCTATCTTAAAAAGATACTGTTTCCTACTGTGTAAGGCTATGTTCACATGTCCAGTAGTTTTTTTGTTTTTTGAATCTGTTTTAGGATGACAAAAATGAAAATAAATGATCCAGTACAGAATCCATTCATTTGAATTTCTATTTCACTGCAACCCAGCTGCAATCTGTTTTTTAGCTGTATGTAAAAATGTAGTTTGTATAACTTTTTTGTCAGTTTAGAAGAGCAAATATCAACTAGATTTTTTGTTACATTGAAGTCAATACGAAATGGACCATAACAAATGGCCACATGTTATGTCATTTAATAATGTATGGTAAAGGTCTTTGCTCTAATAATCAGGTCTCACAATATCTGGTGGAGGAAAAGAGGTTCATTGAGAGACTTTTTTGGAGAGTCATAAATGAGATAGTTAGACCTAAGGTGGATCGGCACTCCATATAAAGTGCTGCTAGTGGAAAAATACAATATGTGATGTCCAAAGAAGTCCGGACACTCATATACTGATGAATAAGGATTTAATTCAATAAACACATAAATCCAATTAGGATGCATTTTAGCCCACCCCAGACTTTCATCAACCACGGTCCACTCATTTCTAGTCCCAAATGTCCTAGATACAGCGGGACAGTCTTGGATTTGGGTGTACATCCTGCAGTCTCGGGCATCTGCTGAATGTCACTTACTGCCCCCGCCCCTCTGAAATCTCCTCTTGCCAGGGTAGAAAGAAATTGCCAATCTGTTGCTTTCTAATAAAGGTCCGGATCTTAGGAACGAAATGTGAAATATATTGTGTAATTGGATTGTCTGAATATAGCATTTTCACTATTCTACAGCTCAACCCGAGTGCCGAGTTTTTCTCTATTTGTGTTTCCGACTGGATAACTACTCAGGCACGGGATGACGTATAGTGCTAAATGATAGATATTGTCCCGCTTTCTGTTCTTCAAAAGTTGGGAGGTATGATGATGTCACTGGAACACACTGGTGTACTATGGTGACCATGGTAAACAAACGAGCAGAAGAGCAAAGAGGCCCAGCAGCAGCAAGAGAAAAATGCATTGCTGCGCTTGATCCATAAGGCAAGGAACAAAATCATTAAGCAACAAAATCTTTGATTGTAGGAGTTGGGGTTGGTGAGAAAACTTTGATTGTAGCAGTTGGGGTGGGTGAAAAAACCTTGATTGTAGGAGCTGCGGTGGGTGAAAAAAACTTGATTGTAGGAGTTGGGGTGGGTGAGAAAATATTGATTGTAGGAGTTGGGGTGGGTGAAAAAACATTGATTGTAGGATTTGGGGTGGGTGAAAAAAACCTTGATTGTAGGAGTTTGGGTGGGTGAAAAAAACTTAATTGTAGATGTTGGGGTGGATGAAAAAAACCTTGATTGTAGGAGTTGGGGTGGGTGAAAAAACCTTGATTGTAGGAGTTGGGGTGGGTGAGAAAACTTTGATTGTAGGAGTTGGGGTGGGTGAAAAGAACCTTGATTGTAGGAGTTGGGGTGGGTGAGAAAACCTTGATTGTAGGAGTTGGGGTGGGGGAAAAAACCTTGATTGCTGGATTTGGGGTGGGTGAAAAAAACCTTGATTGTAGGAGTTGGGGTGGGTGAAAAAACCTTGATTGTAGGAGTTGGGGTGGGTGAAAAAAAACCTTGATTGTAGGAGTTGGGGTGGGTGAAAAAAACCTTGATTGTATGAGTTGGGGTGGGCGATAAAACCTTGATTGTAGCAATTAGGGTGGGTGAAAAAAACCTTGTTTGTAGGAGTTCGGGTGGGTGAAAAAACCTTGATTATAGGTGAGATCCAATGCAACGAGATGAAAGCTTGCTCTAGACAAACCAGTTGGTTTGAAAACATGGCCTAGGATGGGTTTTCCATTACTGGCAATCACACCAATGTCACATGACCACCAGAGGACACAGCGCTGACACTGCAGCAGCGGCGACAGTCCAGGACCAGGAGGTAATTACGCATCATTTGTATTCTGTTCAGCAGGCTGGTGCTATTGAGAAGGGGTTGTCCAGCAAATGACAGCCCCCTTTAAAATTAGGAAATATTTCTCCACATCATCTGTTTTCACAGATCCCTCATTAGGGAATTTGAGCAACTAGAAATGTTTTGCAGGACTTGTTACAGATTTGTTGCTATTTCTATGTTCTATACATGTAATTTAGGATTTATTGGAGCTGTTTATATAGGTATATAAAATATTAGAACTTGTGATAATGCCATTTTTCTACGGCATAAATATTTTTTGTATGCAGCTTGTCAGTACGTAAAAGAGATAATCACATTTTCTTTTTGAGCACTGTTAACATATGACAAAACAATATGTGCTATGAAAACTTTGCTGAGACAAGGCATTATTTAGAGCTCTCATACTGTTTGTGATACAAGGAAGCAAAGCCCATATAAATCAGCTTCTTCATCAAATATGTATGGATGTATACAATTAATCAGCTCCCTGACATCGTCTTTACAGTGAGAGATTTCCTGATGAAATGATTTACCTAATGACTGTACTGGTATATGGAGTACACTATCCTAAATCAGAATATTCATCTGTGATTTGTGCATGATTATTCATAGTTATTGATATTGGATAAAACTATCAGGACTTGGTGGTGTGTTAAAGTCCTATAACTTCTTGCTCATATATAGCGGCTAGTTGTGTAAGTACTAAATAATGCCATCAGGATAAAATAACCATCACAATACATGACTTCTGAAAGTGATGCTGTCAGGTCTGGATTCTCTATGTACCTAAGTAAAAGCAGTGTGGTTAGATAATTAGCATCCAGAGCAAGAGTCTGTCACTTATCAGTTGAGTGATGTCCCCCTCAGCACATTCACAAGCTAAGTGGGATGTAAGTCAGCTGAACAGTGGGCATGATTGGAGAACAGCCATGACGGCTCTGTGCTGCCCCGATGACTGTAATGAAGTGGGGCAGAACAACTATGACATTGTTTTCTCCTTTCACCGATGACTGCGACCTGTAGCTGACATATAATCTGGATGCTAATTAGCAGCTCTAACATGCTCTGCTTTTACTTTCATAGGGAATCTGGACCTAACATGCTCCTTTTTAGTTCCAGTATAAAGACTTCCATTGACATTCCTGAGCTGGACCCACTTTAAAGTGAGTCTGTGACATCCTTTTTACACATTAAACCAATAATGGCACCATGTAATCGAAACATATCTTTGTGGTCATTGAGAGAGGTCTAATGATAATGATCAAAAAAAAAAAAAATTTTAACAGGTGATTTTTTCCAATATGCCCAATGAGTAGTCTTGAGTCCTGCAAACCCTGCCCAGCATCTCTATTCTGGACTTGATTGAAAACCCATGGGTTGTCCTATTTTATTATTTTCTGCACCAAAAAGAGATTGCAATTGATACCAATGGGAGGAATGGGGCAGGATTTACTGAGGAGACCTTGGGACCTCCCACTGAGCACTTACAACCTAATTTGCATATGTAAGACAAGTTGGTTTTCTCTGCAATTAGACTTCTCTCAACAGCTGCAAAGGAATGCTTCCACTTTATGTTTCAGACCACTACTGGATCTAATACACACTTTATGGTAAATTTCACTTCTTACAGTTAAAATCTTCACACAGTATTGAGTCTATTTTAGTACCTAGACTGATGGTAAACTAAATAGATTGTCAATAGAGATGAGCGAGTATGTTCGGTTAACCCTTTCAGCGATTATGCTCGGGCGAGTACCGAGTATCTTCAGCGTACTTGGTGATATGTTTGAATCACTCCCGTGTGCATGAAACAAGCATTCCTCACATGTATTAAAGCTGTCAAACAGTTGCAAATCATGCACACGGGAGTGATTCAAACATATCACCGAGTACGCTGAAGATACTCGATATTCGCCGAAAGGGTTAACCGAACATACTCGCTCATCACTAATTATAAAGTAAATTTTAACTTAGATTTGGTCAGAAGGTACTCAGACAACAGCAACATACTAATGTATGAATGACAAATCAAAGAAGTTCTTTAGGAATGGCAAAACTTTTTTAGGGGTGCCTCAGTAGGAGCTATTATTCTGGTCCGTTTGATATGTTTTAATGTACAATCAAAACAAATTAGTTTTATTCTATACTTCATGGGGAATTCACATATTCTAATTGTATAGCCTATGGCTAGAATATGCCATGACATATAATTATCCAGAGCCGCAGCGTAAATAGCGGGGAGAAGGTGGGACATGTGGCCTGGGTGCAGATAGCATGGAGGGAAGATGGGATGTTGAGGAACTATTTTCCTTCACAACAAAAGATTATTGGGTGGGAGGCTGTTCACCATATATCCACCCCAGGATATGGTCCAGAGGGTAAATGTGGAGCCTTTGGACTCATTCAGTGCTCGGTGTGTCTGGAGAAGAGATCTCCAGAGCTGTGCTTGTGTTAAAGAGAACTGAACCTTGTTTTTTTGTTCCCCTGAGTGGGTGGATCCCCGCAGCCACACAGACTGTACTGTATGCTATTTTGTTTTTCCTAGTATGCCAGAAGGGCAGTGTCTATTTGCCTCATTTTGGATTGGTTTATGCAGTACGTTTTTAATAAACCAGTTGAAAACTTAAAAGGAAAGTGTTCCTGTGACTACCTCCTTAAGCTGCCAAGTGAGTTGATCTAACACAAGGGGTTTAAGAAAAATAGCCTGTGAAACATATAGGAACAGCAACCATTTTTCTACAAAGGATCCTCGGTGTTAACTGCAGTTGGCCTCTGTTTGTGGGTCTTTCTGCTCAAGTTTTGGCTTAAGCATGTGAAATGCGTGATCAATAGGGTTGAGATCTGGTGATTGACTCAGCCATTGAATAATATTCCATTTTTTTGCCTTAAAAACTAATATGTTGTTTTCACGGTATGTTTTAGGTCATTGGCCATCTGTGCTGGGAAGCGTCGTACAATCAACCTTGCTGCATTTTTCTGGAATCTGAGGAGAAAGTAAAACCCCGTATGCTGTAAGAATTCATGCGGCTGCTTCTGTCTTCAGTCACATCATCAATAAACACTAGTGACCCAGTGCCATTGAAAGATATGCATGCCCATGCTATCACACTGCCTCCATGATGTTTTACAGAGGATGTGGTGTGCTTTCTATCATGAGCCGTTCTAAGCCTTCTTCATACTTTCTTCTTCCCATCAATCTGGTACAGGTTGACATTAGTTTCATCTATCTAAAGAATGCTTTTCCATAACTGGGCTGGCTTCTTTAGATTTTTTTGGGGGCAATGTCTAATCTGGCCTTTATATTTTTAAGACTGATTAATTACCCTTCTGTATTTGCTTTTCTGTAGTCTTCTCTTTATGATAGACTTGGATACTGAAACACCTACTTTTTGAAGAGTGTTCTTCACTTGGGTGGATGTTGTGAAGGGGCTTTTCTTCACCGTGGAAAGGATTCAGCGATCATCTACCACTGTTGACTTCTGTGGACGTCAAGGCCTTTTTGAGTTTCCAAGTTCATCAGTGTGCTCATTTTTTTTGCAGAATGTACCAAACTGTTGATTTGGCCACTCCAACCATTTCTGCTAACTTTTTTCAGCCTAATAATGGTCTTTTTTTTTTCATTGAGCATAGGTTGTCTTGATGAAGAAGCTCTATGATTTGAAACGCGTTGACGATTAAACCACTTACAATTAGATTGTAAGTCATTTTTCTTCCCACAGAATCAACCCATTTGTTTTTTCCATTACCTATGCTTTTATCTCCTCGTGGGTCTGCAGCAGCCTTAAAGAGGTTGTCTGACCCGAAAAATCCAAATTTATTTTTAAGCTAATCTGTGCTGTATTGTAATATACAACACCCCTATAAATTTTGCTTTTTGTTTCTGCCGTTTGTTCCTCCTGAATTTCACTTCATTCCCTGCACCCACTTTGTTTACCTGCAGCTCTACCAAACTTGATGGCTCTCTGTGCTTTATTATCTAACCTCACAGAAAGAGCTGGCACTGACCAGCCTCAGTATCCAGCACCGCCCGCTGCCCATCCACTGCACACTCATTGGCTGTCAGCAATCTGCCCCTGCGCTGACCTCTGTCATCACTCCAGTATTGGAAATAACAGAGAAGTCCTATGTCCTCATCTGTGCAAAGCAGCACAATCACTGCACTCCACACCACATCCACAGTGGTGATTGAGCTTCACATGTCCCCACAACACATCTACAGTGGTGATGGAGCTTCACATGTCCCCACATCACATCCACAGTGGTGATAGAGCTTCACATGTCCCCATACCATGTGAGGGAGGGATGAATGGATGAGGGAGAGAGGGATGGATGGATGAGGGATGGATGGATGAGGGAGGGATGGATGGATGAGAGAGGGATGGATGAGGGAGGGATGGATGAGGAAGGAATGGATGGATGAGAGAGGGATGGATAGATGAGAGATGGATGGATGGATGAGGGAGGGAGGGATGAATGAGGGAGGGATGGATGGATGAGGGAGGGATGTATGTGGAAGGAATGGATGGATGGATGGATGAGGGAGGGATGGATGAGAGAGGGATGGATGAGAGGAATGGATGGATGAGGGAGGGATGGATGGATGAGGTAGAGATGGATTAATGAGGGAGGGATGGATGGATGAGAGATGGATGGATGGATGAGGGAGGGATGGATGCACACAGCACATTATACTCATCTATGTAGAAGCCTTTTCCTTCCTGTTTCGTTCAATCAGCAGCCTAGGTACACACCCAAATTATACAGAAAGCTCGGGCAACCCCTTTAAGCATTTTCAGTAGTTGTGTGTACACAATCCAAACCAGCTGAGCGCATTTGTGCTATCTCCTCTATATCTATTTTATCAGCTAAGATCCTATTTGCGGTTTGTCTCCTTCCAGTCTTTCTCTCTTGGATCTTTTCCATTGAGAGCTCATTTGACCGCATATTATGGTTTTCATAGCAACAGCTTCAAATGTAAATGCCACACCTGGAATCAGCTTCAGACCTTGCCTGCTTAATTGATGATGGATTAATGAGGGTATAACGAATGCAGTGCATTAAAGAGCTTTTGAGATAACTGTCCAATGACTTTTGGCTCCTTTAAAAAGAGGCAGCTACATATTAAAGAGCTGTGATTCCTAAACCCTTACTCCAATTAGGATGTGAATAACCTCAAAATAAAGCTGAGAGTCTGCACTGTAAGCCCATATTGATTAAATAAGTCATCTAAAACGCCAAAACTTGTTTTGCTGTCCAAATATTTCTGGATGTAACTGTAGATGAGAGGAGTGATATACTGCCAAATGGGGCTGTAGATACATGAGAGGAGTGATGTACTGCCGGACTGGACCATATATAGATGAAATAAGGAATATACTGCTGCATGGGGCTGTATTTACATGTAGATTAGGGGTAATGTTCCGCAGGATAGGGCTTTAGATAGATGGGAGAAATGATGTACGTCAGGATGGTGCTCTATATAGATAAGAGGGGTGATGTTTTGCATAATAGGGCTGTAAATAGATGGGAGGAGTGATGTTCTGCAGGATGTGGCTTTATATAGATGAGTGGAATGATAAACTGCAGGATTGGGCTGTTTATAGATGAGACTAGTAATGTTATGCAGGATGAGGCTGTATTTACATGAGAGGAGTGATATACTGCAGGATGGGGCTGTGTATAGTTGAGAAAAGTGATGTTCTGCAGGACTCAGCTGTATTTAGATAAGAGGAGTGATATACTGCAGGATGGAGCTGTGCATAAATGAGGATAGGTGTGTATATAGATGAGCGTAGTGATATTTGCGGTCACCTGACTGCTGAGGTTTGTTATTGGCTGTAATGTTCTGGTGAATGCAACAGGGTTCTGCAGCTAATCACAGAACCTTACAGTCACAGCCAATCACAGGACCAAGAATGGGATGTCATGGCTGCTTATCCCGATGGAGAACACCAGAGCAGCTAATGCTTGAATGATGGAGGATAGAATTTGTGAAAATACCTTGCTTTATTATTTAAAACCAAACCTTGCTTTTGGAAGTCAGAGAACCCCTAAGAGGTTGTGTATGTAAACTAGTTGTCCCAAACCTCTGGCTACAACAACCCATAGACTGTCATTAGCTGGGAAGTCACAATTTTATCTGAACGCTTCTGTGCCTCGCATATGTTTTTTGATCAGCCAACCATTGAAGTCAAACATTTACCATACAGTACAGGGCTAAGAAATGTAAGTAGAAGCCAACAAAGCTGTGCTGTGTGTATGGTATATACAAAACGTTAATGCATTAGTGGAACAAAACAGTGCTTATTGCCCTGTCATATGAAAGTCTCATTCTGCGAATCACAACACCACTGGCAGAAAATGTTGATACTGGGGAAAATTCCAACTCAGTCCATTTATAGGGCTATGCATGCCAAACCTTGTAAATCCTGGTAAGTGAATAGCAGAATAGTAACATATTGTACAGAGGCAGCGGAGGAGAAAGTTAGTCCTATGGTCAGATACTGAATTGTTGGCTACAGTACATACTTTGGATTAACGAAATGTACTAAAAATCAGAGTTCTAGAAGTAACTGCCAAAAAAGTAACCTCGGAGAAAAATCTTATTACTAACCAAACTTATAATAACAGATTATACTAATAAATTCTTTAGAAATGATACTGGTATTATAGGACCAAGCAAGGACTAGAGTTTGAAGTGAGGACTCAAGACATTTTGTAACTGTAAATTATTTTCTTAATATTCATAACCAATGGTTGACACCTTTGCCTCTCACAGGCCTTGAATTTCATTGAGACCACAGTGAAAAGTTCCCCCCATGACTCTTAAGAGTTTTCTAGTCCTAACCAAAGATAGCTTCCTAGGAAATTAATAAGGAAAATAGATTGTAAACTAAATTTTAACATGGACTAATGGAAATTGATTTTCTGTTAATTGTTGCAATACTTTACTCAGCTACAAAAAAATTAATAATAGAAAAAATATCATATAAGTGGATTGAGCCTTTTAATAGGAAAAAAAAATCATATAGTTAACATTAACTGTAAATGTTTTTGATATTCTATAAATGTTCATTGGTGGGGATTCAATAACATCTATAGGAGATATGGAAAAAGCCAATTACACTTCAATGAAGAATGATCCTGAAAAGTACTGACAACTCTCCACCAGAGATGGAAGACTGAACAACATTTTCATGTTGTTCCACTGGTCAAACTTCTAGTTTCATCTGCTTTCAAGTTTTCACAAATTAGATCAATGGTATCATATATTACAGATATTGTATAACTGATTTAATAAATCCATAGCTTGTTACACATTTACTTTTAGAATATGTACCATATTTTTTGGACTATAAGACGCACCGGACCATAAGACGCACCCAAGTTTTAGAGGTGGGAAATAGTGAAAAGAAAACTTGCTTGCCTCTTATTCTGGACCCACAATAGGCAGGGAGCGGGGTCACACTGGCTGGGGGCTGCGGAGCCGGCTGGGGCTGAGGCAGCGGAGGCGGCTGGGGCTGAGGCAGCGGAGGTGGCTGGGGCTGAGGCAGCGCTGGCGGCTGGGGTTGTGGCAGCGGGAGGGGGCTGTGGCAGCAGGGGGCTGTGGCTGCAGGAGGCTGTGGCAGCAGGGGGCTTTGACAGCAGGGGGCTGTGGCTGCAGGGGGCTACGGAAGCGGAGGGGGCTGTGGCAGCTGGGGCGGCGATGGAACTGTGTTACCCAGTAACGAGCTGCGGCAGCAGCATGTTTGTGGGTGCAGCCATGAATTCACTATGGCCGCGCTAGACATCAGAAGGTGGGTGGTCCCTGGTCCAGATCGCGCGCTGCAGTGACGTTACAAAGAGGCAGGGCCAGTGATGACTGCGCGCTGTACTGTTCTGCGTTGCCCTGTCCCTGCCTCCTAAGTAGCGTCACTGCAGCGCGCGATCTGGACCAGGGACCGCCCACCTCCTGATGTCTAGCGCGGCCATAGTGAATTCGTGGCTGCGCCCACAAACATGCTGCTGCCGCCGCTCGTTACTGGGTAACACTGTTCCATCGCTGCCCCAGCTGCCGCAGCCCCCTCCGCTGCTGCAGCCCCCTCCGCTGCCGCAGCCCCAGCCGCCCCCACATCACAAAACGGTACATTCGGACCATAACGCGCACCCCCATTTTCCCCCATAATTTGGGGTAAAAAAAGTGCGTCTTATGGTCCGAAAAATACGGTAATCATCAATTACTGCAACCACTATGTGTAACCTAACCCTGCTATATCCGTTCTTTCCTACCTAAAGTGAGATAGCTGCCCAACATGAACCACCCCACACTGGAACCTAATCTTCTATCACCCTCTCATTCCTTCACCCATACTTACCTTCTATTTCAATTTAAGGTTGGAATGCATTAAGGGTAACATGCTGTATATTCTGAAAATGATTATTAAAATCAAGTTTTTTACATAAATATAACTTTTTGGTGGTGTATTTCTATGTATCCAGCCACATTAAAAAAAACATTACTGTATATTATAATTTTCATATCTCACCACTAGGATAGTTAAAATAAGCTGAACCTTCCTTATACTGTTTTCTATAGGTTTAATAGACTACTGCATACATAGAGAAGACCCTGTACACAACCACAGTGTTATTACTCACCTGTCGTGATTCCAGTGCCGAGCGCACCTTCCACTTGACCGGTCTTTTCTCATCTCCACATGGTCATGTGATGGCATACTGCCGAGTCATTTAACCTGGCTCAGGCTGCGCAACACTGCATGAGTACTCATGTAGTTAGCGTATTTGATTTTACTCTACCATTCCTATTCTAGTGATTCTTTCCATTCTGCTACCTTCAAGTGTGTCTACTTTAGTACCACTTCTCAGTTCTGCTATATTTATCTCTCTACTACTCCAGCATTGCTGATTAGCTCTGCTACATTCATTGTCACTACTCTAGTACCACTGCTCAGCTTTGCTGCACCCATTCTTAATACTCCTGTACTGCAGCTCAGCTCTTCTAAATTCAACTGTCACTACTTCAGTACTACTACTCAGATCTGCTACATCCAAGTCTTCACTACTCAAGTACCACCGCTCAGCTCTGCTATATACAAGTCTTCACTTCTCCATTTTTGCTACTGAGATCTGGTACAACCAAGTATCCATTATTTTTGTTCAGCTGCTTGCTTCTACTATGTCAATCCAGCTAGATCTCTAGTACTGCTTAATTACCAACTTATCATCTCTGCTTCACCAGCAGCACCTGTCTGTTCTGCTTAAGGCCTGCCCATGCGGACCTGAGACTTTGTGGTTCCACCTCATCAGGTGAGACATATCATCTGTCACTCAATGGTCTGTATACTGTACTAATGTATTATGGCTTTGTAGAGCCTGTGAGTTATAAGTGCATAAGAAGTCTATGGAGTCTTACTCTACCTTTGTACATACCCGGTGGCCTGCCAGACGTGACATCAGGATCACGCAGAGGACATCAGCTGGTGCAATGACAACAGTACATTGCACCGGAGGAAGAGTTATGGGAATGCTGCTAGGTGAGTTTCATTTTTTTGTATTTTTTAGCGCAAAAGGACAGTGGGAAGACTCTTATTATTGTATGGGGAAACAAATGGGGATTTTGTCACTGTAAAATTATATAAAGGAGGCACTATTATTATGGAGATACAAGAGAAATTATTATTGTAAACAGGTTCAAAAGGAACTTGAATACATTGCAGGGGCACAAAGGAGACATTTAATACTGCATTAACATAACATATATTTATTTTTTTAGGAAAGCAGGCGTATAGCTATACTATAGGGGCTTATAGATCTAATCATTTTGCAGGATGTAGTTGGTGGGAGGGCCTATGACCAATATTGACAGGAGTCAACTAACACCCCTGAGTGTCAGTACTATATGCTTTTACTTTGAAATTGTTACTTATTAAAATTGTGCAACCCTAGTTCATTTTAGTTTTATTCATTTTCACGCTTGCTAGGAACATAATATTACTTTTTTTTAAACAAACTCTCCCTCTTCTTCATTATTTCATAATTTCCATTCATTAACTCAGTATTCTTCTTTAATAAATCCTGCTTAAAATATTTTTTCAATTTCATTACGATTTTCTGACTATTTCTCTCTACTTCATACAATAAAAAATAAAAAAAAATGCTTATCACCAAAATATGTGAAGAACTCATACAAATAAAGGACTGCAGAATTTACTAGTGGAAAAAGGTTAAATAAAATTTCTTATGTCAGTATGTAAAAATTCTTGTTGTGATTGATCTGCTTAGTAATGATGTAACACTAGTGGCCTCTAAACGCAATTGGAAATCAATTTTATGGCACACAACCTACATCTCTGATCTGTTTCTAGTCCTCATATTCAAGTCCCTTGTTGCTGCCGTGTTCTTTGTTAAGTCATGGAAACCTGGTGTGAAAGCAAAGTACTTTACACATGTGGTAACTATTAACTACACTCACAATGTCACATTTATCAGCGCACAATTACATAGTCCTAGACTGGTGACTGAAGAGCGCAGAAGTAAATCCTACAATTTTGCTTCATAGCAGATTAGGAAATATTTTTTGCATTTGCATTATGTTACAAGTTGTACAGTATGCTATTATTATTTCTTAGTCTAGGCAATAAAATTTTTTAATATTATGATTACATTTTACTTCACATTTACTGCATACTGGTTGTAAAATTATACATATATATATATTGTACAAAAATATTAGGCAACTATGGAAAAATGATCCAAAGTAACAATATTTTCAATTATAGAAAGTTAAAATATGAAGTGAATGAACAAAAGAGAAATCTAAATCAATCAATATTTGGCGTGACCGCCCCTTTGCTTTCAAAACAGCATCAATTCTTCTAGGTGTACTTGCGCACTGATTTTGTATCAACTTGGCAGGGAGGTTGTTCCAAATGACTCGCCCCCTGGGCCGCGTGGGGCACCCGGAACCTGGCTTCTGGGGGGTTGTAGTGTCCGTGGCGGTGACCCGGTCCCGTGGCTCAGGGTGGTCAGGCCAATGGCGGTATTTTGTGGGGTTTTTGTGGTTTAATGTCCGACTACACCACCCGTGGATTGCGGTCAGGGTGTACCGCCGCTGCGAGGCAGTCCGCTGAGGCTGGTGTGGTGTGCGCAGCAAAAGATGGGATAACTCCCCACGGGAGGAGTATGGCCTCAGGGCAGGGAATGTGAATGATGGGAGTGATGGTGCGCGGGCGTCCCAGCACTAGTAGTGCTAGTGCGGTGATGAGCAGGAACGACTCAGAGTCTTTGCAGTGCAGTTCAGGGTCTTTACTGGTGATATGAAGGCAGACCCTCCCGGGAGTACTGGCTAGCATAAGGGGCTTGGTCAGTCTGCGAGCAAGCAGGAGTCCCCTGGCCAGGTGGAGTTGTAGGCCTCTCTGTCTATCTGCACTCTTTCTGGCTACCTTGCTGTAAGCGGGTACAAGTAGCCCACGTCCCTGAGTATACCGTGTGGTGCTCACCCGTATGGCTGGTGACTTGGGGCCTTCTGTTAGCCTCCGCTCCTGGATGGCGGTGCTGGTCCCTTCCTTGTGACTGAGCCTCCGGGCTTCTATGGCCAGAGGACCTGGAATCCCCTGCCGGCTGGTTTCTGCTGCTGGGTGAATATCTGTCCCCACAGCCTCGGACTCCTATGTCCGGTTCTTTAGTGTCTTCTGCCAGGGCGAGCTCTGCTCATCTTCCAGCCCCTGGTCTTCAGCTACTGCTCCTACAGAGCTCCTGCTGTAACTTTCCTTCTCCAGGCTCTGACTCCCTAATCCCACCCCAGACCCAGTTTATAAGGGCAGATTCCTCCCCTCTCAGGTCTGGGCGGGAGATGTTGCATGCTTAAGGGCTCCTGACCAGAGAAACCTCCCACTTGCTCTCAGACATAATATTTCTATTACTGTGGCAACCCCTATTAACCCTTTGTTTACTACAGTGCACCCTATTGTCCCTATACAATACAGAGATTCCTCCATATATGCACTTGCACTTTACATAGTTATTTGGGGGATAATCAGATTCATTTGGGCTCATTAGCAAGAGTCACTCTCCTTTTTCTTTTTTGGAGATCTCTTTGCTGACATATCCACTTTGGTTTATGAGGTAAATTATGGGGCTCTGTATATCTATGCTACTTCACTCAGGTCTGTGACCGAGCTGTGTCCTTCATTATACTTCATGTATCATTTGATGTATGGAACTGGAAGATCTCTGCTTTTTAATTTTTATTTTTTGTCATTGTTGTTTTTAAGATTTGTAATAAATAATTAATTTTTAGTCATAGTTTATGTCTCTTCCTTAAAAGCTGAGCCGATACAGCTTGAGCTTGTGTGTATAATATTGTTCTCAGATGAGGTAGAAAAAACCTGCTGACAGATTCCCTTCAACGACATTGGCTGTATGTTTTGGGTTGTTATCCTGCTGCAGAATAAATTTGGAGCCAACCAGACACCAACCTATCCAAATCCCCAACTTTATTTGCTGAAATGTTGCCACAATCTTGCAAGGAACCTCCACCATACCTCACTGTTGCACACAGACACTCATTATTGTACTGATCTCTAGACCTTCAGCAAACAAACTGCCTTCTGTTACAGCCAACTATTTCACATTTTGACTCATCAGTCCAGAGCACCTGCTGCCATTTTTCTTCACCCCAGTTCCTATGTTTTTGGGTATAGTTGAGTTGCTTGTCCTTGTTTCCATGGAAAAGGTATGTTTTATGTCTGCAGTTCTTCCATAAAGACCACTTTAGGCCAGACTTCTCTAAATATTAGATAGGTGTAGCTTGGTCCTACTGGTTGCTGCCAGTTCTGATCTGATGGCACTGCTGGACATCTTCTGATTTTGAAGGGAAATAAGCATACATCTTTCATCTGATGCACTAGGTTTCTTTGGCCTGCCACTGGGTGTACGGTCCTCAACATTGTCCATTTCTTGGTGTCCTTGATGCTGAAAAATACAGGCAGATACTAATCAAGGAGGCATCTAATTGGCTCCAGATTTATTTTGCAGCAGGACAACGACCCCAAATATACAGCCAATGTCATTAACAAATATCTTCAGTGTAAAAAAGAATAATGAGTCCTAGAGGTGATGATATGGCCCCCACAGAGCCCACATTTCAGTATTAGTTTGTCTGGGAATACATGAAGAGACAGAAGCATCTGTGGTTAGTTTTCCAAGATGTTTGGACCAATCTCCCTACCGAGTTCCTTCAAAAAGGATGTGCCAGTGTACGTAGAAGAATTGTTGATGTTTTGAAGGCAAAAAGCGGTCACACCAAATATTGATATGACTATGATTTCTCCTTTATTAATTCACTTTGCATTTGGTTAAATGATAAAAAGTTGCTTACAGACCATGGCTTTTGTTATAAAATGCAACTAAGAAAATGTCAGGAAAATCCTACTAGAACAGCCAAACTTTATATGGGTTTAATCAGAATCACTTTAAATGATGGTAACTATTTACCATGAGTGTAAATGTGATTGCCTAGTTCTTAACACAACCACATGCCCAATTATAAGCAAGTGTTCACACTTAGTTAATCACATTATTTTTTAGCATTTTTATTTCCTCCCTCAAAATGATTCCAGTTTTTTTCTCAACTTACTGACTATGGATGACATAAAGGTGGAAACGTTCTGAAATTATTTTTCTTGGTATGATTTTTTTTAACATGAGAAAAACCTGGCATTTTAAGGGATGTGTAGACTTTTTATATCCACTGTATATTTTTCAATTGCCTCCATATATAATACTGAACAGCTTTAGGCACAATGTACACATATAATGAACAGTGCATCTGTTACTTTTTAAGTGCTGACATGCATAGTGTTATCATATTAGAGGCAACCAATAAAATGGGTAGAAAATCAAAACCTCGTTTAAACAAGTGAGTCTGCATTCACAGTGATCAAAACAGAGAAATGTTCTTTAAATCATGAGACTAGATAAGAGATGAAGCTGAGCAGAAGGCACAAGAATAGTTGAGATAAAAAGCTAAAGGATTCAATAAAACAACCCGATGTATCTGCATGTCCTTCAGATAAGGGCAGACATGTTTTCTTTTCCTCTACGGCATGAGTTTAAATGGGTTCACTAAAAATGTATCTAAAATGAATCATACGACAATCGGTTACCCTCAAAGCTTCTACTGCTATTTAGTGCCATTTAGGCTGATATTCTGAGCAAAGCAGATGGAGATGGGCAACGTAACAATTTCTGTGTATAACTTGTCCTACTGTATTTGGATGTACAATTTGAAATCATGATCAAATTTGCAACATTAATTAGTTGTAACCATGATGAGCAATCCAATCTACCTGATTAGCTAATCTATGCATTCTAGGTCTAAATGCCCCGTCACACATAACGAGATCGCTAGCGAGATCGTTAGTGCGTCACGGTTTTGGGATCGCTGGAGAGTCGTTTCGTGATCGCTGGGGAGCTGTCAAACATGCAGAACTTACCAACGATTTCGGCTGCCCCAGGGATCTAACTAACGATCTCGGCGGTTGTTGGGACGCTTTCACACAGCAGCTATTTCAATGATCCACACCTTGATAGGGACTGTACTGTGTCAGAAAGGCGTGCATAAAATCACTTTTCCGCGCCCCCTCATCTCCGATTGGTGGACGCTACTGCGTTCTGATTGGGCGGCCTTGGTTTAACATCGCTACTGCGTCTCCGGTCAGATGGGATCGCTACTGCGTCTCCGGTCAGACAGGAACACTGGTGTGTGCATTGTTCCTGTACAGATGTATGGATGTCCATATATTTATATGAATATATATATATATATATATATATATATATATAGAGAGAGAGAGAGATGTAAATGGCCATTTATGTGTATGCATATCTGTATGTTTGAGAGTACCTATGTGTATATATAGTTATCTGTATACGTATGTGTATATGAGTGTGTGTGTATATGTTTATGTACTTAAAAATATGTATGAGTACATGGATGAATCTGTTTACATACGAGTACACGAATGTATATGCTTGTATGTATGTATGTATGTATGTATCTGTATACGCATGTGTATACATATGTATATATATATATGGACTGCTTACTGCGGTGACTACTGCTACTACTGAAAGAATGAGAAACAAAGCTTTTGCATAGTAGAACACACAGTTTATTAGACACATCAGTACAGAAATGTCAGTAGTGTAGAAACATGAGTAGTTGCCCACTATAGGTTCTGATGCTGCCAATGAACCGCACCAGGACCGTTAAAATACTGGCAGTAGTTGTCGCGGCAGGTCTTCGCATCATGGCTGTTTCTGCCATGAGGGCAGACAATTAGTAGATATCCTATAAATGAATTAAAAATGGAAACTCATTTGAGACCCCAAACAATACCTACCTCGCTAAAGATGTCTGATTTCTTCAAAGTGGAGTCACAGCCGGAGAACGCTGGTGGGATCCGAAAAACAAGGATGCAATAGCGACCACTAATCGGGGACGAGGGGCGCGGAAAAGTCCAATTTATGCACGCCTACGTGTCTTAGTTCTGAATCGCTAACGAGGTCGTTGATAAGGTGTCAAATACAGCGATGCACACTGCCCAGTGGGAGCGCAACGACCCAGGAATGGTCCAGGAAGCTTTGTAACGATCAGCGATCTCACAGCAGGGGCCTGATCGTTGCTACCTGTCGGACATAACGAGATCACTAGCGAGATCGCTATTGTGTCACAAAAACCGTGACGTATCAACGATCTCGCTAGCGATCTCGTTATGTGAGACGGGGCCTTAAGGATACAAAGACTCTAGACTAAAATACAATTTCTGGTAATCTACGGAAAGGAAACTTTCTTCAATTTACACTTCATCCCACCAAAAAACACAACATTTATGACATGTTTCAACATTTACTGATTGGTGAGTGGTGGCCTCACATACCCAGTCATTTTTCTTTATAGCCAATCGGATTTACAGCATGCCCATGGGTAGTCTACTTTTGAGAACAGGTGAAGCTTCCCAGTTGTCAAACTCTCACTGATCAGGAAAGTATGAAATAATAAATGCTAATCCTATTTTATAAAGTGCTGATAAAAAAAGTGAAGGCGGTAGTTGGTTTGTGCAAAATTTGTAAGTTATCTGGTACTTGGAGGTCGAGCATTCACACCTAAGTTCCATTCATTGTTTATGGGGCTGTCGGAGTTACGGGAGCCGAGCATTATACTCAGTTGCAATAAATGGAGCTGAAGTGCACTTGTTCAGCTTCTGCAAAGCCCCGTTATTGGGATCGATGGGGTTCCCAGCAGTCAGACACCAAGTGATAAGTAAGTTATCCCTTTTCCCCAAAAACTTAGTACAAACCCTATATGTTTTTATGTCACATGTTTTTCCGGTCAACTCTCTTTTCAACTTTCAGTTTTTAACCTATACATGAATTTTATGTGCTTTAAAAACATTTAAAGGTCCCTATTCTGAAGTAATCTTAAGGACAAATACATGAAGCACTTTGAGTAAGGGCAATGTTAAATTAGGAACAACAAAGCATCAGAATTTTTGTTTTTCTGCAATAGAAAAAAAAACATGTCATCTGACCTATTTAACAATTCTAGCTAGTAGAGAGTAAGAGCCGCTTAAAGGAGTTGTCTAGTCTAAAATGAAAAGTCTGCAGTCACTCTTTGGAATCCTCTGAGCCCACGCACTGTGCACTGTGAAGATTGACCAGTTTCTGCGCCGGGAACGGCGGTCAGGTATGTGCTATGCAAACTTCTGGGCAGAACCCGTCTAGTGGGCGCGGCATCGCTCCATACACTTGTATTTAGCAAGGACATGCCCACTAAATAGGTTCCGCTGGGAGAATGCACATCGCATATCTGACCGCCGTTCCTGGGGAAGAGAATGGCGGATAATCGCAGTGCGTGTGCTGGGAGGATTTAAAAGTCTGCAGTGACACAGAGTGACTGCAGACTTTTCATCTTAGACCGGACAACCCCTTTAAGACCTTCCTTATTAATGTAATCAACGATGATCTTGACAATGGGAGGAATGGCACTTATAATTTTTGTATTCTTTGAATGTCCACAGCTTTCATTGGACATTCTGTGATTTTCCTACAGAACTGCCTATGTTCTACTAAACTTAAAAATTCATTTTATCAGCTCTTTGGAGCTTCATCCCTTGTGATTAATGTGTTTAAGGAAAAGGCTAAAATATTATTTAAAGGTGTTGTTTCAAGTTCTCAAATTATTAGAATTGCAAAAAGCTTGTAAAAAACAAGATACTTTGCAATTCACTTTTAATTAAAAATCTCCTCTGTTATCAAGAATGGAGGGATTTTCAATTCTATGGTGCACATCTCTTTGTCTAGGTTACCGTCCACCCTGTAGTCTCAATGTGGCCAATTATCTATGGAGTGTGCGTTACTTGCAGACTCTATACTTAAAGGGAATATGTAAGCAGATTTTCACTACCTCATCTGATGATGTAGGCAAAAAGACCCTGTATCCAACGACGTTTCGCTTTGGGTGCTGCGGTTCTGATACAATCAGAGTTTTTGGATTTAGCAATACAGCAGAACTGAGAAAGCTGCACCCACACCAGGCTCTGTATGTATATAGTCAATAGACAGTGAGCTGCTTACCATAAAGGGGGCGGAGTCAGACTAGCATGCACATGCTGCTGTAGTCCGGACAATGATGATCACCAGGTGATATATAAACAACAGCATACAGCCTGACATGTGACACATCATTGAAATCTGTGTTTTAGCCTCTACCTCATGCTGACCTCGGATCACATAGCAAAACCCTGCTCATGGATTCCATTTAAAACCTGCTTGAGCCACTCTGAAGTTGTCTGAGTCTCAGGATCAGACCAGCCTTAGTCCCACTGCATTTCTCCCATACTGCAGAGGCAAAGCCATCTCTGCTAACTGCATGGGAGAGTATCAAAGTTGCCAACTTGACTTTTTATTTTTTCTGGACAGCTTGCTGAAAGATCTCGGACAGACACATTGGAAAACCATTATAAATCAATAAGATTATAAGAGATACATGTCTGCAGCCCATAATTCTGATATAAAGGCATCAGCTGCGTTCATTGTAAACTGTAACATGATAATTACAATCAAAATAATCTGTACATGTTTCGTCAGTTTCAGAAAAAAATCACGGACACCTTAAATTTTTCTGTATGGACAGGTCAAAAAAGTGAACTATTTTTACAGAGTGTCCTGTAATTTTTGGATGGTTGGCAATCCTGGAGAGTACTCGGCCCGGATTCTCAATCTTCCGCAGGGCACAAACCCCCTGCAAAGCAGAAAGCCAGGGGTGGAAAGCAGTGCACTCCTAAAGAAAAGAAGATGAGAACACTCTTTTAATTACAAAAGAACCGTAGAAATGGCTTGTCATTTTGGCCGACACTATTCTTCCCATTTCTTTCTTCCTATTCGTTCTATTACAGTATTAAAGTAACTCTTATAAGAAGTGCACCATTCACTGCTTTTCCCAAGTTTCTGTGTTTCTGAACAGTTCACCAACTTGTAAAATATAGCGGACACTATTGAGACAATGCGCAGAAAACATGTAAGGCACAGATAAAGATGGGCCAACAGAAATTACAAATTGTTGAAGAGAATTTGTGTGGAAAGGTGATTGAAAAGTCACTGTGTGCCTTTGGGGGCAAATGGAAAGTGAAAATGAGACAGAAGAAAGCAGAGAAAAAATGAGATAGGAATGTATCTATCAATGTTGACTGCACATGAGGGAGAAAGCTGTAAACTGCTGGCCGAGAGCAAATAATATTTCCTGAGATTGAGATAATATGTCCCAACAACTATTTACGGCTAATTCCCAAGCCCATCAAAATCTGTTTTATTAACCCTTGTAGGTAGAAATGAAAGGGAACATTGTTTTCCCTTTTATGAACAGTTTCATGGCTGTCACGCCACTTTATCTGTAACTGATGGAAGATGAAGTATTATTTTGTTTGCTTCAAAAACACAGACTTAAATAACATTCACTCGCTGTCTGCAGCACAACTGTGTATTAAAGATTCTCTCTCTTCACAGCTCTGTATAATCCACATCATCATCATAGTGCCTTGGCATTCTCAGCTCTAATCTCTCAAATACCAGTTCTGTGTTACAACTGCTTGAAAGTGTGGAAATTCTTTCCATGAAAGGATTTCCCTAAAGGAAACAAAAGCTACTTCTATATTCTGTTCTCCCTGAAGCAGCCACATTGCCAATCTTCTCATTAGACCTGACCTGTCATCCAGGCCTCGGCAGTATCACAGTGGAAGGTGACAAGTTTTCTGTGAATGACAAAAGCTCTTTACTTGGAACAGAACAGTCAATCTGCTAACTTTGTTTCAGAAAAATGACACTATTTTATTTCAAACTCCATGACCGATATTACTATTTTTTTTTACCGTCAATTCTACCCATCAACTGTGCTCCTTAAAACGGACATATTATTCAGGAAAATATATAACTTGACATAAAATGAACTCAAAAATTGACAGACTATCATGTATTCCAAACGACTGAATGGACATAAAGAAGTAAGAAAAACATAGAATAAAAGACATGGTGAACCTTCAGGAAGATATGGAAACATTTGAATAAATAACTACAGCCCCATGTAAAATAATTGGCACAAAATAATATAGCACTATCACTATGACAAGAGAAGTTAGTTAGTTCTTTATCAAAAACGAATGCCAGAATTTGGAGTCAAGATTTCAACAAATTTTGTAAATTATTATTGGTAGATACCCGAATCGATTCAAAACCAATCCAATTAGTTTTGAATTTCCCTGAAAATTTGGATTCACTAGAATGAATCCAGTAAAATGGCTGCCATTTTGATTCTTTTGAGGGAAGGTAAATGGTTAAAATGTTAAAAAACGTTGTACTCGCCTTTCCTCCTCTGCTATGCCACCTTCACCACCTCAGCTTAGGTATATTTCTTCACTGTTCCATTTCTCAGCTGAAGACAATCTGGGGCCTGTAATTAACCTCAGATGGTCACGTGGAAGGAAGGCAACACATGTCCATGATGTATGCTATTGGCCTCAGTAATAGAAAAAAACAAGACCGGCATGATAGACAGTTTGGAAGAGAAAAATAGAGGGTTTTTTTTCATTTTGTTAACAATTTCCCTCTGTTCACAGTATGCATGGCAATTTTGATTGAGACAGAATTTATTTGGGCCAAAATTGAGCATACCAGCCAAATTCAAAAAAATCTGCCTGAAATAGAATTTTGGGAAATTCGCTTATCTCTAATTATAGATAATTTCTCCTGCAGAGGGTGCGACTGTGACCGGACCCGATGCCCGCCGATGCCAGCAGCTATTTCACCTGGATGTGTGTCCATGGATGCACACTCAGCTGACATTTATTGAGGAGCAAATATCCACCGGATCCCTGCACTACAATACATACTACTGGCTAATCAACGGCCGGCAGCAGACGTGGGCTTGTAATTCACTGGCAGTGCATGGGAATGAAGTCATGCGATGCCCGTCGCTTTCACGCTATTGGCTTCTGCACCTTTGAAGAGGACGCTGTACATCGTGGGAGTGGGTGAAGGTGAGTAGAATAATAATTTTTTTTATATTTGTTGGAGAAGAGCCGCAGAACAGGGACATTATTATTGGAAGAAGCCCAAGATGGTGTATATTATACCAGGATGGGGGAATATTTACTGGAAGGGGCCCAGGATTGAGGACATTATACCATTATGGGGGACATACATTACTGGAAGGGGCCCAGGATGAGGTTCATTATACCAGGTTGGGAAACATATCTTACTGGAAGAGGCCCAAGATGTGGGCATTATACCAGGAGGGGGGACATATATTACTGGAAGGGACCCAGGATGTGGGCCTTATTTCAGGATGGGGCACATATATAACTAGATGGAGCCCAGGATGGGGAACATTATACCAGGATGGGGACATATAATAGTGAAAGGGGCTAGGATGGATGCATTATACCAAGAGGGGAAACATATATTGTTGGAAAGGGCCCAGGATGGGGGACATTATAATCATAAGGGGCCCAGGATAGAGGACATTATACCATGAAAGGGAGACATTATACCAAGAAGGAGCCCAGGATGGAGGACGTTATATCAGGAAATGGAGACATTATTTCAGGAAGGGGCTCTGGATGTAGGACATTATACCAGGAAAAGGAAGACATTATACCTGGAAGGGGCCCAGGATGGGGCACATTATTATAGGCTGGGGCCAGGATGGAGGACATAATGACAGGAAGGGGCCAAGATGGTGGATTTTATTACAGGAAGAAGGCACAGGACAGGGGACATTATTACAGAAAGGGGCCAGGATCAGGGTCATTATTACAAGATGAGGGACATGGTTACATGAGAGGGCAAATACATATGTCTTTACAGGATCTGGAATGTTACAAGGGCCCTTCCATCTCATGAACATGTAGGTGGGGTCCCAGGTCCAAATTTAGCATCGGGGCCCATCGGTGTCTAGTTCCACCATTGCCTCCATGACTTTGCACATAGATACTGTAATCCACTGCCACCAACTCTCTTTACCTTTCTGCTACCTCCTGAGCTGATACCTGAATACTAAGTTTGGCACTGTATGGCACTATTATTTTTATATACACTTTCCTAGGTTATAGATTTCCCAAATGTCACCTTTGTTGCATAAAATTCTGTGATGGTACCTTTCACTTGAATGGAATTTGCAGAAATCCATGTGCTTCTGTGATTGCCGCAGGGAAATAAGTGGAGACCAACTGGGAGCACTTCAAAGGAGGTGCTACAGCAGCAGGGTACGCGAGAAACTTTTATTATTTTATGCTGTTTTTCTACTTTAAGCTTGCTTTTTGCCAATTCTGGGAAATACCTTTCATGGATTGCGGTAAAATGTTTTCTTTTTAGTTCCCATGGCTGAGAAGGTGAACCACTATAGAAATGTTCAAGTAAGGTACTGTTGAAGTGAAAGGTGAACAACTGCAAGTTTAGAGGTTTGAAGGCAATTTCACTGTACGCTAAACATGAATTGCGAGGTTAAGGGTTAAGAGAAATGAAACTGTACAGATAATGTTTATAAGGACTATTGGGGTTTTTTGTTCTGGCTGGGGAGTAGTTTAACGTATAGAAGAGATAGAAATGATCACAGCTATGAGAAATGGTGTCTGCATCTAAAAACAGGAGAAAATGGAAAGAAAGCAGATGGTTGTATGATTTATAGGATTTAGGCTACATAGGTTATGTGGATTGAGGTAGTGTGAGACTGTGAACAAATGTAAGCATTTTCTGGTAGCCCAACAGAGGAAGAATATAACGAAGAAGAGCTGCCTAATTCAGGTGAGAATTGTCATTGCAATCAGTAATTGTAAACTAAATATAAATCCGATAATACAGCAAGACATATGGTATACCATGTGATAGTATAGAAAATGACAATATATAGATACTACACTGCTCAAAAAAATAAAGGGAACACTTAAACAACACAATGTAACTCCAAGTAAATCAAACTTCTGTGAAATCTACCTGTCCAGTTATAAAGCAACACTGATTGTGAATCAATTTCTCCTGCTGTTGTGCAAATGGAACAGACAACTGGTAGAAATGATAGGCAATTAGCAAGATACCCCCAATAAAGGAGTGGTTCTGCATGTTGTGACCACAGACCATTTCTCTGTTCTCATCCTTTTTGGCTGTTGTTTTGGTCACTTTTTCATTTTGCCATTGCTCTCATCCCTAGAGGTATAGTAGCATGAGGCAGTGTCTACAGTACAACCCACAGAAGTTGCTCAGGTAGTGCAGTTCATCCAGGATGGCACATCAATGCGAGCTGTGGCAAGAAGGGTAGCTGTGTCTGTCAGCACAGTGTCCAGAGCATGGAGCAGATACCAGGAGATGTGGAGGGAGCCATAGGAGGGCAACAACCCAGCAGCAGGACTGTTATCTCCTCCTTTGTGCAAGGAGGAACAGGAGGAGCACTGCCAGAGCCATGCAAAATGACCTCCAGCAGGCCACAAATGTGCATGTGTCTGCACAAACGGTTAGAAACCAACTCCATGAGGGTGGTATGAGGGCCCGACGTCCACAGATGGGGGTTGTGCTCACAGCCAAACACCGTGAAGGACGCTTGGCATTTGCCACAGAACACCAGGATTGGCAAAGTCGCCACTGGCGCCCTGTGCTCTTCACAGATGAAAGCAGGTTCACACTGAGCACATGTGACAGACGTGACAGAGTCTGGAGACGCCCTGGAGGGGGATCTGCTGCCTGCAACATCCTTCAGCATGACCAGTTTGGCAGTGGGTCAGTAATGGTGTGGGGTGGAATTTCTTTGGAGGGCCGCACTGCCCTCCATGTGCTCGCCAGAGGTAGCCTGACTGCCATTAGGTACCGAGATGAGATCCTCAGACCCCTTGTGAGACCATATGATGGTGCGGTTGGCCCTGGGTTCCTCCTAATGCAGGACAATGCCAGACTTCATGTGGCTGGAGTGTGTCAGCAGTTCCTACAAGATGAAGGCATTCAAGCTATGGACTGGCCCGCCCGTCCCTCAGACCTGAATCCGATTGAGCACATCAGGGACATCATGTCTCGCTCCATCCACCAACGTCACGTTGCACCACAGACTGTCCAGGAGTTGGCGGATGCTTTAGTCCAGGTCTGGGAGGAAATCCCACAGGAGACCATCCGCAACCTCATCAGGAGCATGCCCAGGCATTGTAGGGAAGTCATACAGGCACGTGGAGGCCACACACAATACTGAGCCTCATTTTGACTTGTTTTAAGGACATTACATCAAAGTTGGATCAGCCTGTAGTGTGTTTTTCCACTTTAATTTTGGGGGTGACTCCAAATCCAGGCCTCCGCTGGTTAATAAATTTGATTTCCATTGATGATTTTTGTGTGATTTTGTTGTCAGCACATTCAACTTTGTACAGAACAAAGTATTCAATGAGAATATTTCATTCATTCAGATCTAGGATGTGTTATTTGAGTGTTCCCTTTATTTTTTGAGCAGTGTATATAGTGTATAGTGCTTATTTATAGATTTATTTAATCTATGATTACAGCAATAATAATAAGTATTCTTTTTTTAACGGTAAGGCTTTTTAATTTATCTTTATTACACTTTAAACCTGTTTAATAATCCCACCACAGAGAATTAAAGTCACAATTTCTTGATTGCTTAACTACAGAGCATATACAAATGGAGGACCTAAGGTACAGCTACTCAGCACCTTGTGATCAGACACATAGGTACCTTCTGTCAAACCACTTTAGAACCACAGGAGCTTTTGACCATGATAGCTAAGGTGTTAACATTCTTAGGGTTTATATCCCAGCAGCAGCAGCAAGAGCAGGGTTGTGTACCACATGGTTTGTATTAGAATTGTAGACCACGGGTCTAAATAGGTTTATTTTAATTTTCAGTGATCCTTTTAATAGAAATATGGCTATGACAAGATCTCATTTATTTTGTGCAAGGGAAACTAACTTTCACAATTTTACACATGTACAGTGACATGTAAAAGTTTGGGCATCCCTGGTCGAAATTACGGTTATTGTGAACAGTTAAGTAAGTTGAAGATGAAATGATCTCTAAAAGGCCTAACATTCAAGATGACACACTTCCTTTGTATTTTAGGCAAAAAAAATATATATTGTTTTTTTTTTTTTCATTTTAAAAATTACAAAAAGGAAAATGGGCCAATGCAAAAATGCTTGGAAATTTGTGTGCTCAGATAACTTTGACTAATGTTTCAGACCTTAATTAGCCTGTTTGGGTTATGGCTTGTTCACTATCATCGTTAGGAAAGGCCAGGTGACGCAAATTTCCCAGCTTTATAAAAACCCAGCCTCCTCTAACCTTGTGCCAAAAAACAGCAGCCATGGATTCTTCTAAGCAGCAGCCTAGCACTCTGAAAATGAAAATGGTGGAGGTCCATAAAGAAAGAGAAGGGTATAAGATAGCAAAGTGTTTTCAAGTTGCCCTTTCCTCAGTTTGAAATGTACTTCAGAAAATAGCAGTTAACAGACACAGTGGAGTCAAGATAAGGTCTGGCAGACCATGCAAAATTTCAGTGAGAGATGCTCGTAGGATTGCTAGAGAGGCAAATCAGAACCACCGCTTGACTGCAAAAGACATGCAGAAAGATTTAGCAGACTCTAGAGTTGTGGTACTGTAAGAGGGAAGACCGGGGTGTAAGTACTTTCAGAACAAGGGATCCGGAACTGCGGGGGCCGTACCTCTGGTTGCAGGGGGAAGACAGACTTCCAGCACAGGAGTCAGGTGACTGGGAAGCTGGGGGCATGTCCAGAGTGAGATCTGGGAGGTGAGGTGACCGGAAAACTGGTGGCGTGGCTAGAGAGAGGTTAGAGATGAGGACTTTTTTTGCGCGGGAAAGCGAGAGCAGAGTCTCGCTCAGGAGAGCAGAGTCCCGCTCAGGAGAGCAGTGTGAGGGGTTCCAGGCTCCTGGCTCCAGTACTGGGAGCAAGAGCCGAGTGCAGTGGACCGGAGGAGTCAAGCCGACTAGAGGGAGAAGAGACGCAGGGTCTGTGGAGCCGAGTACGTGAGGTGCCATGTTATGGACTAGGGGCTCAGTGGGTAAAACTGGAGATCGCCCGCTGCCGCCAGAAGACCGAGCATTGTTTGGGAAGCCTGAAGAAATCAACACTGGCATCAGCTGGCAACTGCCTTGTGGAGGAAAAGAGTCAGCTAAGTGTAAAAACTGTCGGTTACAACCGGTTCGACTCTGCTATATCTAGTTAAACTGTGAACTGTCAGTTAAAGACTTTTACCTGCTACTTCCCTTGTTTTCCCCCATATTTTCCCCTGTTACTCCCTGCGTGGAGATTGACCCGGTTATTATAAACTTTCCCTGTTTATTAACCCTGTATTGGCTGCTCTGTGTTTCTATGTCGCTGCATCTAAAGTACCCGTGTTACAGTACATTTTTCTACTGTTCAGAGACACCTACACAAATATGGCCTTCATGAAAGAGTCATCAGAAGAAAACCTCTCCTGTAGCCTCACCATAAAATTCAGCGTCAGAAGCATGTAAAAGAACATCTAAACAAGCCTGATGCATGTTGGAATCAAGTCCTGTGGACCAAGGTTGTTAAAATACAACTCTTTGCCCACAATGATCACAGGTATGTATGGAGAAAAACAGAATTTCAGGAAAAGAACATCTTGCCAACAATTAAGCATGGGGGTGGATCAATCATGCTTTGGGGTTGTGTTGCAGCCAATGGCATGGGGAACATTTCACAGGTGGGAAGAAGAATGGATTCAATGAAATTTCAACAAATTCATGATGCAAACATAACACCATCTGTAAAAAAGCTGAACTTGAAAAGATTATGGCTTCAACAAATGGATAATGATCCTAACCACATGTCAAAATCCACAATAGGCTATCTCAAAAGGCGCAAGCTGAAGGTTTTACAATGGCCCTCACAGTCCCCTGATCTGAACATCATTGAAAATCTGTGCCTAGACCTCAAAACAGCAGTGCATGCAAGATGATCCAGTAATCTCACAGAAGTGGAAGATTTTTCCAAGGAAGAATGGATGAAAATCCCTCAAACAAGAATTTAAAGACTCTTGGCTGGCTACAAAAAGCGTTTACAAGCTGTGATACTTTCAAAAAGGGATGCTACTAGGTACTAACCATGCAGGGTGCCAAAACTTTTGCATCAGCCCACTTTGTAAATTTTGCTGTAAAAATGAGAAATCGCTGGTCAATTTTTAACCCTTCTAAGTTCCTTACAAAAAAAAATTATGTTTCAAAAATTATGCTGATGTAAAGTAGACATGTGGGAAATGTTATTTATTAACTATATTGTGTAACATATCTCTTTGATTTAAGGGCATACAAATGTAAAGTTTAAAAATTGCAAAATTGTCAAAATTTTCTCCAAATTTCTGATTTTTTTCACAAAAAAATGCAAGTCACATTGAATAAATTTTGCCACTATCATAAAGTACAATGTGTTATGAAAACAAAATTCTCAGAATCAGTGGGATCCGTTAAAGTGTTCCAGAGTTATTACCTCATAAAGTCCGTATGACGAATTTCAATAGTAGATTAGTAAATTATAACTTATTTATTGAAACATAGTAAGGCTAAAAACAACGCGTTTCATGGATGACCTGTCCACTTCATCAGGTATTTAGCCATTACAGACAACATCTGGGTCACGAGACAGGAGGAAATTACTTTGATCATGCGCAGTGCGCGATCAAAGTAACGTCTCTCTGTGCAGCACTGACAGACTGTATAGCACAGGGATGCTGCTGCATCTCTATGCTATACAGGCGATCAGACTGCAAAAAGTGAAAGTCCCATAGTGGGACAAAGTGTAAAAGTAAGAAAAGTGTCAGAAAGTGAAAAAAAAATGAAAGAAAATTTGTAAAAATATATAACAATTTTTTTTTAAAAATCCAAAAAAATAAAAATATACTGTACCCATGAATACATATTATTATGAAAAAAAAACAATAAAAGTACACATATTTGATATCGCCACGTCCGTAACAACCTGCCCTATAAAACTGTTCCACTAGATAACCCCTTTAGTGAACACGGTAAAAATAAAAAACGAAGCAAAAAACAATGCTTTATCATCATACCGCCAAACAAAAAATGGAATAAAACGTGATCAAAAAGACGAATGTAAATAAAAATGGCATAGCTGAAAAGTCATCTTGCCCCACAAAAAACAAGCTTCCATACAGGTCCATCAGCTGAAAAATAAAAAAGTTATAACTCACAGAATAAAGCGATACAAAAAAAATATTTTTTCTATAAAATACTTTTTATTGTGTAAAAGCGCCAAAACATAAAAAAATATAAATGTGGTACCGCTGTAAACATACTGACCCGAAGAATAAAGCTGCCTTATCAATTTTACCACACACAGAACGGCATAAACCCCCCCCCAAAATATGATTCCTGAATTGTTGGTTTTTTATTTCTGCCTCCCAAAAATCGGAATAGCAGGCGATCAGAAAATGTCACGTGCCCGAAAATGTTACCAATAAAAAAGTCAACTTGTCCCGCAAAAACAAGCTGTCACATGACTCTGTTGGCCGAAATATAGAAAAATTATAGCTCTCAAAATATGGCCATGCAAAAACTAGTCTTTGCAAAAAAAATGTTTTTTTAGCATGTGACAGCTTTCAATCATAAAAACCCAATATCAATATGGTATCACTGTAATCGCACCGACCAACCCGAAGAATAAAGTTGTCTAATCGCTGATACCGCACCAGGAACGGCGTAAAAAATAAACTCTAGGGTTAGGGTTGTATTAGGGTTAGGGTTGTGTTAAGGTTAGGGTTGTGCTAGGGTTAGGGTTGTGCTAGTGTGAGAGTTGTGCTAGGGTTAGGGTTATGCTAGGGTTAGGGTTGTGCTAGGGTTAGGGTTTGGGTTTGTGTTGGGCTAGTTTTAGGGTTGGGCTGGGGTTAGGCTTGTGCTAGGGTTAGGGTTGTGCTAGGGTTAGGATTAGGGTTATGCTAGGGTTAGGGTTGTGCTAGGGTTAGGGTTTTGCTAGGGTTAGGGTTGTGCTAGGGTTAGGGTTTTGTTAGGGTTAGGGTTGGACTGGGGTTAGGGTTGGGGTTGTATTAGGGTTGGGGTTAGGGTTGCATTGGGGTTGGTAGTTTTTCAAATGTAAAGAAAAAAATGATGATGATATTGCGACTAGTATTGAGCGCAAGTGCTCACTACTTGAGTTTGCATCGGGTGCTCGGGTATGCACCGAGTATCGCAGGTGCTCGAGTGACATGCTCGAGTCTCCGCCCCATATGTTTTGCAGCTGGTATACAGCCAAAAAAAGGACCTGTCCGCCGTGCACGAGCGATCCCCGCATGTTTTTTTTATGGGTGTCTAACAACCGTAAAACATGCGGATGAGGACTCGAGCATGTCACTTGAGCACCTGCGATAATTGGTGCATATCCGATGCAAACTCAAGTAGTGAGCACTTGTGCTCAAGAATAATGACAACTTATTCAATATGATGACCTAATGTTATCAAATTCTGTGTCGCATCTCTGGGTTCAAAATATTCACTATACCCCTTGATAAAATCGTTGAGGGGTATAGTTTCCAAAATGGTGTCACTTGTGGAGGGGTTTCCACTGTTTAGGCACATCAGGGGTTCCCCAAACAATACATGGCGTCCTCTAATTATTCAAGCAAATTGTACATTCAAAAAGTCAAATGGCGCTCCTTCCCTTCCGAACCCTGCCGTGCACCCAAACAGTGGTTTTCACCCACATATGGGGTATCAGCTTATTCAGGAGAAATTGCACAACAAATTGCATGCTTCAATTTCTCCTCTTACCCTTATGAAAATGCAAAATTGGAGGCTGAAAAACATTTTTGTGGGAAAAATGTGAAAATGTTATTTTTATGGCTCAATGTTCTAAACTCTTGTGAAGCACCTGGGGGTTCAAGGTGCTCACCACACACCTAAATAATTTCCCTGAAGGGTCTAGTTTCCAAAATGGGGTCATTTGTGGGCGAGTTTCCACTGTTTAGGCATATCAGGGTCTCCCCAAACGCAACATGGCGTCCGCTAATTATTCAAGCAAATTTTACATTCAAAAAGTCAAATGACGCGCCTTCCGAACCCTGCCGTGCGCCCAAACAGTGTTTTTCCCCCACATATGGAGTATCAGTGTGCTCAGGAGGAATTGCACGATAAATTTTGGGGTCCATTTTTTCCTGATACCCTTGTGAAAATAAAAAAATGGGGTCTAAAGTAACATTTTTGTGAAAAAAGTTAAATGTTAATTTTTTTTCTTCCGCATTCAAAAAATTACTCCCGGCAGTGTACATTGCTGCTGCAGGTTGAGGTCTTGTGTGTTCATCAGCTTAAGATCAGCTGATCAGCTCTGGTGACCTCATACTGCATCAGTACTGCGTGGGAACATTCATGAGTATATTCACACACAGCACCGGTGCTGTAAACTGAGGTCCCAGAGCTTGTCAGCTGATCTTCAGCTGATGAACTCACTTGACCTCAGCCGTCAGCAGTAATGTACACTGCCGGGAGCGAGCACGCTCCTGTTATTGTACTGCCAGCCACCGGGATGATCAGGAGGACGGCGGGACACTGTGGAACGCAGGACAGGTGAGGATAAAAGGTGTTTTTTATTTTGATATTGATTTTTACTTTCATGTTTTTGACACAGCGCCGAGCCCCTGCTCGGCTGAGGAGACTACTTCTCCCCTCAGCCACACCGCTCTCACTGTTATCGGCGGGAGCGGCAGTCGGATGATGGGAGAAGTAGCCTTCTTCCCAGATCTTGGATACCATTCTTGCAGCATTTTTACAGCATATTTGACCCATTGACTTCAATTGAGTCAGTCAAATATGCAGCAAACAACTGCAGCAAATCCGCAAATATATTTATACTTGCGGGTTGGTTGCGGTTCAGTTGAAGTCAATGGGCGGGAAACGCTGCATTTACGCCAGAAACAATGGACATGCTGTGCTTTTTACCGGAATGACAATCCTGAGCGGAAAATTCCGCATCATGTGCATAGCACATCAGTATTGTCATTGCATTAGCTGTCAGACGGATTACATAGCGTCAAAAATGCACAGTGTGCACTTAACCTATAAGATCAGTAGCACAGTTTAAAATCACTGAAGAATGCAGAAGTTATTGATTTTTGCTCCAAATTATATAAATTTATTAAGATCCAACATAAAAGAAACAGATAACTTCCAACGTTTTGAACAAATAATGACTGTCATTGAGAAAGACCAATATTTGGTCGAAACGTCAGACGTTATCTGTTTTTGAAAAATTATCTGGTTCTTGAAAAATTTATACAACTTTGAGCAAGAATCAATAGCCTCTGTCTTTTAGGATATGATAAGACTACAGTCTTTTCTTTAAGCACCTAAATGTTCTGAGGAGTACTGCTGGATTTGCATACACCTGGATTAAAAACATTGGGGGACCGAACAGGTTTTCTTTAACCATAAATCATCTGCAGAAAAAGCCAACTTTGCCAACGTCCCAGAGGTTTCCTTTTATTTTTGGAAAAGTAAATATACTTTCTTTGTCACTGATTGCCGCAGTTGTGTACTTTTATATCCTACTGCATTACTTGTACAGTATATGACCACTCCACTTCCTGTGAGACACCATTATGTATTCCAGCTGTATGTGTGTACCCCAACTATTACCTGACTTTTGTCTTGGTGACCAGAATTTTAGTAGTGGTAGCTACATTCAGTATCTATAACTACATCTAGAACATTCTATGCCAAAAGCCGGGGACTCAATCTTTATTTTTGTCTTTTTAAACACGAGGAAATAGTACAAAAGCTCAGGAAAAGTTAATTGGTTTGTTACGGATCCGGGTGGTGGAACCTCTGTGCTGCGGTGCAAGGAGGGATCCAGAGGGGCGTAACTAGGTATCAACTCGGAGCGACCAAGGTCGTACGGCGGCTCAATCGACTCCGTGACCAGGGAGGGTCCGAGCAGAGGGACCAGGTGCTACTCTGGGGACGACCTTGTAAGGGAGCAGGTGACTCCTACGGTACAGATGGCAGGGACTGACCGATATTGCAGATGTAAATAGAAAATTAGCGTGCACACTGTCAAATAGAGTTGAGGTGCAGATGCAATGGACTGGAAATGTCCTCAAATCACGTAAAAATTAATTCATCGCACACTCATAGGAAGTTTTGCTTTTTAGGCACCATAGAATGTAGAGAGAAGTTCCAGTCAGAAGCTTAACAAAAGACAGGGGTTCATCAGCCTGTGGAGAGCTGCAGTTAGGCCTAACCTGGGAACGCTGCCTGTACCCTCCACTTCTACCATTTATGGGACTCCCCATATAGAGACACCCCTGATACAGGAACTGCAGCTCTCCATAGGCTGATGAACCCCTGTCTTTTGTTAAGCTTCTGACTGGAACTTCTCTCTACATTCTATGGTGCCTTCCTACTAAAACAAACTTGATACAATAGCGACTTAATGAATAAGGCCAGTGTGGCCGAAACGTCTACCTATTGTCGCCTTCACCACTGTTATTTTTCCTACATTTCATTTGTATAAATAAATTGGCACTAAAAAGCAAAACTTCCTATGAGTGTGCGATGAATTAATTTTTACGCGATATTGCAGATGGGCACAGCAGGTAGGCTGACGAGTGATCCCGGTAGATGGACTGGCAGACACGGCAGGCGACAGGCGGGAGCCTCTAGGTAGGCTGTCAGGTGGTCACGGCAGGTGACAGGCAGGAGCCTCTAGGTAGGCTGACAGGTGGTCACGGCAAGTGACGGGCAGGAGCCTCCAGGTAGGCACGGCAGGTAACAAGCAGAAGCCTCCAGGTAGGCATGGCAGGTAGCAAGCAGGAGCCTCCAGGTAGGCACGGTAGGTAGCGGGCAGGTGCTTCCAGGTAAGGAGGCGGACAGTGCCCATAGACAGACAGGCGGACTGAACGGAAGACAGACTGTCGTGCTGGAGAGTAGTCAGGCTGGCGGACTGGACTGGTAGTCAGGCTGGCGGGCAGGACTAGTAGTCAGGCTAGCAGCGGGACCTGAGGGCTGAAGCAGAGGTAAGTACACTATGCAACAACTATTGCTCGGGCACCTCCATTTTAGAGGAGGTGCTTTATATATGGGAGGACCTCCGGCAATTGGCCGGGGACTCCTTAGGGCGGCGCGCTGCCCCTTTAAGAGGGAGGGAGCGCGCGCGCGCCCTAAGCACCGTGCCCGGGAAGCTGCATGCGCCGGCAGCAGCAGGAAGAGGAGCGCTGGAGGATGCCGGGCGGGGAGCGCGGCGGTGAGAGGGACGGCGTACCTGCCTGGCAGGGGGCAGAGACGCCGATGCTACATGGTTAAAGTGAGAATTGGGACATATGTGGGAGAGAATTGTTCTGTTGTACTTCTTCTACTGCACTAGATTGTATATATAATTATTAGTGATGAGCGAGCATGCTCGCTACTGCTCGGTGCTCGCCCGAGCATCTCACTGCTCGAGATGCTCGGCGCTTGCCGAGTATTTCCGGGCTGCTCGGGCTGGAACTCGGGTCCCCTCCCTGAATGTTTAGAGAGCCAATGAACATGCAGGGATTGCCTGCCATGCACTGTTATGCTGTAGCCATGTTGGTTGTGGGCATTACAGTGATTGGCTAGCCGCACAGCGTCATCAGGTCTATATCAGACCTGGCACCGCCATGCTCGTCACAGTCACTCCGGATCAGACAGTGTAGGGAGCGCTGCTGCTGCTTCAGGAATAGTTTTGATCGTGTATTAGGTAGTGTAGGGAGAAAAAACGTACATTACACATATCCATCTTAACAAACAGTCCTTCTGAGGACTAATCCATCTGCAGAGATATCAGGCAGGCTGGGTGTATAGGCAGGCAGTGTATATAGCAGACTGCAGTGCATATAGCACAAGAGGCTCCATTCCAATTCTGCCTTCTGCTGCTGTTAGATATTTCTATACAAAGGCCCAGATCTCAGGGGCCAGGAATACTTTTCTTTGGATCTTAATACTCATTATTTGCTTAAAAAGCAATCCAGAGAACACCATTTTTCTGCGCCATTTGCTTGTTGGCACTGCAGAATACAGCCAGGTCCTTTCCATATTAGAGCGCTAGAAATCCAGCTATTTAAAACTGTGTTTTCTTCGTCACACGGATCACATATACGTTGTCAGAAAATTCTGCAATTTCTGGCCTCCTTTAAAAATTTCCTTCAGTGTGTCATTGAAGCAATTCATCGCAGTTTGCTGTTCAAACTAGTTACCTACAGGCCAGTTATTTAAAACTGTGTTTTCTCCATCAAACGGATCACATATACGTTGTCAGAAAATACTGCCATTTCTGGCCTCCATTAAAAATTTCCTTTAGTGTGTCATTGAAGAAATTCACCGCAGTTTGCTGTTCAAACTACTTACCTACAGGCCAGGTATTTAAAACTCTGTTTTCTATATCACACGGATCACATATAAGTTCGCTCCAAACTCAGTCATTTGTAGTGAGCGTGGAAGATGCTGTCCTCCATTTAAAATGGGCAAGGCACGTGGCAAGGGACGGGGAACTGGACATGATGGTAATGGCGCATGCAGAGGCCGAGGACAAGGCCGTGGGCAAGCCGAAATTCTGCCACAACAAACACCCACATCTTCTCGCCTGACCTTCCTGTCCCAATTTCTAGGGGACCGCAGCACACCACTATTGAACCCAGAGCAGTGTCAAAAGGTTGTTGGTTGGATAGCGGATAATGCTTCCAGTCACTTAGCCACCACCACCACACCGTCAAGCCTCAGTAGCCGTGAGTCTGGATCGCATATTCCTCACCCTGATCCTCCTTCCCCCCACCATTCCGAGTACCCAGAGACAACTGATCCCACACTTGGACACTCTGAAGAGCTGTTCACTTTTCCATATATAGATTCGGGCCTCTCGCCCGGTCCACTTGAAGCGGGGCAAGAGGAGATTGCGTGCAGCGATGCCCAAATATTTGAGCAGCCACTGTCACAAGAAGGTGACGGTGGGAAAGTGTCACAAGAGGTGGACGATGATGAGACTCAATTGCCAGAAAGTCAGGAGGAGGACCAGGTTGAGGAAGTGGAAGACGAGGTGGTGGATGATACAGTAACTGACCCAACCTGGCAGGAGGACATGCAGAGCGAGGAGAGCAGCACACAGGGGGATGTAGGCAGAGCACCCCAACAGGCAGGAAGAAGCAGTGTGGTGGCCACAGATAGAAGGCAGGCAACCGTTCCCCGTAACACCAACACGAAGGAAGTTGCCAGTACAACTGTTAGGTCTTCCCGAGTCTGGCTGTTTTTTAAAGACTCTGCTGATAACCCCAAAGAGGCCATTTGCACCACCTGCCAGGCCAGCATCATCAGGGGTGGCAAAACGACCAGCCTGACCACCACCAGCATGATCAGGCACATGGCACCACAGCACCCGACTTTGTGGGCCGTACCCCAGGGTCCAGGAACAGTGTCTGCGGGTGGCACCATTGCTTCTTCTGCTGTTGTGCATGCAAGCTAATCCCCTGTCCATGGTGCATGCGAACACGCCTCCTGCCCTGCACCTGTCGTTGCACACTCTCAAGTAGCAGCATTAGGAAGCATGTCCATGTCCTTGTCCCAGTGCAGTGTTCAGTTGTCCATACCCCATCCCTTGGAACGCAAGCGCAAATATGCAGCCAACGCGCCACATGCCACACTACTAAATTCTCAAATTTCACGACTGCTTGCGCTCGAAATGTTGCCTTTTAGGCTCGTGGAGACGGAAGCATTCTGCAACCTGATAGCAGCGGCCATCCCTCGGTACTTGGTCCCACCAACTATTTCTCCCGGTGTGCCGTCCCCGCATTACACAAGCACGTGTCCCAAAACAGTAGCCGTGCCCTCAACAATGCAGTTACTGGGAAAGTCCACCTAACCATGGACACGTGGACAAGTGCTTGTGGGCAGGGACGGTACATCTCGCTGACGGCACACTGGGTTAACATAGTGGAAGCCGGGACCCAGTCGGACCTTGGGACGGAACACGTCCTCCCGACGCCAAGGATTGCGGGCCCTAGGTCAATCAGGATTGCCCCCACGGTCAACAGCTCCTGCACCTCATCCTCCTCAGCCCCCTCCTCCTCTTCAGCCTCCATCTCTGAAATGACCACATCAGTCACAAGCTGGAAGCACGGCAGCACTGCCTCGGCCAAGCGGCAACAGGCTGTGCTGAAGCTAATATGCTTATGTGAAAAACCGCACAATGCTGAAGAGTTGTGGACAGCTCTGAAAGAGCAAGCAGATCTGTGGCTCAGACCACTGAACCTACAGCCAGGCATGGTCGTGTGTGACAATGGCCGGAACCTTGTGGCGGCTCTGAGGCGAGGCGAGCTCACACACGTACCATGCCTGGTCCATGTGCTTAACCTCGTGGTTCAGCAGTTTCTCAAATCCTACCAGGAGCTTCTGGATCTGCTTGTTAAAGTCCTCGCCTGTGTGCCCATTTTAGAAAGTCTGCTACAGCTTCCGCCGCCCTTTCAGTGTTTCAGCAGCGTTCGTAGCTTCCGGCTCACAGACTGGTGTGTGATGTCCGCACGCGTTGGAACTCTGCTCTGCAGATGTTGGGAAGGATTTGTGAGCAGAAGAGGGCAGTTGTTGAGTACCAGCATCAACAAGGCCGTCGGTATTCAGTTCAGACTCCACACATAAGACCTCAGGAGTGGACATGGATGTCAGACATATGTACCATCCTCCAAAACTTTGAGGACTCCACCAAGATGGTGAGCGGCGATGACGCCATAATTAGCATCACCATCCCGCTTCTCTGTTTTCTGAAACGCTCTCTGCTCACAATCAAAGAGGATGCATTGCAGGTGGAGCACGATGAGATGGAGCAAGGAACCATACAGGGTGATTACACACTGCCAAGCCTCATCTCATCCCAATGTGGATTGGGTGACAATGAGGAAGAGGAAGAGGAGGAGAAAGGACAGGAGCTAGTTTCATGCACTATAGACGGTACTACCTGCACAGCTGTCATACCGTCTGTTCAGCGTGGATGGCCAGAGGACAGAGAGGAGGAGGAGGGGGAGGAGGAGGAGAGCTTGGTCAGTAATCCTCTTAGTGAGTACACGGAAGTTTTGCCTGTTAGTAGTCTGGCACGCATGGCTGAGCTTATGTTACGCTGCCTTTCCCATGACCCTTGCGTTCTTAAAATTTTGGGTGACAGTCATTACTTGTTGGTGACACTTCTAGACCCACGCTACAAGGAGAACTTTATATCTCTTATTCCTGAGGCGGACAGGTCTACAAAAATGGGGCAGTACCAGAAGGCCCTTGTTGCGGAACTATTAAAAAAATTCCCATCTGAAAACGCTGGCGGCAGAGGGCACACTTCGTTGGACAACCAAGGAGTACAGGCGAGAGACACACAACTTCAATCCAGCAGAGGCAGGGGAACACTGTCAAAGTTCTGGGAGAGTTTTCTCAGACCCTCCCATCGCACAGGCCCTGAGGCGCGGGGTACTCTCACAAGGAGTGCAAAGTTTGGGAAGATGCTGAGGGAGTACCTTGCCGACCGTACCAACGTCCTCCGTGATTCCTCTGTGCCTTTTAATTATTGGGTATCCAAGCTGGATACGTGGAATGAACTGGCTCTCTATGCTTTAGTTGTCCTGGCCTGCCCTGCCGCCAGCGTTTTATCAGAGTGGGTTTTTAGTGCAGCTGGTGGAATTATAACTAATAAGCGCATCCGCCTGTCAACTGAAAATGCTGACAGGCTGACTCTTATAAAAATGAACAAGGGCTGGATTGGGCTAGACTTCTCAACACCCTCAATGATAGCAGCGTAACATAAACTCAAATCCAGTGTCTTTTCTTGGGAGGTGTATTCCCATGCACTTTTTTACACCCACACATGGGTATACGCTTCCTGATTTTGTCTATTTGCTCTTGTCCTCCTCCTTCTCCTCATCCTCCACCACCATATCACCAGGGTAACCGTGGTCCGTGATGCAACACCCGCATAATTTTTTTAAAGGGTGTTTATGATGCCCGTGAAAATTTTTTTTATACAGTATGTTCATGTATACTCCCCAGGGGTAAATGTTTGTCAGCCCATACACTTAGTGCATGGGCATTACAAGTATAGGAGGCCCGCTCCTTTCTAATGGGAACATTTTTTTATGAGGCCCTCCTCCACGTCTCTTCCAAGGGGCATTGAAGTGCTTCCAAATTTTTGTCAGTCCTTGCATTCACTGCATAGGCCAACACTATGGGATACTCTCTCCTTTCTAATGGGAATTTGTCGTTACTGTGGCCCTGCTGTGTGTCTTTAAATTCTTAGTGGGGTTTTTCCTAAAATTGGTCAGCCGTTGGACTCACTGCATACCATTTAACCGTATAGCACACCCTCTCCTTTCTAATGGGAACATGTCGTACTTGTTACTGTGGCCCTGCTCTATGCGTCTTTAAATTCTTAGTGGGGTTTTTCCCAAATTTTGGCAGCCCTTTCAGTCAAAGCATGGGCATTACCACTATAGTAGACCCACTCCTTTATAATGGGAACATTTTTTTTACTGAGACCCTCCTCTATGTCTCTTCAACTAATGTATTTGGGCAGCCACTCAGTCTACCAAATGAGAAGGAAATTGGGGATGGCTTCGCTACTGGTACTGGGGGCAGTGCTAATACCATGGCGTCGTACCATAGTTTGCTGGAAATATTCCAGGCTGGTAGGAGGCAAGCAAATTCCCACAGAAAAGTACCAGCAGTAATGTTCAGGCCACATTTCAAGTGCAAGCAGCTTTAGAGGACTTCCTGGGAGAAATGACATACAGGGTAGACACGGTTTCCCTCTATTCCAGTCCTTTCACCGAGCTAAATACAACTCTCAGCAAAAAAAGTTGTGGACTGGCTCCGTACCGTCCCTGGCCACATTCACCTGTCCACGTGTTTGTGGTTAGGTGGTCCTTCCCAGTAAGTGCACTGGGGAGGGCACTGGTAATGTTGTGGGACCCGTGCTTGTGGAAGGCAGAGGCGATACCGGGAAATATAGTGGCGGCTGGAGACTGAGTATGGACACTCGGCCGCCGCCGGCATGAGGTTGTGAAAAGCTTCCGCCTCCACGAGCTTAAAAGGCCATATTTCAAGTCCAAAGAGCTGCCCAGAAATCTGGCAGTTTAGTGTTGCGGCCTGTGGGTGGGTGGGTGGCTGGCTGCATACTTGCACTTGCATTCCAAGTAACAGAAAACTAAGCAGATGGTGGCCTCTATCATCATCATGGCCTCACCTCGGCACTATGAACTCTCCTGAAGGAGAAGCCAGGGCCTGCCGAAGGAGTCTCTGGTTCTCTGGTGAGCCCGTCCAACCCTGTCGAAAAGCAGCCCTGGCTAAGAAAAGTGTGGGGGAAGGTTCCTGGACACTCTATGGCTGCTTTTTTTAATGTGGATCGGCCATGCTTATGCATGTTATTTCTCAAAACACATTACAGATCAGGCAATTGTCCAACTCTGTGTTCAAGAAATTAAATGCGCAAAGAAAGATGTGTGTGTGGGTCAAAGCACCACCGACAAGTGCGAGTTGATGTTGGATGGGCTGCCATTGCTTCTGCAACAAGTTCAATTACAGGACTTCCTGGGAGAAATGACACGCAGGGTACATGCGGTTTCCCTCTATGCCAGTCCTTTCACCGAGCTAAATGCTACTCTTAGCAAAAAAAGTTGTGGACTGGCTCCGTACCGTGCCTGGCCACATTCACCTATCCACGTGTTTGTGGTTAGGCGGTCCTTCCCAGTAAGTGCACTGGGGAGGGCACTTGTAATGTTGTGGGACCCGTGCTTGTGGAAGGCGGAGGCAATACCGGGAAATATAGTGGCGGCTGGGGACAGAGAATGGACACCCGGCCACCGCCGGCATGAGGTTGTGAAAAGCTTCCGCCTCGTCAAGCTTAAAAGGCCATATTTCAAGTGCAAAGAGCTGCCCAGAAATCTGGCAGTTTAGTGTTGCGGCCTGTGGGTGGGTAGGTGGCTGGCTGCATACTTGCACTTGCATTCCAAGTAACAGAAAACTAAGCAGATGGTGGCCTCTATCATCATCATGGCCTCACCTCTGCACTATGAACTCTCCTGAAGGAGAAGCCAGGGCCCGTCGGAGGAGTCTCTGGTTCTCTGGTGAGCCCGTCCAACCCTGCCGAAAAGCAGCCCTGGCTAAGCAAAGTGTGGGGTAAGGTTCCCGGACACTCTATGGCTGCTTTTTTAATGTGGATCGACCATGCTTATGCATGTTATTTCTCAAAACGCATTACAGATTAGGCCATTGTCCAACTATGTATTCAAGAAATTAAATGCGCAAAGAAAGATGTGTGTGTGTGTCAAAGCACCACCGACAAGTGCAAGTTGATGTTGGATGGGCTACCATTGCTTCTGCAACAAGCTCAATTACAGGACTTCCTGGGAGAAATGACACACAGGGTACGTACGGTTTCCCTCTATGCCAGTCCTTTTACCGAGCTAAATACAACTCTCAGTACCGTTCCTGGCCACATTCACCTGTCCACGTGTTTGTGGTTAGGCGGTCCTTCCCAGTAAGTGAACTGGGGAGGGCACTGGTAATGTTGTGGGACCCGTGCTTTTGGAAGGCGGATGCGATACTGGGAAATATAGTGGTGGCCTGGGACCGAGTATGGACACCCGGCCGCCGCCGGCGTGAGGTTGTGAAAAGCTTCTGCCTCCACGAGCCTAAAAGGCCACATCTCAAGTGCAAGCAGCTGTCAAAAATTTGGCATTATAGTATTGCAGCCTGTGGGTGGGTGAGTGGCTGCCTGCATACTTGCGCTTGCATTGCAAGGAATGGGGTAGGGACAAATGAACGCTGCACTGGGACAAGGACGTGGACGGTGATTGTTGCAAGTCTGCAATGACAGGTGCATGGCGGGAGGCATCTTTGCATGCGCCAAGGATCACTTATGATGGGCACACTTTTAGGCAGTGACCTGTGAGTCAGAGATGCTTCCAGAGTTCTTCCCCTTGCTGTTCCCATGTCTTTTCAGCACTGAATGCATGTGTCTGATGATGTGTCACACACCACATGGCCAGATAAGGTTGTAAAATGTTAAAATGACATTTCCTGGTGAATGCATTTGTCTTGGTTGAAAGCAATTCAAAAGTGCAAAAATGCATCAAAAACGCTACGTGTGAACATAGCCCAAGTTGTGGAGGAGTATTTTTGTTTTTGCTTATTTATTTTGCCTTATATACAAGTCACTACCCTGGAAAGGATGTTCCTTAACATATTTCCCAGGAAAATCCATTTTGGTTTCGCTGTTGTTTGTTTTATTGTGAGTCCGTAAAAGTGGCGTAATACTCTGACAACATTGCTGACAGCAGTGATCTGGGAGTCAGAGATGCTTCCAGGGGTCTTCCCCATGCTGTTCCCATGTAATTTGAGCACTGTTCCCATCGATTTGGGCAATTTTTGGGCCCTCTGCAGACCGCCGGGGGGAGCCGCCTGAAAAATGCTTGAGTTTCCCATAGACTTACATTGGGCTCGTTGCTCGGGTCGATCACCCGAGTATTCCAATTTGCTCGACCCGAGCAACGAGTACCCGAGCATTTTAGTGCTCGCTCATCACTAATAATTATATCTACAGTAATTGTAGAAATAAATGGATAATGATATCAGTGCAGAACCTTTAGAAAAAGTGATAGTGGAAGTATAAGACATATACCAGATTCTTACTATTAATTGACTGCATTGCATGTTCTTAACATATCTACCTTGTTCTAGTAGCTGAGTAGTATTTCAATACAGTCTGTAGCTAGGTCTGTGTGGCCAGTTTAAGCACAAGAGGGTGCTGTAGTTTTTAAAGTTAAGGTTAAATGGTCCAAAATCCTGTAAACTTTCTGTGGGATAAAGAACAAAACATAAGTATGCTCTAAGCAGCCTCATACACCTCCGAAAACAAATCGAATAGAACCGCGATGGGAAAATAAAACGTGGGAACTGTACAGTATGCAGTTTTACTAACCTTCTAAATAAATGTTTAGTGAGTCACTGTGGAGAGCTGAAAATCTGTCAGTCTTGAAAGCTCAGGCTTACAGCTTAGTATAAAACAGTTTCCGTAACGTATGTGAGTTATCTGCACTGTGCATACAGAAAATGTGTCCATTGCTGTATTATGCATAGATTCCTGTTCTGAAGCTTGCTACATTTGAGGGGACGCTGGTCCACTTAGCTGCGTAGTGAAGTAGGGCTATGAGAAGATCCAGAAATCGAAACTACCATGAAAGTCTGAACAGAGCTTTAAGTTACATATGGTTTAATGTCATTTAAAAGGCTGTCTTCTGCTGTGCCAATTAGAGCTGTTTAGTCTGAGGCTCACATCCACATGGTCATATTAAAGAAGCACTCCTCCCATCAAAGTTTTTATCCTCTTAATATATTGCAATCATCATATTATATGTCACTGTGTATTTACAGTTGCTTATTTTGCCTTTCTACCAAGCTAATTCTTCTCTTTTCTCTGCTCTATGTAGAAACCGGAAGTCTGTTGTCCTTGTGCTTATCATTCCCCTGTTCAACTTCTGACCCAGCTGCTCCCTCCCACGAGGGACTTTTGCAGTAACTGATGACTCATACAAGAAAAATAGACTTCCTGTTTCTACATAGAGCTTAGAACACACATGTCAAACTCTGGCCTGTGGGCCAAATTTGGCCCTCAGGGTGATTATATTTTGCCCGCGACGCTGGCACTGCCCTCCCCTCCTTTCACCCCCGGCATTGCACCTTCAACTGTATCGGCATCCTTGATGCCAATACAGTTGAATCAATGACGGAAGAGGGGGCCCATCAGCTGACATTCCCTCCTCCATCATTCTCCCTCTGTGTATGATGTCTCAGCATAGCAGGCGCAATGATGCCACTATTTTGTGCCCACAGCATTGAGTAGTGAAGAGCTGCAGAAGACATGCTGCAGAGACTGGAGCAGCGTGAGCTGGTGGAACATTATTCTGTATGGAGGACTATGTGAAGCCCATTATTCTGTATGGAGGACTATGTGGGGCCCATTATTCTCTATGGAATGATAAGGAAAAACTTCCTCAATTGTAGACATTTTTGTTTAATAAATAACAAGGTAGGCCCTCCACTTTGTCCAAGCTTTTAATTGTGGCCCTCTGTGTATTTGAATTTGACTTCCCTGCCCTAGAATGATTCAGCTAGTCAGTTTTTAATCACGTGATGTCATAGACCTTATGGGAAAGAGAAGAATTAGCTAGGAAGAAGGGCAAAATGAGCAATTGTAAGTACACAGTGCTATATAATATGATGATTGCAATATATTAAGAGGATACAAAGTTTAATGGGAGTGATTCTTTAAAGCTCCATTTTGTGAGCAGCTTTCTTAACACTAGTATTGGGGATCATAATCTAAATTCCCTATCAGAAGGTCTTTGGAGTGTGGGAGGAGTACACGGAGGAAACCCACACAAATATGGGGAGAACATACTTGCAGATGTTGTCCTCTGTGGGATTTGAACACATAATCACTGAGCCTTCATGCTATTTCAATCCCTCCTTTCCGCTGTAGTGAAGCTAAGCTTTTGGAATGTCCATTTTTTTTTGTTTTAGAAATTTCCCTGATTTTCAAACACATATCATACATACTAAATTCAAAATGTCTGATGAACTGTATGGAAATGTTGCCATAAATGTGTTTTTTTTTGTATCCCAATTATGACCTGACTTCTGCATCTTACACCATAAAACCTCTATTTGCTATGGTAATTTGGTATGTAAGTCTAGCTAAAGCACATGACTCTCCTCCAAATAACCTACTTATTAAAATGTGGTTGTAAAATATGTTGTTAATATTAAATACTGTTAAATGTTTTAAGGGCACCTCCTAGGATTTCGCTTTCTATAACTATGGGAACCTGGATGGGCAGAAATTGAGATTTAATTCAAGTACAAACATCTAACAGTTCTTTTTATACCTTCATAAATAGTAATGTAATACGACAGATGGAAATATTCTTGTCAGTGGAACTCCTTCCATACTGGGTTGGCATTATCTTTTATAATTACTGTTTAACCCCTTTACCCCCAAACGTGGTTTGCACGTTAATGACCAGGCCAATTTTTACAATTCTGACCACTGTCACTTTATGAGGTAATTACTCTGGAACACTTCAATGGATCCCCCTGATTCTGAGATTGTTTTTCATGACATATTGTACTTCATGATTGTGGTAAAATTTCTTCGCTATCACTTGCGTTTATTTGTGAAAAAAATGGAAATTTGGCGAAAATGTTGAAAATTTAGCAATTTTCAAAATTTGAATTTTTATGCCCTTAAATCAGAGAGATATTACACACAAAATAGTTAATAAATAACATTTCCCACATGTCTACTTTACATCAGCACAATTTTGGAACCAAAATTTTTTTGTTATTAGGGAGCTATAAGGGTTAAAAGTTGACCAGCGATTTCTCATTTTCCAACAAAATTTACAAAACCATTTTTTTAGGGACCACATCACATTTGAAGACACTTTGAGGGGTCTTTATGACAGAAAATACCCAAAAGTGACACCATTCTAATAACTGCACCCCTCAAGGTACACAAAACCACATTCAAGAACTTTATTAACCCTTCAGGTGTTGCACAGGAATTTTTGGAATGTGGAAGAAAAAAATTAACATTTAACTTTTTTCACAAAAATGTTATTTTAGACCCATTTTTTTTATTTTCGCAGGGGTAGCAGGAGAAAATGGACCCCAAAATTTGTTGTGCAATTTCACCTGAGTAAGCAGATACCCATATGTGGGGAAAAACCCCTGTTTGGGCGCACGGCAGGTTTCAGAAGGGAAGGAGCGCCATTTGACTTTTTGAATGTAAAACTTGCTTGAATAATTAGCGGACGCTATGTTGCGTTTGGAGAGACCCTGATGTGCCTAAACAGTGGAGACCCCCCACAAGTGACACCATTTTGGAAACTAGACCCCTCAGGGAACTTATCTAGATGTGTGGTGAGCACCTTGAACCCCCAGGTGCTTCACAGATGTTTATAACATGGAGCCGTGAAAATAAAATTTTCACATTTTTCCAACAAAAATGATTTCAGCCCCCAGTTTTGCATTTTCATAAGGGTAACAGGAGAAATTACACCATGCAGTTTGTTGTGCAATTTCTCCTGAGTAAGCAGATACCCCATATGTGGGGGAAAACCACTGTTTGGGCGCACGGCAGGGTTTGGAAGGGAAGGAGCGTCATTTGACTTTTTGAATGTAAAATTTGCTTGAATAATTAGCGGATGTGTCCCTGATGTGCCTAAACAGTGGAAACCCCCCACAAGTGACACCGTTTTGGAAACTAGACCCCTCAGGGAACTTATCTATGTGTGTGGTGAGCACCCTGAACCCCCAAGTGCTTTATAGAAGTTTATAACATGGAGCTGTGAAAATAAAAAAATCGAACTTTTTCCACAAAAATGATGTTTTAGCCCCAATTTTTTTATTTTCACAAGGGTAAGAGGAGAAAATAGACCCCAAAAACTTTTGTGCAATTTTTTATGAGTACGCAGATACCCCATATGTGGGGAAAATACAGTGTTTGGGCGCACGGCAGAGTTCAGAAGGGAAGGAGCACTGTGTGACTTTTTGAACGCAAAATTGGCTGGAATCGAGAGCGGACATCATGTCGCGTTTGGAGAGCCCCTGATGTGCCTAAATAGTGGAAACCCCCCACAAGTAACCCCATTTTGGAAACTACACCCCTCAACGATTTTATCAAGGGGTATAATGAACATTTTGAACCCAGAGGTACGACAGAATTTGATAACATTAGGTCATCATATTGAGTAAGTTGTCATTAGTCTTGAGTGCAAGTGCTCGCTATTTGAGTTTGCATCGGGTACTCAGGTATGCACCATGTATCGCGCGTGCTCGAGTGACATGCTCGAGTCCCCGCCCACATGTTTCACGGTTATTAGACACCCAAGAAAAACCATGCAGGGATCGCTCGTGCATTGCAGGCAATCAACGCAAGTTTTTTTTGGCCGCGAAGCATATGGGGCAGAGACTCGAGCATGTCACTTGAGCACCCGCGATAATCAGTACATACCTTAGCATCCGATGCAAACTCAAGTAGCGAGCACTTGCGCTCAACACTAGTCGCCATATCGTCATTTTTTTTTTTTACTTTTGAAAAAAATCCCAACCCTAAGCCCAACCCTAATACAACCCCAAGCCCAACCCTAATACAACCCCAACCCTAACCTTAGCCCAACCCTAACCCTAACCCCAACCCTACCCTAACCCCAAGCCTAGCCCTAGCCCAACCCCAACCCTAACCCTAGCCCAACCATAACCTTAGCCCAACCCTAACCCTAGCCCAACCCTAACCCTAACCCTAGCACAACCCTAACCCTAGCACAACCCTAACTCTAACACTAGAGTTTATTTTTTATGCCGTTCCTCGTGCGGTATAAGTGATTAGACGACTTTATTCTTCGGGTTGGTGTGATTACAGCGATACCAGAATCATATCGGGTTTTTATGATTGACAGCTGTCTCACACTAAAAGATGCATTTTTTTGCTAAATTTAATTTTTGCATCACCATATTTTGAAAGCTATAATTTTTCCATATTTTGGCCGACAGAGTCATATGACAGCTTGTTTTTTGCGGGATGAGTTGACGTTTTTATTGGTACCATTATCAGACACGTGACATTTTTTGATGGCTTTCTATTCTGATTTTTGTGAGGCAGAATAAACAAAAACCAACAATTCAGGATTTTTTTTTTTTTTTAATTTTTTTATATTGTTACGCATGTGGTAAAATTGATAAGGTAGCTTTATTCTTCGGGTCAGTAACTTTACAGCGGTGCAACATTTATATCGTTTTTCTATGTTTTGGCGCTTTTACACAAAATTAAAGCTATTTTCTAGAAAAGTTATTTTTTTGCATCGCTTTATTCTGAGTGCTATAATTTTTTATTTTTCGGCTGATTGAGCTGTATGGTAGCTTGTTTTTTGCGGGACAAGATGGCGTTTTCAGTGGTACCATTTTTATTTATATTTGTCTTTTTGATCGCGTGTTATTCCATTTTTTGTTTGGCGGTATGATGATACAGCATTGTTTTTTATTTATTTTTTTACCGTGTTCACTAAAGGTGTTAACTAGTGGGACAGTTTTATAGGTCAGGTTGTTCCAGAAGTGGCAATACCAAATATGTGTACTTTTATTGTTTTGTTTTTTTCATAATAATATTTATTGATGGGTACATTATATTTTTATTTTTTGTGGATTATTTATTTATTTTTTTTTAAATATTTTTACAATTTTTTTTTTTTTCATTTTCTAACACTTTTTTTACTTTTATACTTTGTCCCACTATGGGACTTTCACTTTTTTTTTACTCTGATCACCTGTATAGCATAAGGATTGAGCACCATCCCTGTGCTATACAGGCTGTCAGCACTGCGCATGACCAAAGTATCTTCCTGCTGTCTGGTGACCCAAATGTTGTCATGACGACATCAGGTCTTCATGGCAACATCCGGGAAGCCGCGGCAGACAGCCTCCCCTTGCCCTTGCAATGCTGTGATCGACTTCGATCGCGGAATTGCAGGGGTTAATGTGCCAGGAGTGGTGCGGGACCGCTCCCAGTACATAGCACTGGGTGTCAGCTGTGACAATCAGCTGACACCTGGCGGCGATCGCGCCCGCACAGCCTGTGTGCGGGCAAAATCAACAGGGTGTACTAATATGTACCTGGCTCTTAAGTCCCAGGGCGCAGATACGTATTAGTACGTCCTGGGCTTTAAAGGGGTTAAAGGGAGTAGGTGGCATGGTGCATGTACAATGGTAAACTCTCCCCATTGACAGACTTGGGAAAGAGGAGGATCATTCTTCCAACCCCGTCCTAATGCTTGAAAATATAAAAAGTAATGATCAGTTGCCATGATGGTAATACAAGTTGGGAATCCAAGCATTTTTATTTAGATTTGTATACTCTTTCTGCCTATGTCATGTAACAAAGGACTTTACAACAATCAATCACTAAGTGGTGAACATTTCATTTTTTTCCCCTTAGTATTTCTGTAATAGTTTTGACACATTTTTTGTATGTTGATATTTTATTTCAACTAAGTACAAAGCATTATATTTTTATTTTTCTAAAGTCTAAAACTTGATTAGTTTTGACTTGTTCCATAAAATATAAAGTGGACAAAACTTTACTCTGCAATGACGTTCTGAAACATCAGTGCAGAGTAAGCAGCTTGCACAAGATTGAGAAGGCTGTAAGATAAAGCCAGACTTCCTACAGAGAAGATTAATATGGTTTATTACTAAGTTTATTTTCTCGATCACTGAACTTCAGCTTGTGACTACAGATTTGGAAGCACTAACAATGCTTCCTCCACCAGACCACCAGACCTAGTGATCATAGTGATCATGTGATCACTGGGAGTATGGAGGCACCATGAGCTGATAGATCCTAGGAGACATATAGAAAAAAGCAAAACAAATGGAAAAACATACTGCCCGTCTGAAACACAGTTTCTAATCCTGCCCCATAAAAAGATATGTCCAAAATATTAAAATAGTTTCTACGTAAAGTGAAATGCAAATTAAAATGTTTTTATCTTTCTTTTGTAGTTATAAAAAAATAAAAAAAGTGAAAAATGAACACACATAACCTTTTTTTTCTTCAAATTTTTCCTTGATAGCAGCAAAGAAAAAGGAATATAAAAATTACATGATAAAACTGAAGCCCCATGTATCGCAAAAAAACAAAAAGAGCCAAAAATTATTTGAATATCGAAAGAAGAAATTTTTTTAGAGCTGTTAAAAGCGAATAAAGCCCTAAAATCTGCCAGGTCAGAAATAAGGAAAAGTGACCAGTTCCTGAATTGGTTAAAGTACTTAAAGGGTTTTCCCACAAACAAAACTTCATTTTAATCAATAGATCGTGGAATATAATAAGTTCCACCATTGAATGTATTTAAATAAAATGTTCCTGTGCTGAGATAATCTTATAAATGTGCCCCTGCTGTGTACTGTGTAATGGCCGTGTCTGACTGTGCAGGAACATGGTCTGATCATACCACATCTCCTTGGCAGGGGAGGATGCAAAACAGTATACAGACAGGACAGCAGGGGATCACTGCTAATTCTTTCTTTGAAGTAAAATATTGTTTAAAAACAGGTAGTGAAATGTTTTACCTCACAAAAAGAATCAGCTGTGATATCTGTAATATCTGTACACTATTTTGCCTCCTCCCCTGCCCAGGAGCTGTCGTATGATCAGACCATGTTCTGTACATGGTCAGACACAGCCATTACACAGGGGGACATTTATAAGATTATCTCAGCACAGGAACATTTTATTTAAACACATCTAATTGTGGAAGTTATTATGATTCCAACATCTATTCATTAAAACGGATCTTGGAATAAAATGGAGTTTTCCCATGAATGAAAGTTCATGGGAAAACCCCTTTAAGCATCTCTGTAGAGTATAAGTTGTAGCTCGTACATGATGGCTATGTATTGTAAGAGAGAAGTTGTGAGTTTGGCATCAGGGCTTACTACCCTCTTGGTGAGTGGTGGCAGAATTGGCGTTCACCTATGTGGACTGTTCTGATCCGATTATTGGCTCTGTAGATTCAGAAAAATACATTCCAATTTCATAATATAAAGTAAGGGAAAAATTCACTGTTGACCACTTTATCCTCTCAGTTTGATCAGTCAAGCATTCATAGATATTCATCCATAAATTGCAGCAATGGGCATGAAAATCCATGTCATTAACAAACATAGTGTACAATATAGTGTATGACACCATCTTACTTTTGTTTGTGCTCCATTGAATCATTGTCTTCTAGGCTGACCTTCATGAAAAATCCTACTAGAATGCAGCTAACAATTGCCATAAACCTATTTTATGTCGTTTTCCAAACAAGGCCTCTTACAGGCACGGTAATTGTAGTTTTACTAGACCTCTAAATGAGAAGCAGCCACTTATTAAGTTTTGATGTGGAGAGCTGATTAGACAAGTTAAACAGAAAGGTACAATTTATGCTCAGAACCACATGTTCATGTACTGTACTTCCTCTATTGCTTGTGCTTGGCACTCATTCACATAATAAGTCCTGCCAGCTCCAGTTTTATGCTATTTACAAGTTACAAGCAGTAACAAGGAAAGATGCTGGATTTTACATGAAATAATATTCATAAATCTTCTCATGGGAAATTACCATACAGCTTAGAGACACATTAGGCCTCTATTTACTAAGTTCTGTTCAATACCCTTGTCACCAAAAAACAAAACCATGAGATAGATTGTATAAATTGCTCTCTGAACAGCTAATCGTACGTGCAATTGTAAATGATTTTTGCACTCATTAGAATAATCTGTACGTCGGTACATTGACAAAATGTAAAAAGTTTCAAATAATCAATGAAGAAATTGTGAGCTGCAAAAATGCTTGAAAATGTGGACAAAGCTAAATAATAGTGGTGTGTAGAGTTAAGTTTAAAGTTTAAAGACCTGGGAGGTTTTCATTTTTGCACTTTCATTTCTTCCTTCCCTTGTTTCAACAGCCATAACTTTTTATTTTTCTGTCCACATAGTCATATGAGGGCTTGTTTTTCAAGGGATGAGTTATATTTTTGAATGACACCATTTATTTTACTATATAATATACTGGAAAATTGGGAACAAAATTCCTAGTGCAGTGAAATTGAGATAAACTGACAATTCTCCCATTGTTTTTATGATTATGATGGCACCAAACTTGTCCTGTTTTTTTTAAATTATTTTACTAATGAAAAAAAATTCTGAAATTTGTAAAAACAAAAAATTACTTGTGTCGTCATTTTCTGAGACCCGTTACCTTTTTCTTAATTTTCTGTCCATGGAGGTGGGTTAGGCTGTATCTTTTGCTCACTAAACTGTTGTTTTTGCTGATACCATAGAGTTGTATCAATATCACATTTTATGATATTTTTTATGTAACATTTTGATTGCTTTTTTATTGCTTTTTTTGGGAAGCGTGGTGACCGAAAAATGGCAATTCTGGCATTCCATTTTTTGTTTTTCTTTTTGGCACTTACTGTATGTTTTAAATAATTTAATAATTTGATAGACTGGATTTTTTGGGACTCAACAACACCAAATATGTTCATGTTTTAATTTTTTAATTCCTTTATTTTTTAAGTGGGGTGGTTTCAAATTTTATATACTTTATATTTTTTGTTTAGTCCTTTTAGTGTGCTTGAATGTGTAATCATTTGATTGCTTTTACTATATACTGCAATAACACAGCATTGTGAATATGCACAGGAGGACTAAGATGTCTGCATGGGGGCCTTTCAGGCCCCTTCTTGCTGTGGTAACCTATCGTTTCTTTGCGATCATGTAGCAGGAAGCTGATGGTACTTGGCATTATTTAAATGCCTCTGTCAGAGATTGACAGCGACATTTACATTTTTAAGCTGCAGCGATTAGAGCAAACTCCAATCTCTGCAGTTATAGACAGGTAACAGCCATGTAAAACAGCCAGCATCTGCCCGGTATGTATCAGGCTCAGTTCCTGAGTCGGCTTCATGCTTTCCTTAGCAACGTGTGATGAAAATGTAAGTCATAAGTCGCTAAAGAGTTTAGACTTTGTATGCTAAGGTGTCTTATCATAACTGTGATAAGAGAGAAATATGGGTCATGTTAGGACATGTCAAAGTTTCTAGCTGAAATTCATGATACATTTGAGCAACAAACCTAAGACTAATTTTATAAAGGTGTTTTCTGGTGTTTTATACCTATGGCCTTACCTAGGCCTGGTCATCAAATTGTGATCAGTAGGACAAGATACATCCACAGTACTGCAGCTAAGGGGTGACAGCATGAAAAAGGGCTGAGAAATAGTCCGATGCTTTTATGTAAGGATTTATGTCACAAACACCGCACTGTTAGGGTATGTGCATATGGTCAGGAAAGGCCTGCGGCCCCGACACTGCAGTGTAGCCGCGCGGCTTCCGCTCATTATGCAAATGAGCGGCTCCTTTTTTTTTTTCCTTTACATGCAGACTTTCCTCACAGAGGTTAGTCTATAGGGACAGTCCACATGCCCGCAAGAAAATTTGACATACTGCGGGTCTGAAAGACGCGCCGCATGTCAGTTTCCACAGGTGATAAGCAGGTGCCCAGAGATGCATAGTGGACATGGGATTTCTAGAAATCCCATCCACTATGCTGTAATATCTGACTTCTGCGGATTTGACGCTGCTGCAGCTCCTGACCGTATGCACATAGCCTTACATCCAGGGCCTGCTCCAGGTTTTCGTGGGCCCCGGGCGAAAGAGTCTTTAACACATACCACGATTCATGATGTAAAGATAAGGCAGAGAAATCTATATATATTGTACAATGCCAAAAATTTCACTTACTTCTTACATTACATGAGTGATATCTATGAGTGATACATGAGTGATACAATAGTTCAGAAATTGGCGAATCCTCGCAGTGCACAGTGCAGACCGGACAGTATAGTCCTCCATACAATATTATGGGCACCACATAGTCTTCCGTACAGTATTATGGGCCCCATATATTGCTCCATTCAGAATAATGGACCCCATATAATGCTCCATACAGAATAATGGACCCCATATAATGCTCCATACAGAATAATGGGCCCATGTAATGCTCCATACAGAATAATGGGCCCATATAATGCTCCATACAGAATAATGGGCCCATATAATGCTCCATGCTGTATGGTCCCCATATATTGCTCCATACTGTATGGGCCCCATATGATGCTCCATGCTGTATGGGCCCCATATAATGTTCCATGCTGTATTGGCCCCATATAATGCTCCATGCCTCAATACATAAAAAAAAAAATCAAATACTCACCTCTCCTTGCTGGCCGTTGCTCTGCTCAGGACTCCTAACCGTCACCGTCTTCTCACTTTCTGCGCTGTGACTGCTCAGCAGAGTCGGTGACTGCACAGACCAAAAATGTGGAAGAGACTGGACCTGCGAAGAAACGAGGAGAGGTAAGTATAGTTCCGGGACTCCCCCGCTCACAGGCCCCATTGCGTGCCGGGGTGCCCGACGGTGAGTGGGCCCCCCCGCCTGCTCAGGGCCCCGGCACTTGCCCGGGTGTGCCGGGTGCTGACACCGGGCCTGGTTACATTCTCAACTGTCAATGACCGTGGTATCCTTTATTGTTGGTTGCCACTGATACCGTTGTCAGGGAAATACTTCCTGGTAGCGTATGTTGCGTTATTGCTATACAAAATGCATTATCTTTGCATATGTTATGTAGAGATGAGCGGTGTTCGACTCGAACTGTTCGCCAATCTCAAATTCGAGCTGTTGTGGGCGGTGTTCGAGTCGTTCGACGAACTCGAACGATTTGCAAAAAATTCGGCTGTTTGAGGTTATGTTCGATAACTGTTCGTGCACCAAAAGCGTAACTGGATTTTTTCACAGTAATACTGTTAATCAATGTTAATAGACAGTTTCAGTGTAGAGTGGGCGGGGGGAGGGGCAGGGGATGGATCTCTGCAGAAATTATGCCGATCTCCCTTTTTTTTTTTCTTTCCTGCATTTACAGTGGGGCGGTGCAGTCTGTCAGCCTATCAGCAGCGCACACACGCAGCAAAGTGCTTTTTTTTCACACAAGCAAGGGCATGTGTCATTGGCTGTGTATGTCACATGTCCTTGCCCTATAAGACCCAGCCATTTTCCCCGTCGCCACCATTTTCTCACTGCTGCAGCTGAGTGTTAGACGGCACCGCTGCTGCTGTCGGCGCTATACAGTATAACTATGTGAATTGCGAGCGAATTTCCAGTTACATAGAGAGATAGGTTTAGGGAGTAGGGACTAGTTCTAATTGCAGCCCTTTTGAGGGCTAGGTTACAGCAGTTCATAGCACTTTTTGCCAGGCAGGTCTGTGCCAGTGCTGTGCAATTGTTTTTCACAGCATTTGGCGAAATGTAGCTCAGCCAATCCTTTTGGGCCTGTAGCAGTGTCTGTTAGTCATTGGAGTAGCCTATCTGTGTTGCAAGCTACACCACCTGTGTATCTAATACCAATTTTTTACTGCATCTAAGCCAGGCAATCCTTTTGGGCCTGTAGCAGTGTCTGGTAGTCAGTGGAGTAGCCCATCTGAAGCAAGCTACACCACCTGTGTATCTAATAACAATTTTTTACTGCATCTAACCCAGTAAATCCTTTTGGGCATAGAAGCAGTGTCTCATAGTCAGCGGAGTAGCCCGCCTGTGAAGGAAGCTACACCGCCTGTGTATCTAATTCTAATTTTTTACTGCATCTAACCCAGGAAATCTTTTTGGGCCTAGTAGCAGTGTCTGGTAGTCAGCGGAGTAGCCCACCTGTGAAGGAAGCTACACCGCCTGTGTATCTAATTCAAATTTTTTACTGCATCTAACTCAGGAAATCCTTTTAGGCCTAGTAGCAGTGTCTGGTAGTCAGTGGAGTAGCCCATCTGAAGCAAGCTACACCACCTGTGTATCTAATAACAATTTTTTACTGCATCTAACCCAGTAAATCCTTTTGGGCATAGTAGCAGTGTCTCGTAGTCAGCGGAGTAGCCCACCTGTGAAGGAAGCTACACAGCCTGTGTATCTAATTCTAATTTTTTACTGCATCTAACCCAGGAAATCTTTTTGGGCCTAGTAGCAGTGTCTGGTAATCAGCGGAGTAGCCCACCTGTGAAGGAAGCTACACCGCCTGTGTATCTAATTCTAATTTTTTACTGCATCTAACTCAGGAAATCCTTTTGGGCCTAGTAGCAGTGTCTGGTAGTCAGTGGAGTAGCCCATCTGAAGCAAGCTACACCACCTGTGTATCTAATAACAATTTTTTACTGCATCTAACCCAGGAAATCCTTTTGGGCCTAGTAGCAGTGTCTGGTAGTCAGCGGAGTAGCCCACCTGTGAAGGAAGCTACACTGCCTGTGTATCTAATTCTATTTTTTTACTGCATCTAACCCAGGAAATCTTTTTGGGCCTAGTAGCAGTGTCTGGTAGTCAGCGGAGTAGCCCACCTGTGAAGGAAGCTACACCGCCTGTGTATCTAATTCTAATTTTTTACTGCATCTAACCCAGGAAATCTTTTTGGGCCTAGTAGCAGTGTCTGGTAGTCAGCGGAGTAGTCCACCTGTGAAGGAAGCTACACCGTCTGTGTATCTAATTCTAATTTTTTACTGCATCTAACCCAGGAAATCTTTTTGGGCCTAGTAGCAGTGTCTGGTAGTCAGCGGAGTAGCCCACATGTGAAGGAAGCTACACCGCCTGTGTATCTAATTCTAATTTTTTACTGCATCTAACCCAGGAAATCCTTTTGGGCCTAGTAGCAGTGACTGGTAGTCAGTGGAGTAGCCCATCTGAAGCAAGTTACACCACCTGTGTATCTAATAACAATTTTTTACTGCATCTAACCCAGTAAATCCTTTTGGGCATAGTAGCAGTGTCTTGTAGTCAGCGGAGTAGCCCACCTGTGAAGGATGCTACACCGCCTGTATATCTAATTCTAATTTTTTACTGCATCTAACCCAGGAAATCCTTTTGGGCCTAGTAGCAGTGTCTGGCAGTCAGCGGAGTAGACCAACTGTAAAGGAAGCTACACCGCCTGTGTATCTAATTCTCATTTTTTACTGCATCTAACCCAGGAAATCTTTTTGGGCCTAGTAGCAGTGTCTGGCAGTCAGCGGAGTAGCCCACCTGTGAAGGAAGCTACACCACCTGTGTATCTAATTCTAATTTTTTACTGCATCTAACCCAGGAAATCTTTTTGGGCCTAGTAGCAGTGTCTGATAGTCAGCGGAGTAGCCCACCTGTGAAGGAAGCTACACCGCCTGTGTATCTAATTCTAATTTTTTACTGCATCTAACCCAGGAAATCTTTTTGGGCCTAGTAGCAGTGTCTGGTAGTCAGCGGAGTAGCCCACCTGTGAAGGAAGCTACACCGCCTGTGTATCTAATTCTAATTTTTTACTGCATCTAACCCAGGAAATCTTTTTGGGCCTAGTAGCAGTGTCTGGTAGTTAGCGGAGTAGCCCAGCTGTGAAGGAAGCTACACCGCCTGTGTATCTAATTCTAATTTTTTACTGCATCTAACCCAGGAAATCTTTTTGGGCCTAGTAGCAGTGTCTCGTAGTCAGCGGAGAAGCCCACCTGTGAAGGAAGCTACACTGCCTGTGAATCTAATTCTAATTTTTTACTGCATCTAACTCAGGAAATCCTTTTGGGCCTAGTAGCAGTGTCTGGTAGTCAGTGGAGTAGTCCATCTGAAGCAAGCTACACCACTTGTGTATCTAATAACAATTTTTTACTGCATCTAACCCAGTAAATCCTTTTGGGCATAGTAGCAGTGTCTCGTAGTCAGCGGAGTAGCCCACCTGTGAAGGAAGCTACACTGCCTGTGTATCTAATTCTAATTTTTTACTGCATCTAACCCAGTAAATCCTTTTGGGCCTAGTAGCAGTGTCTCGTAGTCATTGGAGTAGCCCAGCTGTGAAGCAAGCTACACCACCTGTGTATCTAATAAAATTGTTTTACTGCATCTAACCCAGCCAATCCTTTGGGCTAGTACCACAGTTTGGCCACTCAGCTCTGCTCGGTTTCCATCCATCGTTTTTTGTGCAAACAACTACAGAGTTGCCAATTAGTTAACCACCAAAATGAGTGGCAAAAAGCCTGCTGCTGGTGGAAAGGGGAATAGGCGTGTTGGAAAGGGAAAAAAAGGTTGTGTCCGTGGGGTAGGTGGTAAAGCAACAGTAACATCTGCAGAAGAAAGACCATCTTCCTGTTAGAACCCTCCTGTTAGTTTTTTCTATCTTGTGTTTTGCCGTCACGTGACCATCTGCCTATATATTCCAGCTCCGCCCTTCTGGCTTTGCTGGACTTCAGTGTTGTTTGACTGTTTTGCTAGCCTGGTGCTTCGGTGCCTATCTCTGTCAGTTTGCTTGGTCCTCTGGGACCTCTAGTACATTTTTGGCAATTTGTCTTTTGTGTTCTACAACAATTTCTGTTTAGGAGGTGTCCCATTTTTGTCCCAGTCCTTAGTTCTTTTAGTGACCCCTCCCTTAATTCTATAGGTCTTCGTTCAGACTAGCCGAGGACTAAGGCGGGTCTGTTCACTAGGAACATACATCATAGGGATTCAGCTTAGTCTTACTGTAGGGACAGCTTTCCCCTATCTTTCCTTAGTTCATGTTGCAGATCATAACACTTCCAGCTAAAGTAAGATGTCTACTTCTTTTCGTGGACAATGTGATATGATCCCTTTCTTACGGACACGCCCATCGCTACAAATTCCAGATGAGGCACAAAAACAGCAGGTGCTTCAACGGATATCAAGTACTCCTTCAAGTGGGTTCTCCTCCACCTCAACTTCAACATCACAAATACTCCAGTCCTCAGAGGTGTCACCCCAATCGCACTTGCTTCCTCTCAGCTCCCAAGACTCCAGCTGCCCATCTGAGTATGGGGTATCACAGATGGTTGAGTCTGCAGAGCTGTTTACTCATACTATAGACTGGGAATCAGAGGTCTGCTCCAGAGCGCCTGTGAATCCAGACGAGGAAATGATCTGCACTGATGCCCAGAATGTTTATGAGTCGGATCCAGGCCCAGATGAAGAAGGTTCTGAGCATAATGTAGACCCTCGTTCCCAAACTGTAACTCCTGTTGGTGTAGACAATGAGGAAGACGATAATGAGACTCAGATACCTGATTGGAGCGACAACTTGACTTTTCGGTCAGGGCAAGAAGAGGTTGGCTCTGAGGACGACGGGTGTGAGAACACACAGGGTGATGATGACGAGGTTGGAGATCCCACTTACTGTCAACCCACAGTCAGCCAGTCGATGAGGTCAGCAGAGGCGGTGGAGGAAGATGCTAGTGACGACGAGGTTAGGTTGCGCCTTCCTGGACAGAGACTGAGTACTGGAAGCACGTCAACAACTGCATCCTCAACCACAACTCTGCCTCTGACCACAAGTCGTGGTGGCTCTTCAGGTCGCATGGGCTCTAAGCCTTGCATAGCCTGGGCATTTTTTGAGATTGCAAAGGATGACCCAACTCATGTTATCTGTAACATTTGTCACCAAAAGCTAAGTAGAGGCCAAAAGAATCCATAGTTTGAGTACTTAATGCATGAACCTTCACATGGATATGAAGCATAAGTTGCAGTGGGAAACTCACTGTGCTACAATGCGGCCTAGTGGGCCGTGCCAACCACCGTCTGCCCCATCTTGTGCATCCGCGCCCTCTTCATCCTCTGTGACTGGGGGGACAGCAGTCACACATGTTTTTGGACGCAGACCTGCCACCTCTTTACCCGCAACAGCCAGTGTGATTGGCAGGTTGTCAGTTCATTTGGAAGTGGAAACACCTGCTGGTGTTGAGCGCTCTCCGACATCGAGAGCACCACCTTTGGATCAAGGCAACATAACTTGTCCACCTGCATCTTCCTCACAGACCGGCAGTTTGCCGGGGACACCCTACTCAACCCAGTCTAAGCACAACAGCCAGCCCTCGGTCCCTCAGATGTGGACAAGTAAAGATCATTTCCTCCTAGCCATGACAAAGCTAAGAGGTTGAATTTCACCATCTGCAAGCTGTTGGCTACAGAAATGCTGCCTTTCCGCCTGGTGGACACAGAGGATATTCGAGACCTTATGTCCGTCGCAGTGCCCCAGTACCAGATGCCCAGTCGCCACTTCTTCTCAAAGAAAGCTGTGCCTGCGCTACACCAGCATGTCGCACACAACATTACCGCTTCCTTGAGAAACTCTGTGTGTGACAGGGTGCATTTTACCACAGACACTTGGACGAGTAGGCATAGACAGGGGCGTTACATGTCGCTGACTGGGCACTGGGTAACTATGGTGACAGCAGGACAAGGGGCTGCTGTCCAAGTCTTGCCGTACCCATGAGTTGTGCGTCAATCCTCTTTATCTAGAAGTTCCTCCACTGCTTCTGCCTCCTCAACCTCCTCTCGGTCCTCCACCTGCGCCCAAAGCCTGTCTGGTAATGCCACCTGCGTTAACCATAAGAAACTACATACACTATGGCTTGGGGTAACACAGATGTTGAGTCTGCAGAGCTGTTTACTCATACTATAGCCTGGGAATCAGAGGTCTGCTCCAAAGCTTCAGTGTCTGGTAGTAACCGTAGTAGCCCAGCTGTGAAGCAAGCTACACCGCCTGTGTATCTAGTAACAATTTTTTACTGCATCAAACCCAGCCAATAATTTTGGGCTAGTAGCAGTGTCTCGTAGTCAGCGGAGTAGCCCATCTGAAGCAAGCTACACTGCCTGTATATCTAATAACAATTTTTTACTGCATCTAGCCCAGGCAATACTTTGGGCCTAGTAGCAGTGTCTGCTAGTCAGCGGAGTAGCCCAGCTTTTAAGCAAGCTACACCACCTGTGCTTTGGACACTTAATTTTTTCAAAGGAAACGCTTCGGACCCCGGGACACTCAGTCAAGCGCATCGGGGAGGCGCCCCAAGGCAAAGGGGCTGGGACTGGCGGTAGCACGCCTTGCGGCGGACCGCCAAGCTCGATCCTTATAAAAGCTTTTTAACTGCAGCAGCTTTAGTGGACGCTACTGGAGCTGGAATTACCGGGCTGCTGGCACCAGACTTGCCCTCCAATAGATCCTTGTAAAAGGATTTAAAGTGTACTCATTCAAATTACAGAGCCAATTTAAATTACAGAGCTTAGACCTGCCTCCACCGCGAAGTGTCTCGACCCACCAGCGGACAGGCACCAGTATTGGGAGAGGGGGGCTGGCCGTCAGGGTCCACCGCGGCTCTGGCACAAACCCGGCGACACGGAGGTCGCACGGGCAGGAACGGCCTGGCCGTGTCGGCTTCGCACTCCAGCGTAGTCCCTCTGCCCGCTCGCTCCCGTAACCTCAAATGGATGTGCAAGCGGCTTTTCTTCCCAGGGCTGTTCCCCGCCCAGCAGGAACGTGGGGGAGCTCAGGTCGGCCTTCCACCGTACTCCCTTACCTCCCTCGCCCTCTTTCCTTCTTCCGTTCTTCATCTAACCCCTCGTCTCTATGGTGTCCGCTCTCCCTCCAACTCTCTCCTTCTCACAGGTGGACTACTGCGTGTATTCACACTGTGGCGAATCTTTTGGGCCCAGGCATAAGAAGTCGTCGAGGTAATGGATAATATGTGCCCCCTTAGAAACGTCCATGACGACCCATTCGAGGAAGCAACTAAACGCCTCAAATAGTGAGCAGGATATGGAGCACCCCATGGGCAAACAGCGATCTATATAGTATGCTCCTTCCCAGAAGCAGCCCAATAGGCGGACACTATTCGGAGGCACAGGTAGTAAGCAATCGGAACGCCCCCTCAATGTCTGTTTTGGCCATTAGGGTGCCCCTTCCCAACTTCTTGACCCGCCTGATTGCCTTGTCAAAGGAGGTACAGTATATACTACTGTACTTGGTTCCGCGTCGATGTTGTCGTTTACTGACCTGCCCCTTGGATCTGACAAATGGTGGATTAGTCCGAATGTATTGGGTTCCGTTTTTGGCACTACTCCCAATGGGGATACCACTACGTCTTGTAAGGAAAGTGTTCTGAATGGAACCGCCATTCTACCTAAAGATATTTCTTTTTTTAATTTTCTTGTCACGATGTCTGGGTGTTGGTAGGCTGATTTTAGATTTTTACTCCAGCCTTTCTTGATTTTAGAAGGGCATGACATGCCTATATCTGTGTCTCCTCCTATTTTTACTCCTCCACCTCTTTTCTTTTCGCATGACTATATGTACTTGTCACTTTTCCATGTGTTAGTTGTGTCTTCTGAACAGTTTGTCAGCTTTTGGACACCTTTGAAGGTGTTTTCTGTGTGTTTTCTATGTGTTTCTATGTGTTTTTGTTTGCCTGCCATTGGTTTTAACGGTGTTCGACGAACCGTTCGACGAACATGCCGGTGTTTGACGAACCGAACCGAACCCGAACACTACGGGGGGGTGGCTCAACCCTAATGTTATGTCATGTCTTTACCATTTTATGCTGTGTATTTCCCTGCTATGTAACTAAGCACTGTTGAGAGGTAGTATTCTGTCTAATAAAGTTATCTCTTCATACTAATATGAAATAATGCCTATTAATGCCATTGTGATTCTGAAAAAGAAATGTGACAAATGTGCGGCATACTGTGTGACAGATTCAGGAATTCCATATGGATGATGTGAATTAATGACGTGTTTAAGCCTTTTATGACCTATGACGTATAGGTACGTCAAAGGTCTTGTCCCTCCCTTTGATGAGGGCTCTGGTGCTGAGTCCATATCTTTTCTGACACATGACAGCTGACACCTGTGGCTGTTAACATGTTAAATGCTGCTGTCAATCTCTGACCGCGGCATTTAACATGATCGCGCTTGAAGAGCGTCACAAACTCTGCCCATCGGCACCCCTGTCACATGATCGCAGTGCGCCAATGGGTTGGCAAGACAACCGGGGGTCTGAAGAAGACCCCCGTGCTTGCCATTGCTGATCTGCTTTGGAGATGCTTGTTTCTGCTATGTGTAGCACAAGTGATCCGATGATGGCAGCTTCAAGTTTCCCATGGAGATTATTGAAACAAGTAAAAAGTAGAAAAAAATGTTTTTAAAAATATAAAAAAAATTAAAAAAATTAAAAGTTCAAATCACTCCCCTTTTGACCCATTCGAAATAAAACATTTTAAAAAATACACATGTTTGGTATTGCTGCTTGCAGAAATGCCCAATCTATCAAAATATAAACTAAATTAATCAGATTTGTAAACAGTGTAACGAGAAAGAAAATCAAAACGCCAGAATTGCGTTTTTTTTGGTCAATGCAATATTACAATAAAATGCAATATACAATAACAGGCGATCAAAACATTGTATCTTCCCCAAAATGGTATCAATAAAAACACCAGCTCAGTGCTCAAAAAATAAGCCCTCACCCATCCCCAGATCCTGAAAAATGGAGACGCTACGTGTCTCCGTAAAATGGATTTTTTTTCACCACTTAAATAAAAAAGAACCTTTACATGTTTGGTATCTCCGAACTCGTAATGACCTGGAGAATCATAATGGCAGGTCAGTTTTAGCATTAGTGGACATGGTAAAACAACAAAAAAAAACAATTGTGGAATTGCACTTTTTTCCCGTTTTCCAATATACTATATGGTAAAATCAATGATGTCATTCAAACGCGTCCCGCAAAAAACAAGCCCTCACATGGCCATATTGACGGAAAAATAAAAAAGTTATAGCAATGGGAGCAAAAAAACGAAAACGCAAAAAGGAAAAATCCCAAGGCCGTGAAAGGGTTAATGGGAAAAACAGCATGGTCAGAATGTCCCAGACAAGATGCCCCTGCTAGTCACCATTGGGTCTGTGGTATTGCTGATTAGTAATGAGGGTTGCATTGTGTCCTTTAAGAATTAATACGCACGTGGTCAAAATTGTTGGTACCCCTCGTTTAATGAAAGAAAAACCCACAATGGTCAAAGAAATAACTTAAATCTGACAAAAGTAATAATAGATTTTTAACTTATTATTACTTTTGTCAGATTTAAGTTATTTCTGTGACCATTGTGGGTTTTCCTTTCATTAAACGAGGCGTACCAACAATTTTGACCACGTGTGTATGTTAAGTTGCTAGTGACTCAGAAGGGTCAAAGTTGAATGTGGGGTCAGTAATAGAATTTACGTCCACACCCCTCTAAATGTTAAAAGTATAGAGTATAGAAGGTTTCTGTTTTTTCGGGTGGAGGTCAGACACACACAGATAGACAGTATGGTTTGCATTATAACTAGCTAGTAGTGGGTGTGAGTTGCAAGGGCGCCACCTCAGGTACATAGTGAGGGCCAAAGAGGAGCAAAGCTTGAAGCTCCATATTGTACTCTTGTCACTATAGTCTGTCCCAGGTGCTGCAACAGCTCACTTGCATGAGAGTACCGCCATGGAGAGATGGGGAAGATTTACTCCACTATAAGCGGAGTAAATAAGATAATTCCTGTGAGTGAAGAGTACATCCCCCAATAAGACAAAGTGCCAAGGAATTTGCCACACAAGAGGGAGTTTTTATGCTGATACCTATGAGAGAAGACGATTGCCACCAGAGAGGCGCATAGAAGACTGCTGGTCAAAACTGATATGCCGACAACAAAAGTGGGCAAGACGGCCAGATTAACAGTGACAGAAACTGTGCTAGAGCAGTGGTGAAGTTGCTGAGTAGAGTGCCACCAGACTACGTAAACGTTTTCAAGTACTGTATATACCAGCTTCTGTTGAGCTGTTCTTTCACCTTTTGTGACCATCAAGCGCATCGCCTCTTAAAATTATCTGTAATCATCAAGCTCATTGCCTCATCATGAGTAAAGTTGTTTATTTCTGCTGTATACATTTGCATTCCTTCTGCCATTCCTGAGTGGGAATCCACTGTACAACTAAGTGGCATTATATCCTAAATATAAATTGAAGAGGCAGACCACCACCCAATGTAACCTTTACACCTCCCCAAACATGCCCTCAAGCGATTGCTGCAGATTCATTATTTGTTGCATGCATAGGAAGATTATAATGAGGGCAATCTGGGCTACCGCCCGGGGCCTCGGGTCTCCATGGGGCTCGGGGCTCCGGGGGGGCTATGGCCAGATTGCCCTCATTATATGTGTGGCCCCGCAGCACATACCGGCAGACAGTTGTGGGGGGGGCCCCCGGACCACTCCCCCAGCAGCGGTGCACGGCCGCTGCTTCCTCTTCGGCCGGGCCAGCACTGCAGCAGTTAACTTCCCTGTGTGCTGGCCCGGCCGCGTCACTGCTAGGAGACATGGCCCTGTGCGTGGCCGTGTCTCCTAGCTGTGACGTCACACAGTGCGCGCCCGGCCTGCACTGCTACTTGCCACCGGAGAGGAGCAGGAGCCAGGAGGACTGGAGCTTTGCCGGGGGATGGTGAGTGTGTGTGTGTGAGAGAGTGTGTATGTGTGAGAGTGAGTGTGTGTGTGTATGTATGTATGTGTGTGCAGGTAGATATCATTGTGTGATGTCTGTTTATATGTATTTTTGTGTTTCAAATGTGTTTATGCGTGTATGTATATGTCTGTATATGTTTGTGTGCGTGAATGCGTGCGGCCTCCTGCTGAGTTTGGATGGCGCCGTGCGGCCTCCTGCTGTCTCTGGAGGGGGGGGCCATGCGACCTCCCGCTGTGTATAGATGGCACCGTGCTGCTCCCTGCTGTGTATAGATGGCACAGTGCGGCCTCCCGCTAAGTCTAGATGGCTCCGTGCGGGCTCCCTGCTGTGTATAGATGGCACAGTGCGGCCTCCCGCTGTGTATAGATGGCTCCGTGCGGCCTCCTGCTGTGTATAGATGGCTACGTGTGGCCTCCCGCTGTGTATAGATGGCTACGTGTGGCCTCCCGCTGTGTATAGATGGCACCGTGCGGCTCCCTGCTGTGTATAGATGGCTACGTGCGGCCTCCCGCTGTCTCTGGGGGGGCACCGTGCGGCCTCCCACTGTGTATAGATGGCACCATGCAGCTCCTTGCTGTGTACAGATGGCACCGTGCGGCCTCCCGCTGTGTATAGATGGCACCGTGCTGCCTCCCGCTGTGTATAGATGGCTCCGTGCGGCCTCCCGCTGTGTATAGATGGCACCGTGCGGCTCCCTGCTGTGTATAGATGGCTCCGTGCGGCTCCCTGCTGTGTATAGATGGCTCCGTGCGGCCTCCCACTGTGTATAGATGGCTCCGTGCGGCCTCCCGCTGTGTATAGATGGCTCCGTGTGGCCTCCCGCTGTGTATAGATGGCTCCATGCGGCCTCCCGCTGTGTATAGATGGCACCGTGCGGCTCCCTGCTGTGTATATATGGCTCCGTGCAGCCTCCTGCTGTGTATAGATTGCTCCGTGCGGCCTCCCGCTGTGTATAGATTGCTCCCTGCGGCCTCCCGCTGTGTACAGATGACTACGTGCAGCCTCCCGCTGTGTACAGATGGCTACGTGGGGCCTCCTGCCGTGTATAGATGGCTACGTGCGGCCTCCTGCCATGTATAGATGGCTACGTGCGGCCTCCTGCTGTGTATAGATGGCTACGTGCGGCCTCCTGTCGTGTATAGATGGCTAGGTGCGGCCTCCTGACGTGTATAGATGGCTTCGTGTGGCCTCCTGCGATGTATAGATGGCTACGTGCGGCCTCCTGCTGTGTATAGATGGCTACGTGCGGCCTCCTGCCGTGTATAGATGGCTACGTGCGGCCTCCTGACGTGTATAGATGGCTTTGTGCGGCCTCCCGCCATGTATAGATGGCTACGTGCGGCCTCCTGCTGTGTATGGATGGCTACGTGTGCTCAATATTGAGTCATAAAATTAATGTAAGGCTATGTGCCCACGATGCAGAAATGCTCCGGATTTTTTTTGAGCGTTTCTGCATCTCCCTGGCAGAAAAAACGCATGCAGATTGTACATGCGTTTTTCCTGCCAGGGACATGCGGATGTGAAGCGTTCTTCACATGCATTTCCGCATGCGGGTTGACAAGCGCTTTCCAAGCGATTTTAGCATCACTTGGAAAATGCTTGACAACTTGGTCACACTATATAAATCCATGCAACCGGCATGGATTTATATAGTGTGACCGTAAAAGAATGGTAAAAAATAAATATATACTTCTGATGGCCTGCCGAAGTCAGCGGTCACGTGACCCGTCACATGACTAAATTACGTCACGGCAGGTCATTTTCAGACCATCGCGAGCTGCCGGCAAGCCAGGACGCATCGGCCATCAGAAGGTAAGTATAATATTTATTTTTTATTTTATTCTATTTTTTACAGGTTCTATGGTACCCGGGTCCGGAGGAGAGTCTCCTCTTCTCCAAACCCGGGTACCATCCGCACATTGAAACGCATGGATTCTGCATGTACAGATGCAGTGATGCGGATTACATGCGTTCCAATGCAAGTCAATGGCGGCGAAAGCGCCGCGCTTCCGCAAAATAATGGTTAGTACTGCGGATTTTTCTACAATGATAATCCGCAGCGGAAATTTCCGCAGCATGTGCACAGCACATGCGGATTATCATTGGGGAACATGGCAGACCTTCTACCAAGCGTTTTTTAAGCGTTTCCGCAGCGGAATTGCCGCTGTGGAAATGCTTAAAAAACGCGTAGTGGGCACACAGCCTAAAAAAAATTATTATAATTAATATTGTGCCAAATTAATTTCACGTGAACTATCACATGAACTATCACAGGGGATCATGTGACATGTCACGTGATACATCAGGTGTGTGTATGTGGGGTGGGGGGCCCGCACCTTCTAAACTGCCTGGGGCCCTTGCTACTCTTAATCCACCCCTGGTTGCATGGCTTCTAAGGAATGTTTAGAGAGATGTTTAGAGAATTAGACAAAGAATTTTAGTGTTTGTAAGGGTACAGAAGGGACACCCACTTACATATGGAAGAATTAGCATATGAGCTCACAATAAGCTGTGTGAACTTGCATGACCATTGTGGCACCATCTCCATATGCAGCCACTTAAGCTACTTTCTCTGAGATTTGCAGCATGTCATCTGAAATTCTACTATTTGCTCTGATGACAAACTGTTACTTTCTCAGCATGTGTTAATAATAAAGTACCGGGGAGTTTTTAGATGCTGAGGAGCAACTGTCAGACTTTTAAATAGCCTGCGGTGAATTTCAGTGAAAGGAGGGCTATGTAGTTGACTTTATTTTTAATAAAAACATAAAATATAAATAATTTGAGCTGTATTTACTACAGTTACTGGATTCAGAATTGATGCATATCACCTTATCTCTGAGGTGTGATCCATATTATCTATTTAGAAGTTTCTGTACTTCTTGTTGCCTTTTCCATTTAATCCTCAAAGTTGTAAAAATAAACAGAAAAGCCACATCCTTGCATCCAGCGGTTACTGGGGATTTTAGTTTCCCTCAGCTGTGCTTTTGTACAGTATTGTTAAACACGGATTTCACATTTATCCAAAAAAAAAGTCCTGCACTTGGTTTAATAAATGAATCTGAATCTAAATGGCTCTGAGTAAATGTAAGAAACCAATAACATCTTATAGATACTTGTTATAAGCTTTCCTATTCCTCAATTGATGCTTGTGGTATGCAGAGAGGAGTGGGGGAACCCTTGGCAGATATGTGCCCAGGTCCTTATTATTCTGCTTGATTTTGCCATCAAGGAAAGAGGGCCTATGGTGCGTGATTTCCTTCCACTCTCTTTAAGGCTTGATGCACACAACATCTTTTTCACGCAGATTCTGCCTGGAACTCGCCTGAAAAAGGCCTTAAAAAATACCAAAAATAATGAGCATATGGACTGCAATGTCAAAACAACTTGCTGTGCCAATGTTCCACCTTTTTTCACTTCTTTTAGTTGCTTCAGTCCCTGAATTACTTGTCTGTGGTTTCCAGTAACCTTGCTACCTACCTACCTGCAGGTTTCCAGTATTGCTACCTACCTGCCTGCAGTTTCCAGGATCACTACATACTTGTCTGCAGTTTCCAGTAACCTTGCTACCTATCTGTGGAGGACCTCACCTACTTACCTGCAGTTTCCAGTATCACTACTTACCTTCCTGCGGTTTCCAGTATCGCTACATATTTCCTGTGGTTTCCAGTATCAACCTGCCTGCAGTTTCCAGGATGTCTTCCTGGCTGTCTGCGGCTTGCAAGATACTCAAGAGTTCTGTCTGCTATCTGTCCCCGGTCTTCTAGGACCTCTTCTATGTGTACCCCTGCGGTTTTCATGGTATTAGACTTTCTTGTCACTCTGGAGTTTTGTCTGCTACCTGTCTTCGTCTCCATAATGCCTCCTTTGCTTACTTTCTTCTGTAACTTTGCTATCTGCCTGAGGTGTTCAGTTACTCTGCAATCTATCTGTGGTTTACAGGACTTTATGCAACTTTTAGTTTGAAGTCTACATGTCCATGTTCTATGTGCTCCATGTGGCTGCTGCCCTAATGCCCATGGCCCATGTGCCCACCCGGACCTTAGGCTTAGAGGATTTACCTCATCGTGTGAGCCCGCTATACATAACAAGAGGCATAAAGAAGTGATCAATCCATTCTTTAGGTGACTCCAGACTTGAAAACAGTCACTAATTTATACATGAAATAAAAAAAAGTTGCTGGCTTCAAAGCACCAAAACTGTGAAGACAAAGAAGATGGTCCAGGAAAAACACTGCTGGCGTTTTCCTGAAGTGTCTTCTGATTAATAAATGATATGAGTAGACTGGTGTCTAAAAGACGTTGTGTGCACATACCCTATGTGTCCGCACCACCTTGTTTGCTAACAATGCGATATCCCATAGATAGATAGAGTCTTATCACTTAATATCAACGAGTGTCGGTATTCTCAGAACTGGGTCTTCTCTGTCAATATAGGCCCAGTATCAGCTGCATAGACTATATGGTTCCTTATTTTAGAAAAAAGGGAAATGAAGTCTTAACGGTTGGTACAAAAATATAACAACTTTATTGATACAAAAAATACACATTTAAAAGTCTGCAAGTGCAAGGGATGTGTGTACAAAAGAATGGCAATACCGAAAAGCAGCAGGGACACATAGAGTTAGAGAATCGATCAATCAATCCTGCGTTTATCAGAATGCATGGGACTCGATAGGGATACATGGAGAGGAACAGTAGTATATCACAAGAGATAAATATATAAACAATATTTTAAAGCTTAGTGCTCTATCTCCTGCATGATATAGTGTGTAACGGGTCTGGGAGGTGGAACCTCTGAGCAACGATACAAAGGGGCAGTCCTTGTAAGGAAGCGGGTGGCTCCCAGGGTAGGCGGGCAGGTAGTCACGGCAAGTGACGGGGACAGTCTCTGGGTAGAAGGGCAGGAGGTCACGGCAAGTGACGGGGACAGTCTATGGGTAGAAGGGCAGGAGGTCACGGCAAGTGACGGGGACAGTCTCTGGGTAGAAGGGCAGGAGGTCACGGCAAGTGACGGGGACAGTCTCTGGGTAGAAGGGCAGGAGGTCACGGCAAGTGACGGGAACAGTCTCTTGACAGGCGGGTGGTCACGGCAAGTGACGGCTAAGCCTCCAGATAGGCTAGCAGGCGGGTAGCAGGTGGACGCTCCCAGGTGAGCGGGCAAGAGTCTCTGGACAGGCAGGTGGTCACAGCAAGTGATGGCTAAGCTTCCAGGTAGACTAGCAGGCAGGTAGCAGGTGGACGCTCCCAGGTGAGCGGGCAAGAGTCTCTGGACAGGCAGGTGGTCACAGCAGGTGACGGCAGAGCCTCCAGGTAGACTAGCAGGCAGGTAGCAGGCGGACGCTCCCAGGTGAGTGGGTAAGAGTCTCTGGACAGGTAGGTGGTCACAGCACGTGACGGCAGAGCCTCCAGGTAGGCTAGCAGGCAGGTAGCAGGCGGACGCTCCCAGGTGAGCGGGTAAGAGTCTCTGGACAGGCAGGTGGTCACAGCACGTGACGGCAGAGCCTCCAGGTAGGCTAGCAGGCAGGTAGCAGATGAGCGCCCCCAGGTGAGCGGGTAAGAGTCTCTGGACAGGCAGGTGGTCACAGCACGTGACGGCAGAGCCTCCAGGTAGGCTAGCAGGCAGGTAGCAGATGAGCGCTCCCAGGTGAGCGGGCAATCAGATCCATAGACAGACTGGCAGGGCTGGTAGGCAGACTGTCGGACCGCAGGAATGCAAGTAGATAGACAAGTAACAGGCAAGTATCAAGCAGGATTCTGGCAGGTAACTGGCAGGTATCTGGTAACGGGACCTGAGGGCTGAAGCAGAGTGATAAGCTATGCAACAACATTGCTTGGGCACCTCCATTTTGGAGGAGGTGCCTTATATATGGTGAGGTCCTCCGGCCATTGGCCGGGGACTCCTTAGGACGGCGCGCGCGGCCCCTTTAAGAGAGGGGGAGCGCGCGCGCGCCCTAAGCACAGTGGCCGGGAAGCAGCGCGCGCTGCCAGCAGAGCGGGAGGAAGACGCCGGGCACGGAGCGGAGAGGTGAGGGGAACAGCGTCCCTGCCTAGCAGGAGGCAGGGACGCCGACGCTACATAGTGCAATCATATAGGCAGTAATGCTCGTCTCCTAGAGCCCACAGCTCAATGATATAGCTGTGCCTTATCATAATCGATCCCCCTAAGTACCCCATGGACATCCATGTATATCAACAAAATCATTACCTCAAAGTATAAAAATGTGCCCCACCAGGTGGTAAGAAGGACTAGTGCCTCTCCCTCTCGACGCACGTTTCGCAGGGAACACGTCCAGCTTTCTCAAGGAAAGGTGAGGGAATGTGCTGCAAGGACCTGAGAAATACCCGTGTGATCGGTCATGTAAGAAGTCACATGATCCGATCTCGTCCAATGATCCTGTGTGGGCGGCGCATACGCGCGTCACATGTCAGGTCCTGCACCGCAGCCCGGCAATCAAGAGAGATGCCAGATCGCGGGACAGGAGCGCCAATGCGACGGGCGCACGCGCACAACAGGATCACAGGAGGGTAAATAGACCAGAGCAAATGAATATCCAACATGAAACTATAATTGAATAAATACTATATAGAAGAGACACCAGATTATGAAATTATAAGACAGTTACTTAATGTAATATACTTGGGTTATTAATATCATTTAATAAGGTCTCCATATCCCAACATCACAAGGGTGTCATCATCTTGGAAACCAGAATATCCCATCACAGTAGGTTGATCGATCCAAACAGAAAAGGATGGTAGTCTAGAAAAATCTTTTCACACTGGTCTATCCTGGGATAGCTCAGATCTAAATATATGAAAAATATGAAAAACAAACAATAAAAGAAGTTAGTTTTGCAGACAACACAAAAATTGAATAAAACCACGATAGTGCTGCACCAGTCTGATAACTGGCCGTAAGTTAAAAATAACACAAAAGGGAAATAAAAAATGGGAAGAAATGCATAGCAATAAGAGTAAATTAATGGTAACCATAAAATAAAAGAACACGCACAGGTAGTAACCATATAACTCACAAAAATGAAGCAAAACTTAGGGATTCATTGAGTCCGTTAGGGGCCATTGTGTCCAGTATTGTGATCCATCTTGCTTCACGTTGGGCTAATCTCTGCTTTATGTTCCCACCCCTGGCTCCGAGATGGACCACTTCAATACCCCTGACCAATAAAGATCTGGCATCGCAGTTATGAAACTGCCGGAAATGCCGTGGAAGTGTCTTAAGTTCTGAAGGGTCCGTCGCTTGTCTGGTTGATATACATGGATGTCCATGGGGTACTTAGGGGGATCGATTATGATAAGGCACAGCTATATCATTGAGCTATGGGCTCTAGGAGACGAGCATTACTGCCTATATGATTGCACTATATCATGCAGGAGATAGAGCACTAAGCTTTACAATATTGTTTATATATTTATCTCTTGTGATATACTACTGTTCCTCTCCATCTATCCCTATCGAGTCCCATGCATTCTGATAAATGCAGGATTGATTGATCGATTCTCTACCTCTATGTGTCCCTGCTGCTTTTCGGTATTGCCATTCTTTTGTACACACATCCCTTGCACTTGCAGACTTTTAAATGTGTATTTTTTGTATCAATAAAGTTGTTATATTTTTGTACCAACCGTGAAGACTTCATTTCCCTTTTTTCTATTCTATGCGTTTGAAGTGGTTGTTTCAGTGAAACCCATCTGCAATTTTTTGTAGAGGTCTGTCCACTGAATATGTTTCTGAGACTTGTGGTTCTAACATTTGTTTCTGTGTTTTTCACAGCTTTTCTCAGCATAATTATGGATTATAGGGCCCGTGATGTCACGTGGCTTTCATCTTTGGATGATGTGTGTAAAGATGGCGTAGAGGTGAACCTTAATGATACTGGCCTTTCACAGCTTAAAATTTTTCAACTTTTTCAAGGAATTGATTAAGAGAAGAACACGCACATGGTGGAACCATGCTTTTTTAGAGAAATACATTCAATGGGGACTCATTCCCAGGGGCCTACATGTCCAGATATTTCCCTCCTTTCCCGTTGATGACGACAAATTCAAGGATAAATGGGAGGAGTGTGCAAACACATGGTCACGAGGTTTTCTGACTCTCCTGAGGGATAGGAATCATACTACCATCAGTGAGATGGAAAAAGAAATTGAGGATTTATTGACCTGCCTGAAACATGAACTGTCGGTCTCATCTTTTAAAAAATTGAATGATGACATTAATGCCGATTTACAGGTTTGGGCAGAAGAGCAACAAAAAATTTAAATAAAAAAATTCCAACGGGATTTGAATGATTCAAAATTGAATCAGGAGTATAGGTGGAGAAATCCTCATACTAGATCTCGGTCGTGGTCCAAAGGGAACACATCATCTAGATCAAGATCTTCGTCTTTGAGGTCTAACACCTCAGGTGAAAGTGGTACTTCAACGTCTCATAATGCGAATTATGGACTTCAGGAGACGAAGAAACGTATGGGTAAAGTAACAACTCGGCAGGGTGCCAAAAACAAACACCGGGCTGTGGAGCATCGAGCAGTGATAGCCAAGGTGGTTTACAGGTAATCAACCTCTTAAGGCATGTTTTTTTCAGTACAGGAATTAGAGGTACTTCAAAAGGGTCTTACATTTTCACCATCTAATGGATTTAATTTCTTTACATCTCTCAAAGACCTAAATTTATTTTCTCGGAAGTTAATATTAAAGAAATTACACTATAAGAACACCACTGCACCTGCTTCTGTGACTTCGGCTGAGATGGAGGCCTTACAGACTTTGGGAGACCTCCTGGCTGAACAGTGCCCCCCAACAAAAGGTGGGTTTCCTCCAAGTGTCCAACCAAAATGTACACGTTTTCCCCCCTTGTCTATTAGTCCTGCTGTAGAAATCTTTACCAGACTAGTTTCTGAGGATTTCAAGAATTTACCCACAGTCCGTAAGAATGACAATCTAACTTATATTCAGCGGACTGCTCTTCATAAACTCCAATCCTACAAGGATGTGGTGTTCAAGCAAGCAGACAAGGGGGGAAACATCGTGGTATGGCCATGTGCCCAATATGAGAAGGAGGCACTGCGTCAGTTACGAGATCGTAATACCTATATTAAATTATCACATTGTTCTTTGGCCTCCTACTCGGCCGATTTACAACGCATCTTGTCCAGGGCTTTTGAGGCGGGAACCATCCCTAAGAGGGTTTTGGATGGTCTTACTGTTCGCTTTCCGCGAATTTCTACATTTTACATGCTACCGAAGATCCACAAGGATGCCGTCAGCCCACCGGGGCGTCCAATCGTGTCCGGGATAGGAGGTCTCTGCGAACCACTCTGCAAATTTGTGGACTTCTATCTGAAGCCCCTCGTAGAGACATTACCTTCATATCTCAGGGACACGACGGATGTCCTCACCCGGGTTGACGGTGTCTTTGTGGACCCGGATACCCTTTTAGTTACAGCGGACGTGGAGTCCCTGCTAGAGATGAGCATTGTTCTACTCGAACTGTTCGCTAATCTCAAATTCGAGCTGTTTTGGGCGGTGTTCGAGCCGTTCGGCGAACACGAACAATTTGAGAAAAATTCGGCTGTTCGAGGTTATGTTCGATAACTGTTCGTGCACCAAAATCATAACTGGATTTTTTCTCAGTAATGATGAAAATTAATGTTAATACGCAGTTTGAGTGTACAGCAGGGTGGGGGGAGGGGCAGGGGATGGATCTCTGCAGGAACAATGAAGATCTCCATTTTTTTTTTCTCTTTCCCGCATTTACAGTGGGGAGGTGCAATCTGTCAGCCTATCAGCAAGCGCACACACGGAGCGAAGTGCTTTTTTTCACACAAGCAAGGGCATGTGTCATTGGCAGTGTATGTCACATGTCCTTGCCCTATAAGACCAAGCCATTTTACCCGTCGCCACCATTTTCTCACTGCTGCAGCTGCGTGTTAGACGGCACCGCTGTTGCTGTGTGCGCTATACCTTGTTAATTTCAAGCCAATTTTCGCACAAATCTACAGATAGCTTGGGAGTAGGGAATAGTTGTGATTGCAGTCCTTTTAAGGACTAGGTTACAGCATTTCCTACGACTTTTATCAGGCAGGTCTGTGCTCTTAAATAGATAGATTGTGGGAGTAAAGACTAATTGTAATTGGAGTCCTTTTCAGGACTAGGTTACATCAGTTCCTATCAGTTTTTGCCAGGCAGGTCTGTGCCAGTGCTGTGCAAGTTTTTTTCACAGCATTTGGCTGAATCTAGCAAAGCTTATCCTTTTTGGCCTATTGCAGAGTGTGTTAGTCAGTGGAGTAGCCTATCTGTGTTGCAAGATATACCACCTGTGTATAGAATACCAATTTTTTTGCTGCACCTAGTGAAGTAAAATCTTTTGGGCATAGCATCATTCTATTAGTCCATCTATACTGACCTCCATCAGGTTGCAAATTGAATATAATTTTTTTCTGCATCTAGCTCTGAAAAAATATTGGGCTTCTAGCTGTGTGTGGGACTTGTTGTATTAGTCCATCTATACTGACCTCCATCAGGTTGCAAACTGAATATATTTTTTTCTGCATCTACCTCTGAAAAAATATTGGGCTTCTAGCTGTGTGTGGGACTTGTTCTATTAATCCATCTATACAGACCTCCATCAGGTTGCAAACTGAATATATTTTTTTCTGCATCTACCTCTGAAAAAATATTGGGCTTCTAGCTGTGTGTGGGACTTGTTGTATTAGTCCATCTATACTGACCTCCATCAGGTTGCAAACTGAATATATTTTTTACTGCATCTACCTCTGAAAAAATATTGGGCTTCTAGCTGTGTGTGGGACTTGTTCTATTAATCCATCTATACAGACCTCCATCAGGTTGCAAACTGAATATATTTTTTTCTGCATCTACCTCTGAAAAAATATTGGGCTTCTAGCTGTGTGTGGGACTTGTTGTATTAGTCCATCTATACTGACCTCCATCAGGTTGCAAACTGAATATATTTTTTTCTGCATCTACCTCTGAAAAAATATTGGGCTTCTAGCTGTGTGTGGGACTTGTTCTATTAATCCAACTATACAGACCTCCATCAGGTTGCAAACTGAATATATTTTTTTCTGCATCTACCTCTGAAAAAATATGTGGCGTTCTAGCAGTGTGTGGGACTTTCTCTATTAGTCCATCTATACTGACCTCCATCAGGTTGCAAACTGAATATAATTTTTTTCTGCATCTAGCTCTGAAAAAATATTTGGCCTTCTAGCAGTGTGTGGGACTTTCTCTATTAGTCCATCTATACTGACCTCCATCAGGTTGCAAATTAAAAATAATTTTTATCTGCATCTACAGTACCTCTGAAAAAATATTTGGGCTTCTAGCTGTGTGTGGGACTTGTTCTATTAGTCCATCTATACTGACCTCCATCAGGTTGCAAATTGAATATAATTTTTATCTGCATCTAGCTCTGAAAAAATATTTGGCCTTCTAGCAGTGTGTGGGACTTTCTCTATTAGTCCATCTATACTGACCTCCATCAGGTTGCAAATTGAATATAATTTTTATCTGCATCTAGCTCTGAAAAAATATTTGGCCTTCTAGCAGTGTGTGGGACTTTCTCTATTAGTCCATCTATACTGACCTCCATCAGGTTGCAAATTAAAAATAATTTTTATCTGCATCTACCTCTGAAAAAATATTTGGGCTTCTAGCTGTGTGTGGGACTTATTCTATTACTTCATCTATACTGACCTCCATCAGGTTGCAAACTGAATATATTTTTTTCTGCATCTACCTCTGAAAAAATATTGGGCTTCTAGCTGTGTGTGGGACTTGTTGTATTAGTTCATCTATACTGACCTCCATCAGGTTGCAAATTAAAAATAATTTTTATCTGCATCTACAGTACCTCTGAAAAAATATTTGGGCTTCTAGCTGTGTGTGGAACTTGTTCTATTAGTCCATCTATAATGACCTCCATCAGGTTGCAAATTGAATATAATTTTTATCTGCATCTAGCTCTGAAAAAATATTTGGCCTTCTAGCAGTGTGTGGGACTTTCTCTATTAGTCCATCTATACTGACCTCCATCAGGTTGCAAATTAAAAATAATTTTTATCTGCATCTAGCTCTGAAAAAATATTTGGCCTTCTAGCAGTGTGTGGGACTTTCTCTATTAGTCCATCTATACTGACCTCCATCAGGTTGCAAATTAAAAATAATTTTTATCTGCATCTACCTCTGAAAAAATATTTGGGCTTCTAGCTGTGTGTGGGACTTGTTCTATTAATCCATCTATACAGACCTCCATCAGGTTGCAAACTGAATATAATTTTTTTCTGCATCTAGCTCTGAAAAAATATTTGGCCTTCTAGCTGTGTGTGGGACTTGTTCTATTAGTCCACCTATACTGACCTCCATCAGGTTGCAAATTCAAAATAATTTTTTGTCTGCATCTAGCTCTGAAAAAATATTTGGCCTTCTAGCAGTGTGTGGGACTTTCTCTATTAGTCCATCTATACTGACCTCCATCAGGTTGCAAACTGAATATATTTTTTTTCTGCATCTACCTCTGAAAAAATATTGGGCTTGTAGCTGTGTGTGGGACTTGTTCTATTAATCCATCTATACAGACCTCCATCAGGTTGCAAACTGAATAAAAAAATTTTCTGCATCTACCTCTGAAAAAATATTTGGGCTTCTAGCTGTGTGTGGGACTTGTTCTATTAGTCCATCTATACTGACCTCCATCAGGTTGCAAATTGAATATAATTTTTTTCTGCATCTAACCCAGCCAATAGTTTTGGCCTAATACCACAGTTTGGCCACTCAGCTCTGCTCGGTTCCCATCCATTGTTTTTTTGTGCAAACAACTCCAGAGTTGTGAATTAGTTAACCACCAAAATGAGTGGAAAAAGGCCTGCTGCTGGTGGAAAGGGGAATAGGCGTGTTGGGAAGGGGAAAAAAGGTTGTGTCCGTGGGGTAGGTGTTAAAGCAACAGTAACATCTGCAGAAGAAAGACCATCTTCCAGCCAAACTAAAATGTCTACTTCTTTTAGCGGACAATGTGATAAGATCCCTTTCTTACGGCCACGCCAATCGCTACAAATTCCAGATGAGGCACAAAAACAGCAGGTGCTTCAACGGATATCAAGTGCTCCTTTAAGTGGGCTCTCCTCCACATCAACTTCAACATCACAAATACTCCAGTCCTCAAAGGTGTCACCCCAATCGCACTTGCTTCCTCACAGCTCCCAAATCTCCAGCTGCCCGTCTGATTATGAGGTAGAACAGATGGTTGAGTCTGCAGAGCTGTTTACTCATACTATAGCCTGGGAATCAGAGGTCGACTCCAGCGCTTCTGTGAATCCAGACGAGGAAATGATCTGCACTGATGCCCAGAATCTTTATGAGTCGGATCCAGGACCAGACGCAGAAGGTTCTGACCATAATGTAGACCCTCATTCCCAAACTGTAACTCCTGTTGGTGGAGACAATGAGGAAGACGATGATAAGACTCAAATACCTGATTGGAGCGACAACTTTAGTTTTTTGTCAGGGCAGGAACAGGTTGGCTCTGAGGACGACGGGTGTGATAACGCACAGGGTGATGATGATGAGGTTGGAGATCCCACTTACTGTCAACCCACAGTCAGCCAAGAGATGAGGTCAGCAGAGGAGGTGGAGGAAGATGCTAGTGACGACGAGGTCAGGTTGCGCCTTCCTGGACAGAGACGTAGTACTGGAAGCACGTCAACAACTGCATCCTCAAACACAACTCTGCCTCTCACCACAAGTCGTGGTGGCTCTTCAGGTCGCATGGGTGCTAAGCCTTGCATAGCCTGGGCATTTTTTCAGATCGATAAAGATGACCCAACTCGTGTTATCTGTAACATTTGTCAGCAAAAGCTAAGTAGAGGCCAAAAAATACATAGTTTGAGTACTTCATGCATGAACCGTCACATGGACATGAAGCATAAGTTGCAGTGGGAAGCTCAGTGTGCTACAATGCGGCCTAGCCGGCCGGGCCAACCACCGTCTGCCATATCTTGTGCATCCGCGGCCTCTTCATCCTCTGTGACTGGGGGGACAGCAGTCACACCTGTTTTGGGGCGCAGACCTGCCACCTCTTTACCCGCAACAGCCAGCGTGATTGGCAGGTCATCATTTTCTTTGGAGGTGGTAACACCAGCTGGTGTTGAGCGCTGTCTGACATCGATAGCACCACCTTTGGATCAAGGCAACCTAACATGTCCGCCTGCATCTTCCTCACAGACCGGCAGTTTGCCGGGGACACCCTTATCAACCCCGTCTAAGCACAATAGCCAGCCCTCGGTCCCTCAGATGTGGACAAGTAAAAGACTATTTCCTCCTAGCCATGAGAAAGCTAAGAGGTTGAATTTCACCATCTGCAAGCTCTTGGCTACAGAAATGCTGCCTTTCCGCCTGGTGGACACAGAGGATTTTCGAGACCTTATGTCCGTCGCAGTGCCCCAGTACCAGATGCCCAGTCGGCACTACTTCTCAAAGAAAGGTGTGCCTGCGCTCCACCAGCATGTCGCACACAACATCACCGCTTCTTTGAGAAACTCTGTGTGTGACAGGGTGCATTTCACCACAGACACTTGGACGAGTAGGCATGGACAGGGGCGTTACATGTCGCTGACTGGGCACTGGGTAACTATGGTGACAGCAGGACAAGGGGCTGCTGTCCAAGTCTTGCCGTCCCCACGAGTTGTGCGTCAATCCTCTTTATGTCAAAATTCCTCCACTGCTTCTGCCTCCTCAACCTCCTCTCGGTCTTCCACCTGCACCCAAAGCCTGTCTGGTCATGCCACAAGCTTTCTAACTGCGCAGAAGGGATCCTGCACACCTCCTTACTATGCTGGCAGTAGGGCTCAACGTCATCAGGCGGTTTTTACATTGAAATGTCTGGGAAATGTGAGTCACACAGCTGAGGAGTTGTGGTCAGCTCTGGAGAACCAATTTCATGAATGGTTGTCTCCACTGGACCTGAAACCAGGGAAGGCCGTGTGTGACAATGCTGCAAACCTGGGTGCGGCCCTTCGCCGGGGCAATGTCACACACGTGCCTTGTATGGCTCACGTGTTGAACCTGGTTGTCCAGCAATTTTTAGCCCACTATCCCAGACTAGATGGCCTTCTGCAGAGGGCACGGTCGCTGTGTGCTCACTTCCGCCGTTCGCATCCCGCAGCTCAGCGACTTACATCTCTACAGAAGTCGTTGGGCCTGCCACTTCACCGGCTAAAATGCGATGTGCCTACCCGGTGGAATTCAACTCTGCACATGTTGCAGCGACTGTGGCAGCACCGACAAGCCCTGGTGCAATACGTTCTGACGTATAACCTGGGCCAACGAGATCCAGAGGTGGGGCAAATCACGCTGGAGGAGTGGTCTCAGATCAGGGACCTATGCACCCTTCTGCACAGTTTTGAAATGGCGACGAAGATGTTTAGTGCTGACGATGCCATTATCAGCATGACTATTCCGGTGATTTACATGCTGGAGCACATGTTAAACAGAATTCGGAGTCAGGTGGTGGCACAAGAGGAGGTGGAGGAAGTAGAGGAGGAGGAGTTGTATGCGGAAGGGCTAACATTTGCAAGGTCCAGACGGTCGGCAGCACCAAGGCGGCAGGCATGTGAGGGTGGGGGAGATGGTTTTACCAGGGCGCATGGTAGCAGCCAAACTAGTGAGGAAGGTGCAGGAGCCCAGGAAGAAGTGGAGGACGAACTGATGGAAGACTCATCAGATGAGGGAGACCTTGATCACATTTCTGTTGTGCGAGGTTGGGGGGAGAGGACAGAGGAAGGAAGCATGATTGTTACCTCGCCACCAACACAACAGGGACTTGGTGCTCCTGGATGCGCAACACACATGAGTGCCTTCTTGCTGCACTACCTGCAACATGACCCTCGAATTGTGAGAATTAGAAATAATCCTGACTACTGGGTTGCCACACTATTAGATCCCCGGTACAAAAGAAAATTTGCAGAAATTATTCCTGCCATAGAAAGGGATGTACGCATGCAGGAGTATCAGCAGAGACTGTTGCATAATCTTACATGTGCTTTTCCACAAAATACCAGTGGTGCACGTAGTGAATCTCACAGTTCCAACTTGCCAACCGTGGGACCGTCAAGTGTTCAGCACTCAAACCGTAACAGAACCACAGTATCTGCTGGTAACATCAATTTTGCGGAATCATTTCACCACTTTTTTAGCCCATCCTTTGCAAGGCCACAGGAGACAAGAAGTCTGACACATAGTCAACGCCTAGAGACGATGGTACAGGAGTATCTCCAAGTAAACATTGAAGCCATGACTGTGTCACTGGACCCTTGCTCTTTTTGGGCTTCCAATCTGGATAAATGGCCGGAGCTAGCCACTTACGCCTTGGAGATCTTGTCATGCCCCGCAGCCAGCGTTCTGTCTGAACGTGTGTTCAGCGCTGCTGGTGGTGTGCTGACAGATAAGCGCACGCGGCTCTCCACTGATAATGTAGACAGACTCACGTTCATAAAGATGAACAAATCATGGATCCGAAACGACTTTTCTACCCCTGTGTCATCCTGGGGAGAGTAAAAGCTTGATGATTGGTTAAAATCACCCTACCAACCGTTTTAAGCTTTCAAATTACTAATCATGTTTATCTGTATCTTGGCTGGAAAATAATTTGGGCTTTGTAGCAGTGTGCAGCACTGATTCTATTAGGCCATCTATAATAAGCTCCACCAGATTTAAAATTACTAATCATGTTTATCTGTATCTTGACTGGAAAATAATTTGGGCTTTGTAGCAGTGTGCAGCACTGATCCTATTAGGCCATCTATACTAAAGCTTCACCAGATTTAAAATTAATAATAATTTTTAGCTGCATCTAGCCCGGAAAATAATTTTGGGGCTCCGAGATGCGCAAGACACATAAGTGCCTTCTTGCTGCACTACCTGCAGCATGACCCTCATATTGTCAGAATTCGAAGTAATCATGACTACTGGGTTGCCACACTCTTAGATCCCTCAAACTTTTCGATCAACCTTTTCATTTTAATAAAGACCAAAAAAATGGTCATTTTTGAAATTATAAGCATTAGCAGGTTGTTAGAAACTGAAATCAAACAGTTTTCAACTCAAAACTTTATTCTAGGTGATGTTACATTTTCACATAGGACCCCTTGTTCGAAAGGAGCTTCTGAACTCTCTCGTCCATTGAATTTGTCAGGTTTTGGATGGTTTCTGCTTCAATTGTTTTGCATGAGGACAGAATACCTACCCTCCCAGAGCTGTTGCTTAGATGTGAACTGCCTCCCGCCATCATAGACACTCCTTTTAATGATGCTCCAAAGGTTCTGAATGGGGTAGAGGTCAGGGGAGCATGGGGGTCACACCATAAGTTTGTCCCCTTTTATGCCCATATCAGCCAGAGATGCAGATGTTTTATGTGCAGCATGAGATGGTGCATTATCATGCAAAAAAATGATCTTGCTGTGAAATACACGGTTCTTCTTCTTGAACCATGGCAGGAAGCGCTGTTTGAGAAAATCCACATACATTATGGAGTTCATCTTTAGCGCCTTCAGGGATCCTAAAGGGGCCGACAATCTCTCTCCCCATGATTCCAGCCCAAAACATTACTCCACCTCCTCCTTGTTGGCGCTGTAGCCGTGTTTGCGTGGGGTGTCCATCAACCAGCCATCCTCCACTCCATCCATCTATACCATCGAGCGCTGCACGGCACTCATCCGTGAACAAAACAGTTTTGAAATCAGTCTTCATGTAATGTTTGGCCCACTGGAGCCGTTTCTGCTTGTGTGAAGTGGATAGAGGAGGTCGACAGGATGGCGTATGCACAGCTGCAAACCTCTGAAGGACCCTGCATCTTGTTGTTCGGGGGACGTTGGAGGCACCAGCAGCTTCAAAAACTTGTCTGCTGCTATGACAAGGCTTTTTTGCCGCTGCTCTTTCAAACTGATGTAATTGCCTGTAGGAAAGAGTCCTCAATTTGCCCTTATCAGCACGCACACGTGTGTACTGTGAATCAGCTACATACTTCTTGATTGCCAAGACACTTCATCCTGATCATCGCACAATGTTGATTGTAGTCATGCCTTGACCTAAACACTCCACAATTTGTTGCTTCTCAGCAGCCGACACATCCTTTTTCTTTCCCATTTTGGCAGAAAATGTAGGCTGCTTAATAATGTGAGACAGCCTTCTTAAGTAGTCTTTCCTTTCATTGGACACACCTGCTAAACTAATTAGCACAGGTGTCTGCAATTGCTTACAGTGATATAAAGAGCCCTGACACACATCACCATCAATGAGTTTAACTGACAAACAAACAAATTCTTCCCTTATCACTCCTAAACACTTTTTGCATAATAATTTGGAACACAGTGTACATGTGCATTTCCACAAAACACCAGTGGTTCACGTAGTGAATCTTACAATTCTAACTTGCCAACCGTGGTCTGTATGGAGTTGTTCAATAAAGGGCCCAAAATTAAGATAACATAGATGGGAGAGGTCTCTATGAATAGGAATTCCTAAGTATTTGATACCCTGTGAGGGCCAGGCAAAGGGAAAGTTGGACTGGATGGAATCCTATATGGATTTGGGGAGGGAGACATCGAGGGCCTCAGACTTCGCTGCATTGATTTTAAAATTTGACCATGTAACAAAGTGATGTATTTCAGCCATAACAGCATGGATGGATATATGTGATTGAGTGATATATACTAGGACATCATCAGCAAATAGAGAGCACTTGTACTCGGTGCCTCCCACCTCAATCCACCTAATATTGGGGTTATGGCGAATTGATGAGAGCAGGTGCTCCGTCACTAGGATGTATAAGAGAGGGGACAGAGAACATCCCTGCCTTGTCCCATTGGTGATTGTGAAAGGTGATGAAAATGTTCTGACGCGCCCCCTGGGCCTTGGGACACCCGGAGCCGGACCCTTTTTGGTGGATGCTGGTGGTTGTAGTCTCCGTGGCGGCGACCCGGTTCCGTGGCTCAGGGCGGTCAAACCAGTGGCGGAACTATTTATGTGGTTTTGATGTTTAAATGTCCGACTACGCCACCCGTGGATTGCGGTCAGAGTGAACCGCCGCTCCAGGGCAGACCGCTGAGGCTGGTGTTGTGGGTGGAGCAGAGCGTAGCATAACTCCCCACGGGAGGAGTATAGCCTCAGGGCAGTGTATGCGGAGGATGGGGGTGATGGTGCAGGGCAGCAGCAGTAACGACACGGAGTCAGTGATGCAGTCCAGGGCCTTTACTCACAGTTCTTATTATCCAGACCACGTCTGCAGGTAACGGCTGCCCACGTCGTACTGTGCTCACCAGGTGAGGGGCTCAGACAACTGCCAGATAACTTTGGAGCGCTTCACAGGACCCCCTTTGTGTGTCCTTTGTCTGGCCTTTCTTACCAACCCTTCTGTCCAGCTGCCTCGGGCCTCCTCTTGGTAAACTTGGCGCCAGTTTCCCTGACCCTATGTGGTGCCTTCCTAGCGGGTGTAGCGAGGGGCTGCGCCACATAAAATGTCACAGCCTCCTGTTTCTAGCTGAGGGTCGTTTCCTGCCTCCACTAGTTTCGGGGACCGGTCTCCCCCTTTGGCCTGACCCCTCCACGCAGGTGGATTCGGGCGTGCGGTGGCGACTCGCCCGTCCGCACCCCTGGGATCCCTTCGTTCTCGTTCCTGGAGCCTTCTCCGCTCCTCTTCCTTCCTTCTCCCTCTTCCAGGCTTGGGTCTCTGTTACTAGGCCTGCCTCCGGAGCAGAGCTCATGCAGAGCCCCTGCTCCCTGCCACTTCTGCTCAGACTTCTCTGCACTGAACTAAGATGGTGCCCACCTTTTATACTCCCCTCTCAATGCACCCTCCCTGCTCCTGCACTACAGGGTTCCCCTTCCTCAGTGTTCCCTCCCCCCACTCCAGCCAGGGACAGGGACTGTCGTGCCCATCTCAGGGGCATATTGGTCGCCCTGCCCCACGGCAATGTGGTGTAATGCATGCAGGTGTCGGGTCCTGATCCACACTACATCCTTACCTGAGAGTGAGATATCACACCTCTGGGTGAGGTGCAATACCTCTGTAGCAACCGAGCCCTCAGGGTGCTACAGTTCCATTTATCTTCAGCCTAGGTGACGTATTGCGATACAGGGCCGTGATTTTGGCTATAAAAGGGTCCCCTAGACCCCTACCCCAAGCTTTTTAAGAGAATCATATATGGCGTGCCAGGAGACTCTATGGAATGCTTTCTCAGCATCCAACGAGAGTATCTAATTACAAATTTTTAACTGCATCTAGCCCAGGAAATACTTTGTGCCTAGTAGCAGTGTCTGCTAGTCAGCGGATTATCCCGGCTGTTAAGCAAGCTACACCACCTGTAGTTTGGACACTTAATTTTTTCAAAGGAAATGCTTTGGGACCACGGGATACTAAGTGAAGAGCATCAGGAGGCACCCCAAGGCATAGGGGCTGGGACTGGCAGTAGGATGCCTTGCGGTGGACAGCCGAGCTCGATCCTTATAAAAGCTTTTTAACTGCAGCAGCAGCTTTAGTGGACGCTATTGGAGCTGGAATTACGCGGCTGCTGGCATGAGACTTGCCCTCCAATAGATCCTTGTAAATGGATTTAAAGTGTATTCATTCAAATTAGAGAGACAATTTAAATTAAAAAGCTTAGAGCTGCCTCCACCACAGGGGGCTCGCTCGACCCACCAGCGGACAGGCACCAGTATTGGGAGAGGGGGGCTGGCCGTCATGGTTCACCGCGGCTCTGGCACAAACCCGGCGACGCGGAGGTGGCACGGGCAGGAGCGGACTGAACGTGTCGGCTTCTCACTTTTTGGATCTTAGAAGGGCATGACATGCCTATATCTGTGTCTCCCCCTCCTTTTACTCCTCCACCTCTTTTCTTTTCGCATGACTATATGTACTTGTCACTTTTCCATGTGTTAGTTGTGTCTTCTGAGCAGTTTGTCAGCTTTTGGACACCTTTGAAGGTGTTTTCTATGTGTTTCTATGTGTTTTTGTTTGCCTGCCATTGGTTTTAACGGTGTTCGAAGGTGTTCGACGAACAGTTCGACGAACAGTTCGGCGAACACACGGGTGTTCGACGAACCGAACCGAACTCGAACACTACGGGGGTGGCTCAACACTAGTCCCTGCATACATCTATTTCCCATACGGATGGGTTTGAGGCTGTCCACCTTTTCCTGGGTGCTTCCGACTTGGACGGCCCTCTTTGTGACTTTATTCTCGAGCTGTTTTTAGGGATACATTTTACCTCCAGCAGCGCGGCATGGCCATGGGCGCGGCCTGCGTGCCCTCGTATGCCAATCTCTTCCTGGGGGCCTGGGAGAGATCCCTTTTTGGCGACGATGGCGTGTGGGCCGCTAAGCATGTGCTGTGCTGGTACAGGTACATTGATGATGTCCTGTTCCTCTGGAAGGGTACAGCGCAGCAGCTCGAAAAATTTATGGAAGGATTGAATGAGAATAGCATGAATATCCGCCTAACCTACAAATTTCATGCGACTAAAATGGATTTTCTGGACGTGGGTCTGAGGGTTGATTCACAATTTGCCATACAGACCGATGTCCATCGAAAACCTACGGCAGTTAATTCATTAATTCATGCTTCCTCAGCTCATGACCCAGCCACGTTGAGGGCTGTCCCGGTGGGACAGTACCTGAGGTTCAAGCGGATTTGTTCGTCACCTCATAGTTTTGAAGGCCAAGCTACCGATCTTCGAACTAGGTTCGAACAACGTGGCTATAGTCGGCGGTCCATTAAATAAGGATATAATAGGGCAAAAGTAACACCTCGTACTGACCTTTTGTACAATTATAACAGACAATCTAAGTCAAGCCAGGATGTAATACGTTTCATATCTACGTATAATTCCCAGTGGGATAACATGCGTATGATCTTAAAGAAACACTGGCCAATACTTAGGACAGACCCGTCCATTGCTTCATCCCTGGGCCCATGTAGCGTCGGCGTCCCTGCCTCCTGCTAGGCAGGGACGCTGTTCCCCTCACCTCTCTGCTCCGTGCCCGGCGGCTTCCTCCCGATCTGCTTGCAGCACCCGCTCTCCCCCGGTCACTGTGCTTAGGGCGCGCGCGCTCCCCCTCTCTTAAAGGGGCCGCGCACGTCGCCCTAAGGAGTCCCCGGCCAATGGCCGGAGGATCCCTCCATATATAAGGCACCTCCTCCAAAATGGAGGTGCCCGAGCAATGTTGTTGCACTGTTCACTACTCTGCTTCAGCCCTCAGGTCCCGTTGCCAGTTTCCTGCCAGTTTCCTGCCAGTTACCTGCCAGTTACCTGCCAGTCTCCTGCCAGTTTGCTGCCTGATTCCTGCCTGTCATCCGCTTTCCCGCTTGCTAGCCTGAGGTCCGAAGGTCTGCCTTCCGACACCTGTCAGTCTGTCTATGGACCAGCTTGCCCGCTCACCTGGGAGCGCTCACCTGCTACCTGCCTGATAGCCTACCTAGAGGCTCCGCCGTCACGTGCTGTGACCACCTGCCAGTCCAGAGACTCTTGCCCGCTCACCTGGGAGCGCTCATCTGCTACCTGCCTGTTAGCCTACCTGGAGGCTCCGCCGTCACATGCTGTGACCACCTGCTTATCCTGAGACTCTCGCCTGCTCACCTGGGAGCACTCATCTGCCATCTGCCTGCTAGCCTACCTGGAGGCTCAGCCGTCACAGGTCGTACCTGCCCGTTTACCCAGAGACTGCCCCGGTCACTTGCCGTGACCTCCTGCCCGCTTACCCAGAGACTGCCCCGGTCACTTGCCGTGACCTCCTGCCCGTTTACCCAGAGACTGCCCCGGTCACTTGCCGTGACCTCCTGCCCGTTTACCCAGAGACTGTCCCGGTCACTTGCTGTGACCTCCTGCCCGTTTACCCAGAGACTGTCCCGGTCACTTGCTGTGACCTCCTGCCCGTTTACCCAGTGACTGTCCCGGTCACCTGCTGTGACCGCCTGCCTGTCTTCCCTGGTCGCCACCTGCTTCCTTACAAGGACTGCCCCCTTGTATAAGTTGCTCAGAGGTTCCGCCTCCCAGACCCGTTACAGCCCATACCCGTCAATGACCCCCAGGAGAGCCAGAAACCTACGAGATATGATTGTCCGGAGCCATTATGTTCCGAGCAATGGTACGTTTTTAGCCTCCTCCCAACCAACTATAGGATGTTTTCCATGTGGTCATTGTCTGGCTTGCTCTAATGTCCTATGCTCCCGTACCTTTGACTCTGCTTCAGGAGATCGCCAATTTAAGATTCGCCAGTGGATTTCCTGTGGAACATCCAATGTAATGTATTATGCTACCTGCAAGTGTTCCCTCATTTATATTGTACTTACCTTGAGGGAGCTCAGGGTCAGGGTCCGGGAGCACATTAGGGACATTACAGCAGCCAGACAAGCGACGGACCCTTCAGAACTTAAGACACTTCCATGGCATTTCTGGCAGTTTCATAACTGCGATGCCAGATCTTTATTGGTCAGGGGTATTGAAGTGGTCCATCTCGGAGCCAGGGGTGGGAACATAAAGCAGAGATTAGCCCAACGTGAAGCAAGATGGATCACAATACTGGACACAATGGCCCCTAATGGACTCAATGAATCCCTAAGTTTTGCTTCATTTTTGTGAGTTATATGGTTACTACCTGTGCGTGTTCTTTTATTTTATGGTTACCATTAATTTACTCTTATTGCTATGCATTTCTCCCCATTTTTTATTTCCCTTTTGTGTTATTTTTAACTTACGGCCAGTTATCAGACTGGTGCAGCACTATCGTGGTTTTATTCAATTTTTTTGTTGTCTGCAAAACTAACTTCTTTTATTGTTTGTTTTTCATATTTTTCATATATTTAGATCTGAACTATCCCAGGATAGACCAGTGTGAAAAGATTTTTCTAGACTACCATCCTTTTCTGTTTGGATAGATCAACCTACTGTGATGGGATATTCTGGTTTCCAAGATGATGACACCCTTGTGATGTTGGGATATGGAGACCTTATTAAATGATATTAATAACCCAAGTATATTACATTTAGTAACTGGTTTATAATTTCATAATCTGGTGTCTCTTCTATATAGTATTTATTCAATTATAGTTTCATGTTGGATATACATTTGCTCTGGTCTATTTACCCTCCTGTAATCCTGTTGTGCGCGTGCGCCCGTTGCATTGGCGCTCCTGTCCCGCGATCTGGCATCTCTCTTGATTGCCGGGCTGCGGTGCAGGACCTGACATGTGACGTGCGTATGCGCCGCCCACACAGGATCTTTGGACGAGATCGGATCATGTGACTTCTCACATGACCGATCACACGGGTATTTCTCAGGTCCTTGCAGCACATTCCCTCACCTTCCCTTGAGAAAGCTGGACGTGTTCCCTGCGAAACGTGCATCGGGAGGGAGAGGCACTAGTCCTTCCTACCACCTGGTGGGGCACATTTTTATACTTTGAGGTAATGATTTTGATGCTATACATGGATGTCCATGGGGTACTTAGGGGGATCGATTATGATAAGGCACAGCTATATCATTGAGCTGTGGGCTCTAGGAGACGAGCATTACTGCCTATATGATTGCACTATATCATGCAGGAGATAGAGCACTAAGCTTTACAATATTGTTTATATATTTATCTCTTGTGATATACTACTGTTCCTCTCCATCTATCCCTATCGAGTCCCATGCATTCTGATAAATGCAGGATTGATTGATCGATTCTCTACCTCTATGTGTCCCTGCTGCTTTTCGGTATTGCCATTCTTTTGTACACACATCCCTTGCACTTGCAGACTTTTAAATGTGTATTTTTTGTATCAATAAAGTTGTTATATTTTTGTACCAACCGTGAAGACTTCATTTCCCTTTTTTCTATTCTATGCGTTTGAAGTGGTATTTTCAGTGAAACCCATCTGCAATTTTTTGTAGAGGTCTGTCCACTGAATATGTTTCTGAGACTTGTGGTTCTAATGGTTCCTTATTTGTAGATCTACAATTACGGATATAGAAAGTCCTAAACATGTATAGGTTTATTGCTTTAATTAAATAAATAATGAGGATACTATTTAATGACTTGACTCATTGTTAGAGTACACTAAGGTGTCACAGCAAATTCATAAGCCCATTTGCTCACACTCATCACAATGCTCTTTGGCTGCATGCGGAAGCCTCATCATGGGACCACACCCGTGTACCCAGTACAGGCTCTATTAACTAATAGCACTATTATTAGGTTTGCAAATGTAGGCCTCATTTATAATAATTCATATATTAATATAATGTATACAAACATATTCATATATTCTATACTTTTGCATTGTGTAGAATTCCATGTCAAAATCATGGAGACCATATGCTAATCCTAAGAGCAGCTTTCACTAAAATTTTGCTTGGTCTTCCAGACCTTATCTTGACCTCCACTATTCCTTTTAACTGCCATTTCTTAATTACATTTCAAACTAAGGAGAGGGCAACTCGTGTTAGAACCTTGCTCTTAGGTTTTTTCCTTTGCTGGTCACATGACCTTGTTGGCCTATTTAATCCTGCTCCACCCTTCTGGCTTTGCTGGACTTCATTGTATAACTACTTTCTAGCTAGCCTGTGCTCTGTATCTAACTCTGTTAGTTTGCTTGGTCTACGGACCTCAGTGTTCTATATATTTTGTTTGTTTGTCTGTCTGCTACTATTTCTGTTAGGAGGTGTCCCATTTTCCTCCCAGTCCTTAGTACTTGTAGGGATTCCTTCCCCACATCTATAGGTCTCCGTACAGACTAGCTTAGGACTTTAGCAGGTCTGATCGCAGGATCAGGTCCCCTGTTACATTGTAGGGATAAAGCTGAGTTCTATCGTAGGGACAGATCTCCTCTCTTTCCTTAGCTCTGGTAGCAGAACATAACAGTAAGTCCAGCCTGCAAATTCTCTAAGGAAAGATTTTTCTGTTCCATCATGGTGTCGGTTCAGGATTTGGCTCATTGCCTGCAGGGACTCTCTCTGGAGGTGGCCGAGCTCCGTCAGCACGTGAGTAACTGTCCTGGAGCACATTTCTTGGAGCCTAAGGTATGTTTGCCGGATTTATTTTTTGGTGAACACCGAGAATTTTTTTCATTTAAAAATGCTTGCTTATTGTATTTTCGTTTGAGACCCAAGTCCTCTGGGGATGAATCCCAGCGCATAGGGTTCATAATGTCACTTTTGCGCAAAGAGCCTCAGGAGTGGGCCTTTTCTTTGCAACCTAGTGATACATGCTTCAGATCAGTGGATAGTTTTTTTTCTGCTTTGGGACTATTATATGATGATCCTGACCGTGTCGCATCAGCTGAGACTGAGTTGAGACGTTTGAAACAGGGATCAGGTAATGTGGAAAAATATTGTACTCATTTCCGTCGTTGGTCTACTCAAACAGGGTGGAACGATTCTGCTCTGAAAAGTCTATTTCTTGCTGGGCTCAATGAAAGGGTTAAAGACCTGCTAATTGCTTATCCTACACCTGAAGATTTGCAACAGGCTATGCAATTAGCTATACGGGTGGATAGGAGACTGCGTGCAAGGGTTAATGAGAGCAAATCCTCTGCTATGTCAGTTTCTGGCTATGAGAATGTGTGTACTAACAGTGGTGAACCGATGGAGATTGGATCGGTGGCACCTCGCTCTCAAGAAAAAGACCGTCGATTTTTTGAAGGCTTGTGTTTTATTGCGGAAAATCTGGTCATTTGATTAAAGGCTGTGAGCTTCGTATGAAGAAAGAAAAAAAAATGGTCAGTCATGCCCGTATTGCCTGTTTAAATTCCAAGGGTGTATTTTTAGCTGCTTCCACGATTGCTCAGGAAAAATTAATGGAATTTCGGGTGTTTGTTGATTGTGGGTCTACTCTGAATGTAATTGATGGGGGATTCTTGGAAAGACTCAATTTAAAACCCGAACCTTTATCATCCCCCATTGCTGTGGTTTCTGTGGATGGTTCCCCTTTGAAGAATATTACTCTCAAGGTCTGTTAATTTCCTCTCACTATTAATGGTGTTCACCATGAGAAATTGGATTTGGTAGTTTTGAATAACTTGCCTTCTCCAGTAATATTGGGATTGCCCTGGTTAAAATTTCACAATCCTGTACTGGATTGGTCTACCAGTGAAATTAAATCCTGGAGCCATAAATGTTATGACAAGTGTTGTAACGGGCGTATTGCAGCTTTGGATAGGGGAGAATTGCCTGTTCCTATTCAGGATTTTTGGAGAGTTTTTTCTGAGAAGGAATTGCAGGTTTTGCCTCCCCATAGAGACTATGATTGTTCTATTGAATTTGTCCCTGGAGCGACTCTTCCTAAAAGTCGTTTATTTAACCTTACTATTCCTGAGAGGAAGGCTTTGGAGGAATACATACAGACAAGTTTGGCCGCCGGTCACATTAGGCCCTCTAAGTCTCCTGTGGCGGTTGGATTTTTTTTTGTAAAAAAAAAGGACGGCGGTTTACGTCCTTGTCTGGATTTTCGTGAGATTAACAAAATTACTGTACGCAATCCTTACCCACTGCCATTGATTCCTGATCTGTTTAACCGGTTAATGGGGGCCAAGTGGTTCTCTAAAATTGACCTTAAGGGGGCATACAATCTGTTGTGCATGAAGGAGGGTTACGAATGGAAGACTGCTTTTAACACTCCTGTGGGTCATTTTGAGAATCTGGTTATGCCTTTTGGTCTTACTAATGCTCCTGCATTTTTTCAGAATCTTATTAATGACATCCTTAGACCTTTCATCGGCAAAAATGTGGTTGTGTATTTGGATGACATTTTGATTTATTCGCCGGATCTGGAGTCTCATTGGCGGAGCGTACGTGAGGTATTACAGTTGTTAATGGACAATTCGCTTTTTGCTAAGCTGGAGAAATGTGAGTTCGCTGTACAGAGAATTAGTTTTTTGGGTTACATTATCTCCAGCGAAGGTTTTGAGATGGACCCGGTTAAAGTTCAAGCTGTACAGGAATGGCCTAGGCCTATTGGTTTGAAATCGATACAGAGGTTTTTAGGTTTCGCCAATTATTACAGAAAATTCATAAAAAAATTTTCTAGTATTGTCAAACCTCTGACCGATCTCACCAGGAAAGGTGCTGATGCGGTTCAGTGGTCTTCTGAGGCTATTGAAGCTTTTGTGTATCTCAAGGAGAGGTTCACCTCTGCTCCCATCCTTATGCAGCCTGATGTGACTAAGCCGTTTTTGGTTGAGGTTGATGCTTCCTCTGTGGGGGTTGGCGCAGTATTGTCTCAGGATAACGGGGATGGATTACATCCCTGTGCCTTTTTTTCAAAAATTTTTTCGGAGACTGAACTGAATTACGATATTGGTAATCGGGAATTATTGGCTATTAAACTCGCATTTGAACACTGGCGCCACTTCTTGGAAGGTGCGGAATTTCCCGTTCAGGTTCTTACGGATCATAAAAATCTGATATATCTTGATGCTGCCAAGCGCCTGAATGCCCGTCAGGCTAGGTGGGCACTGTTTTTCTCGCGGTTTAATTTCTCCGTTACTTACATCCCTGGTACTAAGAATGTTAAGGCGGATGCCTTGTCTCGCAGTTTTTCTCCCATAGTCGGTGCTGAGAAAGAGGAGAACATTTTACAAGAAGGTGTTGTGATAGCTGCTTTGGACTCCGTTTTGGAAGATGAGATTCTTAAAGCACAGGAGAATGCCCCATCTAACACTCCTCATGGGAGGTTGTTTGTGCCTGGGACCTTTAGGAGAGATTTGTTTGTTGAGTGTCACGAATCTCGGTTGGCAGGTCATCCTGGAATCTCTGAGACCAAGAGACTGGTGGGTCGCAGTTTTTGGTGGCCTGGATGGCAGAAGGAAGTCATTAAGTGGGTGCGTCAATGTACTATATGTGCTAGATCTAAGTCCTCACATACTCCTGCTGCGGGGTTGCTTTGTCCTTTGGAGGTTCCCATTGCTACTTGAACACATGGCTATGGACTTTATAACTGACCTTCCCCCCTCTGAGGGTTTTACTGTCATCTGGGTGGTCGTGGACCGTTTTAGCAAGATGTGTCACTTGGTTCCCTTCGTCAAACTGCCCTGCGCTAAAACTCTCGCTAAGGCCTTTGTCAAGGAAATTGTCAGACTTCATGGCGTTCCTACTGACATTGTTTCTGATAGGGGTCCTCAGTTCGTGGCTCGTTTTTGGCGTGCCTTTTGTGACAGGTTGGGAGTTCATTTGTCGTTCTCGTCCGGATATCATCCTGAATCTAATGGCCAGACAGAAAGGAAAAACCAGGATGTTGAGCAGTTCTTGCGTTGTTTTGTGGCAGACAATCAAGAGGGGTGGTCTGAGTTTCTGCCACTTGCTGAATTTGCACTGAACAATCATACATCTTCTTCTGCTGGTTGTTCGCCTTTTTTTTGTTGTTCTGGGAGACATCCGTCGTTTGGGTCGTTCTCCAAGTTGGGATCTGCCGTGCCTGAGGAGGAGAATTTTTCCGGTGATTTGGAGAGAGTTTGGACGGATGTGCATGGTAATCTTCAGGAGGCCAACAGAAAATCTAAAGACTACTTTGATAGGAAACGACAGGAGGTTTTGTTCACTGTTGGTGACATGGTTTGGTTGTCCTCTAGGAATCTGCGGTTGAGGATTCCTTCTAAGAAATTGGGTCCCAAGTTTGTAGGGCCCTTTAAGGTGCTTCAGGTTGTCAACCAATCTGCTGTTAGGTTGGAGGTTCCTACCTCCTGGAGAATTAATCCGGTATTTCATGTCTCTCTGTTAAAAAAAGCTGTTGTGTCGGATGGTGACGCCTCTGCCTCTGTTCCTCCGGTGGTGGAGGACGGGGAATATGAAATTTCTCGCATCCTTAACTCTAGACGGTATAGAGGTAGTTTGCAGTATCTTGTGGCCTGGAAAGGTTTCGGACCCGAGGATAACTCTTGGGTGAGGTCAGATGATGTTTCCGCGTCCAGACTTATCAGAGCGTTTCACAGGAGATTTCCTGATAAGCCTGGTCCTAGGGGATCCGGAGGATCCTCTTAGAAGGGGGGGTACTGTTAGAACCTTGCTCTTAGGTTTTTTCCTTTGCTGGTCACATGACCTTGTTGGCCTATTTAATCCTGCTCCGCCCTTCTGGCTTTGCTGGACTTCATTGTATAACTATTTTCTAGCTAGCCTGTGCTCTGTATCTAACTCTGTTAGTTTGCTTGGTCTACGGACCTCAGTGTTCTATATATTTTGTTTGTTTGACTGTCTGCTACTATTTCTGTTAGGAGGTGTCCCATTTTCCTCCCAGTCCTTAGTACTTGTAGGGATTCCTTCCCCACATCTATAGGTCTCCGTACAGACTAGCTTAGGACTTTAGCAAGTCTGATCGCAGGATCAGGTCCCCTGTTACATCGTAGGGATAAAGCTGAGTTCTATCGTAGGGACAGATCTCCTCTCTTTCCTTAGCTCTGGTAGCAGAACATAACAACTCGAAAACGCTTTCTTATAGCTTTCTCCAGCTTTGTAGGTCTTCACTATTTTCATTTTCAGAGTGCTAGGCAGCTGCTTAGATGAATCCATGGCTGCTGTTTTTTGGCACAAGCCTAGATGAGGCTAGATTTTTTCATAAAGATGGGAAATTTGCATCACGTGGCTTTTCCTGACGATGACAGTGAAAGAGTCATAACCCTAACAGGTTAAATAAGGTCTGAAACCTTGCTCAAAGTTATCTGAGCACACATAAAATAACTATGCAAACTATGCAATATGATTCTGCTCATCAGTACGATTACAACAATACCAAACATGTCCAGTTTTTTCATTATTTTAGTGGAGAAAAAGAAATCAGTAGTTTGCAAAAAAAAATGTTGGGGTTGTGACACCATTTTCCAAGACTCATAGCGTTTTAATTTTTTGGTTGATCAAGCTGTGTGATGGGTTGTCTTTTGCAAGGTGAGACAATATTTTTATTGATACCATTTTGGGAAAGATATGATGTACTTTTACAGCATTGCTGTATATAGTAAAAATCATGGTCTCCTTTGAAGCCCAGCCACAGGCAGGGTTTCAAAGGAGCTCCATAATGACAAGCAAGGAGGTCTTCAACAGACCCCCTGCTGTCACAGCACCCATTGGCGACCCACGATCATGTCGGGGGCATGCCGGTGGGTGCATAGAATGATGGACCCCCATGCCGGCGCGTGTTAAATACCACTGTCACAGTCTGACAGCGGCATTTAACAAGTTAACAATAGCGGGCAGAGAGGAGCTCCACCCGCAATTGTTAGATGCAGGTCCTGGTTGTAACACACAGCCATTAGTTGCCAATATGGGGCAAGCTCACCCCGTGAGCCTGCTCCATACACATGCTTCCGACTTGCGCAGTACATCTCCAGTGGGTGTCGTGAAGTGGTTAATGGTGGAAAAAATTCACAGATATTTTATACACTTTGGACATAGATTCAATCAATCATGTCTGAGCACAGGGAGTCTAATTGGAGAGGGAGAAGGAATAAGCATCTGGGTGACTATGTGACAGACAAAGTAGCCTTACGAGAGTTATAATTACTGATGTTATCTATCAAAAATCTGTTTCCATTGTGAGTGTTAAAGTCAGGAGTCAGGAAAGGTCTACTGTTCGAATAGGGTTCAAGAACACAGTCAAGTTAAAAAACAACAACACTACAAAGCATGGACATGGTTATAGGCAAATTTTCACAGCCAAGATGGATTTAACATTTTTAATCATAGTGGATGGTTTATTCAAGAGGCAGTAGAGAAGTGAAGCAGTGGAGAAGGGAAGAAGTGGATAAAACAAGCATATTTCTCTGACAAGACACATTACAAAATGTACTACATTTTGTTTTTGCTATTGATGTATGCAGATTTTGTTGAAATTACATTTACTAATTATAATTTAGAACATTGTGAGAACTTAAGTAGGTGATGTAAGCAAAATATAGTAGACTTCCAATAATGCGATATGCTCATTTACCAAAGCAATACTACTCCGTGTGCACAAATATTAGGCAAATAAGTATTCTGACCTTATCATTTTTATGCAGATTTTCCAACTCCAAGCTGTATAATTTTGAATGCTTATTGGATGAAGCTGATCAGGTGATGTGTATTTCTGTAATGAGGGAGGGTGAGGCCTAAGCATACAACACCTCAGGCAAAATGGACCAAAACGGAGATGTACCTGACACTGAAAAAGGCAAAAACTGTTTAAATATGGGGGTATAATCACAGAACCATCAAAAGTTTTGTTGCAAATAATCAAACGGGTTTTGTAAAAAGACATGTTGAGAAAAAAGATGCCCATTAACTGCCAAAGATTTGGAAAGTGACCATGAGCCAATTATTCTCCAGTGTGCCACAATTCAGAAGTGCAACCAAGCAGTGGTACTGGAAATAGTCTTCACCTTTCAAGAAAACCATGATTTTTATGCAGGAGAATGCTCCAATGCATGCATTGAAGTCTCCACTACTAGTCAATAATGGCCTTAAAGATGAAATAATAATGACATGGCCCCTTCTTCACCATATTGAGAACTTATGGGTCCTTCTTAAACAAGAGGCTTACGGTGAGGGAAAACAATACACCTCTCTGAACTGTGTCTGGGAGGCTGTGGTTGGTGCTGCCCAAAAGTTGATCATCAACAGATTAAGAAACTAACTTGATGGATGGAGGGCTTATGACTGTTATTGAAAAGAAGGGTGGCTATATTGGTCAATGTAATTTTTTTGAAATGTTAGAAATGTATTTTTGTACATTTTGAGTTGTTTGGTTTTTGTTCTCACTTCAACAGATGAAAAGAAATACAGTCCAGCTCATCATTATTGGCACCCATGAAGTTTAAGTACATAATGTGGAATATCTCCAGAAGAAAATGAATCAAGTGAAACAGTTTTTTTCTATAGAGCAATCATGTTAAATACAAAAGTGCAAATAATAAACAATAATTTAAAACCAAAAACAATGGGAGGGGAAAATAGAAAAACCTACAGCTTTCTGTGACACTGGCATTGGCACCCTTTACATTAATTTAGTATGGAAACACATTTTGACTCGCCTGTGGTAAATCACAAAAGAGATTCTCCTGTGATTAATTGTCGGTGCCCATGTGACATAAATTAGCCAATGAATGATGACTTCAGTGTTTTAAAAAGCCACATGTTAGGCCCTGTTCCTTTGTCACAATGGTGAAAACAAAAAAGCTGTCTGAGGACATTAGAACTGCTATTATTAGCAAACACAAGACTTCCAAAGGTTATAAGGCCATCTCTAAAGACATTGGTATCACATTATTAAGAAGTTTGCCAAGCATAGAACAGTCAAGAAACTCCCTGGACTTGGGAAAGAGGAAAACTGACAGCAGATGTCTTCAAAGGTTGGTGCAAATAGTGGAAAAAACACTACCTCCAACATCCAAAGACCTGAAGGCCAACCTGGGACAGTCTGGGGAAATGGTTTCAACAAGTACTATATGCCGCACACTAAACCAAGCAGAGCTTTATGGGCGAAGGTCAAGGAAGAAACCATTGCTGAAGAAAAGACATAAAAAGGAATGACTGATCTTTGCCAAGGAGTACCTTGACAAACCACAATCCTTCTAGGAAAATGTTCTGTGGACATATTAAGCAAAAGTAGAGCTTTTTGTCAATGCAAAGCAACGGTTTGTTTACAGACGGTGCAATGAAGCTTATGAGGAAAAGAACATTTTACCAACAGTTAAGCATAGTGGAGGATCGATAACGCTGTGGTGTTGCTTTGCTGCATCTGGTAATGGAGGCCTTGACCGTATCACAGGAATCACGAAATTAGAGAATTATCAAGAGATTTTAGAGCAAAATGTCCTACCCAGTTTAAGAAAACTTGGTTTGAGTCGAAGATCATGGGTCCTCCAGCAAGACAATGACCAAAAGCACACATCCAAAAGTACACAGGAATGATCGAAAAATAAAAAATGGACTGTTTTAAAATAGCCAGCAATGAGTATTTGTTATAATCTGCAACAAGTACTAAGGAAAGATAGGGGAAAGCTGTCCCTACAGTAAGACTAAGCTGAATCCCTACGATGTAGCGGGCAGCCTGTTCCTAGTGAACAGACCCACCTTAGTCCTTGGCTAGTCTGAACGAAGACCTATAGAATTAAGGGAGGGGTCCCTAAAAGAACTAAGGACTGGGACAAAAATGGGACACCTCCTAAACAGAGAAGTTATTGCAGAACACAAAAAGACAAGCTGACAAAAATGTACTAGAGGTCCCAGAGTACCAAGCGAACTTGATAGAGTAAGGCACCGAAGCACCAGGCTAGAGAAACAGTTAAACACTGAAGTCCAGCACAGCCACAAGGGCAGAGCTGAAATATAAAGGCAGATGGTCACGTGACCGCAAAACACAAGATGGAAAAAACAAACAGGAGGGTTCTAACAGTATTGACCTCAATCCCATTGAAAATCTTTGGGGTGAGCTGAAATCTGCCATTGGGAAAAAGACCCCTGTAAACATTCAAGAGCTTGAACAAACTGAAAAGGAAGAGTGGGAGAAAATTCCAGCTGAGAAGTGCAAGAAGCTTATAGATGGCTACAAGAAAAGTTTGGAGGCTGTCATCAATGCCAAAGGGTGTGCAATCAAGTATTAATTAGGGGTGCCTTTATTGCTGCACATGCTGTTTATTCTGTCTGTTCATTGACATTGCACCAAGGAAGTTGAAAAACAATGTTTTATTGTTGTATTACCTTGAACCACTAATTAAAAAATCCTGAGGATATAACTTTGGTATATTTCCATTTATTTCTGAAGATATCATAGTCTATGAAAAAAATGAAAGGGTGCCAATAATGTTGAGCAGCACTGTAGCTGAGATGGGAAAATTGATATTTTTCATTTAGTTGCCTAATAATTCTGCACATCCATAGTTGCCTAATAATTCTGCACATCCATAGTTGCCTAATAATTCTGCACATCCATAGTTCCCTAATAATTCTGCACACATAGATATTCTCTTCGAAAAGACAAAACCTCACTTTTACATTCTTAAACATTCAGGTATCACAATCCTTTTGGATTGACCGACAGCACTGTAGTTGTTCAAGAATTAAATGAATAATCAAAAATACAAATTGTCTAATAATTGTGCGCACAGTGTAAATTAGGTGTTTTTATGAGCGATTATGTTTTTTTTGTCTGTTTAGTATTTCTAGGCTGCAAAATATTAAAAGATATTACTTTTACTAGAATATACTTTTTTTAGATGCTGCCCACTGCCCTCTTATAAAAAAACGTATTTTGAAGATTGATTATTAGAACTCTCCAGAGAAATGTATCTGGTGTGATCTATATCAAGACGAAATTGATAAATTATTTCTTCCTTAGTAATCGGTATGATCCTATTATAATTATTATGTTACCTGTTTTATCTTCCACAGAACTTGTACCATTTATTCGCGTTAATAATAATGACTCATGTTTCTGTGTGATGGAGTGCCAGGCATGCAAAATCTACTCATAACACCCACCTATCTGACTTCACTGTACTGTACATATTCCTGTCTGCTGTTTATAGGCAATCACAGAGATTGCTTTATCCTAATTTTCACAGGAAGAGTAAAATCATAGCACCCACTTGCCTAAGATTCTTTATGATTTTTTTTGCTCCTATGTTTAATTTTTCATCGTTTTCCCTATTGTGTACAATAAATCCTCTAATCCATTACCTCTGGAAAGAATCATTGACTAAATTGCACTGCAGACATCATACTTGAGCTGTGAATAGACATTTTGTGATTTAAATTACAGATGTATGAGGTTTTAAGCAGCATAAGATCTATCAAACCAATGATAAGCTGCACTCTATTTACTATCTGCATATAAGCACATAGCATTGCACAATGATTTCTTCCTTCACTGGCAGGTACTATAACATTTCTAATGTGTGTATCTCTACTCAGATATGTTTTTCGACTTTTTTTTTTTACTGCTGACAAATTGTAAATTTGTGACCATAACGCTAAAAAGAAATTGAATTCTCTTTGTGAAGTGCTACTTTGAGAAAAGAACACATCAATAAAGAAAAAATGAAACATAGTATTAAATATATATAATATCTAAAATATGTTGTTTACAGAAAATCTTAAAGGGAATATGTCATTAGGATCAACACTCCAAAACAGTCTATATGGGCATGTAGGTCATAGGAAGATGGATAAAATTACATGTTATTATCTACGATCCAATGCCTTAATCCAGAGAAATTAACATTTTTCTTAGTATGTAAATGAGCTGTTAAGATCTACGGGGCCGGACATAGATCTCCCTGAGAATCTGCCTCTAGAGCTTATTTTAAATGAAAGGGGATGTTACCTGTATGAGTCATATAGATCGGAGAGCAGACTGTCAGTCATTACATGTCTAACACTGGTAATGCCCCATTTCATTTAAAATAAGTTCTGGAGGCAGTTTCAGTGTCCGGCCCATAGATCTTAACAGCTCATTTACATATAAGAAAAATGTGTATTTCTCTGGAATAAGACATCGAATCGCAGATATCAAGGTATCATTTTATTCAGCTTCCTATGACCTGTATGCTCATATAGACGGCGTAGGAGAGTTGATCTTACTGACAGATTCCCTTTAAAGCATCATAGCAATTTGCGTGAATCTATTCATATAAGTACAGTATTAGTAGTTGCATGTTCTTAGGTAAATTTAATTAAGGCTTGTGCTATTACATCAAACTGTAGACATGGGTTCCCCCCCATGGCATACATTTACACCCACAAAAAATATTGAAGAGAGCATATCTATAAGATATATTTATATTACAGTATAGGCTTACATGGTTACATATATTCAGCAATATTTTTCCCACGTCAACCCTGCCAGTACATAGTTTACCTTATCAAAATGACTATTTTGTACCAAATAGTATATTTCTAAATAATACAAACACTAAAAAAAAACACATATTTTCATTATACATTGACTAATTGTATCCATACTGTTACCAGTAATATCATAGAAAGAAAAAAATAATAGCACTGTAAAGTAATTAAACATTAACATGATACTCAGACTGCAAAACACCAAATGGTAGGTAAATACCATTTAGTGCACTATAATATCGAAATACCACCATGCAGTAAGTGAACAGCACACATCTTACCAATTAGTGAATGAATATTGGTAAGATGACAGTGACCCTTTATTGGTAAATAATAATGCCTCATAGGCGCTCTGCAATAATGTGGGAACCTTTTAATACCGATATTATGGTTCCTAGAAGCAGATTTTAACTGAACAGAACTTAAATAACCATTTAACCTGGCAAAAGACTTGAGGATAAACAGCAGCATACTGCAACAGTCTTGTACGGACAAAATGAAAAACTTTACCAGTGGCTTTGTATGTTGAAAAATAACAAATGAGGCTTTATTCACTTACTAGCAGTTACTTGGATCCAACGCAGATTCCTCCATGATCAGGGTTTACACTGGAAGGAAGTCGTCACCGTTCAAGCGACAGCATGGCTTGAGCGGTTTGTGATTGGTTGCAATTGTCAGGTGACTTTGGAAGCGCACCATTGGTGATGTCAGCAACCAGAGCACGGCAGCCAATCACAAGCTGCAACTGCTTGAATAGTGATGTCTTCCGTCCAGTGTAAACTCACACCCCGGAGTGGCTTGTGTTGGAATTAAGTAAATGCCAATAGGTGAGAATAGCCTCATTTGCTATTTTTTTTATATATTAGCCTACTGGTAAATTTTTTATTTCATTTGGGGGATCACCTTTAATTTTGTTTTTTTTTTCAATTGTACCTCTTCTACATGATGTAAGGTGATGATCAGATTGGCCCACCCCACCTAACCCTTGTCCCAACCCTGACTGAACACATTACATTTGGCTACAGGCAGACCTTCATTTTTTACTGCCAACTCAAAAATAGAAACATTTACCTATGAAATGAATGGAGGAGTTTCAAAATAATATGTTGATCCTTTGTTGCTACAAAATGCATACCTTTTATGTTACTCATGTAAGTAATGGATTTTTTTAATTCCCTAGTTGATGTTTCATGTACTCCTATCAATGATGTAATTGAGCAGCATATATTCAAACATGTCATTCAGAAAAAGATATTCCTGGCATTGAGCATGAAAAGGTCTGGCCAGATTAGGGATGATAGCACATGGAGTAAGGGTAGGTTTCTTCTTACATCCAGATGGATCATGTTTGTATCTTGGCAGGAAATTCAACATGATTGCTTTTAGATCAAATGCTAAGTTTCTTAAGGACAAGGATTTCTAGGCAATTGGCAATTGTACTGTTATTGATTTAGAGATTTGCTCAAGCTAACTACAGGAAGCATTGATAGTCCAGTCAACACCCACAAAAAAACAAATCTCATATTTCATGAAAATCAGTTAAAATTATATCCACAGATATTGGATCACATTTAACCTATTAATTACTCTTGACAAGGACAATATATTGAGCAGAAGATGAATCAAGCTTGCTCGTTAATTTACTGTACATCCATAGCAAAGTTTCAACATTTTTCACATTTTTTTTCTGGCGTTGGAGTGTGGAAAGAGTGATCCCAGCTGACAAACTATGGGATATTTATGTACAGACCACTTATTACAAGCTTAAACAGATTGTTTCATTGTCATCTTCTGGACAGATAAATCATGGTCATATCCAGCAAACCTAAAACTATAAGTATTTTTTGTAACCACCCCATTCCAATTACTATTCTGGATGTAAATGATTTGCAAAGGCTGTGCGCTAGTTAATTAAAAATAACAAATGACTGTACCTTACACCCATTTTTATTTTGCAGAAACTTGTGAGAAATGTCATTGGAGGGCCCCACTTGAAAATGTTAGATTGGCAAACAGCTGCATTTATCAGATTCTATGACTCCCACAAACAAGCTCCGGTAAATGATATTCTCTATATTTACGACACACCCTATTAGCTTTTTGGACACATTAAATTCCTTGACAAATTGACCAGTTATAACACGGTGATGTTCCCTCTATTTAATAACTTCATCTTCCAGAAAGTATTTTCAGTTTTTCCCTCTAGCCTCAAAAAACAACAACAGCACCCGATCTCCGTTCATTACTCAGCTTCTTTTTTTTCTGTCGGTTTCAGAGTGAGTCTGTTATTTCATCAATCTTCATGAGATATTACAAGCCAAAGGTGAAAAGGTGAACATTTACATATTTGTTCTCACAATGGCACTTTGTAGGTTACTATGGCAATCATTTCTGTATTTTTGTTATTATTTAAAAATATTACATGGTTAAAATGAAATATAATAATTTAATGAAACCAAAAAATTAAGATCCTTAAAAAAGTCTAAAGCTTGAATTTAGCATTGAACCGTGGTATTCTACTAACAGATCAGGGGGCGGTATGTGGTCAAAGTGTATGTGCTGAGCAATTCAGCCCACAGTACATGGCAGGTAGATAAGATGCAGTCATTTATTCACAGCGGCATTGTTATAAGGAGTGCAGGTTAACAGTCTCACCTGGATCTGGTGCCTAAAGGTCCCCAAAGACCCATCTGCTAAATAAGAGGGCTCTAAATATAGCAAATTGTAAAATGGGAACCTTATCACAAATTTTGCATTGAGGCCCACAAGCCTTAATTTACACCTTTCGTCTCCAGGTTAATAATTTATGAAACTAAAGTACCAAGTGCAAACTTTTTATAAAAATACTTTGCCTGGATCATTGAAAATTCTAAAAAAAGATTATAAAAAAGTTGTCTAAATATATACATTCCTCAACATTGAATTTGCAATACCAAGAAGGAAAAGGCATAGAGCTATTAAAATCATAGGATCTATAGTTAATGATATGCAAATGATAAAAAATGCAAGCCAGATTTTCTACATACATAAATGCATGCAGTTATATGCTCTGGCATGCTATCAATTAGGCTATTAATGGTTGTCTGAAGAAGTTTATGCCACGGTGAATGCAATTGGGCATTCAATTGGGTCATCAAGATCCATTGCTGGCAGATCCCTTTGCTGGAAAATAAGTCTAGAGATGCTGCAGGGCATGGTAGCACATTTAGGCTGGGCAGGCTGCTCGCTTTAGCACAAGCAACATGTAGCCTGGTGTTGTCGTGTTGAAGAACAACTCCTGGGACACTGAAGAAATGACTATAGTAAGTGTTACTCCACCAAATTAATGTAATACCAAGTCGTTATTGAACCTGGAATGAACATCGTAATTCTGGGAATAGGACCAGTGTGACATTCATTTGTTAAGGCTTCTTCATGTCATGACTGATGTGGACTCCAGACCAATCTCTGACAATTATTACATCCAAGACAAAAAAGTAATTCATCTCTGAAAGAGAGAGAGAGCTCCATTCTTCCATTGCCTTCTTGACACTGCCTTTGAGAGAGCAGTTTCACGAGGTAAATGGAACACTTTTATCTGAATGTCAAAGTCCTGCAAACGCCTTTCCATGGTTTGCGTAGACACTGACGTTTTAGGCTTGGTATGTGACGACCAATTTCACAATTGCAGTAGTGAATGGATCAATTGTGGAACCACTGGTATGGCCTTTTCAACAAAGTGTCCTATTAGCTATTTTTTTTTAAATGTACTACCAAAGGTTTCAGTGTCTCTGGACTTGTCTCCAATTAGAAAAGGAGCTGCCAGCAGTAGATCTTAAAGCTTTGTGCGCCTATGTGATTCAATATGGCAGAAAATTCCTCAAACAAACATTAGTAACCTCATTGATAGCAGCCAAGGTGTGTGTGTATTTCTGTGCGCAGTGTTCATACTCAATAGTAAATAAATTGAGATGTTTTGAAATTTTGGTTTGCATTTTTTATAATTTACATCATTAACTATAGATCCTGTGATTTTATACTGAATAAATAGAGATGTTTTGAAAATGTTGTTTCCATTTTTTCACCATTTGCATATTGTTAACATGTCTATCAAACATGTAATTTCCATAATTTCACAACTTTTCCTACTTGCCATTGCAATTTCAATGATGAGGAGTGTACATACATACATATCACTTTTAGATCCTTATCTTTAAGATTTGACACAAATGTATCCAGGAAATCTCTATAATTTCCAGATACAAAAAAAATACAAACATCTAACTTCAACTAAGGGAAACAAATGATAGTCAGCGAAAGCATAAATGCTCAACTCATTCCCTAGTAGCCTTGTGGAAGATGATTCTTTGGTCAGAACATATCATCCAGTGCCAATGGCTGATTGCCTCCATGCCACGCCGCATGGATGCAGTAATTGATGCAAAAGGAGCCCCGACCAAGTATTGAGTGCATTTACTGAACATACATTTCAGTAGGCCAACATTTCGCATTTTAAAAACATTTTTCAAGCTGTTGTTATAAAGTATTCTAATTTACTGAGATAATGACTTTTGTGTTTTCATAATCATCAACATTAACAGAAATAAACACTTGAAATAGATCCCTCTGTTTGTAATGACTCTATATAATATATGAGTTTCACTTTTTGTGTTGAAGAACTGAAATAAATTACATTTTTGATGATATCCTAATTTAGTGAGATGCGCCTGTATATGGGTATGCAGATCATAGAAAGTTGAATAAACTGATACCATGCAATTCAATGTCTTATTCCAGAGAAATCGACATTTTTTTTAATATGTAAATGACCTGTTAAGATATAAAATGACTGACAGCTGTCTCTCCTGATCTACACGTCTCACACTGGACATGGCCCCTTTCATTTAAAATAAGCTCTAGAGGTAGATTTTCAGGGAGATCAGTGTCTGGCTCATAGATCTTACCAGCTCATTTGCATATTAAGAAAAATGTGGATTTCTCTGGTATAAGACATCAGATCACAGATATTAAAGGTATTAATTTATTCAACTTTCTATGACCTGCATACCCATATAGACAGCTTAGGAAAGTTGATCCAACTGAGAGATTCCCTTTAAATAGATGCAAATATATGGCAATGAATACATTTCTAACTGTATAGAACATATTTTACCGATAAAGAATAAAGCTTTGACTTGTGTTCATGGACTTGAGAAAACACCAATGAGACTCTTGGGTATGTTGAGTGACAAAAAGCATCTCCTGCATCATATGTGCTTTGCAACATGTTACAACTTTTGATTTTGATAAATATATCTAATCTGTAAAATAACACATATTCTGTAATGTTTACACTTTAAATGTTGTATGACATTTCAAATGCCGTAATCGTTTTCATACTTGAGAGTCGAATATTCACAAGAGATTTGTTTTTCATTTGGAATGGGAGTAAGTCAGTCAACAGTCATCCATCTTAGATGAATGTTCATTATGATGAGGCACCTAAGACTGAAAGAAGTTGTTTGCAATAAATTAGAGCAACTCACAAAACGATGTCTTGAGACCCAAAGGTTAGTTCCCTGACTACATGTGAGACTAAAATCATTTATGATACACAGTTCCAGACGTTTAAAGCAGTCCTCCAAAAAGCAAGCACCTTATTATGTTTATCCGAGCAGCATTTTTATTTACATGCAGGATTACTAAGTGTTTTTAAAGGGGCTTAATATCAATTGACTAGACTTCTCCTATTCTGAAACATTGTTTTCAAGTCTTATAAGGCCTGGAAAATGAAACACATTTGGTCGATTCCTTACTGGTGTATACAAGTATGTAATTAAATAGGTTTCCCGTATAGATGAAGTTTTGACTTATGATTTCCATGGAAAAGTATGACATCTAGTTTTGCCTTGGGTTATTTTTTGAAGCAGAATTAGAAACAGTAGACAGGAGGACTCGTTTAAGAAATGAGTCCACATTGTTGTATTACATTATGAACAAATGGATCACTACACTTCAGAATAAGGTGAAATGTTTGGGTAAGTGGGGGGCAAAGTTGTTACCCCTGCTCATTTTAGTTATCAAGTACCTGCTCTCACATGGTAGGTAAGGAAAACAAGTGGAATTAATAAAAAATGAGTTAGCAGATGATTTTTTATAGTAAAAATGCAAAAGCTCCTTTTAACCAAATTGTCTTTAGTAATTAATGTTGACCATGTGTAAGTGTTCTTCAAAACTTAAAGGGATTGTATGAAATTGGATTCGTTTTTTTCACAAGCAATGACACCACTCCGTCTTGTTTCTGTTTTATTAAAGAATCTTTAGCCTAATAAGACCACACTTATAATATGGTGTACAATTTTGTGTTTCAGTGTATAAGAATGACATAGCTGAACTAAAGCGGTTGCAAAGAAGAGCGACCAAGGTTATTAAAGGAATGAGTGAAATGCAGTTATCAAGACAGGTTATCAAACTTGGGGTTATTCGGTTTGGAAAAACAAAGGCTTAGGGGCGATCTTACTATAATGTACAAATATATGAGAGGACAGTATAGAGATCTGTATAATGATCATTTTACATTTAGGGTGGTAGCGATGACAAAAAGGCATCCTCTACATCTACGCCTAGAGGAAAGAAGGTTCTATCATTATTACAGATGGGGATGCTTTATTCTAAGACAAGTGTCCTGAAAGAACTCTGGGCCACATGATGTTGTGATGGTTGATTTGTGGTAGGTCATTGAATCACCAAACTAGTATGATTGTTATACTGTATATGGAGGGGGATGAAGGGAGTAAACTGAATGAGATAAAGGAATGAAGACAGGATACATAAAGAATGTAGGAATGAAAAAAAGGAAACCTATGAAGAAGGAACAAGAAAGAAGTGATAGGTACAAGAAAAGGTTTAAGCAGTCATAGCAAGATGCATTTTGGTCAAGGTTTCTTAAAGGTAAAATTTTCATTTTTTCCTTCCACATTGCCCTAAAGCTTTAATAAACCTCTTGAATGTGGTTTTGAGCACTTTGAGGGATGCAGTTTTTAAAATGGTGTCACTTTTGAATGTTTTCTGTCATATAGACCCCTCAAAGTCACTTCAAATGTGCTGTGGTTCCTAAAAAAATTGGTTTTGTAAATTTGTTTGGAAAAATTATAAATTGCTGATACACTTTTAACGTTCTTAAAGGTTAGGTATAGGTGCGTCAATGGTCATGAAGGGGTTAATATTACTAATATAATTGACTCATTTTGTACTTTTATTGTTATGTTTTACTGTTATCAGGATTCCATACATTTAGGAGATAATTTTAATTTTATTAAGGATTTCAGCTACAGATGGTGACCATCATCTTGGTCTTTCTTGGTGTATCTGATAAGACATTTGTAGAAATTCTTGAGAAGCCATACACTATTTGGTGGTGTGGAGGAGCTACAAAGTCTTGAAATGGCTACTCTTGAAAATGTTTGAGAAGTTCTGCCTTGAGAGAACTTAGCGATCCGTGGATCATAGAGACTAAGGAAAGCTCAGAAGTAATTGTTGTACAGAGACACCACAGATGGAATATTACCAGATAAGTATATATTGTGCAGACAGGATCATGAAATGTGCAGGGGAAAATTTGATGTAATCATGCTGGTGTCCTATACCATACAGCTAATTTATTAAAGTAAGTCTCCTGCAATTTTCAGGAAATTAAGAGTTTGTGTGTTAGTTGAGCTGCCTTATCCCAGTCTTGACTGAAAAATGTTGCTCCTTCTTCCAGCCAGTTTAATTTAGGACAGTCTAATGTTTTACCCTTCCCCCAATCAGCAATTTATTGAGCAAGATAATTATTTGTAACAATCAAATTTTGAAACAATGTAGATTGGTTCCATGTGTTAGTAAAAAAATAAGACTGTGTTAAAAATGCTTTATATACACCAGAAGCTCATACCTAATATTCACATTTTCCTATGTCATATTTTGTCTTTTGTTGAAATCAAATCTGTGTCAATGGATCCCACTGGTTAAAATCCCATTCAGGTGAACCCAAAAAAGACCTGACTCAATGATTCTTGGAAACTGATGGTTTCTATGTAGTTAGAACATATATATATATCCTCTCTATGTTTGTGCTTTGGGTTTGGAAGATGGCTCAATAAGGTGTGGTGCTCAACATGCTATGTGGAATGCTACCTGAATGTCATCTTCACTGGCCATAAGAGTTCTCTTATCATTACAAATTAGAATATTAATAGTTAGCCCATTTAAAATATCGAGCAGTGAAAATAGGTGATAATTCGACATTTTAACCACCACTGACAAGCAAAAAAAAAAATCACATAGGATGCAATGATAATACGTAATATCACTAATTTAATAGATTTCGAATGCCTATTAAAACATGTGCCATAGCAACTGTATATTTAAATATAGTCATATTCATTTTCAAGCCTGCAATGGAAAAAAAATAGATCTAGGGTCAGTACAAATAAATAACAGTAACTGCATTAAAGATGTAAGTGCTAATTTATGCTACTGAGATAATTTTTCCCTTCTGCATTAGAGGAAAATAGACACACTGCTCTTTGTAGTGTCTGTGAGCGGTTCAGAAACCTGACAAAGTCGCTCCAGTTTATGGGGAAATTGACATAATTTTGCAAAAAGAAAAAAAAAGAAAAGCAAAATCATTTGTAAACTGGATTTTGCATAATGGGATTAATTTGGTTGACTGTCACATCGACTCTGCTGCCGCATGCAAAGCATCATTCTTATCTTATTCAGAGAAATAAAGGATATTTCTTTTTTTTTATTTGACTGTTCACTCATTTGAATATGTGCAATATGTTTCAAGCAGTTGACAGGTAAAGTTTGAGTACAGTAATACAGATATAACAGGCTAATGACCCTCTTTCTCCGATGACGGAGTGTGTGAATATAGGCTTGGAACCTCTGTAGCTGGGTCTGAATCAACATAGTTTTTATTTGCATTGTCGGCTACAAAGACACTCACATTTAATTGAAAGAAATACATTTGCATATCTGCAAAACATTTCACCAAAAAAAAGTATTTGTTGACTCACAAAGTATATCATCATTATCTCATCAGTCTACACAATATTTATATGAAATAAACCTCCAAGGAGCTAAAGACACAAGTAAAATGGAGTAAAAAACACAAATAAAAGTAATGTGGGAATCTAATAGGAGTGATCTAATTATGCAACGAAGATAAAACAGCAGTAAATTATTAACTTACTTCAACCTAAATAATATATAGGTAATACTTATGGTGAAAGAAGCTCGGCTATGATGTTCTCAAATGATTTCAAAGGCAAGCTATCATTTATTTATAAAGCAACAATACATCCTGCTGAGATTTATTGTAAAAAGCAATATGTTGCAACAAAATTACTAAATGTATAAAATGATATAAACTATAAACGTTTACAAAGAAAATGAGCAAGCAAATAATGTTATGTCGAAATCCAATCAATTATTGTGAGACAACTGGATATCTCTTACCTGTCAGTCATACGTCTTAGAAGATTGGAAGAATATAAATTAATCACGACCCAATTCGTTTGCTATGTCTGAGCGCTCTTGATTTTGCTCTGAGCTTTTGGTTCTTTTATGGTGGGAGTGACTAAGAAGTTATATTCTAACACTTTGAAAACAGGAATATATCTGAAGTTCCTAAAAAACAAATAAACTGGAAAATATCATTTCTCTCAGGAATTTGCTATGAACATATCTAAACTTGGTAATGAATATTTTTTGGTCTCAACACCTTATGAACACTAATAAATTAACACGCCATGACATATATATATATATATATACATCGTGTTGATCGTGCAAGTACTGCATGTATACTCGCACAATCATCTGCAGGAGCCTGACTCACATACACAGCCGGCTCCTGCTGAAATAAGTTACACATTTACAGTGTGACTATTACAGAGGAGACAATAACCAATATGATTAATTTTCTATTTTATTTCTTTATTTTTTATTTTAGGACAAGGGATGGCAATGTAAAATTGTATATCTTTTTTAAATATTATTTTAAAACTTTGTTTAAAATTACTTTTTACTTTGTTTTTTATAGTCCCCCTCTAGGGGACTTGAATCTGGAATTTATATATAACCTGGGGTTATATGGTGGTGATGGAGCCTTAAAGGGGTTTTCCCACTAACAAAAGTTCATTTCAATAATTGTCTGTGTCTGACCTTGTACGGAACATACCACATCTCATGGGCAGGGGGGGAAGCAAAAGACAATACAGACATTACACAGGGGATCGCAGGGGATTCATTTTGTGAGGTAAAACATGTCACTGACTGTTTTTAAACAATATTTTACCTCACAGAATGAATCCTCTGTGATCCCCTGCTGTAATGTCTGTATACTCTTTTGCTTCCTCCCCTGCTCAGGAGATGTGGCATCATCAGTGTGTGTTCCATACACGGTCAGACACAGCAATGGAATAAAATGAACTTTTGTTCGTGGGAAAACCCCTTTAATCACTTCTTTTAATGGTCAAGCAGCGGTGATTGGAGTTAGATCTGAAAAGTACTGATAGGTTTTGTGCACACAACATTTAACCCTCCTGAAAGAGCACTGACCGTCAGGCAATCCCTGCATGTGTTGAGGCTGTCTAACGCCGAAGATGCTCCATTAGGACCCGCGCGTGCTCGGATAACCCCTAATCTGAGCACATCACCACTCTCAATATTTTCTGCGTTCAAGTCCTTCTCGTGTTCTGTAGTCCTCAGTATACTCACATGTAATATGTATACAGCAATAGGATTACTCCTCCTAGGTGCATTACTCTGCATTTATCTACATTAAACCTCATCTGCCAAATGTTTGCACATTCAGACATCTTATCCAGATCGTTTTGTAATATTGTAGTGTCAAGATCAGATTTTAATATCCTACATAGTTTGTTGTCATCAGCAAAAACAGACACTTTACTCTCAATCCCATCCACAAGGTCATTAATATAGAGGTTAAAAAGCATCAGTCCTAGATCCCTGTGGTCCCCACTGCTGACTATATACCATTTAGACAACGTACCATTTATGATAACTCTTTGTTTCCTGTTTTTTAGCCAATTCCTTACCTATCTACATATAGTTCCCCCAAGTCCTTGTTTCTGTAGCTTCAGTATAAGGCTGTTATGTGGTACAGTATCAAATGCCTTTGCAAAGTCCAGATAAATCACATCAGTCGCATTACCAACATCCAGATTTGCACTTACCTCCTCATAGAAACCCAACATGTTTGTTAGACACGGCCTATTTTTCATGAATCCGTGCTGATTATCATTTATTATATTATTCTCTGCAATATAACTCTGCAGGTCATCTCTTATGATGCCCTCAATAACTTTGCGCATTACTGATGTCAGACTTACCAGACGGTAGTTACCTGGATCCACCTTCTTACCTTTCTTAAATATCAGTACCACGTAAGCTATCCTCCAATGTGCATACAGAGCTGTTTTATGTTTATATGTCAGTTTCTGCTCCTCCAAAACTCTTCCAAAAACTCAGTGTGCACATTGTGTTTAGGGAACTTTTGGAGGATTTTTCGCTGACCTAAGAATTTCTACAAACATTTTTGAAGAATTTTTGAAGTGTTTGGGAAGTCTTTTTTTCTAAAGCTTTTTTTTGCAGCCTTTTGATTACTATATTTTGCGGACTATAAGATGCCCCCCCCAAAAAAAATTTCCCCCTCAATGACGAGTTGAGTTCTCAATCTGCGCATGCGCCACCTCCGGCTGCTATTTTCCTTCAGCCCACCTCAGGGAGATCAATGTGCAAAGCAGGGACTCCGCTCTTGTCTGCACCGCTGATACTTTCTTGGACACCCCCTCTTCCCAGCCCAGGGTCTTCAGCATCGCTCCACTCCTGCCCCCGCTGGCTTCCTGCAGCGGTGACCCTGCCTCCTGTGACCCCGCTCCACCGCCACCACCCCCAGCAAGCTAAATTCGGACTATAAGACGGACCTCCATTTGACACATTAAAAAACAATTCCTATTTTTTTCCTGCTCAAAATTTGGGGTGCGTTTTATGATCCGGTGCATTTAATATTCCGCAAAATACAGTGCTCAGTGCCTAGTTCAAAGCTGAACGCATCAGGAGCAGCTGCAAAGAAATGACATGATGCACTTTTTTTTCCACTAGGTGTTCTTCAACACCTGAAACTGAAAAAAAACCCACTAAAAACCCTGAACATATGTGCAGCAAAGTATTTTACAATAGAAATGAATAGGAAGACTTTCAAGAATTTTTATCATTTTTCAGATCATATAACAGTCTCAGGAAATCTTTCTAAGGCCACGGCCCCACTATCAGTATTTGGCCAGTATTCGGTCAGTATTTTTTTTCAGGAGTGGGAGCCAAAACCAGGAGTGGGTGATAAATGCAGAATTGGTGACTTGTTTCTATTATACCTTTACTCTGATTGTTCCTCACCTGGTTTTGGCTCCTACTCCTGAGAAAAAATGCTGACCGAATACTAATAGTGGGGCCGTGGCCTAATACCCAGTGTAGATCCCACGGTTAAATGGTAGATGAACACACCAAGAAGGGGCAATGTTTTTTATCCTTGGTGTGGATAACAATATCATTAAAATGTAAATATGTTATTGTAGTTTGACAGCATCCAAGATGTTACAGCACATAAAGTCTTATGTTTGAATGCAAGAAGAAAATGGTATATCCTTATCACATTTAGTAGAAACTTTGTAAAATGGTGCTCCAGTTTATCTCCTAAAGGAAAAGTCACTAAGGGGAGATGGGATCCTGAGGGCCTCTCAACTGTCAGTGATTCTTACTCTCAATCTTCTGGTGTTGCTCTTGGGAATAGGGAGATGTGCAGCCTCCTTCTGTCTCAGGTGATTAATAAGTATCTGCCTGCTGCTAGCAGATGGATCTTCTGTCTGTTTGTTCAGACACCAGACTGAAAATGCTCCTTATATACTGTCAGCCATAGGGAATCCTTTATTCATATCACTATAAATCTGGGTGAGAAATTTGGAAGCATATTGGTTCTCTTTACTAGTCACCCTATCCCAACCACACCAAATGACTGACCCTCTGTCAATGCTGAAATTCTTATGAATAGTAGCATAGAGTACAAGGCTTTGCATAAGGCTACTTCAAGTGGTTTTTGGGGTTTTTCTTTGAAAAAAACTTAGTTGAACAGACTTACTATTGCATTTTGCCTTGCCTAATTGGTACCTTTTTTTAAGTTAGCTTAACTTGATTTATTTTTTTAATGCATGCAGCATTATGAGTGTGGATTTAGCACATAGAATATAGCATAATAATAACATAATAATAGCACAATTAATCATTTGCAAATTTTTGAAATGTCACAAACGTTTTGTGTAATTGTAATTCAGTACCCTGGTAGAATATAAAAATTTTTTTTTTTTGCACAGTTGAAGACTAAGGGTGCTCTCACATCTGTGTTTAAACTAGTTGCTACTGCAATGTGAGAAAACCTCACATCGCACTTGCTACAATATTAGTCAATTAGGCAGTTCTCATCTGTGAGTTTCCCCTAACCTGTAATTGGGGTGAGGAAAAATTCACAGCATGCTGAGTATAGCTGCATAAAACGGCCAAGACTCACCATTGAAAGTCATGGCTACCTAAGGTCCTGCAATGCCTGCAAATGAGTAAAGAGACATATCGAATCAGAAAAACTATACTACATTTTTAATTGGAGGTATTTGCTAATATTATTATTATTACACCTACTACTTATTGGGATAGGATCTTGGAGATGGAATACCCCTTTAAAGATACAGCTGTATTTTATACATTCGTTTTTTACTCGCTCCTCACTGAAACCTATTAGGAAAAAATGCATCATGAAACCCAAATATCAAAGGCATCTTTGTATACACAATGAGCATGAGTTTTCAGAAAATCACACCCACATTTCTTAAACCAGTGTTCCCCAACTCCTGTCCTCAAGGCCCACCAACAGGTCATGTTTTCAGGATTTCCATAGTATTGCACAGGTGATAATTGTATCACCTGCACAGGCAATAATTCCATCACCTGTGCAATACTAAGGAAATCCTGAAAACATGACCTGTTGGTGGGCCTTGAGGACTGGAGTTGGGGAGCCCTGGCTTAAACTGTTAAAAGCAGCATATTTTCCACACAAAAAAACAGAGGATAAAATGCAGGGCTATATGCAGCATCATGTTGCTTAACGGGGTTGTCCGGTCCAAATTGATAAGTCTGTAGTCACTCTGTGTGACTGCAGACTTATGAATCCCCCCAGCGCAGTCACTGTGCACTGCGGGGATTCACCAGATTCTGAATCAGGAATGACGGTTGTGTATGCGTTATGCACACTCCCGGCCAGAACCCGACTAGTGGGCACAGCCTCGCTCCATACACTTGTACTGATCGAGGCCGCGCCCCATCTAGAGGCATGGCCGTCCAGTGGGCATGGCCATCTAGTGGGCGTGGCCTCGCTCAGTGCAAATGTATGGAGTGAGGCCACGCCCATTAGTCGCATTCTGGCCAGGAGTATGTATAATGCATATATCACCGCCGTTCTAGGCTCAGAAACCGGTGAACTCTTGCAGCGCAGTGTGTGCGTTGGAGGGATTCATGAATCTGCAGTCACACAGAGTGACTTCAGACTTATCAATATAGACCAGACAACCCCTTTAAGGTTCACTTCGTTTGTGTTTTATTTTCCCTAACATCTAGGAATATAAAAAATGTTAATGCACATACTGTACAAAGTACTGTATTATAGCTCTGCAATAGTTTACACATAGACTTCTATAGGACCATATTGTACCTCTTTGTGCCAGATTTAACACAGAAGCAAAAAGCTATTATTTTCAATCAAATTTCACCCTATGCATTGCAAAGTGCAAACTCCACTGTAAAAAGTTACATTGCTGCTACTATAATAAAGTGCAGATATTCTGGGCCCATATCTGGATGTGAAATCAGCAGCACATTGTGTAAACATAACCTTATCATAGCATATGTTGCGCTGTTTCCTTTGCTCCTTGCATTAATCACAGCAGGCATCACTTTTTTTGAGACTTTGTTCATTGGATCGTCTAATATTTCTTCCAGAATTTGTGTATTTACTGTCGTTGATTCCTAGGTTAACAATTACACCGCTCTAATTGGCCTGTGTCATTCCTGATGAGAAGCTAAACTAATATATTACAAGTGTGGCGCTCAGACAAAATGTGCCTAATTAAATTGATTAAAACATGTGACAAGAAATAATGAAAAAAACATGCATGCATTGTGATTTTTCATTCTCATAACAGTTGCTCCTGTGGACACCTCTAATTAAAGATTTCATCTCACCTCAGTAACCGTCCCACCAGGTGGAAGAATCAGGTGATAAGTGACACAGTTTCTATCTACTGGCAACTCACCTGCTGCTCTACGCGGTTAAATGGAGCTCAGACACAATATTTTTGGCTGCTATGCAAATGATGTTTCTCAACAAAAATACTTTGTCACCTTTAAATTAAATTGACCATAAGGAAAACAGTTCTTTTGGATATTTTATTTGCATGCAATATACTTGTAATATACAAACTCTGCTGTTATAACGTGAAACATATTTTGATGCTCTTGGTGTGTTACTCACCTGTCCTAGTTCCAGTGCCTGGCCTTGCTCCCTTTTCCTTTGGCCACCTCCCTTTGCAGTAGTCCACGCTGAGTTTCTTAGGTAACTCAGTGAGCTCCTGTTACAATATACCCCGAGGCCTTTTAAGGCCAGCTAAGGCAGAGGTCAGGTACTTGGATATTAAGTAACAATGTTCACAGTTGTCAAGAAATATTGTCTACTGCACTTGTCTTAGCTTCAGGTATGAGTCTATCATCTCCTCTGCTACTCCTGACTTCCATGCTACACTCAGCGTTATTTCAAGTTCAGTCCACACCTACTTCTCAGCATGTTCCATCGCTAAGCATTAATAGAAAAAAGTTCCATCTAACTCTTAAAGTATTTAAAATTGGGAGGATAAAAAAGAAGCAAAATGGACGTAAAGTGGGTGTGACATGGACATAAAATGGATGACATATGAAAACAACATGGTCTGTTTTGCACAGATGTAGAGGTGGAAACAAAAATTGTCTTAGCTCTGGCTAACTGAGGGATGTGCTAAGTAGGGACATACAAAGATTGTCTTAGGTTAGGCTGAAATGTTTTTTAAGCTAATACATTCATTGGGACAATTTGAGACATCAAACCTAATGCCCCAGATGTATGCAGTTGTAAGCCAATTATGCTATAAATATGTTAGATGTATGGGTCAGAAGCATTTACTTGCATCTACACCAAAAGTAAAACATAATTGTAGTGTGAACCATTCCTTATTGACTAAAACCATTTAGACATATCCATTAATATATAACCTTACCTGATCTACTGTATATTTAGAAACTCTCTTTGACTGATATCATACTAGGATATAAGAGTGCTGTATTGGGAGTAATTTTGCTAACAAACTGACTGATTTTAGAATTTATTTTGTGAAAAAAACAGGCTGTACAGTAATTCAGTTGTCAGTACTATTCCCTTCTTCACTAAGATTGCAGATGCAAAATTGAACAAAGCTAAATTCTGCATATATTTTCTCAATGTTTCATCTGGGTGCTCTAGTGTCCTTCCACAAAATGAAAAATTTACTAAGTTAATTGGCTTCCAATTAAATTGATCTTCCCATGAGAGATTAGTAAATTAGATGGTGACCCTCAATGGAGCAGTGATTATTGCTGTGACTAAAGGGTTGCATGCCCAACAGACTAAAGTCAGCCGAACCTGCAGATATCAGCAGAATTGGCCAATAGTCTACTGTGTATGGGGACATCTCGACTAACTCATGACAGGTGATGTCCAGGAAATAAGAGTCGGGTAGTTGGAATTTTAATGCCTGATACTTTTTGCTATTGAGGAGAAATAGATGTGTAGCAGGAGTTTTCTCCACACTCTCCTTTGAGAGATAGATATCTACTGACAGCTGTCTGATACACTGTGTGCACAATTATTAGGCAATTTGTAGTTTTGATGACTAATTTTATTATAGAACAGCTACAGTGCAATCGACGATCGGGAATAAGGCTATAGAGCCCCCCAGGGATGTTCATGGGCGGAGCCAATTTTTTGTCGCAAACAAGCGAGAACCCCGAACCCGAATTTGAAATGCCGAACAAATTTGCTCAACACTAGTCAAGGGTGGTAATGTACCTGGCCGGCCCTAGCCTTTCAATTAGTTCATCTACCCTAGACGTTGTGTACGAATCAAACTTAGAGATCTCATTCAGTTTCCTATAGTCATTGCTGAACCGTCATTCTCCATCTGGTTTCGGCACTAAGACTATGGGACTGGATCAGCCACTCCAGATTCAGCATGCGCTTCACCTCCTTCGAGATTACCTCTCAGTGGGCTTCAGGAATCCGATATAGCTTCATATTCACTCGGACATGAGGCTCTGTAAGCACCTCATGCTCTTTGACCTGAGTACAGCCAGGTAGATCCGAGAACAGGTCCCTGTTCAGCTGCAGCAACTCTCGGCATTGTTGCTTCTGGGCACGTGACAACGACTCTGCCACCTTGACTTCCTTCACGTCGGTTTCAGTCTTCACCACCAAACACGGAGCTTCTACAGGCTCCCTGTCTCGCCATGGCTTAATGAGGTTGACGTGGTACACCTGGCAGGGCTTCCTTCTCCCTGGTTGGTGGACTCTATAGTTGACGTCACCAACCTTTTCAACCACTTCATACGGGCCCTGTCACTTGACCAGGAATTTGCTTTCCACCGTAGGTACCAGCACTAGTACCCGATCCACAGGGTTGAAGTGTCTCACCCTCGCTGATCTATTGTACACCCTTGACTGTGCCTCTTGTACTTTGAGGAGGTGTTCTTTCACAATGGGCATCACCTCTGCAATCCTCTTGCATCTGGGCCACATGTTCGATTACACTCCTGTAGGGTGTAGACTCCGCCTCACAGGTCTCCTTTGCGGCGTCCAGGAGTCCGCGGGGGTGTCGACCATATAACAGCTCAAACGGGGAGAATCCAGTAGAGGCTGTGGGACTTTTCTAATGGAGAACAGAAGGTACGGCAGCAGACAGTCCCACTCTCGGCCATCTTTCTCTATGACCTTCTTTAACATGACATTCAAGGTTTTATTAAAACTCTCCACTAAGCTATTTGCCTGGGGGTGGTAGGCTGAGGTCCTGAGTTGTGTGATTTGCAGAGTTTTGCACAACTCCCTCATCACCCTTGACATAAATGGGGTCCCTTGGTCTGTTAGGATCTCTTAGGCAACCTGGTTCTAGAGAAGATGTGGACCAACTCCCGGGCTATACATTTGGCAGAGGAGTTACGTTGTGGCATGGCCTCTGGAGACCGTGTAGTATGGTCAAGTACCACCAGGATATACTGATTTCCTCTGGCGGATTTGACCAGGGGTCCCACTAGATCCATAGCTATGCTATTAAATGGCACCTCAATGATTGGAAACGGCACTAAGGGACTATGGAAGTGGGCCACCGGGGAGGTCAGGTGGCAGGTGAGACATGACCTACAAAAATTTACAATTTCACGGGGACAAACGGGCTAATAGAACCTCTGGAGGATCCTTTCCTGGGTTTTCTCTACCCCAGATGACCATCCAACACATGTGTATGGGCCATATCTAACACCATGTGTCTGTAAGGCCCTGGCACTAGTAATTGCTCGATTACCTACCCTCTGAGCTTGGTGAACCAATATAGTAACTTCCTATTTACAGCAAAGTGCTGATATCGGGTGTCAGCCCCCGACTCATGAGCAACACCATTCAGGACAGTGACATTATCAAACGCCCCTTTTAGAGTCAAGTCTCTGAGCTGGGCGGTTCCAAAGTTTCCCCCGGACACCTCCTCATCCCCAACAAACACACAAAAAAGGAAACCTGTTGGCGGCGGCCTGCGATGAGGTTTATTTAGAAGCCACCTGGTTGTTGTCCGGACAACCTAGCTTCCTCCCTTTCTCCCACAAGTCCAAAAACAAGGCAAACTCCCGCCCTATTATAACAGGGTGCAACAGGTCCTTGACTACTCCCACCTCGTCGTCACAGTTTGTGTGTATGACCATTCGGGCCACAGGGTAGTCCTTAGTTTCCCCATGGATACAACGGACGCCGACCTTTTTCCCCGGAGCCAGCCGATGGGGAATTGTGGCCCTTACTAGGGTTATCAAACTCCCCAAGTCTAACACAGCAGTCAATTGCACTTCATTCACTGACACGAGGCATGCCTGCGGTCCCTCGCCTGGTTGAGGGACAGCACTGCAGGCAGGATATGCAAAGTACGAGCAGCGCCGTCCTGTGCTGCATTCCATTGGATTGTTGGTCATGGGGCAATGGGCGGCTATGTGACCTGGGATGTGACATCTCCAACATACTATGCTATTAGGCGGGACCTTTGGCAGCAACTCAGACCCCTCCTGGGCTCTAGGATGCCCCCCAGATGTGGCTCTAGTTCCCCTCTTTTGGGTGTCCATCCCCTTTTGGGAACCCCAGTATGGAGACGCTATGACCCCTGGCTTCCCCAAGGAACTCTCTACCACCTGGTATCTTTCCACCAACCACATCAGGTCATTGGCATTATGGGGATCTCCCTGGGCCATCCAGGCTTGCACCGACCTCAGCAGGGAATGTATGAACCTGTCCATGACAACCCTCTCCACCATCTGCGCTGGGGAGGAAGATTCAGGTTGCAACCACTTTTGGACCAGGTGTAGGAGGTTGAACATTTGGGACCGGGGAGGTTTGTCACTGCAATAGACCCAGTGGTGAACTCGTTGCACCCTGACAGTCAGAGTCACTCCTAAGCGTGCCAAGATTTCTATTTTTAATTTGGCGCATTCCCTATAGCACGGTCGTGCTTTTTCTCCTGTAGCGCCGCTATGCGAGGTCCCTCTCTCCTGTGACCCTGCTATTTGATTGACTTCTCATCTATCTACTGTTCTGATGAAGGCCATATGAGGCCAAAACGTCAAATTAATTCTGAAGAACTATGTAATTAAATAAAATCCTTTTTTTCTCACTATTTTGGAGTGCCAGATTCTTATAATCATTTACAATTGGAGTGGAATCCTATCTGAGCACCCAATTAAATAGGAGTGCCACGTAGTCCTTTTTTCTATTTTTAATTTGACGTACTCTTTTGCATCCTGCAAGTCCAAGTCATAATAGGCTTTCTGCAGCTCGCCTGTTAAATATGGCAGAAGCAGCAAAAAAATGATTTGCAATCATATATATCAGACCCAGTCATCAGTAGAATACAGCAAGGGTATTTAGGACTCTAAAATAACTTTTAATAGATAAGTTTAAAATATTAGAATTAAAACAAATATGACTGAGACAAAGTAAACATACTCCCCAGGTCGTGGCAACAACTGTGATGAGGGAGCAGAACACGTCACCTGAATGGTGTACCGGGCCCCGGTCAAACAGGATCAAACAAAAACCTTAATGACACAGGGTCCCTATGAAACGTCCAAAACAAGTGGACAAGGTTAGAAGTTTCTGGAGCGAAATCAAATAGTGTCAGGTGATGATCATATCATTATCACAAGATAAACGTCTTAGGATTAATGAAATGAAACGTTTCCCATACACATTATATTATCCATACATATGTAAACATAAAGCATTAAGATATTGAATAAGAATAATGAAACATCCTCACCCGATATTTGTAGAGTAGTGCACTTCACGGTGTGATAGAGAGGGGAGATACTCCTTAGAGGGGAGGCAGGTAAGCAGGCAAAAGTCCAGGGGAGGCGTGTATATCTGCCCCTATTAACACCCTATATGGACTGCGCTAACCCTGTACCCCTTGGCTCCTGCCCTAACAAGGACAATCCACATCTAGACTGCTCTATAGCCCTGTGCTTGCCCTATAGTCCCGATGTGTTTCTTCCTTTTGGAGTCATCCGGGGACCCTGATATGTAGCACCATAGAGGCTAAGCTGTCTCAACATAGTAAGGCATAGCTGTCTTCATTAATCTCAGGTGGAGCTTTCCTCACATGAGAGTCATCACCTAGAGTTGGGGGTGGAGCGGTTGCCCTGCCACGGATCACCTCGGCCAGGATCTCCATCTGCTGCTTGTGCCGCACTTGCTGCATCTGCTGCTGCTGTTGGCACTGCTGCTGCTGCGCCTGCTGCTGTTGATGCTGCTGGAGGTTAGCCTGCACCAGTTGCTTTATCAGCTCCTTCATGCTGCCGGACAACCCTTGCTGGCTATCAACCTGGGTGATACATATCTCCCCTCAAGGACCTGACTGGCGGCCATCTTACAACAGTCATAAGCAGCCCATCCATGGTGACTGTCAGTTTCTTGATCTGTTGATGATCAACTTTTTTGGCAGTATTAACCACACACTGTTCAGAGAGGGATACTGTTTACCTTCACCGTAAACCTCTTGTTTACGAAGGGCCCATAAGTCTCAACAGTGTTTAGCTCAGTTGAGGAAATGGGTCATGCCATTATTCTTTCATTTTTAAGGCCTTTACTGTCTAGCCAAGCAGTGGAGACTTCAAGGCATGCACTGGAGCGTTGTCCTGCATAAAAATTATGGTTTCATTGAAAGTTATAGACTTTTTCCTTGAACACTGCTTGAAGAAAGTGTTTTCTAAAAAATGGCAGTAGATGTGTGAGTTGATTTTGAGTCTGTCTTCAACCAAATAAGTCCAACAAACTCAACTTTAATAATAGCAGCTGATGGCAGTACCCCACCTCCACCTTCCTGCCGAGTCGAAGTAGAGTTTTGTGCCCTTTACTGATCCAGCCATAAGCCCATCCATCTGATCCATCAAGAGTCATTTTCATCTCATCAGTCCATAAAACCTTTGAAAAATCTGTTTTCAGATATTTCTTGGCCCAGTTTTAATGCTTCAACTTCTGTGTCTTGTTTAGAGGTAGTGGGGTTTCAGCCTTCCTTACCTTGTCTTTGAGCACTGAACCCCTTGCACTTCTGGGCACTCCAGGGAGGTTGCATGGAGTGGAATAAAACTGCACTGGTGGATAATGGGTTCCTGGTCGCTTCATGTTTGATTCTTCTCAAATCTTTGTCAGTTTATGTGCGTCTTTTCTTCTCAACACAATTTTTGTGACCCTGTTGACTATTTGCAACAAAACTGTTGATGGTTCCAGGATCATGTCCCAATATCTCAGCAATTTCAAGATTGCTGCATCCCTCTGTAAGAATGTTAAAAAATTTTGAGAGTCAGTTAAATCTTTATTTTGGCCCATTTTACCTGAGGAAAACAAGGTGCCTAATAATTCTGCACACCTTGATAAAGGGTGTTGATATCCTTAGGTCACCCCTTCCCTCATTACACAAATACACATCACCTGATCTGCTTCATCTAATAAGCAACCACGTTTATACAGCTTGGAGTTGGAAAATCAGTCTAAAAATGATATGATCAAAATACTCGCTTGCCTAATAATTGTTCACACAGTATATGCTTGGGGGCCTTAACTTTGTTCTGACAATAAAAGTTCTCACTCAGTACAGCAGGTTTGCGTATCTGGCCTCAGCAGCATGTATCAAACATCATGTATAATAATTGATTTTAATTATTAAAATATAATATACTGTATAAGGAGAACAGAAAAGCATTATAGTACTCTTAGCTAAGTAACAATACTCTTCCTCCCAAAATATGTATATATTTTATCCTAAATTAGGAAAAATGTCATATTATTTTGCTAGGCGCTTCTCTGCTGGAATCTTGGTGTTGTACATGTTAAGCACATTGTAGACAGCCGTACAGTTTGTGTAAACCCAGGAGACATCCATTTTGCATCACCATGTATAAAACATTAGAACTAGAAATATATTCCGTCTCTATATCGCAAGTAGAGATGAACATTTTCCAGGTGTGCTCAGAAATATGATCAGATTATGACATATATATAACTGTGAATGAAGGTTTCTTCGTTTTATTTAATCAAAAATAATCTTAAATGACTACAATAATGAATATTTTATTAAATCGACAGTCTGATGTCTTTGTAGAAATCTTTTACCAGGCAGAACTGAAATCCACCAAAAAGTATGTAATATGCAGATTAGAAGAAATTCACAGACTGTTAATAGTTTGTCTTGATTTAAATATTTTTTTTTTTTGTGAAAGTTATTTTATTTTTAAATAGGCCTTTCAGAAATGAATGCCTAGATATTCACTAATATGTATAGATTGTTTAGTAATGGTTAAAAAGAACAAAAATAATAGATTAATATGCCCCCCACTATACTGGAAACTTTTCACATCATTATCTTAATTTGCCAATGTATCAGTACAGTCACAGGTAATAACTCAATAGGTAACTAAATAAAGTGCATATTTCTTTATATACAGTATATGTAACATAATATCACATGACACTATATAATCTAGCAATCTCCTGAGTGTTACTTTTAATATGGACATTATTTTGCTGGTTCTCCTTACCTGCTCTTTCTTTCTGATGTAGATACACATAGGAATTATTGAGATTTTGGTTTTGGCTATTATCCTAAGTCATGTGACAAGGCTCATTAGAGAGTCGATATTAACTTTTAGGATTGCTACTTTCTATAGGTGTCACTAGAGTTCTAGTCATCTTCCTGTCTGAAGTGACAATTACCATTGTTATGAAACATTTTGGTCACCCAGTCATCCATCTACATACAAGTATGAAAAGACAATTAGGGGACCCTTCTAAATTATTGAATTCAGATTTCTCATTTAACCCCATAGCCATAGGTGTATAACATCCAGCCAATAGCTATGCAGTCTGCCTTTATTAACATTTGTGAGAATGAATCATTCTAAAGAGCTCACTGAATTTGAAAGTGGTACTATAATAGGATGTCACAATTTTAACAAGTCAGTTCATGAAATTCTTCCCTATTTTATATTCCACGATCCACTGTGAGTGTTATTATTGAAAATTGAAAGTTTTTTGGGAACCACAACAAAGCAACCATGAAATAACAGACCATGAACTGTAAAATTACAGAGCGGGGGCGCCAAGTCCTGGAGCACTTAGTGCATAAAAGTCAAAACAGCAAATTCCTGGAGAATGTTACCTGCCTGACGGCATTGTGCCAGCTGTAAGGTTTGGTGGAGGAGTGATAATGCTATGGGTTTATTGCAGCAACAGTTTGGGGAAAGCCCTTCTCTGTTTCAACATGACTATGCCCTATTACATAAAGAATGGTCCATCAAGGCATCGTTGGGTGAATTTGGGTGGAAGAACTTGTCTGCTCCACAAAGAGCCCTGATCTCAATCTCATTCACACCTGTGGATCTATTCTCAGTGGATTGACTTTAAATCGAAGCTTCTCTAATTCGCAGGTCCCTCGTGAATTCAAGCACCCTGTGACTGCAAGGATCGGCCCCCAAAAAATGCCTGGCGCTATGTCACACACCGCTGAAGACTCAGAGTGGGCTCATGATATTAGACCCAGCTGCTCAACTTCCCCATAATGCACTGCAGTTATCACATCATAAGGTCACCGCAACCAATAAGGGGGGACTATCACAGAAAGTATAAAAAATGAAAGCTGGCTAAGGAGCACCATTTTATGTTTGTGTACAGAAGATCAGAGTGCACAGGTCATTACACCTAGAGTTAGAAAGATGCCTAATCTGATTATAGTGCACTACTTCAGCGTTGCAGCAAATTGAAAATAGGAGTGCTATACTAATCCAAAGCATGAAATGATATAGGGAGGTGCTGTATCTGTATAATCACTCAGTGTGGCAGTGAATTGATTAATTTGAGATATAGTGTACTAATAGTACCTTAAAACAGTCTTTTTTTACTCTCCACAAACTCCAAACAATAAGGGCAGTATTAACCCTCTCTTTTTGCAGCTAAAACAAAATCCTGAATCCATGACTGTGTAACAGAAAATGTGCTTTTTGCAAGACGGGCAAGCCATTTTTTTTACATCCTATAGAAAAACTTCCAAAATAAAGAAATGTAAACACAGCTGTCTACCTCACAAAGTGTGCGCACTTTGTTTTTGCAATAGCCTAATATGAGACCCGTACACAGGACCCTTGATTACAGTGGCTTGTTGCTGGTGCTTACATTTTTTACGTGAGTTAGTTTTTCTTGTCCCATCCTATTTTGTGGAGGCACATTTGCATTTTTTTTAAATCTTTTTAAAGAATAGTTACATTTTAGTTTTTGAATACCTGTTTTCATTGTCAAATTTATCAATCATACACCCCACGACCACAGTGCATACTGTTTCCACTTGTTAATTTCTGGTCAGCAACTTACGTGTAGCTACTTTGCAGCATAGCATGTTAGCCTTATGTAACTTTCATTTCATTTTTCTTGAAGGGTGTTGTAGTTAAAATTTTAAAATAGGATAATAACAAAAGTAGATAAAATCAAAAAATACAAAAAAAGGTTAAGGTTTTGCAACTGTTTGACTAGTCGCATTTAACAATCGTAAGCACCACAACAATACTGCTAAAGAGTACATCCGCTACAGAGTACAATATAAACTCATCACTTTCACCCACAAAGCTCTCTACAGTTCTGCACCACCCTAAATCTCCTCCCTCATCTCTATCACCTGTAGTGCAGAAATGTTCACACAGTGTGATTTAACAGGCAGTGAGCCAAGAGTCCAACTTAAAGTATTTTATTGTTCAAAAACTCACACAGTGAAAGGCAGTTTTATCCTCCGGATCACTGCCGGGTTGTCTAAATAGTCCGTACAAACAAAACACCCTTGCCGTGGGCGACTGCCCCGCCGTATCACTCTGAGGTGCATCAGAAGAAACTTTGCCTTCTTGGCTCTGTGTTCACGTCACACCGGCCTGTAATGCACAGAGCCTTCTGCTCTGCAGTTTGCAAACACAAAACTGACACCCAAAACCTTTGCTGCAGGTTTTTAAATGAGAACTGTGGACATGAGCCACTTGTAAGACCCGTCTGGAGGGAGCGATCCGCCCCACTTCCATCCTGTAGATCGCTCCAAAAATAAAAGCCCATGTTGGGTTTTCTTAATCCGAATTGGTCAAATAGCTTGACCAAGTTCAAACTTACTTTTATTTTGCACTGCAACCACAGCTGTGTCTGTGATTGCAATGCACTCCAGCGGGTTCAATAACCTTCTATGTGCATCCTGAGGGATACATACCGTCCCTCGTATATGATCCCCCTCACTGCCTCACACACCCTACCAGTGTTCTCCACTCTTCAACTGATCTAAGAGTAACTTTGCTCCATAATCTACTAATCAACTAAGACTCCATAATCCGAACCTCTCAATTCGATATGCAAGACTTTTGTAGTGCTGAATCAGTTTTCTGGAACGCACTACCTCGAACGGACCAATGAATATCTAGCCCCCACATTTTTAAGCCTTCTTTAAAAATACATCTCTTTAGACAGACTTATAACCCCACATCACTAATCTAACTCTTCCCTGTTCTCTCTTTCTAAATTTTCCTTAGAATCTGGTCCCTCCTATTCATCTGTCTCTACAACCTACATGCACCCAATAGCCCTTGATATCTGTATTTGTACAGATACAGGCTGATGACAGTATCATGCAGCTTATTTGAAATGCCCTATTTATTATAATGATGGCTGTACCATACATGAAGCTCGTTTTACCTATTGTGTTCCCCTATTTACTTATAAATTGTAAACTTTTGAGCAAGGCCCCACTCCTCCTGTAACTGTTGAACTATGTGTTACTTTGTATTGTCTTTATTATTTGTACATGTCCCGACTTACATTTGTACATGTCCCCGTAAAGTTCTGCGGAATATGTTGGCGCTATATAAATAAAATTATTATTATTACTGTTGTCACAAATTACTGTTTGTGTACCAATGTAGCGATCTGGTTTTGTGGAGTTAAGACATTTTTGTTAAGGTAGGTAGAATTTGAAGCAAAAAATATCTTTACCCTTCATACCTATTTTAATATTTGAGTCTGTCAACAGTACACTACACAACTATGCTGGGGTCTGTTGCGGCATTTTTAGGTAGTGTGTTCCTACCTCCTTGCATCAGTTTTACTGTGGTCCTTTTGGCCAAATGGAATTCAATTGATTTAAGTCAAAATTTGCAAATGAGTTATTAAAGTAAATTGAGACATTTAGGTGCAAGTCTGCTTAGACTTATTTAAATTCTCCAAGTAGGCATGTTTGCAGCACACATTAGGCATAATAGAGCAACATAGTAAAAATGTTCCTGAGGGATCCACTAGATGTAAAATCCACAAAACCAATCAAACACAGCGCTCATCAGGAAGCTTCATATAAAAGTCCTTTATTCCTACATATAGTAATGACACCAGCAATGTTTAAACCTTTGTGGTCTTTTTCAAGTTGTCTTCGATTGGTTTCATTTATTTAAATAGTCAAATTGGAGACGCATATGCAACACAGGTATTGTGTGCAGGGTATTTTTGGTGCTCAAGTTGTTGGTATTCATGTGAACCCTGCCTAGCATTTCTGGTTGATTTCGTATCTTTTCCTGGTTTGGCTAAGTGTGGTAACAAAGTTTTGGACATGCATTAAGTGGTATACTTTTGTCAAAAATGTGTATTAAACAAAAACGTGACACAGGTGGCGTACATGGTAGTGGGACAGAAAAAAACCCATATCACAGAATTTTTTTTCTAAAAATCACCTAATATAAAACAAATTAACCTGTAAACGACGTAACAAAAGTAAAATCAAAATGCCAAAATTATGTTTTTTTTGGCCGCCGCAACATTGCAATAAAATGCAAAAAGAGGCGATCAAAACATCATGTTTACCCCAAAATGGTATTAGTAAAAACGTCAGCTAGGCCCTCACACAGCCCCATATGCCGAAAATTGAACGTGTTATGGGTCTCGGAAAAGATAACATAAGTAACATTTCCAATTTTTTTTACCAATTTGATAAAAAAATCAAAATTATGCATGTTAGGTATCTGTGCATTTGGTACTGATCTGGAGAATCATATTGCCAGGTTAGTTTTACCATATAGTGAACATGGTAAATAAAAAAAAAACCCAAAAAAACAGTTGTGAGCTTGTACTTTTTTGTTTACAATTTCACTGCACTTAGAATTGTTTTACTGTTTTCTAATGCATCACATGATAAAATGAATGGTTGAATAGTGTTATTGAAAAGTACTTGTCCAGCAAAAAACGGTTATGTGGATGGAAAAATAAAAAAGTTATGGCTCTTGTAAGAAGCGGAGGAAAAAAAATCTAAAAAAGGAAAATCGCCTGGTTGTGAAGGGGTTAAAAAAATGTATGCAAAAATAAATAAAAACAATTGTCAAGAAGAATTAAAAAAAAGTTGTTATAACATAGTGTTTTTTATGCTTTTTGAATAGTTGATAGAGAATAACAGACCTAGTGATTTGTACTTATCCCTTTTTTAATACCACAATTCATATAATTCAGTAGATGACTGCAATTTTTTTTCTTTTAAAATTTTAAGATATGTAGATAAAGTGACTAGGCATATAATTCATTATGACTGTTTAGCACATTTAAATGCAATGATAAATAGGTACTTTGTACCCATGAGATACTTTTCACAATCATTGTAAATACACATTTGCAGTAAATAGTAGTGGGAGTACAAATAATCTGCTTCTTAGCCAGAGCAGCTGCAGACGACCAGATAGACCTCTTTTCTCTCCTGCCATCATAATGATGGATTGTCATACATAAGAATGGTTCCCTTAAGGGTTTCTTTAATATTTTATTTTTAGACTAAAGGGGAGGGTCAACTTGAAAACCAAAAGGAAACAGTACTTGTCATACTCTTTGTAATATTCAATGAAACTGATTTTGTGATGAACATTTTCTCCAGGTTGCTGTCTCTTTCTTTACCCTTTCACTGAATAGTTGACTCTAAAGTTTATCAGACATCTAATTAGAATTATCTATCAAACTATTTCTTTTAGAAATATATTTAAGCAACAAAGTAAAATAAAACCTTTGACAAAAGAGCTTTGAAAATGAAAAATAAATATCTTCCTTAAAGGAATAATAAAACAACCGATAACCAAATGGTCAAATACGATAAATCATAGACATAAGAAGAGAGAGATAAAAGAGATAATATTTTATTTCAATAATTCTTCTATTACAAAAAACTTATAGATAGGGAAGAGCGGACCTGTGGAAGTTCGGGTTCAGGTACCCAACCCGAACTTTATTCCAAAGTTTGGTTCGGGTACCAGAACTGTACCCAAACTTGAACCAAAACCCGAACCCTTTTGAAAACAATGGAGACCCGAACTTTGTGTCTGGGTAAGAAAAAAAAAATATCTCTCTCTCTGAGTTTCCCCAGGACTCCGAACATTGCAACGGACTTCCGGGAAAAGTCTGTGTTCGGCGTTTAGCACCGGACACTAACTTTAGTTCGGGTTCACTCATCTATACTCATAGATAATTAGATAAGTTATGTGAGAGAAATGTGACTAAGATGATATGTACAGGGGGAGGACATATAGTGTAGTAGTCCACATCAAGGAAGTCTCAAATACAGTGACAAAAACAACCCAACAATGCCATTACAGGTCATAGTAAATGTTCTACACATAAAACATAATTAATTTTTTTAAGTTGTTTTTTTTGTAATTGAAGAATAATTTAAATAAAATTACCCTTTTAAACTAATTTACTTATCCCTCTGTTCTTATGTTCTTCTGGGCATATCTATGTTTTATACTACTTGGCCGTGTAGGTATTGTTTGAGTTTATCTTCCTTAGAAGAGTTAGTAAGGAAAATACAGATAGTAAGCTGATCACAATACATCATTTCTGGGGACCCTGAGTATTCAGCTGCGATGGAAAAATATCCGTGCAGGGTGAACAATGGAATAAAACCTTAACCTATCTTTTATGAAAGTTTTACTTTTCTTCTAAAAGTATTTTTTACCAATTTTTGATGGAAGAGGTTTTCCCAAAAATATATCATATTCCATCACAAAAACAGTATATAATACCAATTTTTGCAATATATTGTAATTAAAAATATTGTCCCATTGGTTCCTTAAGACCCTGCTGAGTAACCTAAAATTTCCCATTCTATATTTTTTGTATCTATCATCGGCATATGTAGTCCACTTTTTAGCCTGTTGATGTGTTGATGTGTACACTATCTACCTTACTGTATCAGTACAAAGGCTACAAGTGTCCTGAGATGTATGTAGTGCGTGTTATGATCTGCAACATGTACTAAGGAAAGATAGGGGAAAGCTGTCCCTACAGTAAGACTAAGCTGAATCCCTCCGATGTAGCGGGCTGCCTGTTCCTAGTGAACAGACCTGCCTTAGTCCTCGGTTAGTCTGAACGAAGACCTATAGAATTAAGGGAGCGGTCCCTAAAAGAACTAAGGACTGGGACAAAAATGGGACACCTCCTAAACAGAGAAGTTGTTGCAGAACACAAAAAGACAAACTGACAAAAATGTACTAGAGGTCCCAGAGGACCAAGCCAACTGACAGAGAAAGGCACCGAAGCACCAGGCTAGAGAAACAGTCAAACACTGAAGTCCAGCACAGCCATAAGGGCGGAGCTGGAATATAAAGGCGGATGGTCACGTGACCGCAAAACACAAGATGGAAAAATCAAACAGGAGGGTTCTAACAGTACCCCCTCTTTTATGAGGATCCTCCGGATCCTCCAGGCCCAGGCCTATCCGGAAACCTCCTGTGGAAAACTTTAACAAGCCTAGGAGCAGAAACATCATCCGTTCTTACCCAGGAGTTGTCTTCGGGACCGAAACCCTTCCAGGAGACAAGATACTGTAATCTCCCTCTATGTCATCTAGAATTCAAGATAAGAGAAATTTCATATTTGCCGTCTTCCACCACAGGAGGGACTGTGACAGTGGCATCCCTATCAGATACATCAGCCTTTTTCAACAAGGAAACATGAAACACAGGATTAATCTTCCAGGAAGTAGGGACTTTAAATGGACCCACAAACTTAGGAGCCAGTTTTTTAGAGAGAATCCTCAACCGCAGGTTCTTTGAGGACAACCAAACCATGTCACCCACAGTAAACAAAACCTCTTTACTAGTGTTGAGCGATACCTTCCGATATCAGGAAATATCGTATCGGATTGGATCGGGCCGATACCCAAAAAGTATCGGATATCGCCGATTCCGATACCGGAAACCAATGCAAGTCAATGGGACACAAATATCGGAATGAAAATAAACCCTTTCTTTCCTTGTAGGTTAATTCTACATGAAGTAAAACAACTAAGAATAATGTAGAATGACATGAAAAGCCGGCAATTCATCAGCGGCATTCACCGGTACCCGACAATTTACAACAGAAAGAATAGAGCTTCACACATAGATTAGATAGATAGAAACATGTCAGTCACATATATATGAAGTACAGTGACAGTGTTGCTTACTGTACTTGTCATTTAGTGTAAAGGATTTATTAAAAAAAATATTAGTGTTTTCGTGCACCGTCTCTTTAAAAAAGCCGGCCGGCAATTCAGCAACTGTACCCGACAATTTATAACAGACAGAATAGAGCTTCACACATAGATTAGATAGATAGAAACATGTCAGTCACATATATAAGAAGTACAGTGACAGTGTTGCTTACAGAACTTGTCATTTAGTGTAAAGGATTTATTTAAAAAAATAATAGTGTTTTCATGCACCGTCTCTTTAAGAAAGCCGGCCGGCAATTCAGCATCTGTACCCGACAATTTAGAATAGAAGGAATAGAGAATCACACATAGATTAGATAGATAGAAACATGTCAGTCACATATATATGAAGTACAGTGACAGTGTTGATTACTGTACTTGTCATTTAGTGTTAAAATAAAGGATTTATTTAAAAAAAAATTGGCGTGGGGTTCCCCTTAATTTTAGGCTCTAGCGGAGGTTAAGCAGACAGCTGGGGCAAATGTTTGAAGCCTGGGAAGGGGGTAATACCCACGGAGCTTCCCAGGCTACTAATATCAGCCCCCAGCTGAATACCTAGCCTTTACTAGCTATTAAAATGGGGGACCCCCCCAAAAAAATGACGTGGGGTCCCCCCTAATTTAATAGCTAGCACAGGCTAGGCAGACAGCTGGGGGCTGATATTAATAGCCCAGGAAGGGTGCCATGAATATTGGCCCCCTCCCAGGCTAGAAACACCAGCCGTCAGCCGCCCCAGAAATGGCGCATCCATAGGATGCGCCAATTCTGGCACTTAGCCTCGCTCTTCCACGCTGCCCTGGTGCGGTGGCAGGGGGTAATAGGGTTGGGGTTGATGTCAGCTTATAATGCCAGCTGACATCAAGCCCAGGTTAGTAATGGAGAGGCGTCTATAAGACACCCCCATTACTAACCCCATAGTCAAAGTTAAAAGAAAACACAAACACCCAGAGTAAAGTCCTTTAATTGAAATAAAGACACAATTCTTTATTGTTCTAAATTAAACCATACTTACCATCACGCCCATTCCAGCTGAAGCCAACGATCTCCTGCAATAAAAGAAAAATAATAAAGCAACCTCATCCTTACCTTTCGATGGTTCCCAGGACAGCTCCAGCTCTGCTACATCGAGATGACAGGCTGGACCGCAGCAGAAAGCTGCCATCCAGCCTGTCATCCCGCAGACACTGAGAAGCGCAGGCATGCTTGCGCTCCTCAGTGTCTCTCTGTGACGTCATCCAGATGAGCCGAGTTCATGTCCAATGAACTCAGCTCACCTCATGCACGTCACTGACAGCGTGGGAAAATTCTCCTGCACTCAGCGCTTCAGCGTGAGAATTCTCCCACGCTGTCAGTGACATACATGAGGTGAGGTCATGTCCAATGAACTCAGCTCACCTCATGCACGTCACTGACAGCGTGGGAAAATTCTCACGCTGAAGTGCTGAGTGCAGGAGAATTTTCCCACGCTGTCAGTGACGTACATGAAGTGAGCGGAGTTCATTGGACATGACCTCGGCTCATCTGGATGCCGTCACAGCCAGACACTGAGGAGTGGAAGTATGCCTGCGCTTCTCAGTGTCTGCGGGATGACAGGATGGATGGCAGCGTTCTGCTGCGGTCCAGCCTGTCATCTCGATGTAGCAGAGCTGAAGCTGTCGTGGGAGCCATGGAAAGGTAAGGATGAGGTTGCTTTATTATTTTACTTTTATTGCAGGAGATCGTTGGCTTCAGCTGGAATGGGCGTGGTGGTAAGTATGGTTTAATTTAGAACAATAAAGAATTGTGTGTTTATTTCAATTAAAGGACTTTTTTCTGGGTGTTGTGTTTTTTTAAATACTTTACTAGAAATTCATGGTGGTCATGTCTAATATTGGCGTGACCCCATGAATTTTGGGCTTAGGGCCAGCTGATAATGCCAAGCTGGCCTTAACCCCTTTATTACCCAGTGAGCCACCGCACCAGGGCCCTGGATGAGTTGGGTACAGCGCCAGAAGATGGCGCTTCTATGAACGCGCCATTTTCTGGGGCGGCTGCGGACTGCAATTTGCAGCGGGGGTGGCCCAGAAAGCTTGGGTCTCCCTGCGCTGCGGATTCCAGCCCCCAGCTGCCTAGTTGTATCTGGCTGGGCACAAAAATAGGGCGAAGCCCCACGCATTTTTTTTTAAAATTATTTCATGAAATTCATGGAATAATTAAGAAAAAAAGGGCTTCCCTATATTGTTGTGTCCAACCAGGTACAAATAGGCAGCTGGTGGTTGGGGGCAGCCCATTCCTGCCTGCTGTACCTGGCTGGACACAAATATAGTGCGAAGCCCCACGTCAATTTTTTTTTAATTATTTCATGAAATAATTTTTTTAAAAAAGGGCTTCCCTATATTGTTGTGTCCGGCCAGGTACAAATAGGCAGCTGGTGGTTGGGGGCAGCCTGTTCCTGCCTGCTGTACCTGGCTGGACACAAATATAGGGCGAAGCCCCACGTCAATTTTTTTTAAAATAAGTCCTTTATTTTAACACTAAATGACATTTGAGGAGTTAATAAAGATGCAGTCCCTAAATTATTATTTATTTTTTAATTAATTTTTCCCAAAACTTTTGACGTGGGCTTCGCCATATTTTTGTATGCCAGCCAGGTACAGCATCCAGCTTCTATGAACGCGCCATTTTCCGGGGTGGCTGCGCACTGCAATTTTCAGCGGGGGGAGGGGGGGGGGCAGAAAGCTTGGGCCTCCCTGCGCTGCAGATTCCATCCCCCAGCTGCCTAGTTGTACCTGGCTGGACACAAAAATAGGGAGAAGCTTCACGTATTTTTTTTTTTTAATTATTTCATGAAATTCATGAAATAATTAAGAAAAAAAGGGCTTCCCTATATTGTTGTGTCCAACCAGGTACAAATAGGCAGCTGGTGGTTGGGGGCAGCCCGTTCCTGCCTGCTGTACCTGGCTGGACACAAATATAGTGCGAAGCCCCACGTCAATTTTTTTTAAATCATTTCAGGAAATTCATGAAATAATTTAAAAAAATTGATGTGGGGCTTCGCCCTATATTTGTGTCCAGTCAGGTACAGCAGGCAGGAACGGGCTGCCCCCAACCACCAGCAGCCTATTTGTACCTAGCCGGACACAACAATATAGGGAAGCCCTTTTTTTCTGAATTATTCCATGAATTTCATGAATTTAAAAAAAAAAAAACGTGGAGCTTCGCCCTATTTTTGTGTCCAGCCAGGTACAACTAGGCAGCTGGGGGCTGGAATCTGCAGCGCAGGGAGGCCCAAGCTTTCTGGGCCCCACCCGCTGCAAATTGCAGTCCGCAGCCGCCCCGGAAAATGGCGCGTTCATAGAAGCGCCATCTTCTGGCGCTGTACCCAACTCATCCAGGGCCCTGATGCGGTGGCTCACTGGGTAATAAAGGGGTTAAGGCCAGCTTGGCATTATCAGCTGGCCCTAAGCCCGAAATTCATGGGGTCACGCCAATATTAGACATGACCACCATGAATTTCTAGTAAAGTATTTAAAAAAAACACAAACACCCAGAAAAAAGTCCTTTAATTGAAATAAACACACAATTCTTTATTGTTCTAAATTAAACCATACTTACCATCACGCCCATTCCAGCTGAAGCCAACGATCTCCTGCAATAAAAGAAAAATAATAAAGCAACCTCATCCTTACCTTTCCATGGCTCCCACGACGGCTCCAGCTCTGCTACATCGAGATGACAGGCTGGACCGCAGCAGAACGCTGCCATCCAGCCTGTCATCCCGCAGACACTGAGAAGCGCAGGCATACTTCCACTCCTCAGTGTCTGGCTGTGACGGCATCCAGATGAGCCGACAATGAACTCGGCTCACCTCATGTACGTCACTGACAGCGTGGGAGAATTCTCCTGCACTCAGCGCTTCAGCGTGAGAATTTTCCCACGCTGTCAGTGACGTGCATGAGGTGAGGTCATGTCCCATGAACTCGGCGCACCTCATGCACGTCACTGACAGCGTGGGAGAATTCTCACGCTGAAGCGCTGAGTGCAGGAGAATTTTCCCACGCTGTCAGTGACGTGCATGAGGTGAGCTGAGTTCATTGGACATGACCTCGGCTCATCTGGATGACGTCACAGAAAGACACTGAGGAGCGCAAGCATGCCTGCGCTTCTCAGTGTCCGCGGGATGACAGGCTGGATGGCAGCGTTCTGCTGCGGTCCAGCCTGTCATCTCGATGTAGCAGAGCTGAAGCTGTCCTGGGAACCATGGAAAGGTAAGGATGAGGTTGCTTTATTATTTTTCTTTTATTGCAGGAGATCGTTGGCTTCAGCTGGAATGGGTGTGGCGGTAAGTATGGTTTAATTTAGAACAATAAAGAATTGTGTCTTTATTTCAATTAAAGGACTTTTTTCTGGGTGTTTGTGTTTTTTTTAAATACTTTACTAGAAATTCATGGCGGTCATGTCTAATATTGGCGTGACCCCATGAATTTCGGGCTTAGGGCCAGCTGATAATGCCAAGCTGGCCTTAACCCCTTTATTACCCAGTGAGCCACCGCACCAGGGCCCTGGATGAGTTGGGTACAGCGCCAGAAGATGGCGCTTCTATGATCGCGCCATTTTCCGGGGCGGCTGCGGACTGCAATTTGCAGCGGGTGGGACCCAGAAAGCTTGGGTCTCCCTGCGCTGCAGATTCCAGCCCCCAGCTGCCTAGTTGTACCTGGCTGGACACAAAAATAGGGCGAAGCGCCACACATTTTTTTTTTTAATTATTTCATGAAATTCATGGAATAATTAAGAAAAAAAGGGCTTCCCTATATTGTTGTGTCCGGCTAGGTACAAATAGGCAGCTGGTGGTTGGGGGCAGCCCGTTCCTGCCTGCTGTACCTGGCTGGACACAATTATAGGGCGAAGCCCCACATAATTTTTTTTTAATTATTTCATGAATTTCCTGAAATAATTAAAAAAAAATTGACGTGGGGCTTCACACTATATTTGTGTCCAGCCAGGTACAGCAGGCAGGAACGGGCTGCCCCCAACCACCAGCTGCCTATTTGTACCTAGCCGGACACAACAATATAGGGAAGCCCTTTTTTTCTTAATTATTCCATGAATTTCATAAAATAATTAAAAAAAAAAAAACGTGGAGCTTCTCCCTATTTTTGTGTCCAGCCAGGTACAACTAGGCAGCTGGGGGATGGAATCTGCAGCGCAGGGAGGCCCAAGCTTTTTGCCCTCCCCCCCCCCGCTGAAAATTGCAGTCCGCGGCCGCCCCGGAAAATGGCGCGTTCATAGAAGCTGGATGCTGTACCTGGCTGGCATACAAAAATATGGCGAAGCCCACGTCAAAAGTTTTGGGAAAAATTTATTAAAAAATAAATAATAATTTAGGGACTGCATCTTTATTAAGTCCTCAAATGTCATTTAGTGTTAAAATAAAGGATTTATTTAAAAAAAAAATGGCGTGGGATCCCCCATAATTTTAGTCTCTAGCGGAGGTTAAGCAGACGGCTGGGGCAGATGTTTGAAGCCTGGGAAGGGGGTAAAACCCACGGAGCTTCCCAGGCTACTAATATCAGCCCCCAGCTGAATACCTAGCCTTTACTAGCTATTAAAATGGGGGACCCCCCAAAAAAAAATGACGTGGGGTCCCCTCTATTTTAATAGCTAGCAAAGGCTAGGCAGACAGCTGGGGGCTGATATTAATAGCTCAGGAAGGGTGCCATGAATATTGGCCCCCTCCCAGGCTAGAAACACCAACCGTCAGCCGCCCCAGAAATGGCGCATCCATAGGATGCGCCAATTCTGGCACTTAGCCTCGCTCTTCCACGCTGCCCTGGTGCGGTGGCAGGGGGTAATAGTGGTGGGGTTCATGTCAGCGCCAGCTGCCATGAAGCCCAGGTTAGTAATGATGGCCGTCTATATGACACCCCCATTACTAACCTACAAAGTGTTAAAAAGAAAAAACACACTACACCCAGAAAAAAATAATTTATTTGAAATAAAACACCATTTTATTTAATTCTTAGTTTACTAAAAAAAAAATAGTTACCTGTCCACGTTCCTGCGCTGATCTCCCATGCACAGCTGTCACATCTGGAGATGGTGACAGCTGTGCATGGCTGCTGTAAGCTCACGCTGCCGGGAACACGTCCGCTCCCGGCAGCGGGAGCCACTGACTGAGGTCACCGGAGTGCATTCAGGCAGCGCAGCTCCGGAGACCTCCTTTACGGCAGTGCTGTACCGTGGGAATTTCTCACGATACAGCAGTGCCGTAAAGGAGCTAACCGGAGCAGCGCTGCCTGAACTCCGGTGAACCCTTACGGCCCCGTCATTCTAGCGGCGGCAGCGGTTCAGAGCGGTCACATTCTATGTGGCTGCTCTGAACTGGAGATCTTCGTGGGACACTCGTGGACTACTACGGAGGGGTAAGGATAAGGTTGTGGTTTATTATTTTATATTTTATTACAGGAGATCGATGGCTTCGGGGAATTAGGTGTCTTGGTGAGTATAGGTGTAGTTTTTTATTTTTTACTTTATTTTAGGTGGCGATCGGCGGGGACAGGTAATGTATGAACTAATTTCTTTTAGGTAACCACTGGCCACCAATGACATGTATTTAACATTTATTGGGGACACAGTAGGGCAATTTAAATAGCAGGATCAGGCTGATGGGAACTACTGCTCCCATCGAGCTGATCCTGCTGGCAGGAGTGGACGGGGGACAGACATAGGCCGATGGGAGTAGTAGTGTCACATCGGCCTATGTCTGCCCGCACACACACCCGCACACACACCCGCACACACACACCCCGCACACACACCCGCACACACACCCCGCACACACACACACCCCGCACACACTAATCATGACGGGTCCGGGAGGTGAGGCTGACCTGTGCGGCCGTGGGAAAGTTGATGTGAGTTCATGCAGTCAAGCATGAACTCACATGAACCCTCTGAGGGCACCGCGGCTACTTCAAATGAACAGCTGATCGGCATCACCTGATACCTCAGCTGTTCATTTGAAATAACCGGCGGGAAAGCGCAGCACAGAACGGGAAAGCCGGCGGTGAAGTCTTTTCACTGCCGGCTTCCCCGCCCGGGTCCTTCGCTCCTTGGTGCTGCGCTCCCCGCCCGGTCCTAATTTACGATCGGGATGGGAGGTGGCGAGGGGAGCGGAGGATCGGGGTGGGAGGCTGCGGGGAAGCAGTATGGGGCTGCGTGATTGTTTAAAAGCCGGCGGCTTTTTACCGCGCGCCGGCTTTTAAACAATCAGGAGAATTCTCCCACGCTGGGATGGCATTCTGATGACAAGCTGGATCGCAGCTGAGCGCTGCCATCCAGCTTGTCATCCTTCAGAGACACTGCAGAGCGCAGGCATTATGGGAACTTCCGATTCCGGTATTCGATATTATAAAAGTATCGGAATTAAGTATCGGAATTCCGATACAGTGAATATCGGCCGATACCCGATATTTCAGTATCGGAATGCTCAACACTACTCTTTACGTTTCCTGACAAAATACTTCTTGGACTTCTTGTTAGCCTCTTGAAGGTTGCAACGTACATTAGTCCAAACTCTCTTCAAATCACCGGAAAAATTCTCCTCCTCCGGCACCGCCGACCCCAAATTGGAGAACAAACCAAAAGACGGATGTCTCGCAGTACAACAAAAAAAAAGGAGAACACTCAGCAGAGGAGGAGGTATGATTCTTAAGAGCAAATTCTCTGAGAGGCAGAAACTCAGACCACACCTCTTGATTGTCCGCCACAAAACAATGCAAAAACTGTTCAACATCCTGGTTCTTTCTTTCAGTCTGTCCATTAGACTCAGGATGATAACCAGACGAAAATGACAAATGGACTCCCAACCTGTCACAAAAAGCACGCCAAAAGCGAGCCACAAACTGAGGTCCTCTATCAGAAGCAATATCCGTGGGAACGCCATGGAGCTTGACAATCTCCTTAACAAATGCCTTAGCGAGTGTCTTGGTGCAGGGCAACTTAATGAATTCAACCAAATGACACATCTTACTAAAACGGTCCACGACCACCCAGATGACAGTAAAACCCTCGGACACAGGAAGATCAGTAATAAAATCCATTGTGAGATGCATCCAAGGCGCACTAGGAACCTCCAGAGGGCAAAGCAACCCCGCATCAGGAGTATGTGAAGCCTTTGACCTAGCACACACAGTACACTGACGCACCCACTTGATGACTTCCTTCTGCCATCCAGGCCACCAAAAACTGCGACTGATAAGTCTCTTAGTCTCCGAAATTCCTGAATGAACTGCCAACCGAGACTCATGACACTCCACAAACAAATCTCTCCTAAGGGCTCTAGGCACGAACAACCTCCCATGGGGAGTGTTAGATGGAGCATCATCTTGAGCTTTCAGAATCCCATTCTCCAAAACAGAGTCCAAAGCCGCCACCACAACTCCTTTCTGTAAAATGCTCTCCTCCTCCTCGGCACCGACCGTAGGAGAGAAGCTGCGAGATAAAGCATCGGCTTTAACATTCTTAGTACCAGGGATATAGGTAACAGAAAAATGAAACCGAGAAAAAAAAAGTGCCCACCTAGCTTGACGGGCATTCAAGCGCTTGGCAGCATCCAGATAGATCAAATTCTTATGATCTGTGAAAACCTGAATAGGAAATCTAGCGCCTTCCAAAAAATGACGCCAATGTTCAAACGCAATTTTATTAGCCAGCAACTCCCGATTTCCAACATCATAATTCAGTTCGGTTTCCGAAATTTTTTTCGAAAAGAAGGCACAAGGATGTACTCCACCCTTGTTCTCCTGAGACAAAACTGCTCCGACCCCCACGATGAAGCATCGACCTCGACCAAAAAAGGCTTGGTCTCATCAGGCTTCATAAGGATAGGGGCAGAACTGAACCTCTCTTTGAGATGCTCAAACGCTTCAATGGCCTCAGTAGTCCACTGGGCCGTATTTGCACCTTTCCTGGTGAGATCGGTTAGAGGTTTAACAATTACAGAAAAATTCTTAATGAATTTCCTGTAATAATTGGCAAAACCCAAAATCTCTGTATAGATTTCAAACCAATAGGCCTAGGCCATTCCTGCACAGCCTGAACCTTCACAGGGTCCATCTCAAAGCCCTCGCTGAAGACAATGTAGCCCAAAAAACTAATTTTCTGCACAGCGAACTCACATTTCTCCAGCTTAGCAAAGAGTGAATTATCACTCAATAACTGCAAAACTTCACGTACACTCTGCCAATGGGACTCTAGATCTGGTGAATTAATCAAAATGTCATCCAAATACACAACCACATTCTTACCAATCAAAGGTCTCAGGATGTCATTAATAAGGTTCTGAAAAAATGCAGGTGCATTGGTAAGACCAAAAGGCATCACCAGATTCTCAAAATGACCTACCGGAGTGTTAAAAGCAGTTTTCCATTCATCACCCTCCTTCACTTGTAACAAATTGTATGCCCCCCGGAGATCAATTTTGGAGAACCACTTGGTTCCAATAACTGGTTAAACAAGTCAGGAATTAACGGCAATGGGTAGGAATTGCGTACGGTAATCTTATTAATTTCACGAAAATCCAGACATGGACGTATGTGTCACCCTGGCCTGGATGCCACAAAATGTATTAAAGCTGTGTCTGAGAGCAAGGGGGAGGTTCTCTAGTCAGGGGAACATTAGCATGCAATGCCTCCTGTCTCAGGCCAGTAGGGGGAGCAGGCTGCCCCTATAAAAGCTGGTGCTGGGGGCAGGGTTAGGGAGAAACCAGATGACCTGTCTCAGGACTGAGACGTGTCTCAGCAGAGCAGGGACAGACAGTTGCATTGTAACCTAAGAGGAAGTGTGGCATTAGGAGAGCCACAAGCCAGAGTCAAGAGGCGAAGAGAGCCTGTCTTGGCAGATAACAGACTTAATCTACCAGACTTTGGTGTCTGAGGCTGGAAGGATTCCACATCCCCCAGCAGAGAACCAGTCCGCAAGGGACTGTATATTCCTTGGCCTAAGAAGCCTGGAGGCCCTGCCACAACCGAAGGGACCAGTAAAGCCGTACAAGGCTGGGAGCAGAAAGGAACCCACGTCGCAGGCCATACAGGCGAGAATACACGGAATGCTCGGAAACGTGGGCTGTTACCCTATCAGAAGGAGATAGCCAGAAGGAGCGCAGAAAGCACGGTAGGCCTACACCCTCACCCTGACCAGGGCCAATTTCCCCGTTGCTCTCAGACATCCAGGTCCCCTCCTAGCCGGGACTGTTTGTGGGTCAGTTTACCTGTTCTAGTAAAGACCCTGAACTGCAACCTGTTGTCTGTGTGCTCCTTGCTCCTCCAGCACTACCAGCACTGGGACTCTCACTACCATCACTCCCACCATCCACTATACTGCCCTGGGGCCGCACTCTTCCCGTGGGGAGTCACACTACCCTAGCTGCACACCTCATCAGCCCCAGCGGTCTGCATGCAGTGGCGGTTCCTATTAACCGCAATCCACGGGTGGCGTAGTCGGACATAAACATCAGCACATAACGGACTACCACTGGCCTGACCACCCTGAGCCACGGAACCGGGTTGCCACTACTACTCCCACCGTTTCCCTATTGCCCGGATCCGAGTGCCCCACGGCCCAGGGGGCGAGTCACGTAAACCCCGTCTTTTTTTTAACAAAGAAAAATCCAACTGCCACAGGCGACTTAGAAGGTCTAATGTGACCAGCAGCTAGGCTAGTCTGTATTTACTCCTCCAAGGCCTTTCTTTCAGGGATAGTCAGATTAAACAAGCGACTCTTGGGAAGAGTAGCTCCAGGAACAAATTCAATGGCGCAATCATAATCCCTATGAGAAGGTAAAACGTGCGACTCCTCCTCCGAAAAAACCCTCCAAAAATCTTCAATAGGTACTGGTAATTCCCCTTTTTCCACAGCCGCAATGCGACCATTACAACATTTATCATAGCACTTCGGACTCCAAGACTCAATCACATTAGTAGACCAGTCCAATAAAGGATTGTGCAGTTTTAACCAAGGCAATCCTAGAACAACTGGAGAGGGCAAATTATCCAAAACAACCAAGTCCAAAATTTCTTGGTGAACTCCATTGATAGTGAGGGGAAATTCAGCAGTCTTGTGAGTAATACATTTCAAAGGAGTGTTATCAATTGCAATCACAGAAATAGGTGATGACAAAGGTTTGGATTTCAATTTAAGGTTTTCCAAAAACCCTTTATCAATCACATTAAGTGTTGAACCACAATCGACAAATACCTGAAATTCAATCAAATCTTCCTGCAAAGTAGTACTCCCAGAAAGAAATACTCCTGCAGAGCGTAAACAAGCAATACGGGCGTAACTGACCTTTTTTTTTCTTTACTTAAACGACGCTCACAATACTTAATCAAATGGTCAGCTTTACCACAATAAAGACACAATTCCTCAGTAAACCTCCGGTCTCTTTCCTGAGAGCGGAGTGACATCCCCCCAACCTCCATTGGTTCTCCACCATCAGAGCAGATTTTCTGGGGACTAGGACGTGACATTACAGGAGTCTGTACCTCATTAAGCCTGCACCTCAGTCTCCTGTCTATACGAACAGCTAACTGCATAGCATCCTGCAGAGTCTCAGGTGCAGGGAATGCAATTAGCAAATCCTTAACCCTTTCACTCAGACCAGCAAGAAATAAACATCTCAGCGCAGGATCATTCCACTTAACTTCTGAAGCCCATCTCCTGAAGTGTGTGCAATAATTTTCAACATCATCTGACCCCTGATTCAAATGTCTGAGTTCTGATTCAGCAGATGAGATTCGATCAGGATCATCATATAATAGCCCCATGGCAGAAAAAAAATCTTCAACAGACCTTAAACACGGATCATTAGGCTGGAGAGAAAAGGCCCACCCCTGTGGTTCATTGCGCAAAAGTGACATAATAAAACCAATGCGCTGTGATTCATTCCCAGAGGATTTTGGTCTCAAACGAAAATATAACAAACAAGCATTTTAAAGGAAAAAAAATCTTGCTGTTTACCATAAAAAACATCAGGCAGTCCTACCTTGGGTTCGACAAAATGCGCTCCAGAACAGCTACTCACGTGTTGCTGAAGCTCGGCCACCTCCAGAGACAATACCTGCAGGCGTTGAGCCAAATCCTGGACGGAAACCATACTGATCCCCGAATTTCTTTCCTTTTAGTTTTTTGGGCTGGACTTACTGCTATGATCTGCAACATGTACTAAGGAAAGATAGGGGAAAGCTGTAGCTACAGTAAGACTAAGCTGAATCCCTACGATGTAGCGGGCAGCCTGTTCCTAGTGAACAGACCCGCCTTAGTCCTCGGCTAGTCTGAACGAAGACCTATAGAATTAAGGGAGGCGTCCCTAAAAGAACTAAGGACTGGGACAAAAATGGGACACCTCCTAAACAGAGAAGTTGTTGCAGAACACAAAAAGACAAACTGACAAAAATGTACTAGAGGTCCCAGAAGACCAAGTGAACTGACAGAGAAAGGCACTGAAGCACGAGGCTAGAGAAACAGTCAAACACTGAAGTCCAGGACAGTCATAACGGCAGAGCTAGAATAAAAAGGCAGATGGTCACGTGACCGCAAAACACAAGATGGAAAAAACAAACAGGATTGTTCTAAAAGTGAGTTGATAAAAATATATAGGTCTGATGGAGCCAAAGGGCTCTCATGTTAAAAAAGTATACATTAATATATCCTTTTTTTAAAGCTGGATTGCTATGACAAAAACCTCCGGTGAATGCCATCCATTGACTATGCTTCAGCCATCTGTCTCTCATAGGCCACATTCATATGTTCAATATTTGGTCAGTATTTTACATCAGTATTTGTAAGCCAAATCCAGGAGTGGGTGATAAATACAGAAGTGGTGATGTGTTTCTATTATACTTTTCCTCTGATTGTTCCACTCCTGGATTTTGCTTACAAATACTGAGGTAAACCTTGTTCACTCTATTGAGTGTTCCCAACCTTTCCCCATTTTTCCCATCCCTTCCCTATTTCTTCCCAGTCCCCTCCCACCTCCTTCCGTTTAACCTTTTAATCATTTACGTATACTCAACTAGTGTAAACGTTGCATTCCCTGTTAAGTGTTTGTTTTTTCAAAATAAAAAATTATTGTAAAACAAATACTGAGGTAAAATACTGACCAAATAACTGAAAGTGTGATCGTGGCCATAGGCTCACATTTTAAAAGGCTTACACCTATACTCCATATTTTTCTTACTGAATGGAATGAAATTGTAATAAATAGATATATCTATGTATAATGTAGCACAATTCAAAATAAGTTAGAGGTGAACACATTTATATAGCAACCATGAAAACGCTTGCAATCAGCATGTGCCTAACTGCAAATGTGACAGTATACTTACAATGCTGGCATGGTGAGCATATACAAGTTAGGGTATGTGCCCATGATGAGGAGCCACGGCGGGTTTGATGCTGCATGTTTATGCAGCGTTAAACCAGCAGCGTCTTTCAGACCCGGAGCATGTCAATTTCTCTTGCGGGTCCACATGTGGACTTTCCCCATAGACTAACATTAATGAGGAAAGTCAGCATGTGAAAAAAAAAAAATTGCGGCCGCTCATTTGCATAACGAGGGCAGAAGTGGTGTGGCTATTCTGCAGCTTCGGGGTCGCAGCTCCTTCGAATCGTGGGCTCATACTCTTACTGTCCTTCTATGCTAGACATTTGGAATACATATAGCAGTGTGCATGGGTATTCTGGCACATATATGGTATGGAAAATAAGTATTTGATACACTGCCGATTTCGCAAGTTTTCCAACCTACAAAGAATGGAGAGGTCTGTAATTTTTATTGTAGGTACACTTCAACTGTGAGAGACAGAATCTAAAAAAAAATCCCGAAAATCACATTGTATGATTTCCACATAATTAATGTGCATTTTATTGCATGAGAAATAAAGGATTTGATACAATATAAAAACAGAATATAATATTTGGAGCAGAAACCTCTGTTTACATTTATAGAGATCAGATGTTTCCTGTAGTTCTTAATCAAGTTTACACACACTGTAGCTGGGATTTTTGGCCCACTCCTCCATATAGATCTTCTCCAGATCTTTCAGGTTATGGGGCTGTCGCTGGTCAACATTGAGTTTTAGCTCCCTCCAAAGATTTTCTATTGGGTTAAGGACTGGAGACTGGCTAGGCCACTCCAGGACCTTGAAATGCTTCCTACGGAGCCACTGCTTAGTTGCCCTGACTGTGCATTTTGGGTCATTGTCACGCAGGAAAACCCAGCAACGACCCATCTTACTGCTCTTACTGAGGGAAGGAGGTTGTTTGCTAAAATCTCTTGATACATGACCCCATCCATCCTCCCTTCAATATGGTGCAGTCATCCTGTCCCCTTTGCAGAAAAGCACCCCCAGAGCATGATGTTTCCCCCACCATGCTTCATAGTTGGGACGGTGTTCTTGGGGTTGTACTCATCCTTCTTCTTTCTCCAAACACGGTGAATGGAGTTGATAGCAAAAAGTTCTATTTTGTATTTTGGTCTCATCTGACCACATGACCTTCTCCCATGCCTCCTCTGGATTATCCAGATGGTCATTGGTGAACTTTAAATAGGCTTGGACATGTGCTGACGTGAGCAGAGGGACCTTGCGTGCCCTGCAGGATTTTAATCCATGACGGAGTAGTGTGTTTCTAATGATAATGTTTGAGACTGTGGTCCCAGCTCTCTTCAGGTCATTGACCTGATCCTCCTGTGTAGTTCTGGGCTGATTCCTGACCTTTCTCAGAATCATCTTTACCCCACAAGGCAAGATCTTGCATGGAGCACCAGACCAAGGAATATTTACAGTCATCTTGTGTTTCTTCCATTTTCTAATAATTGCGCTAACAGTTGTTGCCTTCTCACCAAGCTGCTTACCTATTCTCCTGTAGCTCAACCCCAGCCTTGTGCAGGTCTACAATTTTGTCCTTGGTGTCCTTAGACAGCTCTTTGGTCTTAGCCATGGTGGAGAGGTTGGAGTATGATTGATTGAGTGTGTGGACAGATGTCTTTTATACAGGTAACGAGTTCAAACAGGTGCAATTAATACAGGTAATGAGTGCAGAATAGGAGGGCTTCTTAAAGAGCTAAAAACTAACAAGTCTGTGAGAGCCAGAATTCTGGCTGGTTAGTAGATGATCAAATACTTATTTCATGCAATAAAATACAAATTAATTATTTAAAAATGATACAATGTGATTTTCTGGTTTTTATTTTTAGATTCTACCTCTCACAGTTGAAGTGTACCTACGATAATAATTACAGACCTCTCCGTTCTTTGTAGGTGGAAAAACTTGCAATATCGGCAGTGTATCAAATACCTATTTTCCCCACTGTAGGCTGGCAGTAAAACTGACTGATCACATATGGAAGCATCCAGGACTACCCAGTTCCCTAATGAATGAAAAAGAAGCTTGTGGAGCCATTAGAGGGAGGACAATAAAGGGGAAAATTAAAGCACCACTCCACCATTGTTTTTTTCATTGCAGTGCTGGAGTGGTGCTACTAATCTTAGGTTCCTGACCCGAGTATTATACTTACCTGCCACCATCTTCACCTTTTTATCACCGACACTCACGTCGATCTCCGGCAGTTTGTGACCTGCTGGATCGGTCCAGTGTTTGTGAAATAGACTGAAAGGTTTGTACATATTACAGTATGGTGAAGGAAAATAAAACCATTAGAAAAAGAAGGAAAGTGTAACAACATAATGGACAGCGTCAGTTTATCCTCTATATGTTACCTACTGATCTGATCAGTAATGCAGAATACCTCCATTTTGAATGCTCTGTTTTATAACTTATTCAAGAAGAGATAAAAAATGACTCATTGAGAAATCTTTACAACAAATGTACTTTTTTAAATGTTAAATCACAAAATTAGAGAAATGAAATACTTTATTCTATTTATTTAACGGATAAAAATACTTTTCTGCCTCCGCCAAATTCTCCTTATTTAAATAAATCATGTGTGAATGAACACAAAGCAACAAAACTGAAATATGAGAGCAATTCAGTGCCCTTCCCAAAAGCAAAATCATGCAATTCCATTAAATTATTTCAATGAACATTTTTCACATTTGCTAGCGAGATGGATGTATCATTAACTAAGCCTGCAAACAATATGACTTCCATTAAGAGACAACACTTTCATCTGATTAGGAAAATCCTTAAATGTAAACAGTTAACATTCCACTTCTTACATCAAAGTAAAATCATCTTCTTTTTCTTGTGTTATCAGTGCATTATAGATTTATTTAAGATAAGCAGCAGATTTCTCTGCATTACTTACTGGATACTATGTTTTTATGGCAGATATTACTGCAGTTCGGGATATTGAGTTGAGTATATCTTATGTATAGAATCATCATCAGCTTTTTCTGAGGTTATGTGGGACATGCACCTTTTATATTACTTACTTCAGTGCTGCCGAGTTAAGATGTGTCAATATAAGTAGCTTTGCTTAATACATGCCAAATTAATTTATAGCTGTAATGAAATTGTTTTTAATGAAGGGCCGGTTATAACACCATATAAACTCTCTTTGGTATCTATAAAACATCCAACAGGGGTTTATGTTACAAAGCATGTAAGATTTGTAATCACATTGCACAACCCGTCTTAAAATGTACAGTTATAGACTAAATTTACTTTGCTAAAAATATATTGTAATTAAAGATGAAGACATTGTTTTTAATGTTTATTACTAGTGATGAGCGAACGTGCTCACCACTGCTCGGTACTTGCACGAGCATCACGGTGCTCGATGAGCTCGGCGAGTATTTCCGGGTTGCTTGGGTGTGAACTCGGGTCCTCTCCCAGCATGTTTGGCGCTCTTTAGAGAGCCAATGAACATGCAGAGATTGCCTGCCCTTCACTGTAATGCCATAGCCATGTTGGTTGTGGGCATTACAGTGATTGGCTGGCCGCACAGCATCATCAGTTGTACATAAGACCGGGCGCCGCCATGCTCGTCACAGTCTACCCCATAATCAGGCAGTGTAGGGAGAGCTGCTGCTGCGTCAGGGAGAGATTTGCTTGTTTATAGTTAGTATAGGTATTCCACAGCATATCTATATATCCATCTGAATTAACAGTCCTTCTGAGGACTAATCCAGCTACATATATTCAGTGGTGATAGCAGGAATTAGGCAGGCAGTGTACAGTACAGACCAAAAGTTTGGACACACCTTCTCATTTAAAGATTTTTCTGTATTTTCATGACTATGAAAATTGTACATTCACACTGAAGGCATCAAAACTATGAATTAACACATGTGGAATTATATACTTAACAAAAAAGTGTGAAACAACTGAAAATATGTCTTATATTCTAGGTTCTTCAAAGTAGCCACCTTTTGCTTTTATGACTGCTTTGCACACTCTTGGCATTCTCTTGATGAGCTTCAAGAGGTAGTCACCGGAAATGGTCTTCCAACAATCTTGAAGGAGTTCCCAGAGATGCTTAGCACTTGTTGGCCATTTTGCCTTCACTCTGCGGTCCAGCTCACCCCAAACCATCTCGATTGGGTTCAGGTCTGGTGACTGTGGAGGCCAGGTCATCTGGTGTAGCACCCCATCACTCTCCTTCTTGGTCAAATAGCCCTTACACAGCCTGGAGGTGTGTTTGGGGTCATTGTCCTGTTGAAAAATAAATGATGGTCCAACTAAACGCAAACCGGATGGAATAGCATGCCGCTGCAAGATGCTGTGGTAGCCATGCTGGTTCAGTATGCCTTCAATTTGAATAAATCCCCAACAGTGTCACCAGCAAAGCACCACCACACCATCACACGTCCTCCTCCATGCTTCACTGTGGGAACCAAGCATGTAGAGTCCATCCTTTCACCTTTTCTGTGTTGCACAAAGACACGGTGGTTAGAACCAAAGATCTCAAATTTGGACTCATCAGACCAAAGCACAGATTTCCACTGGTCTAATGTCCATTCCTTGTGTTCTTTAGCCCAAACAAGTCTCTTCTGCTTGTTGCCTGTCCTTAGCAGTGGTTTCCTAGCAGCTATTTTACCATGAAGGCCTGCTGCACAAAGTCTCCTCTTAACAGTTGTTGAAGAGATGTGTCTGCTGCTAGAACTCTGTGTGGCATTGACCTGGTCTCTAATCTGAGCTGCTGTTAACCTGCGATTTCTGAGGCTGGTGACTTGGATAAACTTATCCTCAGAAGCAGAGGTGACTCTTGGTCTTCCTTTCCTGGGGCGGTCCTCATGTGAGCCAGTTTCTTTGTAGCGCTTGATGGTTTTTGCAACTGCACTTGGGGACACTTTCAAAGCTTGCCCAATTTTTCGGACTGACTGACCTTCATTTCTTAAAGTAATGATGGTCACTCGTTTTTCTTTACTTAGCTGCTTTTTTCTTGCCATAATACAAATTCTAACAGTCTATTCAGTAGGACTATCAGCTGTGTATCCACGTGACTTCTGCACAACACAACTGATGGTCCCAACCCCATTTATAAGGCAAGAAATGCCACTTATTAAACCTGACAGGGCATACCTGTGAAGTGAAAACCATTTCCGGTGACTACCTCTTGAAGCACATCAAGAGAATGCCAAGAATGTGCAAAGCAGTCATCAAAGCAAAAGGTGGCTACTTTGAAGAACCTAGAATATAAGACATATTTTCAGTTGTTTCACACTTTTTTGTTAAGTATATAATTCCACATGTGTTAATTCAAAGTTTTGATGCCTTCAGTGTGAATGTACAATTTTCAAAGTCATGAAAATACAGAAAAATCTTTAAATGAGAAGGGGTGTCCAAACTTTTGGTCTGTACTGTATGTGGCAGACTGCAGTGCATGATATAGCACAAGAGGGTCCATTTTACGTCCTGTTAGTATAGGTATTCCACAACATATATATATCTGTTAGGAGGGCGGTTGTAGACAACTTTATTAAAATGGAACGCAACCGACCCCGGGGTCCGCGATGCAGCCTGGAAGGCTGCTGCCGAACACTTTCCTGGTGGAAAGTAAAGTAACCAACTTAAATGTTAAACCCTTCCGTGTTTCAGCACACAGGAACGGGTATAGCGGTTCGCTCTATCTCCGTTAACTGCACGGGAGAAGAGTGACCAGGATAGCACCTACTTAACTGAAGAACCACTCTGAGTTAATGCACACGGAGCGGGTTTCAGCGGTTCACACAATCTCCAAGAACCACAGGGAGACGTGCGACCGGAGGGAAAGCAGTAGCCCTGTCTTCGATACAGGCCCTACGCTGTAGGGATTGGCGCTAAGATGCGTGTGTGACTACGCGACGGGTACACGTGAGTCCAGCCGGCGTGCCACCGGACTGAAGGGTACTACTCCACGTGGCTGACAGGCGATAGCCGTGGACAGGGTGTCTGCAGGCTGCTCAAGGTGTTAGGCGACCCCTTTGGCTGAGCCAGGCTGCACGACGTAGCTACCTGCCTAAGCAAATCTAAGCCTGCCTGAGTGAGCTGTGCTAATCAGCCGAGCTAACTCTGGCATCGGCAGGTCACGGAGAGAGCAGCTAGAGAGCATGTGGAATACACTCGGTACTCGGTCCCCAGCCACCACTATTTCTCCGGGTTTGCCGTCCGCGCATTACACGAGCACGTGTCCCACAACATTAGACGTGCCCTCAACAACGCAGTTACTGAGAAAGTCCACCTAACCACAGACACGTGGACAAGTGCTTGTGGGCAGGGATGATACATCTTGCTTACGGCACACTGGGTTAATATAGTGGAAGCCTGGACCAAGTCGGAGTTTGGGACAGAACACGTCCGCCCGACGCCGAGGATTGCGGGCCCTTGGTCAATCAGAGTTTCCCCCACATTCTACAGCTCCTGCACCTCCTCCTCCTCTTCAGCCTCCATCTCCAAAAAGACCACATCAGTCTCAAGCTGGAAGCACTGCAGCACTGCCTCGGCCAAGCGGCAACAGGCTGTGCTGAAGTTAATATGCTTAGGTGACAAACCGCACAACACTGAAGAGTTGTGGACAGCTCTGAAACAGCAGACAAATCTGTGGCTGACACAGTTGAACCTACAGCCAGGCATGGTCTTGTGTGACAATGGCCAGAACCAGGTGGCAGCTCTGAGTCGAGGTGAGCTCACACGCGTACCATGCCTGGCCCATGTGCTTAACCTTGTGGTTCAGTGGTTTATCAAAACCTACCCGGATCTGTCGGATCTGCTTCTCAAAGTACATCGCCTGTGTGCCCATTTTAGATAGTCAGCTACAGCTTCCGTCGCCCTTGCCGTGCTTCAGCAGCATTTGCAGCTCTCTGCTCACAAACTGATCTGCGATGTCCCCACGCATTGGAACTCTACATTGCAGATGTTGGGAAGGATTTGTGAGCAGAAGAGGGCAGTTGTTGACTACCAGCATCAACAAGGCCGTCGGTATTCAGGTCAGACTCCACACATAAGATCTCATGAGTGGACATGGATGTCAGACATATGTACCATCTTCCAAAACTTCAAGATCGTGAGCGGCGATGACGCCATAATTAGCATCACCATCCCGCTTCTCTGTCTTCTGAAACGCTCTCTGCTCACAATTAAAGAGGATGCATTGCAGACGGAGCACGATGAGATGGAGCAAGGAACCATACAGGGTGATTACATTCAGCCCAGCCTCATCTCATCCCAACGTGGATTGGGTGACAATGAGGAAGAGGAGAAGGAGGAGGAAAAACAGGAGCTAGTTTCCTGCGCTATAGACGGTACTACCTACACAACTGTCATACCGTCTGTTCAGCATGGATGTCCCGAGGACAGAGAGAAAGAGGAAGAGGAGGAGGATAAGGAGGAGAGCATGGTCAGTCGTCCTCCTGATGAGTCTTGCCTCTTTGCAGTCTGGCACACATGGCTTGAGTTTATGTTACGCTGCCTTTCTCGTGACCCTCGCGTTGTCCAAATTTTGGGTGATAGTCATTATTAGTTGGTGACACTTCTAGACCCATGCTACAAGGAGAACTTTCTGTCTCTTATTCCCGTGCAGGACAGGCCTAATAAAATTGTGCAGTATAAAAAAATTCCCATCTGAAAACGCTGGCAGCAGAGGTCACAGTTTGAGCAGAGGTAGAGGAACACTGTCAAAGTTCTGAGACAGTTTTCTCAGACCCTCCCATCGCACAAGCCCTGATGCGCATGGTACTCTCTCAAGGAATGAAAAGATGGTGAGGGAGTACCTTTCCGACCATACCAACGTCCTCCGTGATTCCTCTGTGCCTTATAATTTTGGGTATCCAAGCTGGACATGTGGCCTGAACTGGCTCTCTACGCCTTGGAGGTCCTGGCCTGCCTTGCCGTTAGCATTTTACCAGAGCGGGTTTTTAGTGGCGCCGGTGGAATTATAACTGATAGGAGCATCCGCCTGTCAACTGAAAATGTTGACAGGCAAACTCTTATAAAAATGAACAAGGGCTGGATTGGGCCAGACTTCTTCACACCATCGAATGATAGCAGCGTAGCATAAACTCAAATGCAGTGTCTTTTTTTTGGGAGGTCTAACTCTATTCCCATGCACCTCTGTCTTCACACCCAGACATGGGTATATGTTTCCTAATTTTGTCTATTTGCTCTTGTCCTCTTCCTTCTCCGCATCCTCATCCTCTACCACCATATCACCACCATATGTACCATATCAACATATCTACGTCTCTTGCAAGGGATATTGGAGTTCCTCCAAATTTTTGGCAGCCATTGCTTCACTGTATAGGCAAACAGTACGGGAGACACACTTCCTAATAATGGGAGCATTTTTTGCAGGAGGCCCTCCGACCTCTACATCTCTTGCAAGGAGCATTGGAGTTCCTCCACATTTTTGGCAGCCATTGCAGTCACTGCATACACAATAACAGAGTAGGAAACCCACTCTTTAATAATGGGAACAACAAAGCATAGCCGGCTGATTTCTCTCTAACAATAGTGAGGGCCAACTGCTGGCCCTTTAAGAATAGTAAGGCCCACCTGATGGCCCTACAAAAAATAGGCTTTGGGACTTTCAGAGTCCCTCCATAATAAATGAAACAAGATGTGTCTGATGATGTGTCACACACCACATGGCCAGATAAGGTTGTAAAATGTTAAAATGACATTTCCTGGTGAACGCATTTGTCTTGGTTGAAAGCAATGCAAAAGTGCAAAAACGATTCAAAAATGCTATGTGTGAACATTGCCCAAGGTGTGGAGGAGTATTTTTGTTTTTATATATTTATTTTGCCTTATATACAAGTCATTACCCTGAAAGGATGTTCTTTAACATATTTCCCATGAAGATCCATTTTGGTTTCGTTTTTGAATGTTTTATTGTGAGTCCGTAAAAGTGGCATAATACCTCTGACAACGTTGCTGACAGCAGTGACCTGGGAGTCAGAAATGCTTCCAGGGGTCTTCCCCATGCTGTTCCCATGTAATTTGAGCACTGTTCCCATCGATTTGGCCAATTTTTAGGCCCTCTGCAGACCGCCGGGGGAGCTGCCGGAAAAATGCATGAGTTTCTCATAGACTTACATTGGGCTTGTTACTCAGTCCGAGCACTTGAGCATTCCAATTTGCTCGACTTTAACAACAAGTACCTGAGCATTTTAGTGCTTGCTCATCACTATTTATTACCTGCCCTAATTTATTTTCCGTAAAACATCATGTATTGTAGTTACATGCACAGAGGCTGGTTCAGTGCACAAAGAGCCCTTGCAGTTTTAAACTCTGGAGGCCTCATTTTGCCTGTGTACAATGTGTTATTATGAACCTCCATGATAGAACATGTACAGGCCAATAGATTGATTGATTTATTGATTGATTAAAAGTGCCATGAGCAATAGTTCAATAGTTTTGGGGTGCCATATTATTGCGCCCCAAAACTGCAAAGTGTTCATGAGCCCTTAATGGGGTTGTCAAGTGGAAAAAAATGTAAAATGTCTTAGACTAGTTTAAAATAAGAAATGAATCAAAATGTACTATTCCAATATTTGTCTGCTCTCTATGGTTTGCTGCTTCTTGTCCTTTCTTTTTTTATTTTATGCCAGTCTAAATTGTTAAAAAATGGAATTGGCTTGAAAACCCCAAAAATCTGCAAAACAGTAAACTTACTTAGGCAGCTTTCTCTGTCCTTTGATGCCAATTCTATACTTAGATATTAAACAGTCACTGATACTCTGTACATCGATAATGAAAGTGTTATTGCATAATATTGGTGACAGACCTGGGAGTTATCTCTGTTGCTTTGAAGATCTGGATTTCTGGATTACCAATCTAGCCCAGACATCTGCATGGAGCTAGAATGTTCTCTCTGTGATTTCTTGGGTTTTCCTACAATCATCTTTTCTACATACAACAAAATCATAGTTAGATAGGGAAATTATTTTACAAGCCCTACTAAAACATGTAACCGCTTGGACCCAAACTATGGAGAACACTTCATTAAAATATATGTATGTCTATATAATAACAATAATAATAATAAAAATTATTTTTATTTAAATAATGTTAACATATTCTGCAGCACTTTACAATCCTCAGATGGTTCTTCTAGAAACCACATTAAATATTAGAGAATAACACAGAGTTCAACAATACGAACAATGAGAGTGAGGGCCCTGCTCATAAGAGTGTATAAGGGAAAAAAAAGGGAAAATTTCAGCCTACCATGCATATGCCATAAGGGTCCACTGGTGCACGGAAATCCTTGGTAGCAAATCCAGGGATGAGAAGCAGTAAGAAGTAAATTAGAAAAACTCCAGCACCTTCTCCGTATCCATCACAAGAGATGTAAAGTTAAAACGTCCATTTTATTAGTTCCACTAAAAAAGCGCCATATGTAAGGCAGAACTTACGCATTTCAAACCATACAGGGGTTCTTAACAGGACCAGGACCTCCAAGATGGTGTTTTGAGAAATACTGCCGCCGGTGCCATGAGCATCACTAGAAAGACAGTGGAAGCTTAGGGAGATAAATAAGTGACTTATTTGGTGCAGGAAGGAAGGGCTTGGGTTCATGGAGAACTAGACTGTCTTCACTGTTGTCTACAAGCTCTATGGTAGGGGCGGGCTGCACCTCACTGGGGAGGATGCAGCTGTGTTGGGGAAAAAATGGTGAGACGGATGGAGGAGCTTTCAAACTAGGATCTGGAGGGAGGGAAGTAGTTGTGCTAATAAGGGATAGATAGAGTAGACAGAGAGAGTGGAACAGTGGGGGTTAATGAGGATTTAGGGGGACCGGGATATGCAAGGAAAGTAGAGAGCTGAGTAGGAGTAACAAATGTTCTAATAGTATTGAATATCTGCTGGCAAACGCAAGAAGTCTCGCAAACAAAATGAATGAACTGGAAACTCTTATGTCGGTCATAGAATACAATGTGGTGGGCATTACGGAAACCTGGCTGAATGAAAGCCTTGACTGGGTGACAATCGTAAAGGGTTGCACTACATTTAGAAAGGACAGGAAAGACAAAAAAGGTGGAGGGTGTATTTTTGTAAAATCCAACTTAAAACATGTGCTCAATGACGACATTTGGGGGAGCTTCGACAATGTAGAGTCAGCTTGGGTAAATGTACATCGGAATGGCAACAATGGAAAGCTGCTAATTGGAGTTTGGTACAAACCTCCTAATATAGCTGAACTGGTAGAGGATGAAATGTTGCAACAAATTAAAAAGGCAGCAAATAATAATAGGGTCCTGATTATGGGGGATTTTAACTATCCAGACATTCAATGGGACATGGAATCTTCAGGTTGTGATAAAAGCTACAAGTTCTTATCCACAGTTCAGGACAATTACCTCTCTCAACTGGTAGTTGAACCAACCAGGGTATATAGTCTGCTGGATCTGGTTCTGACAAATAGACCCAATTAAGTTTCAATGTAATTTTCAATCAAACATTCAAAAGGGGAAATGCAAAAACTGGAACTTTAGGAAAACCAATTACAACAAATTAAGGGAAGAGCTTAATTGTGTAGACTAGGACCATGTCATGGTAACTGGGGATACCGAACATAATTGGGACATGTTTAAAGAAATACTACTATAATCCTGTAGAACATTTATACCCTCTGGTAATAAAATGTCAAGGAATAAAAAGAAACCATATTGATAAATAAGACAGTACAAAGTTTATTAAGACAAAAACAAAAGGAATTCAAAATCTTGAAGGCCGAGAATACAGAAATTGCATTTCAGGAGTATAAAGATCTAAATAAGAAATGTAGAAAAGAAATCAAGCTAGCAAAGTTATCTACAGAGAAACAAATTGCCAGCAACATCAAAATAAATCCCAACATTTTTTATAAATACATCAATGCCAAAAAGAAAAAAACAGAAGGTATCGGCCCCTTAAAAGATGGCAATAGGAAAATAGTTATAAAGGACAAAAAAGTCTGAGATATTAAACAGGCACTTTTCATCCATGTTCACCAACGAACCATCTGTTCCAGGGATCTTTCAACAGAGCAAAAATCAAAGTTCACCACCTGATATAACTAGTTTAACACAAAATGCAGTATGCCTGCATCTGAGCAAATTAAACATTGACAAATCCCCCGGCCCAGATGGTATTCATCCACGGATACTGAGGGAATTGAGCTCAGTAATTGACAGACCTCTGTATCTAATATTCTTAGATTCTCTTGCAACAGGGGTGGTGCCACAGGATTGAAGGATAGCCAATACGGTACCAATATTTAAGAAGGTATGAAGGTGGATCCAGGTAACTACCGTCCAGTAAGTCTGACATCAGTAGTATGCAAGGTTATTGAGGGCATCATAAGAGATGATCTGTAGAGTTATATCGCAGAGAATAATATAATAAATGATAATCAGCATGGATTCATGAAAAATAGGCCGTGTCTAACCAACATGTTGGGTTTCTATGAGGAGGTAAGTGCAAATCTGGATGTTGGTAATGAGACTGATGTGATTTATCTGGACTTTGCAAAGGCATTTGATACTATACCACATAACAGCCTTATACAGTAGCAAGGACTTGGAGGAACTATATGCAGATGGGTAAGGAACTGGCTAAATGACAGAAAACAAAGAGTCATCATAAACTGCACGCTCTCTAAATGGGATAGGACAGCAGTGGGTTACCGCAGGGATCTAGGACCGATTCTTTTTAACCTCATTATTAACCCCTTCATTTTCCTTTTTTGCATTTTTGTTTTTTGCTTCCCTTCTTCCCAGAGCCATAACTTTTTTATTTTTTGGTAAATATGGCTATATGAGGGCTTATTTTTTGTAGGACAGGTTGTACTTTGAACGACACCATTGGTTTTACCATATAATGTACTGGAAAACAGGGAAAAAATTCCAAGTGCGGTGAAATTGCAAAAAAAAGTGCAATTCCACTGTTGTTTTGTTTTTTCTAACATGTTCACTAAATGCTAAAACTGACCTTTCATTCTTATTCTCCAGGTCATTACGAGTTCATAGCTCCCAAACATGTATAGGTTCTTTTTTATTTAAGTGGTGAAAAAAAATCCAAAGTTTGTTAAAAAAAAAAAATGGTGCCATTTTCCGAGACTCATAGCGTCTCTATTTTTTAGGATGTGGAACCAGTTGAGGGCTTATTTTTTACGCGCTGAGCTGATGTTTTTATTGATACATTTTTGGGGTGGATACAATGTTTTGATCATTCGAATTTCTGGCATTTTGAATTTTTTTTCCGTTACCCAGTTTACCGATCGGATGAATTATTTTCTTATATTGATAGAACGGGCGATTCTGAATGTGGCGATACCAAATATGTGTAGGTGTGATTTTTTTAATTGTTTTATTTTGAATGGGGAGAAAGAGGAGTGATTTAAACTTCTGTATATTTTTTTATTTTTTTAAATATTTTTTAAAACATTTTTTTTAGTTTTAGCATGCTTCAATAGTCTTAATGGGAGATTAGAAGCTGCAATTGTCTGATCGCCTGTGTGTAGCTGAATTGCTCACTTGCTATGAGCGCCGACCGCCGTGCGGCGCTCATAGCAATCTGGCAATGACAACTGCAGGGGTCTCCTGCAGACCCCGGGTTATCATGCTATCCCATCGGCGACCCGCCATCATGTGACGGGGTTGGCGATGGGCGGGGTTAGTGGCGTGCTTCCGGTAAGCGCGAGTAAAATGCCGCTGTCAGAGATTGACTGCGGCATTTAACTAACAGCCGCGGGTAGATCACGATTCCTCTTGTTACTGTTAGGGGCACATGACAGCTGTACAGATCAGCTGTGATGTGCCCAGAAAGGTGCGGGCTCAACGCCGGAGCCCACACTAAAGGGAGAGACTCGATGTGTGCCATACTGTTACGACACACATCGGAAAGAGGCTAATGACCTTGGGGATGGAATTGAGAGTAAAGCATCAGTCTTTGCTGATGACACCAAGCTATATAGGATCTTAAAATCTGATCTTGACATTACAATATTGCAAAACCATCTAAACAAGATGTCTGAATGGGCATACACGTGGCAAATAAGGTTTAATGCAGATAAATGTAGAGTAAAGCACCTTGGACGGAGTAATCCTATTGCTGCATATACATTAAACGAGAGTATACCCGGTCTACAGAACAGGAGAAGGACTTGGGTATTCTGATTACAAATAAGCTGAGCAGCATTACTCAATGTCAAGCAGCAACTGCAAAAGCAAGCAAGATTTTAGGATGCATAAAACAAGAGATAAAATCCTGCGATCCCAACGTAATATTACCCCTTTATAAATCACTGGTGAGACCACATCTGGAATATGGGATCCAGTTTTGTGCTCCACATTTTGAAAAGGATATTCAGAAGCAAGAGTCAGTTTAAAGGCGGACAACTAGATTATTTCAAGGGATGGAAGGCTTCTCACGTGATGAGAGGTTGAAAAAGTTAAGATTGTTTAGCATAGAAAAAAGACGCCTTCTGTAATCCACCCTCCCATAGCACCCGCCTGTGCAACAACAGTCCGGAACTTAGAGATCTCATTTACATGTATAAATATATGTGTGGTCAGTACAAAGTGCTGACACATGACTTATTCCTTCCAAAGACCTTACTAAGGACCCGGGGGCACTCATTATGGGTGGAAGAAAGGCAATTCCGGGACCTAAACTGGAAAGGATTCTTTACAGTCAGAGCAGTCAGACTGTGGAATGTCCTACCACAAGAGATAGTAATGGCAGACACTATAACAGCTTTCAAAAAAGGGCTGGATGATTTCCTCGATACACATAACATTGTAGGTTATAGTTAAATTAGTGACAAAATGTACAATTGGTGGAAGAAGGTTGAACTTGTTGGACCTATGCCTTTATTCAACCTACATAACTATGTAACAAATAGGGGTAACATAAAAGGTAAAAGGTGCTTGTTTTGTAAGATCCAGCTATTTTTTTATTATAAATAAGCGTATTATTGAAAAGCTACATGAACCAGTCACCAGCCAGTATCTGTATATGTTCAGATATGAAGTGCTACAGAGTGTATGGAATATGTAGGATACTTATGAAACAAGTACAGGGTTTTGAGAAGAACTATATGAAAAGAGATAAAGAGATAATTTAAATGAGCAAAGTGATGTTAAAGACCTGTCGAAAAAGTGTTTTGGGGATAAAACTGGACAGTTAACCAGATTGTCTAGTACAGTCCATAGAACTGGTACAGCATGAAAAAGGTCTTTGAGGAGTGAGTGGGAGGTTTGGATTGTGTAACAGGTTAATCTTTGATCATTAGCAGAATGGAGAGCACAAGTAGGGTGGCAGAAATGAGGATGCAGTGCTTGGAGGATGCACTGTGGAGTGCTTTGCAGATGGGTGTGATAAGCTGATGTTGTATTGGAAATCAGGTGGGTAACCAGGGTATTAACTGGCACAGAAAGGAGGCATATGTGTAGTGACTGGGTACAAATATGGGCCTGGCTACTGCATTTAAGGAGGATCTTCCACCAATTTTTTTCATGGTGAACTGGAAACACAATATGATAGTGGCTGCAGAGAGGAATCAAACTTTTTTTTTTACCTCTCCATTGTGGAGATATTATCAAACAAAGTATTTGGCACCTAATAAGTTAACTTTTGTTAAGTCCACGTGGTTGTTATCAGATAGCAACTCATACAGGGAGAAGAACACCCAATGAAAAGCATCTAATAATATCACTTGGACATAACTAAAGTTAACTTATAAGGTGCCAAATATTTTGATTATCTCCGCAACAATGAGGCACCGCATTTTAAAAAAGACATCGAGAAACTGGAGCAAGTTCAGAGAAGAGCTACCAAGATGATAAGCAAACTGCAAACTATCTCCTATGAGAAATGGTTAAAGGATGTCGGAATGTTTAGCTTGCTAAAAAGAAGGCTAAGAGCAGACTAAATAGCTGTCTACAAATATCTGAAGGGGTGTCACACTGTAGAGGGATCATCCTTATTCTCATTTGGACATGAAAACATGAGAAGCAATGGAAGGAAACTGAAAGGAAGAAGATTAGATATTAGAAAAAACATTTTGACAGTGAGGGTGATCAATGAGTGGAACAGGCTGCCATGAGAGGTGGTGAGTTCTCCTTCAATGGAAGTCTTCAAACAAAGGCTGGACAGACATCTGTCTGAGATGGTTTAGTGAATGCTGCATTGAGCAGGGGGTTGGACACGATGACCCTGAAGGTCCCTTCCAACTCTAACATTCTATGATTCTATGATTCTAGTAGAGAAAGGAAACACAATAAGATCAGTTTTGGAAAGATTCAGTGTATCCAAATTCTACATTTCCTCCATACGTAGTGAAAAACTCCAGACTGTCTAACTACGCTTAATATAACAGTAGATAGTGGTGAACATCAGGTAAATGGGAAGAATAAGAAAAAAAGTTTAAATAATTCAGAAATTTAAAACAAATTTCGAGTATTGAAATGAAGGCATTTTAGATATTAAAATTAACTTGTATATCTTTCAGGTATTATTAATCCATTTTTTACCTATCTATGACCTGACAAGGTGAAACAGTTTTGGAACAGAAGACTTAAAGGTGGAAAAGCTGTAACATTCTTTATGGCTTGGATAAGGTCAGTAGAGAAGTAGTCCAATTAAAAAGCTGCTGAAACTGCTGATAATTAGCGCATGTATTAGGAGTTTGAATGTGCCTTGTGTGAAAAAAATGATACAAAAAGCTACACCATTAGACACCTGAGTCCTAATGGTATATTGCTGAGACTAAATGAAACAGCATTGAATGTCAATTTGGTATGTCAGTCAATTATTTCACACTCCTCTTTAAATTAACTGAGGTATTGTCATTGTTTTATTAATGAATTTTCTCATCTGGACTTGAGAATACCTTTTTAGTTTATTTTTTTATAATGATTTTGTTATTAATTTTACATTTTTTGATTGCTTTTTTCTTATTCTAAATTATTTCCAAGTTTTTATTACTTAAATGCCACGTCATTCATATGTTTCATAAAAGTATTACTGATGTCATTCGATTCCCAACTAGAAAATCCTTTGCCATCCATTATTATTTTTTTTTTATTTCCTATTACCGATACAGTTCCACAAAATTCAGCAGCACAGCATAGAGGATATCACCAACAACATCATATTTTTTTTTCCTTTTTTTTTATCAATGAGGGAGAAATGATGGCTAGCAAGAGTTGAAAGCTTGAGGCTTAAGATCTCAAAAGTTTATGTGCATTTAGTCTTTACCAATGTAATTTCATCTGGCAATATGTGCAGGAAATACCTAGAGTTTCCCTCAAGAACTAAGGACAAATTGATTTTGGTATATACAACCCCAAATCCAAAGAAGTTGAGTCTCTGTGTAAAGTGTAAAGAAAACAAGAATGCAACGATTTATAGATCTGAAATAGCAGAAGTTGAAAGTTAGACATTTTTGCATGTCAGTAATTGATGGAAGCAATACATCTCAAAAAAGCTGGGACATGAGTAACTGAAGGTTGGAGAAGTAAGTGGTACTAATAAAATATAGCTGGAGGGTAAATTTTCAACTAAGTTACATGTATGTGTATAAAAAAGCACAAGAGAGGGAGAGTCTCTCAAAAGCAAAGATGGTCATAGGTTCTCCAACCTGTGCGCAGCTTTAGATATCTTTAATGTTCCTCAATCTCAATTTATAAACACCTTGAATACCCCACTGTAAATGTATCACCATCAAAAGATTCAGAGATTTTGAACTGTTGTAAAAAGAGGGAATGTTGCACAATGATAGACATGGCCCTCTTGTGAGATGTTTTGCTGCCATCAATTTTTGAATTAGTTAAAGAGAATCTGTCAGCAGGTTTTTGCTACCTCATCTGAGAGCAGCATAATGTAGGCAAAGAGACCCTGAATCCAACGATATATCACTTGGTTTACAGGGTGCTGAAGTTCTGACACACAGAGTTCTTAGATGCAACATGAAGCAGAGCTGAGAAAGCTAACCCCGCCCACACCTGGCTCTGTATGTACAGGTATATTAAAAAATGCTCATAGGAGAAAGTAGTAACACGATCAGTGAAATGGTATATAAATAATTTATAAGTTGTTATTAAATGCTACCAAGTATCAGGACTATAAAGGACAGATCGTCACAAACAAGTACATGAAGTAGAAGAAAAAAGAGCGATCAAGAGTCCAAGATATATTTCAAAATATATAACAAATTTTATTAACATAATACAGTTACAGGTAGGGGAGAAGAAAGTGCATATGCGCAGTACAATTGTGCATGGGGCGCACGGAGGTGAAGCTAATACAAAACCTATATATATATCAAAGGGTATCGACACAGTGGTACTCAGTACTATCAATGTATATATTTATAAATACCCCTTCCATTACAGCCAATGGCATAGGGTCAAAAATCATCCAGTCCCCTCCTATATCTGTGTTTATTTCAAGGTATTGACCATCTACTATTTTGGTCATCATGTAAAACCTTTGTTACTTCTTGACTACAGTCGCTCATATCTGGATGATTTTTGACCCTATGCCATTGGCTATAATGGAAGGGGTATTTATAAATATATACATTGATAGTACTGAGTACCACTGTGTCGATACCCTTTGATATATATAGATTTTGTATTAGCTTCACCTCCGTGCGCCCCATGCACAATTGTTCTGCACATATTCACTTTCTTTTCCTCTACCTGTAACTCTATTATGTTAATAATATTTGTTATATATTTTGAAATATATCTTGGACTCTTGATCGCTCTTTTTTCTTCTGCTTCATATATCTGTGTATACATTGTCTATTGACAGTGAGCCGCTTGTCAGAGTAAGGTTGGAGTCGAACTAGTAGTCGCATGCACATCACACCTGCCAGTAATAATCTCCTAGTTTTAAAGCCTTGATTATAGGCAAACAACAGCACATGGCTTGATAAGTGACACATCACTGAATTCTGTGTTTCAGCCTCTGTCTCCTACTGTCTTCAGATTACATAGCAAACACCTGCTGACAGATTCCCTTTATCTTTTTCCAATGAAATGGTAAAATGTCATTCAACCTTTGATCTGTGTTTCGATGTTCTGTTGTGAATAAATTACAGCTATAAGAGATTTACAAATCATTGCCTTCTCGTTTTCCTTACATTGTACACACCTTCTCAACTTTTTTGCAATTGGGGTTATAAATTTTTGGAAATATAATCAGTGTAACTTGTGCAATTAGGGGTGTGGTGGAGAGTTTTTAGGAACAGGGTGAGGAGTATGACCAAAGCTGTAGAAATATTCTAATGATACATGTCACACAGCTGCATAGGCTATTATAACATTATCATTTTCTACCTATGAAAAGCAAAGAAAAAGCGGAAACTAACAAAAATAGGGATAGGATGTTATCTACATTTTTTTAATCACTGTATAATTGATTTTTTGTTTGTTTTGCTTGGAATAAGATATTTCAGTTAGTTTTCTCCACACTGTATATGCAACTAATGCAACCTCTACTGTTTCTCATTTTATGACATACTAAAATCAAACAACAGACAGTAAAAAGACGCGAGTCGGCATATATTTTGATGCTGTCATTCATTTTAACATTGTTTCATTTTACTATCTCAAATGAGAGCAGTATACTATGTTCAATTTTTTCTACAAAGTCAGTTATACTTCCGGTTTATAGATAATTCAATAGTTAGAGAATTCTATCAATTGTTCACAATTATAAAGATGAGTGATTTGAGAAAGTGAAGTGTGACAAAGCTACTGTAGCAGTTGTAGCTCATCTCATCTGACAATTCCTCTAAAGTCTGAGAGACATGGCCTATTGCCCTCAGCTTATCTGCTTTCTTGTTGGTGATACAGTGCTGCCCTTAACCTTTCTTGCAAAAGCTTTATGTCAAAAACAAAGAGCGAGTTGAAGTCAGGGATAACATATAACATCTGCACAAATGTAAACACTACCTGTTAATGTCCACTTGTTCATTGAACTGACAATCTGGACAGATGCTATGCTATGCTTCCTTACCTTACATGTACTTTTATTAGCAGACTGTCTCCTGTGCGGACCTTGACTCTTCAGTATTTTTTGAATAGAAAAACACCCCGAGGCAGTATAGAAATGTTTTGCATCAGATTGTCTACTCTATTTTGTCCGTCATGGATTCTGAATTGCCTTAAACACGAATATCTGTCCTTCAGGGATTTGTGTGGATGCCATTGTTGTCTATTATTTCCCATAACATTTGCTTTGTTCTGCTTTATCGCTGTCACGTAGCGCAACTGCGTTCTCTAAATAAAAGCAGAAACCAATCAAATGAATTCAACCTTAGTCAGTATAAGTAAAAAAAATATCAAACTAACTTTAGGTGGCCATGATTCAAAGGTACTAACTAGTGTTGAGCGAGTATGTTCGGTTAACCCTTTCGCCGAGTATACTCGAACGAGCACCGAGTATTTATAGAATGCTCGGGCTTTAAGTTTTCTGTTTGACAGATTTAATACATGTGAGGAATGCTGGAAAAACAGGCATTCCTCACAGGTATTAAATCTGTCAAACAGTTGCAAATCATGTTCATGGAGCGACGAAAACTTAAAGCCCGAGCATTCTATAAATACTCGGTGCTTGGCCAAGTGTACATCGGCGAAAGGGTTAACTGAACATACTCGCTCAACACTAGTACTAACCCCTAATTTACCTCTTCATATACTGTATTGTGGGAACCCATTGTATCACAGTGGATTAAATTAGACTTTTTCTCACAAGAAGAAGATGACTATTTAATGTCAAGTTGAATCCAAAACCAGGAGCCCACTATAATTAAGTAGGTCCCCATGCTCCAGAAACTCTTCAGCTTGGGTTGAATTCTCAGAAAGGGACCCTCAAAAATTATATTTCAGTATCATAAAGGATGAACCTAAAATGGAGGGTTTGCATTACAACCTTTGAGGGTGTATATGAGCTGTCATGAGGTACAGTATTTTCCATCTCGGTAAGGTAATGCCTTGTATTGGTTTTCATACAGGCTTATTGCTCATGCAACCAGTGGGAACCAGATTCTATGAGGTCACTAAATTCCCCCTCCCATCATCCTCCACTGTCAAATAATCCAGGGGGACTTACACTGCATTCAGCAGCCAGTGAGTTAAAAGAAGAAAGCAGCAAGTGGCTGCTCTGCCATTTGGGTTGCTGCTGCCAGTTCCTATGCAGAGCACAGCAGTCAAAATTATTTTGTTATTGGCTGCTGCACTCTGCATGGGCAGTCACCGAGATGACAGAAGGTGAGCAGATAATGAATCAAGTGCACTGCACTGTAGTCTCTCTCGGCTCCTTGCCTCTCTTCTCAATTATAATTTTATGAGACCTGCTTGGCAAGTTGTCTCAAATTGAATAAAATGTTCCCTGTAAAAAAGCACTAATAATAAATTTTACATTTTAAACGACTAAGGTTAGGAATAGAGCTAAGGTAAAAAAAAATAGTTCCATAAAAAACCCCGTTATAATAATGATAATAATAATAATAAAATTATTATAACAAAGTATAACTCTTTGGCCCTGATATACAGTCATGGTCGAAAGTGTTGGCACCCTTGAAATTGTTCCAGAAAATGAAGTATTTCTCCCAGAAAATTATTGCAATTACTCATGTTTTGTTATACAAATCTTTATTTCATTTATGTGTATTGAAACAACACAAAAAAAAGAATAAAAGGCAAATTGGACATAATTTCACACAAAACCCTAAAAATGGGCCAGACAAAATTAGTAACATAGCTTTTAAGGTTGAAGGAAGACTAAGTCCATCTAGTTCAACCCATAGCCTAACATGTTGATCCAGAGGGAGGCAAAAAAAAAAACATGTGGCAAACACTAAGCTCCACATTAGGGAAAAAAATTCCTTCCCGACTCCATACGACCATCAGACTAGTTCCCTGGATCAACGCCCTATCAAGGAATCTAATATATATAACCTGTAATATTATACTTTTTAAGAAAGGCATCCAGGCTCTTCTTAAATGTTAGTAGTGAATCACTCATTACAATATCATGTGGCAGAGAGTTCCATAGTCTCACTGCTCTTACAGGAAAGAATCCCCGTCTATGATTATGATTAAACCTTCCTTCCTCCAGACGTAGAAGATGCCCCCTTGTCCCCGTCTCTGGCCTCAGAGTGAAAAGATCAGTAGACATGTCTTTGTACTGTCCCCTCATATACTTGTACATAGTAATAAGATCACCCCTAAGCCTTCGTTTTTCCACAGTAAATAACCCCAAGTGTAATAACCTGTCTTGGTATTGCAGACCCCCCAGTCCTCTAATAACCTTGGTCGCTCTTCTCTGCACCCTCTCTAGTTAGCTATGTCTTTCTTATATACCGGAGACCTGAACTGTACACAGTATTCTAAGTGTGGTCACACTAGTGACTTATATAGAGGTAAAATTATGTTCTCCTCATGAACATCTATGCCTCTTTTAATGCATCCCATTATTTTATTTGCTTTTGCAGCAGCTGCCTGACACTGGCCACTAAACGTGAGCTTGTCGTCCACCCAGGTCTTTTTCAGTGACAGTTTTGCCCAGTGTTTTACAATTAAGCATATAATTATACATTTTATTTCCTCTGCCCAAGTGCATTATCTTACATTTATCCCCATTAAAGCTCATTTGCCATATATCAGCCCAAGCTTCAAGTTTACATAGATCCTCCTGTAATATAAAATTGTCCTCCTCTGTATTGATTACCCTGCAGAGTTTAGTGTGATCTGCAAATATTGAAATATTACTCTGTATGCACCCTACAAGGTCATTAATAAATATGTTAAAAAGAAGGGGGCCCAATACTGACCCCTGTGGTACCCCACTGTTAACTGAGACACAGTCTGAGTGTTTTCCATTAATAACCACCCTTTGTTTCCTATCACTGAGCCAATTCTTAACCCACATACATATATTTTCCCCTATCCCCATTGTTCTCATTTTATGTATCAACCTTTTGTGTGGAACCGTAACAAAAGCTTTTGAAAAGTCAATATACACAACATCCACTACATTTCCTTCATCCAGTCTGGAACTTGCCTCCTCATAAAAACTGATCAGATTAGTTTGACAGGAACGGTCCCTCGTAAACCCATGTTGATATTGGGTCATTAGGTTATTCTTCTTCAGATACTCTAGTATAGCATCTCTTAGGAAACCCTCCAGGATTTTACCCACAGTAGAGGTTAAGCTTACTGGCCTATAATTTCCAAGTTCAGTTTTTGTCCCCTTTTTGAATATTGGCACCACATTTGCTATACGCCAATCTTGTGGTACAGACCCTGTTATTATGGAATCTTTAAAGATTAAAAATAATGGTCTATCTATGACGTTACTTAATTCCTGCAGTACTCGCAGGTGTATCCCATCTGGGCCCGGGGATTTGTCAATTTTAGTGATTTTTAGACGCCGCGGTACTTCCTGCTGGGTTAAGCAAATGACATTTAATGGAGAATTTTTGTTATCACTAATCATGTTTTCTGTCATGTGATTTTCTTGTGTAAATACGGTTGAAAAAAAATCATTTAGCATATTGGCTTTTTCCTCATCCTCATCCACCATTTCACCCAGACTATTTTTAAGGGGGCCAACACTATCATTTTTTAGTTTTTTACTGGGATTTTTTTTACTTTCTCTGACAATGAGTCTCTCTGCCTCAATCTTTGCTGCCTTGATTTTGTTTTTACAGAATTTATTTAATTTTCTGTATTTATTTAATGCCTCATCACTACCTACTTGGTTTAGTTCTCTAAATGCTTTTTTTGTCATTTATTGCGCCCCTTACAGCTCTATTTAGCCATAGTGGTTTCCTCCTATTTCTAGCATGTTTATTCCCATAGGGTGTATATTGTGCTCAGGTCCTATTCAGGATACTAGTAAATGTCTCCCATTTGCTTTGTGTAGTTTTATGTCTTAGGATATCGTCCCAGTTTATTGCACTAAGATCATCTCTCAACCGTTGGAAATTTGCCTTCCTGAAGTTTAGTGTCCTTGTAACCCCTCTACTACACATCTTATTAAAGGTTTCAAGAAAACTTATTATTTTGCGATCACTATTACCCAAGTGACCCCCAACTCGTATATTTGATATGCGGTCTGGCCTATTGGTTAATATTAGGTCTAGCAGTGCCCCCCTTCTTGTTGGGTCTTGAATCAGTTGTGAAAGGTAATTGTCTCTCATAGTTGGCACCCTCAACTTAATATTTGATTGTACACCCTTTGGAATAAATAACTGCAATCAATCGCTTCCTATAACCATCAACAATCTTCTTACACAACTCAACTGGAATTTTGGACCACTCTTCTGTTGCAAAAGGCTCCAGGTCTCTCATATATGAAGGGTGCCTTCTCCCAACAGCAATTTTTAGATCTCTCCACAGGTGCTCAATGGAATTTAGATCCGGACTCATTGCTGGCCACTTCAGAACTCTCCTTCACTTTGTTTCCATCCATTTCTGGGTGTTTCTTGAAATATGTTTGGGGTCATTGTCCTGCTGGAAGAGCCATGACCTAAGACATAAACCCGGCTTTCTGATATTGCGTACTACATTGTGACCTTAAATCCTTTCGTAATCTTCAGATTTCCTAATTCCTTGCATAGAGTCAAGGCACCCAGTGCCAGAGGCAGCAAAACACCCCTAAAACATCTTTGAAACGCTACCTTATTTGACTGTAGGTACTGTGTTTGTAGGCCTCATTCCATTTTCAGTAAACAGTAGAATGATGTGCTTTATCAAAAAACTCTATTTTGGTCTCATCTGTCCACAAGACGCTTTCCAAGAAGGATTTTGGCTTACTCATATACATTTTGGCAAATTGCTGTCTAGCTTTCTTATGTCTGCGTGTCTGCAGTGGGGTCCTCCTGGGTCTCCTGCCATAGCGTTTCATTTCATTCAAATGTTGACGGATAGTTCTCGCTGACACTGATGTACCCTGAGCCTGCAGAACAGCTTGAATTTCCTTGGAACTTGATTGGGGCTGCTTATCCACCATACGGAGTATTTGCAACCTTTCATCATTTTTTCTCTGCTGTCCACGTCCAGGGAGATTAGCTACAGTGCCATGGGTTGTAAACTTCTTGATTATGTTGCACACCATGGACAAAGGAACATCAAGATCTCTGGAAATGTACTTGTAACCTTGAGATTGTTGATATTGTTCAACAATTTTGGATCTCAAGTTCTCGGACAGTTTTCTTTTCCTCTTTCTGTTCTCCATGCTTAGCGTGACTCACAGGCACACAATGCAAAGATTGAGTTAACTTCTCCCCTTTATTTCTGGTTTCAGGTGGGATTTTCATATTGACCACAACTGTTACTTGCCACAGGTGAGTTTGAACAAGCATCACATGCTTGAAACAAAGTTGTTTAGCCACAATTTTTGAAAGGTATCAACAATTTTGTCCAGCCCATTCTTGGGGTTGTGTGAAATTATGTCCAATTTGTATTTTTTTCTCTTGTTTTTCTGCGGTTCCAATGCACACAGAGGAAATACACTTGTGTATAACAAAACATGTGTAATTGCTATCATTTTTGGAAGAAATACTTCATTTTCTGGAACAATTTGAAGGGTGCCAACACTTTCAGCCATGACAGGATACATAATCTGTCAAGATGGGATTGCATGTGTAAGGGGAAATGGTCAGAACTCAGGAGGAATAGTAGCTATTGAAGTGGAGATAAAAGAAGAACTGTTTGGACTGCAATATGTTTGTTACTATATTTTGGCCAGGTTTTAGTATTAAATTTATCTTAGATGAACACTCCTGTCATGAATGTGCCACATTTTGCTGGGACCTGTGGTACATCTGAGATTTGAAGATTGCAGCGATTAGCTGAACCCAGGTCCGTCCTCTTTAAATCTTCATGGTCATTCATGAGTTAACAGGTCCCTTGTGGCATGGAAAGGGTTTAGAGCTCCTCGTGGTATATTGGCTATGCTGCTTATTGGAATCATACCCTTCCATTATGTAAACCTGTGTCTGGCTTCCCTCCATGCAAGCAATAAACTCTTCATTCTGTTCCTAGCTGCATTGGAGATGGTGTTCTGGAGAGTCGCTCTTGTCGTTTTGAAATTATTGTATGCGGTTTGTTGTGAATGCCTCTTCCTTTCCCTTTTTGGCTTTCTTTCGTGCTGCTTTTCTGCCTCATTACTGTGCTTCCATCTTTCCTTTTTATTTTATCATGTGTTCCTGTCGCTTTATTGTGCCTTGGTTTTCCCTTACCTGTCCAGCCGCTGTTAACCCCTTTTACTCCTGCCCCTTTCTTTCATGGGGGGAGGGTGGGAGCTGCGTAGGTTTTTGTAGCAGCACAGAGAGGTACGAGAATTAGGCATCTCCACCTTTAGGAGTAACGCCAGGGTTAGGGATAGACTAGGGCTTCCCTAGATTAGGGATAGTAAAGGATCCCTCTTCTACGGTCACAGCATGTCAACTCCAGACAAAATTGATATATATTAGTATGTTTAGCGATCACGTGATCGCAGGTTAACCCCTTTACCCCCAAAGGTGGTTTGCACGTTAATGACCAGGCCAATTTTTACAATTCTAACCACTGTCACTTTATGATGTAATAGCTCTTGAATGCTTCAACGGATCCCAATGAATCTGAGATTGTTTTTTCATGACATATTGCACTTCATGATAGTGGTAAAATTTCTTCGATATCACTTGTGTTTATTTGTGAAAAAAAATCAGAAATTTTGCAATTTTCAAAATTTTAATTTCATGCCCTTAAATCAGAGAGATACGTCACACAAAATAGTTAATAAATAACATTTCCCACATGTCTACTTTATATCAGCACAATTTTGGAAGCAATTTTTTTTTGTTTGTTTGTTATAAGGGTTAAAAGTTGACCAGCGATTTCTCATTTTTCCAACAAAATTTCCAAAACCATTTTTTTAGGGACCACATCACATTTGAAGTGACTTTAAGGGGCCTTTATGACAGAAAATACCCAAAAGTGTCACCATTCTAAAAAGGGAAGGAGTATCATTTGACTTTTTGAATGTAGAATTAGCTTGAATAATTAGCAGACACTATGTTGCAGACAATATGCCTAAACAGTGGAAACGCCCAACAGGTGACATCATTTTGGAAACTAGACCCCTCAAGGAACTTGTATAGATGTGTAGTAAGCACCTTGGACCCCCAAGTGCTTCACAGAAGTTTATAACATTGAGCCGTAAATATGAAATTTTCACATTTTTCCCCAAAAAATGTTTTTCAGCCTACAATATTGCATTTTCATAAGAGTAACAGGAGAAATTTCACCATGCAATTTGTTGTGCAATTTCTCCTGAGTAAGCCGATACCCCATATGTGAGGGAAAACCACTGTTTGGGCGCACGGCAGGGTTCGGAAGGGAAGGAGCGCCATTTGACTTTTTGAATGTAAAATTTGCTTGAATTACACTGGTCAACACAAAAAAATCAACAGCAAAGGTAATATGTCTGTTTTATGGAGTTTGATATGCTGTTTCCAAAAATATGCTTAGTTTTGCTCTATCACATAAAGTTTCTGATATAGAAGCATTTTTGTTATTACGTTATTTCTACATTTTCAATGTATGTGGTTTTTCTATGTTATTCCCATTTCTTTGCTTGTTGTACTTAATTCTGAATTTTCTTACAGGGACAACATCAGTAAAGTTTTTAGTGAGTTTTATGGGAAGGAGTATTGACAGTGCAGTCAACCAATGACTGCTTCTCGGAAAGTCACATGTTATGGGGAGGAGCTAACTGTTATGAGGTGGTAAGATTTGAGTCAGTCAGAAAAGGATGGTGATGGCAGCAAGGACTGGTATGTGAGACTGTGACAGGAGACCGGCCTCTACAGGCCTCTTACACTGAAGTGTAACGGAGTGAGGGTCTCCACAGAAAGAGAACCTGAAATCAGCCAATATCACACGGAGAAACTGCCTGTCTGCAAGTGTTCATCTGTAAGGAATAGGCTGACCCGTTTACCTCACACCTGTATATAGTTATCAACCAGATTACCTACAGTGAAATCAGTTCTAAATACAAGCTGCCTCTGTCATCTCTTGGGAAATATCTACATACCGGCTCATCACATTTTTTTTGTTTGTCACCACCATTGAACTGAACTTACTCTACTGTTTGATCTGATTTAAAGGAGAAAAATGCCCTGACAGTATATTAGGCATCTGGACAGATGCTGCTCTGTGTGTGGTTCTTTTACACCAAAAGGCCAAGTACGTTCAATCACTCATGATATTAAAATGATGTACCAGATGTACTTTAACTGTCTACTTGGTGATCAAGACAAAAGCTGGGCCCCTCATGTGATATGCTCAAGTTGTTCAAATGGTCTTCGTGACTGGTTGAATATGAGGAAAGTGGCTATGCCATTTGTTGTTCCCATGATTTGGAGAGAACCCAAAAATCATTGTGATGACTGCTACTTTTGTTTTGTCAAACTGAATGGCTTTTCTACAAGAACAAACATGAGATTAATTACCCTAAACTTGAATCTGCGATTAGGCCAGTTCCACGTGATGATACCTTGTCAGTTCCTGCACCACCGTTGTCTGGATTGGATGAACTTGAAGTAGAATATGGAGCTGAAGCTACTAGCAAAGGCATGGAGACCTCAAGTCAAGATGAGTATGTACCTGATGGAGCAGTCGAGCAGCCAGAACGCTTTACTTAACATGAATTAAATGATCTCATCAGAGACCTGTCACTGTCAAAAGATAAAGTTGAACTTCTTGCATCTAGTTTGAAACAGAAGAATCTTCTTCACGATGATGTCATAGTGTGTTATTACCGAAATAGAAACAACAGTGTAACACAATTTTTCACAGTTGATGGACCAATGGTGTACTGTAACAATGTGAATGGCCTCTTTGAAGAACTGAATCAAGAGTATTTTGTTGCAGATTGCCGATTGTTTATTGACTCATCCCAGAGTAGTTTGAAAGCAGTGTTGCTTCACAATGGAAATATGAAACCATCATTCCCTATTGCTCACTCATGTCATCTAAAGGAAAGTTATAAAAATCTGTCAGTTGTTTTGGATTCTATACAATATACGGTAAGCATCATCAATGGAATATCAGTGGAGATTTGAAAGTGATTGGTTTGCTAATGGGAATGCAAGGATGTTTCACAAAATATTGTTGCTTCTTGTGTTTATGGGACAGTAGAAAACAGTAGAGCATTATGTTCGATGTGATTGGAGACAGAGAAACATCTATGCTCCAGGTAGTCACAATGTACAGAATAATCCTTTAGTTGCTCCAACAAAAATCTTTCTTCCTCCACTACACATATAGTTGGGATTGATTAAAAACTTTGTGAAAGCCATGGCAAAGACAAATTCACAAGGGTTCCAGTACATTTCACGGAAATTCTCCAGCATTTCACCAGCAAAACTGAAGGAAGGGGTATTTGTTGGTCCTCCCATCAGAGATCTTATGAGAGATGATGTGTTTGAAGGAACGCTAAATGAAAAGGAATTGAGAGCTTGGAAAAGCATCAAGTGGATCTGTGAAAACTTCTTAGGAAAAAATAAATCTCCAGAATATGTTGAAGGGGTTGAGGAACTGCTAAATGCATACCAGTGTCTTGGATGTCGCATGTCTCTGAAAATGCACTTTTTGCATTCACATCTAGATTTCTTCCCTCCAAATCCTGGGGATGTAAGCGATGAGCAAGGTGAGCGGTTTCACCAGGACATTAAAGTAATGGAAGACCTCTACCAAGGTTTTTGGAATGACTCAATGATTGCAGATTACTGTAGGATGTTATATAGGGACAACCCTGAAAAACCGTATCAACGACAGTCTAATGTCAAGCACTTTAAATTTTTGCTCATATTTTGGTTTCTATTTTGCATGTGAAATTATTTTGGTTAAATAAAAACTGTTTTGTAAGGTCAAGCACTTTTTTCTTATATGTATATTACTGTTTTCTTAATGTCGCCAGTATATTTCATATACCTTATAATAATGATGCTGCTCCATGGAAACTATACCTGCTACAGAAAAACTATATACATTTTTGAAATCATAGCAAAAAAATGATTCAGAAAAGTACAAGGTCAACTGCAATGATTACAAAAAATATTAAAATATTTTTTTGCAGACCTGTGTAATTAGCGGACGCCATATCACGTTTGAGGAGCCTCTGATGTACCTAAACAGTGGAAACTGCCACCAACTGACCCCATTTTGGAAACTAGACCCCTCAAGGAATTTATCTTGATCTGTGGCGAGCACCCTGAACCCCTAGGTGCTTCACAGAAATTTATAACGTAGAGCTGTGAAAATAAAAAAATCTAACTTTTTCCACAAAAATTATCTTTTAGCCTCAATTTTTTATTTTCACAAGGGTAAGAGAAGAAAATTGACCCCAAAAACTGTTGTGCAATTTCTCTTGAGTACGCAGATACCCAATATGTGAGGAAAAACACTCTTTGGGCAGCCCGGCAGGGTTCATAAGGGAAGGAGCACTGTGTGACTTTTTGAACGCAAAATTGTCTGGAATCGAGAAGGTACGCCATGTCGCGTTTGGAGAGCCTCTGATGCACCTAAACAGTGGAAACTCCACACAAGTGACCCTTTTTGGAAATAAGACCCCCTCAAGGATTTTATCAAGGTGTATAGTGAACATTTTGAACCCAGAGATGCGACACAGAATTTGACAACATTAGGTCATCATATTGAATAAGTTTTCATTAGTATTGCTATTTGAGTTTGCATCGGGTATTCACCAAGTATGTTTCACGGTTGTTAGATACCCAAAAAAAGCATGCGGTGATCGCCCGTGCATGACAGGCAATCCCCGCTTGTTTTTTTGGCTGTATAACAGCCACGAAAGATATGGGGTGGAGACTCTAGCATGTCCCTCGAGCACCCGTGATACTCAGTGCATAACCGAGCACCTGATGCAAACTCAAGTATCGAGGACTTGCGCTCAACAATACAGTGCCTACAAGTAGTATTTAACCCCCTGCAGATTTAGCTGGTTGACACATGCGGAATTAACTTGGCATTGTGACATTTGCACTGTAGATCAGCCTGGAAGTGGGAAATGCACTGCAGCAAATTTTTTTTTTTTTTTTTAAACGTAAAAAGTTAATTCAGAGTGTCATTTATTATTCAACCCCTCAAACCACAAGAATTCAGTTTGGTCCCCCTAAAGTATTAAGAAGTAGTTCAGGCACCAAGAATAATGAGCTTCACATGTGTGGATTAAAGATCTCTTTTGCCAGCCTTTTCTGACTATTTAAAACCCTCCCCAAACTTGTGAACAGCACTCAGACATGGTCAACATGGGAAAGACAAAGGAGCATTCCAAGGCCATCAGAGACAAGATTGTGGAGGGTCACAAGGCTGGCAAGGGGTACAAAACCCTTTCCAAGGAGTTGGGCCTACCTGTCTCCACTGTTGGGAGCATCATCCGTAAGTGGAAGGCTTATGGAACTACTGTTAGCCTTCCACGGCCAGGACAGCCTTTGAAAGTGTCCTCCCGTGCCGAGGCCAGGCTTGTCCGAAGAGTCAAGGCTAACCCAAGGACAACAAGGAAGGAGCTCTGGGAAGATCTCATGGCAGTGGGGACATTGGTTTCAGTCAATACCATAAGTAACGTACTCCACCGCAATGGTCTCCGTTCCAGATGAGCCCGTAAGGTACCTTTACTTTCAAAGCGTCATGTCAAGGCTCGTCTACAGTTTGCTCATGATCACTTGGAGGACTCTGAGACAGACTGGTTCAAGGTTCTATGGTCTGATGAGACCAAGATCGAGATCTTTGGTGCCAACCACACACGTGACGTTTGGAGACTGGATGGCACTGCATACGACCCCAAGAATACCATCCCTACAGTCAAGCATGGTGGTGGCAGCATCATGCTGTGGGGCTGTTTCTCTGCCAAGGGGCCTGGCCATCTGATCCGCATCCATGGGAAGATGGATAGCACGGCCTACCTGGAGTTTTTGGCCAAGAACCTCCGCTCCTCCATCAAGGATCTTAAGATGGGTCGTAATTTCATCTTCCAACAAGACAACGACCCAAAGCACACAGCCAAGAAAACCAAGGCCTGGTTCAATAGGGAAAAAGTCAAGGTGTTGGAGTGGCCTAGTCAGTCTCCTGACCTCAACCCAATTGAAAACTTGTGGAAGGAGCACAAGAATAAAGTCCACATGAGACACCCAAAGAACCTAGATAACTTGGAGAAGATCTGCATGGAGGAGTGGGCCAAGATAACTCCACAGACCTGTGCCGGCCTGATCAGGTCTTATAAAAGACGATTATTAGCTGTAATTGCAAACAAGGGTTATTCCACAAAATATTAAACATAGGGGTTGTATAATAATTGACCCACACTTTTATGTTTAAAATTTAATAAAATTCAACTGAGCAACATAACTTTTTGGTTTGTAAGATTTATGCTTCTGTTCATAAAACCTACTCTCGTTTGCAGTTTGAAGGCTCTAACTTATTTGCATCTTATGAAACCAGCTAAATCTGCAGGGGGTTGAATACTACTTGTAGGCACTGTAGTTGCCATATCGTCATCATTTTGTTTTTCTTTGCTTTTAAAAAAATCCCAACCCTAACAACCTTAACCCCAACCCTAATACAACCCTAACCCTAACATAACCCTAACCCTAACCGTAACCCTAACCGTAACTGTAACCTTAACCATAACCCTAACTGTTTCCCAAAGCCTAGAACAACCCTAACCCTAGTACAACCCTAGCACAACCCTAACCCTAGCACAACCCTAACCCTAGTACAACCTTAACCCTAGCACAACCCTAACCTTAGCAAAACGCTAACCCTAGCACAACTCTAGCCCTAGCACAACCCTAGCCCTAGCACGACCCTAACACTAGCCCCAGCATAACCCTAACCCTAGCATAACCCTATCCCTAGAGTTTATTTTTTAATGTCGTTCCTTGTGCAGTATAAGTAATTAGACAACTTTATTTTTCTGGTCAGTGCGATTACAGCAATACCAGATTCATATCGCATTTTTATGTTTGGTAGCTGTCACACACTAAAAGATGCTTTTTTTTTTCAAAGACTAGTTTTTGCAATCATTTTTCCATATTTCGGCAACAGAGTCATGTAAAGGCTTGCTTTTTTGCTAGACAAGTTGACGTTTTTATTGGTACTATTTTCGGACAAATTACATTTTTTGATCGCTTTCTATTCTGATTTTTGGGAGGCAGACTAAACAAAAAACAACAATTCAGGAATTGGTTTTTTTTTTCATGCCATTCCACGTGTGGTAAAATTGATAAGGCAGCTTTATTCTTCAGGTCAGTAAGTTTACAGCGATACTAAATATATATAGTTTTTTATGTTTTGGCGCTTTTACACAATAAAAACTATTTTATAGAAAAAATATATTTTTGCATTGCTTTGTTCTGAGAGCTATAACTTTTTTATTTTTCGGCTGATGGAGCTGTATGGCGGGTTGTTTTTTGTTGGACAAGATGACGTTTTCAGCGGCACCATTTTTATTTACATTCGTCTTTTTGATCGCGTTTTATTCCATTTTTTGTTTGGTGGTATGATGATAAAGCATAATTTTTTGCTTGTTTTTTTTACCGTGTTTACTAAAGGGGTTAACTGGTGGGACAGTTTTATAGGTTAGGTCGGTCCGGACCAGGAGATACCAAACGTGTACTTTTATTGTTTTTTTTTCCATAATAATATTTATTTATGGGTACAGTGCATTTTAATTTTTTTGGATTATTTTTTCATTTTTTTTAAAATATTTTTACAATTTTTTTTATTTTTTTTTCACTTTCTGACACTTTTTTGAACTTTTACACTTTGTCCCACTATGGGACTTTCATTTTTTGCAGGCTGATCGCATGCATAGCATAGAGATGCAGCAGGGGTGCACATCACTTTTAAAATGCACCTGATTCATTAAGAAGGCCTATATTTTTCTGAATGATGTTCCACTGATATTCTTGCTACATCATGGGTCTTGTTGAATCGTTCTTGATGAATTGGTGCCCATATTTTTTAAGATAATGTTCCATTATTATTACTTCTACATCATGGGGAATACAATAATAAAATCCTATTACATCGTAGGATACCCTAGTATTAAGATCATTTTGATCTAAATCAAAAAATGTCTTCAAGACCTACTGTATTTGATATCTTTCAGGATCCCCAAAGTTCGTTGTTTAAAGATTCATTCATAGAATTTATGTCTGGCACAATTAATTTTAATTCAGGAAGGAATTTATCTTTATACGATTTTGGCAATCTATGCAATATTAGAGAGAAGGCCCCCATGCGCACATAGACTAACATCGGCTGAATCTGCAACGGGTTCTGCCACCAGTCTATTGTATATTGGAGCACTGGCTGACTGATCGTTGAGGTAGATGTTGATCAGACATGTCAAATTTCAGACTGCTGATTGCATTATTCTCCCAGGAATAAGTTGTGTGCTCTGTTGTGCCTATCTATCTGTATCATCACAGTCAAAGCCCAACAACGCATACGCTTGAATCCAGATTTCTAGGGTTTATGATGTAAGCCCCGATGAAGCTAATGAAGTGAGGGTAAAATGCCATAGAAACATAAAATAAATTTAATGTCCAATAGTGCTCTGAATAAATCAAAATCGGATGAAGTGACAAAGTTACAGTAGCACTATACAAAGGATCTTGTGCAAAAGTACCTTTACATCTTTTAGACAGTCTTTCAAATATTTTATTTTCTACTTTAATTGTCAATGTTTTTTTTTACATACTTGTCTTCATTCTTGTTCTTATGTCACCATTTCCTCCCTCCTCTGTGTCATAGCTTTTTACCTTGAATCTATGTCACCTGGCAAGTAGAAGACTTATTTCTAATGTTTGATCCAATTTAAAATAGCCTAATTCGTCTGAAGTTTTTGTTTCTGACGAGGTAAAACTTACAACTTTTTCTTAAAAAATGTTTCTGTTGTTTTCCTATATTTTCAAAATGGATTTATTTTTGTTTTATTTGTATTAAATTTCCAGTTGTAAACTGCATCATCATAAGTTTCCAAATCTCTTTCATATTTAGATTTATTAATTTCCATCATCATACGTTCTCATTTAGAGAGTTAACTTAGAGAATAATTCCATTATTTTATTACTATTATTATTATCATTATTACTGAATATTATAGCACCATTTGTTCCATTGCACTTTACATGTAATTTTATTCGGAAATTTTCAAAGTTCGACATGTGTGAAAAGCTGTATGTTGATGTTTTGATACCATCTAGGATGTGCCCATTTTGTGCCTTTAGGAGAAAGCTATTTTTTTTTTCATTTATTTATTGTCACATTCCAGGAGTCATAGTACTGTATTTTTATCTTTTCATTGACGTAGCTCTGTGAGGGCTTGTTTTTTTCTGCATGAGTTGTATTACTGGAAGCATTTTATGGTAATACCCAACTTTTTAAACTCTTTATAGGGAGAAATAGAAAACAAATCAGCAGTTTTGCTGTTGTTTTTTTGATGTTTTATATTTTCCGCTATTCACATGCTACACAAATAAAGTGTTAACCAAAGATGAGCGGATCACTTCTCACAACTCTGTTCCAGGGTCCAGGCCCGTGATCTGGCCATAGACTGGAACCGCATGAATTTCTTGAGCTTCCAGGTTTCCCTGCATAGCGTTTGATTCAACAAGATGCCACTGTCTAGATTGTAGGTGAAAGGTGAAGTTTGCCAGTAGCATAGCAGGCATTTATGACAGTGTGAGAGTTAACTACACTGTGTGCAGAATTATTAGACAAATGAGTATTTTGATCACATGATACTTTTTATACATGTTGTCCTACTCCAAGCTGCATAGGCTTGAGAGCCAACTATCAATTAAGTAAATCTGATTACAGACATCAACACTAGAGATGAGCGTTGTTCGAATCGAACTGTTCACCAATCTCAAATTCGAACTGTTTTGGGCGGTGTTCGAGCCGTTCGGCGAACACGAACAATTTGAAAAAAATTCGGCTGTTCGAGGTTATGTTCGTTAACTGTTCGTGCACCAAAATCATAACTGGATTTTTTCTCAGTAATGCTGAAAATTAATGTTAATACGCAGTTTGAGTGTACAGCGGGGTGGGGGAAGGGGCAGGGGATGGATCTCTGCAGGAATAATGAAGACCTCCATTTTTTTTTCTCTTTCCCGCATTTACAGTGGGGAGGTGCAATCTGTCAGCCTATCAGCAGCGCACACACGGAGCGAACTGCTTTTTTTCACACAAGCAAGGGCATGTGTCATTGGCAGTATATGTCACATGTCCTTACCCTATAAGACCCAGCCATTTTCTCCGTCGCCACCATTTTCTCACTGCTGCAGCTGTGTGTTAGACGGCACCACTGTAGCTGTGTGCGCTATACTTTGTTAATTTCAAGCCAATTTTCGCACAAATCTACAGACAGCTTGGGAGTAGGGAAGAGTTGTGATTGCAGTCCTTTTAAGGACTAGGTTACATCATTTCATATGACTTTTATCAGGCAGGTCTGTGCTCTTAAATAGATAGGTTGGGAGTAAAGACTAATTGTAATTGCAGTCCTTTTCAGGGCTAGGTTACATCAGTTCCTATCACTTTTTGCCAGGCAGGTCTGTTTTAGTGCTGTGCAAGTTTTTTTCACAGCATTTGGCTAAATCTAGCAAAGCAAATCATTTTTGGCCTATTGCAGAGTGTGTTAGTCAGTGGAGTAGCCTATCTGTGTTGCAAGCTACACCACCTGGGTATAGAATACATTTTTTTTTACTGCACCTAGTGAAGTAAAACCTTTTGGGCATAGCATCATTCTATTAGTCCATCTATACTAACCTCCACCAGGTTGCAAATTCAATATAATATTTTTCTGCATCGAGCTCTGAAAAAATATTTAGGCTTCTAGCAGTGTGTGGGACTTGTTCTATTAGTCCATCTATACTGACCTCCATCAGGTTGCAAATTCAATATAATTTTTTTCTGCATCTAGCTCTGAAAAAATATTTAGGCTTCTAGCAGTGTGTGGGACTTGTTCTATTAGTCCATCTATACTGACCTCCATCAGGTTGCAAATTCAATATAATTTTTTTCTGCATCTAGCTCTGAAAAAATATTTAGGCTTCTAGCAGTGTGTGGGACTTGGTCTATTAGTCCATCTATACTAACCTCCACCAGGCTGCAAATTAAAAATAATTTTTATCTGCATCTAGCTCTGAAAAAATATTTAGGCTTCTAGCAGTGTGTGGGACTTGTTCTATTAGTCCATCTATACTGACCTCCATCAGGTTGCAAATTCAATATAATTTTTCTCTGCATCTAGTTCTGAAAAAATATTTAGGCTTCTAGCAGTGTGTGGGACTTGGTCTATTAGTCCATCTATACTAACCTCCACCAGGTTGCAAATTAAAAATAATTTTTATCTGCATCTAGCTCTGAAAAAATATTTAGGCTTCTAGCAGTGTGTGGGACTTGGTCTATTAGTCCATCTATACTGACCTCCATCAGGTTGCAAATTCAATATAATTTTTTTCTGCATCTAGCTCTGAAAAAATATTTCAGCTTCTAGCAGTGTGTGGGACTTGTTCTATTAGTCCATCTATACTGACCTCCATCAGGTTGCAAATTCAATATAATTTTTTTCTGCATCTAGCTCTGAAAAAATATTTCAGCTTCTAGCAGTGTGTGGGACTTGTTCTATTAGTCCATCTATACTGACCTCCATCAGGTTGCAAATTCAATATAATTTTTATCTGCATCTAGCTCTGAAAAAATATTTAGGCTACTAGCAGTGTGGGGGACTTGGTCTATTAGTCCATCTATACTAACCTCCACCAGGTTGCAAATTAAAAATAATTTTTATCTGCATCTAGCTCTGAAAAAATATTTGGCTTGTAGCAGTGTGTGGTACTCATTGTATTAGGCCATCTATACCAAGCTCCACCAGCTTTGAAATTAATAATAATTTTTAGCTGCATCTAGCCCTGAAAATAATTTTTCTTCCCAATAGTGGTAGCAATAGAAATATGGGGCGTGCGCCTGGCTAACAAAAATATATGCTTCATAACAAAAAACACCAGCCTAGAGCATTGCATTAATAAGATGGCATCATCGTCTCTCCCAGTGCTAGGCCTACTCCGCCGGCTAGCATTCCTGTGCCTAAAACACAATGTATGGGTCCGCGCTAGCCACTATGCTGAGGGGTCTAAAGCTGCTGCTAACGCTTTATAACAATTCAATTGGCAGATTTTCACAGAGCTCTTCCCCAACGCCCACCCATCGGGCAACAGTTGCCCACCCTCCCTATGGGATCTAGTGGCGAATAGTTGATGCCATTAATCAGAGAGTCAGTTGCCCCGTCGACGTGGCAAGCATACGGTAAGGCATGGGAAGAGTGGACACGACTAGTAGCAGGCAGACGGGTTGGCCAATGTGAACAAGCCAGATCACAAGTCACCATAGAATTTCTCCACCACCTAATGATGAGGGGCATATCAGGGGCGTCAGCGCAGCGGTGTCTGACCGGAGTAGCATTTCAATTCCAACTACTGATTTGGGGAGATGTGACAAAGATTCATCATCAGACAATCCATAAAAGGGTGGAAAAGGGGTCAGCCAAGTCAGGAGTGTAGACGTCCCGTCCCGTGTCACTAAAACTGATTTCTCACATCATATCCCTAACACCATTAACATGACACTCACAATTTGAAGCAACACTACTGTCTACTGCATTTGTGATCGCCTTCTTCGGGGCGCTATGCATAAGCGAATTAGTCCCTCAATCCAAAATTACCACCAGTGGAGGCTTATTACACCAGGACGTAGTCATAGCAAATAATGCAATACGTCTACGCATACGCCAATCGAAAACGGTTCCAGCTGGCAGGGGCACTTGGGTAATTCTACTACCCACAAACGGTACACTGAGTCGGGTAACAATAGTAAAAACATATCTAACCATCAGATCACAAAGTAATTTCTTCCTATCACACATTGATGGAACGCCATTATCAAGATACCAGTTTCAAGCTATATTTAATAAATGCATAACATCGGCAGGGAACCACCCAAAAGATTACGAGACACACTCATTCCGCATAGGCGCGGCCACGGAAGCAGCAGGAGCAGGACTGTCAGAAACGGAAGTTCAGAGGATAGGGCGATGGCGATCCACATGTTTGGCGAGATACATAAGACCGGACTTGTTATCCTAACGTGGTTTGTTTCTTTTACAGGTGACGCTAAGCCAACAGTGTGGGTGATAGGCCACTCGTATATATATTGGGCAGAAAAAAGGGCGAAAGTCCGCCCAGGCGGGAGGAAATTAGAGTTTCATAACACATATTTCAACTGGAGAGGTATTAGAGGCCTGCTATGGCCACAGGTACTAATGGAGGTAATCAAGGTAGGGAGAGAGGCAAGAGGTCTGGTCATCTTAGTTATACAGGCCGGGGGAAACAACCTAGGTCATCACAAGAGCGTATAACTAATGGCAATAATGAAACTAGACACTGAGTGCTTCAGAGAATTTTTCACAAAACTAGCTATAGTTTGGTCAGAGATTATGTCGATAGCGGTATGGCAAGGTGCGCGAGACATCAAGGCCATCGAACGGACAAGGCGGGTAATAAATATTCGGATGGCAAAATTTAGAAGAGACAGAGGCGGTGTAGTGATATGACACCGACAACTGGAAGGAGATAAAGCAGGCCTCATACGGCCCGACAGTGTTCACTTACTGGATATTGGACTGGACATATTCCTGTCAGGACTCCAGGACGGAGTGGAACAAGCGTTAAGAGTGATGGGTGGGGGTCAGAGTCCTGCATACGAGTACGCAGGATCCTCTGTGGCCTATAAATAGAAAGGACATGTTGGAGAGTTACACTTGTTGGCCAACTTGCCAGAGTGGAGACCCAGGGCATGCTGCAACAAGCTAAATTATTTTAGAAATAAAATGCCTTTCTAATGGAATGAGTATAAAGAGTTAATAAAGCTGTGACCGATCCTCACCCATCCAGTTGTAAGAGTTACATTATTGTATTGTCAAGGAAAGGGGGGCAGTAGGGGGGCTGAGCATCTGGGTTTGGTTGGGGGTCCCCACAGTCTGCCTAGTCTAGATGCATTTAAAAATTCTTATTAGATACACAGGCGGTGCAGCTTGCTTCGCAGCTGGGCTACTACGCCCAAAGTATTGCCTAGGCTAGATGCAGTTAAAAATTCTACGCTGACTAGCAGACACTGAAGCTTTGGAGCAGACCTCTGAGTAAACAGCTCTTCAGACTCAACCATCTGTGTTACCCCAAGCCATAGTGTATGTAGTTTCTTACAGTTAAAAGGGAAGGGGGAGCGACCCAACCCACCTGGAATTGACGATGCCAACGTCACGTAAGACACAGCAAGGGGACTCCAAAAATAGTCTCCATTTTTTCCCAAAATTGTGGCACAGACACCACTTAACCCTAGAACGCATACCTGGGGCCTCGCAGGCCCGCCCTGTTAATTGTTTTCTATTTTCTGCAAGATTACTTTAGTTAGAATTTTGAAACTCTAGGTATTCTTCATGTATAGAGTTGTTTGTCATTTGAGTTTGAGTTATTCCATGTTATTTGCACACAGGCCTAAAAGGCCCCAGGTATGTGAAAGTGTACATTTTTATGGTTATGCGTTCTAGGGTTAAGTGGCATCAATTGCCCCACAGTTGCTTAAAACGGTTGGTGAGGTGATTTTACCAAATCCTCAAGCTTTTAGTCTCCCCAGGATGACACAGGGGTAGAAAAGTCCTTGCGAATCCATGATTTGTTCATCTTTATGAACGTGAGTCTGTCTACATTCTCAGTGGACAGCCACGTGCGCTTATCTGTCAGCACACCACCAGCAGCGCTGAACACACATTCAGAGAGAACGCTGACTGCAGGGCATGACAAGATCTCCAAGGCGTGAGTGGCGAGCTCCGGCCATTTTTCCAGATTGGAATCCCAAAATGAGCAAGGGTCCAGTGACACAGTCATGGCTTCGATGTTCACTTGGAGATACTCCTGTACCATCCTCTCTAGGCGTTGACTATGTGTCAGACTTCTTGTCTCCTGTGGCCTTGCAAAGGATGGTCTAAAAAAGTGGTGAAACGATTCCACAAAATTGCTGTTACCAGCAGATACTGTGTTACTGTTACGGTTTGAGTGATGAAGACTCGACAGTCCCACGGTTGGCAAGTTAGAACTGTGAGATTCACTACGTGCACCACTGGTGTTTTGTGGAAAAGCACATGTAAGATTCTGCAACAGCGTCTGCAGATACTCCTGCATGCGTAAATCCCTTTTTATGGCAGGAATTATTTCGGCAAATTTACTTTTGTACCGGGGATCTAAGAGTGTGGCAACCCAGTAGTCGGGATTACTTCGAATTCTGACAATCCGAGGGTCATGTTGCAGGTAGTGCAGCAAGAAGGCACTCATGTGTCTTGCGCATCCAGGAGGACCAAGTCCTTGTTGTGTTGGTAGCGAGGTAAGAATCATGCTTCCTTCCTCTGCCCTCTCCCCCCAACCTCGCACAACAGAAATGTGATCAAGGTCTCCCTCATCTGATAAGTCTTCCATGCCCATCGCCAGTTCGTCCTCCACTTCTTCCTCGGCTCCTGCACCTTCCTCAACAGTTTGGCTGCTACCATGAGCCCTGGTTAATCCCTTTCTCCCACCCTCCCATGCCTGCCGCCTTGGTGCTGCCGACCGTCTGGACCTTGGAGATGTTATCCCTTCCGCATACGACTCCTCCTCTACTTCCTCCACCTCCTCTTGTCCCACCACCTGACTCTGAATTCTGTTTAATGTGTGCTCCAGCATGTAAATCACCGGAATAGTCATGCTGATAATGGCATCGTCGTCAGCACTAAACATCTTCGTCGCCATTTCAAAACTGTGCCGAAGGGTGTGTGGCGCCCCTGAGGGTTCAGTCGCCACAGAGTTACTGCATCTCACCCAGAGGTGTGGTATCTCACCCTCAGGTAAGGAAGGCGTATGGCTCGGGACCCTAACACCTGCATCCAACACATACCCGCAGTGGGGGTAGGGCGAGATTGCTCCTAAGAGAGAGCACAGTCCCAGGTCCCTAGCTGGCGGGAGGGTCCTATGTAGTGGATGCTTAGGGGAGCAGCTTCGGGGAGCACATGACAGGGAGAGTATAAATAGGAAGCCATCTTAGAAAGAGCAAGCCAGTCAGAGGAGGAAAAGTGACAGGAGCAGAGGCTCTGCATGAGCTCTGCTCCAGAGGCGGGCCTAGCCTGGGAGGCCCAGGACTGAGGGAGAGAAGAGAGGAGTGGGAGCAGGAAGGCTCCAGGAACCGAAGGGACCCTAGGGGTATGGGCCGTGCAGAAGGCCACCCGTACTCCTGCTGCTACCAGGAGGTAGAGGGGTCAGGCCAGATAAGGGGAACCGGTCCCTCAACTAGCGGAGAAACAGCAAGGCTCAACTAGAAACCGGAGGCTGCAGCATTTCATGTACTGCAGGCCAAAGTCCACACCAGTCTCACTAAGAAGGTAGCCACATAGGACCCAGGGAACGGAACACACGTCGCCCGCCAAGGCACGAGGATAACGGATAGAAGTGTCACTGGGTGTGAGGTGCAGGGAGAAGGCCAGAGAAAGGACACACAGAAGGGGGTCCTGCTAAGTACTCCAGAGCTACCTGGGGGTGGACTGAGCCCCTCACTGAGTACGCACAGCACAACGGGGGAGATTGCTTTGGTACCTGTAATCTGGACTGCAACAACTGTGAGTAAAGATCTTGGGACTGCATCACACGGACTCTGTGTTCATTACTGACTCCCTGCACTACAACCACCATCATCTACCCACACTGCCCTGAAGGTACACTCTTCCTGTGGGGAGTAATAATACCATTGCTGCAAAACCACCAGCTTCAGAGGACTGTTCCGCAGTGGCGGCCCCTTTGGCCGCACTCCACAGGTGGCGTAGTCGGACATTATAAAACCCATGTATACAAATTACCCTTGGATTGACCGCCCTGGGTCACGGACCGCCACAGTAACTACAACCCCCAGCGTCTACCGGCCCGGCTCCGGGTACCCCACAGCCCAGGGGGCCCCACGGCCCAGGGGGCGCGTCAACTTCATAGGTCCCTGATCTGAGACCACTCCTGCAGCTTGATTTGCCCCACCTCTGGATCTCGTTGGCCCAGGCTATACGTCAGAACGTATTGCACCAGGGCTTGTCGGTGCTGCCACAGTCGCTGCAACATGTGCAGAGTTGAATTCCACCGCGTCGGCACATCGCATTTCAGCCGGTGAACTGGCAGGCCCAACGACTTCTGTAGAGATGTAAGTCGTTGAGCTGTGGGATGCGAACGGCGGAAGTGAGCACACAGCGACCGTGCCCTCTGCAGAAGGCCATCTAGTCTGGGATAGTGGGCTAACAATTGATGGATAACCAGGTTGAACACGTGAGCCATACAAGGCACGTGTGTGACATTGCCCCAGCGAAGGGCCGCACCCAGGTTTGCAGCATTGTCGCACACGGCCTTCCCTGGTTGCAGGTCCAGTGGAGACAACCATTCATGAAACTGGGTCTCCAGAGCTGACCACAACTCTTCAGCTGTGTGACTCACATTTCCCAGACATTTCAAAGTAAACACTGATGCCGTTGAGCCCTGCTGCCAGCATAGTAAGGAGGTGTGCAGGATTCCTTCTGCGCAGTTAGAAAGCAGGTGGCATTACCAGACAGGCTTTGGGTGCAGGTAGAGAACCGAGAGGAGGTTGAGGAGGCAGAAGCAGTGGAGGAACTTCGAGATAAAGAGGATTGACGCACAACTCGTAGGGACGGTAAGACTTGGACAGCAGCCCCTTGTCCTGCTGTCACCATAGTTACCCAGTGCCCAGTCAGCGACATGTAACCCCCCTGTCCATGCCTACTTGTCCAAATGTCTGTGGTGAAATGCACCCTGTCACACACAGAGTTTCTCAAAGAAGCGGTGCAACATGCTGGTGGAGAGCAGGCACACCTTTCTTTGAGAAGTAGTGCCGACTGGGCATCTGGTACTGGGGCACTGCGACGGACATAAGGTCTCGAAAATCCTCTGTGTCCTCCAGGCGGAAAGGCAGCATTTCTGTAGCCAACAGCTTGCAGATGGTGAAATTCAACCTCTTAGCTTTGTCATGGCTAGGAGGAAATGGTCTTTTACTTTTCCACATCTGAGGGACCGAGGGCTGGCTGTTGTGCTTAGACGGGGTTGAGTAGGGTGTCCCCGGCAAACTGCCGGTCTGTGAGGAAGATGCAGGCGGACATGTTAGGTTGCCTTGATCCAAAGGTGGTGCTCTCGATGTCGGAGAGCGCTCAACACCAGCAGGTGTTTCCACTTCCCAATGAACTGACAACCTGCCAATCACACTGGCTGTTGCGGGTAAAGAGGTGGCAGGTCTGCATCCAAAAACATGTGTGACTGTGTCCCCCCAGTCACAGAGGATGAAGAGGCTGCGGATGCACAAGATGGGGCAGACGGCGGTTGGCCCGGCCGGCTAGGCCGCATTGTAGCACAGTGAGCTTCCCACTGCAACTTATGCTTCATATCGATGTGACGGTACATGCATGAAGTACTCAAACTAAGTATTTTTTGGCCTCTACTTAGCTTTTGGTGACAGATATTACAGATAACGCTTGTTGGGTCATCCTTATCGATCTGAAAAAATGCCCAGGCTATGCAAGGCTTAGAGCCCATGCGACCTGAAGAGCCACTACGACTTGTGGTCAGAGGCAGAGTTGTGGTTGAGGATGCAGTTGTTGACGTGCTTCCAGTACTCCGTCTCTGTCCAGGAAGGCGCAACCTAACCTCATCGTCAATAGCATCTGTGACGCCCCGCTGCGCTTGGTATCACAGATCCTAGAAGAGTGCATTGATGGAATTCTCCACAAGAGGCCCCCAAAAACATTCACACATCTCCACCTTCCACCTCAGACCAGCAGAGGGAGCCCGTTAGGGATATAAATAGGGAAGGTGGAGCTAGGCAGTTCAGTTCCTCTGAAGAGTTCCTGCAGTAGAGAAGCCTAAGAGAGGTCAGTCTGCAGTGGAGCTCAGTCTAGTCTAGAGAACTCAGTTAATAGTTGAGCAGTGGAGCACGAGGCTCCTGTTAGCTAGATTCAGGGAGCCCAGTTATAGCTTAAGGTGTGCCGGCGCCATAAGATAGGTGAAGCGCGGCAAGTTGCCGTTAGTGTGTATAGCCTAGTGAGGGCGCGAGTAGGCCGAAGGCGAGTGGAGAGTTAGTACATAGGGGCCAGAGGAGCTTAACCAGCTCACCCTGAAGCATTTACCGGACACCGGATCCGAGCTTACCGGGATCTGTATGACCCAGTAAGGCATAACCGGAATCCCTGGAGAACTACAAGTCCCAGGATCACTAAGGTGCTGATACGCAACAGAGCCAGGAGACGCTTAGGCCCCGCATACTGGGAGCGTGAACTCCAAGAGAAGGCCCTACCACAAGGTCACCCAGCGCAGGACAGAGACAAAGTTAGGCCTAGCTCCAGGCAGGTCAGAAACTTACTACGCAGATGCAAGAAACAGGAGGCCCTACACCCGCTCATTGGGGAGGATCCTGATATGCACCCTTTACCCTACAGTGCTCCGGGATGTGCCTGAATTTCCACCAGTAAAAAGTACTGAAGTGACTACCGTGTCCGTTCCCGTTCTTGCTCTGACCCAGCTGGGTCTCGCCTGTCCTGCATTCCCCCTGCATACGCTGCCCTGAGACCTAGCTCCACCTGTGGGGAGCTATACCATCGAGCTGCCTTATCATCGGCCTCAGTGGACTGCTGCAGCGCTGGTGCTTCTCACCAGATACCACAGGTGGCGTCACGAACTCTTACAAAATTAACAATTATCCACCCTTTTAAAGAGTGACCCCAGGGTACGGGCCAGGGAGCCGACCACCGCGACATTCCCAAGGCCAGGCCAAGACCCGGGTACCGAGTCATCCCCATCCCCTGGGCTAGTCACATCCTCCTCCACTTCCTCTGCTGACCTCATCGACTGGCTGACTGTGGGTTGACAGTAAGTGGGATCTCCAACCTCGTCATCATCACCGTGTGTTCTCACACCCGTCGTCCTCTTCCTGCCCTGACCGAAAAGTCAAGTTGTCGCTCCAATCAGGTATTTGAGTCTCATCATCGTCTTCATCATTGTCTCCACCAACAGGAGTTACAGTTTGGGAACGAGGGTCTACATTATGCTCAGAACCTTCTTCATCTGGTCCTGGATCCAACTTATAAAGATTCTGGGCATCAGTGCAGATCATTTCCTCGTCTGGATTAACAGAAGCTCTGGAGTAGACCTCCGTTTCCCAGGCTATAGTATGAGTAAACAGCTGTGCAGACTCAACCATCTGTGTTACCCCATACTCAGACGGGCAGCTGGAGACTTGGGAGCTGTGAGGAAGCAAGTGCGATTGGGGTGACACCTCAGGACTGGAGTATTTGTGATGTTGAAGTTGAGGTGGAGGAGAGCCCACTTGAAGGAGCACTTGATATCCGTTGAAGCACCTGCTGTTTTTGTGCCTCATCTGGAATTTGTAGCGATGGGCGTGTCCGTAAGAAAGGGATCGTATCACATTGTCCACGAGAAGAAGTAGACATCTTAGTTTGGCTGGAAGATGGTCTTTCTCCTTCTGATGTTACTCCCCCCCACTGCGGGGGGGCTCGACCCACCAGTGGACAGGCACCAGTATTGGGAGAGGGGGGCAGGCCGTCAGGGTCCACCGCGGCTCTGGCACAAACCCGGCGACACGGAGGTCGCACGGGCAGGAACGGACTGGCCGTGTCGGCTTCGCACTTTTTTGGTTTTAGAAGGGCATGACATGCCTATATCTGTGTCTCCCCCTCCTTTTACTCATAGTTACATAGTTACATAGTTAGTAAAGCCGAATAAAGACTTGCGTCCATCAAGTTCGACCTGTTAGTTCTGTAATTGCTAAAGTTGATCCAGAGGAGGGCAAAAACCCCAAATGATTTAGCCAATCTTCACCTGAGGAAAAATTCCCTCCCGACTCTGAAACCAGCAGTCAGAATAAATCCCTGTATCAACCTACTATTTTATTCTATTTTTAAGTATATGCAGAAATCTGCCTGGTATCTAGAAAAGCATCCAGTCCCCGCTTGAACTGGTTTAGTGAATCCGACATTACCGTCTCCTCACTCAGTGAATTCCATATTCTCACTGCTCTTACCGTAAAGAACCCCTTCCTATGCTGGTGCTGAAACCTTTTCTCTTCCAGTCTTAGTGAATGCCCTCTTGTTACCGTAATATCCCTCCTTTTGAACAAATCCCGGGCAAGGTCTCTATACTGTCCCCTAACATATTTGTACACATTTATTATGTCCCCCCTCAACCTTCTCTTTTCCAGGCTGAATAGTTTTGCCAACCTCTCTGGGTATTGCAGTCCCTCCATTCCCCTTATTAATTTTGTTGCCCTCCTTTGTACCTTTTCAAGCTCATTTATATCCTTTCTATATATTGGGGCCCATAACTGAGCACAGTATTCCAAGTGTGGTCTGACCAGTGCTTTGTACAGTGGAAGAACAATGTTCTCATCCTTTGCAGCTATACCTCTTCTGATACATCCCATTACCCTGTTTGCCCTTACAGCAGCGGCCTGACTTTGGGCACTCCAATTTAGTTTGCTATCAATCAAGATGCCCAAGTCCTTCTCCATCTCTGAATTCCCCAATGATTTCCCATTCAGTGAGTACTGGTGACTTCCATTTTTCCTTCCCATATGTATGACCTTACATTTCTCCTCGTTAAACCTCATTTGCCATTTAATGCTCCACCTACCCAGCTTATCCAAATCCCTCTGTAGGTCTTCACTATCCTCTTTTGTATTAATTGTTTTACATAACTTTGTGTCATCTGCAAATATTGATATTTTACTATTTATCCCGTTGACTATGTCGTTAATAAAGATATTAAATAACATTGGGCCTAGTACAGACCCCTGTGGTACCCCACTAGTGACGCTTACCCAATCTGAGTATATTCCATTTATAACCACCCTCTGCCTTCTATCCTTTAGCCAGTTAGCTACCCACTTGCAGACATTTTCCCCCAGCCCCATCATTCTCATTTTGTATACCAACCTATTATGTGGCACGCTATCGAACGCTTTTGAGAAGTCGAGATACACGACATCCACTGGTTCCCCCTGATCTACTCGAGAGCTAACCTCCTCATAGAAGTCAATCAGGTTTGTTTGGCAGGAGCGATTCCTCATGAATCCATGTTGGTTCGGGGTTAATAGATTATTAGCATCAAGATGCTCCATGATTGCCTCATTAATAAAGCCTTCAAAAATTTTGCCCACAACGGACGTCAGACTCACCGGCCGATAGTTTCCGGTGTTACTTTTTGCTCCCTTTTTGAATATTGGCACTACATTCGCCTGTCGCCAATCAAGTGGTACAGACCCAGTCTCAACAGAGTCCTTAAATATAAGATATAACAGTCTGTCTATCACATTACTTAGTTCCCTTAGTACCCGTGGGTGTATGCCATCAGGTCCTGGTGATTTGTTTATTTTAATGTTACTGAGGCGTTTCTGTACCCCAGCTTGGGTTAGATTTGTCATACTTAGTGGAGGATTAAGCTTGTCACTTCTCATTTCGCCTGTTAGTTCTTTTTCCTTTGTGAAAGTTGACGAAAAAAATTTATTTAATAGATTAGCTTTATCCTCATCTTTCTCTATGATTTTGCCTTCCTCACTTTTTATCGGTCCAATATTATTCGATTTAATCCTTTTACTATTTATATACGTAAAGAACAGTTTGGGATTTGATCTACTTTCCCTAGCAATACGTCTCTCTGTTTCCTCCTTTGCTATTTTTATTTGTTTTTTGCAGGTTCTCGTTTTTTCCTTGTAACACATTAGTGCCTCCTTGCTGTTTTCCTGTTTTAATCTCTTGAATGCCTCTTTTTTGCTATTTAACGCCCCTTTTACGTTCTTATTCAACCATATTGGTTTCCTCTTATTTCTGGCCCTTTTATTCCCATACGGTATATACCTCTCGCACTGAGTATTCAGAATTCTTTTGAAGGTTTCCCATTTACTATTCGTATTTCCTTGATTAAGAACTTTGTCCCAGTCTATAAGTTGAAGGTTTTCTTTCAGCTGATCAAACTTCGCCCTCCTAAAGTTTAATGTTTTAGTTGTTCCCTTATTGATAACCCTACTGAAGGGCATTTTGAAATTGATAATATTATGATCGCTATTACCTAGGTGCCCCCCTATCTGTACCTCAGTTATTCTATCAGGCCTATTAGTCAATATTAAGTCCAACACTGCCTTCCCTCTCGTTGGTTCCTGCACTAGTTGGGAGAGATAATTATCCTTGATATTTGTCAAGAACCTTTTTCCTTTCTGCGATCTACAGGTTTCTGTTTCCCAGTCAATATCCGGGTAGTTGAAGTCCCCCATTACAATCACCTCATTATGTTTTGCTACTTTGTCTATTTGTCCTAATAGCAGTTTCTCATTCTCCTCTGTTATATTGGGTGGCTTATAGCAGACCCCCAGTAATATTTTATTATTATTTTTTGCCCCCTCTATCTCTACCCACATGGACTCGACCCCCTCTTCTCCCTCTCCTATATCTTCCCTTAGTCTGGGCATTAGACGTGACTTTACATATAAGCAGACTCCTCCGCCCTTCCCCTGTTTCCGGTCCCTTCTAAATAAACTATAATCTGTTAAATATACCGCCCAGTCGTAGCTATCATCTAGCCAAGTCTCTGTTATACCTACGATGTCATACCTCTCCTCCGATATAAGCGCCCGCAGCTCATCCGCCTTATTGGTCAGGCTTCTTGCGTTGGTCAGCATGCAAGATAAAACTTTGGGGTTATTTAGCATCCTATTCTTCTCTAACGATCTAACTGTACTATCCCCACCCCCCTCTCCACCCTCATTATATTCACTTCTCCCCTTCCCCCTTGCTTGCCTCACATCCCACCTATTTCCTTGGTTTCCCCCCCGTCTCTAGTTTAAAAACTCCTCCACCTCTTTTCTTTTCGCATGACTATATGTACTTGTCACTTTTCCATGTGTTAGTTGTGTCTTCTGAGCAGTTTGTCAGGTTTTGGACACCTTTGAAGGTGTTTTCTATGTGTTTCTATGTGTTTTTGTTTGCCTGCCATTGGTTTTAACGGTGTTCGAAGGTGTTCGACGAACAGCTCGACGAACAGTTCGACGAACATACGGGTGTTCGACGAACCGAACTCGAACACTATGGGGGTGGCTCAACACTAATCAACACCCTATATAAGGTGTGCTTAATTATTAGGCAACTTCCTTTCCTTTGGCAAAATGGGTCAGAAGAGAGATTTGAAGGGCTCTGAAAAGTCCAAAATTGTGAGATGTCTTGCAGAGGGATGCAGCAGTCTTGAAATTTCCAAACTTTTGAAGCGTGATCACCGAACAATCAAACGTTTCATGGCAAATAGCCAACAGGGTCGCAAGAAGCGTGTTGGCCAAAAAAGGCGCAAAATAACTGCCCATGAATTGAGGAACATCAAACGTGAAGCTGCCAAGATGCCATTCGCCACCAGTTTTGCCATATTTCAGAGCTGCAACGTTGCTGGAATATCAAAAAGCACAAGGTGTGAGATACTCAGGAACATGGCCAAGGTAAGGAAGGCTGAAAAACGACCACCTTTGAACAAGAAACAGAAGATAAAACGTCAAGAATGGGCCAAGAAATATCTTAAGACTGATTTTTCAAAGGTTTTATGGACTGATGAAATGAGACTGACTCTTGATGGGCCAGATGGATGGGCCAGAGGCTGGATCAGTAAAGGGCAGAGAGCTCAACTCCGACTCAGACGCCAGCAAGGTGGAGGTGGGGTACTGGTATGGGCTGGTATCATCAAAGATGAACTTGTGGGACCTTTTCGGGTTGAGGATGGAGTGAAGCTCAACTCCCAGACCTACTGCCAGTTTCTGGAAGACAACTTCTTCAAGCAGTGGTTCAGGAAGAAGTGGGTATAGTTCAAGAAAAACATGATTTTCATGCAGTACAATGCTCCATCACATGCATCCAACTACTCCACAGCGTGGCTGGCCAGTAGAGGTCTAAAAGAAGAAAAAATAATGACATGAGCCCCTAGTTCACCTGATCTGAACCCCATAGAGAACCTGTGGTTCATCATAAAATGTGAGATCTACAGGGAGGGAAAACAGTACACCTCTCGGAACAGTGTCTGGGAGGCTGTGGTGGCTGCTGCATACAATGTTGTTCGAAAACAGATCAAGCAACTGACAGAATCTATGGATGGAAGGCTGTTGAGTGTCATCATAAAGAAAGGTGGCTATATTGATCACTATTTTTTTTTGTTTTTGTTTTTGCATGTCTGAAATGTTTATTTCTAAATTTTGTGCACTGATATTGGTTTACCTGGTGAAAATAAACAAGTGAGATGGGATTATATTTGGTTTTTATTAAGTTGCCTAATAATTCTGCATAGTAATAGTTACCTGCACAAACAGATATCCTCCTAAGAGAGCCAAATCTAAAAAAACCCCACTCCAACTTCCAAATATATTAAGCTTGGATATTTATGAGTCTTTTGGGTTTATTGAGAACATACAGTACAGACCAAAAGTTTGGTCACACCTTCTCATTTAAAGATTTTTCTGTATTTTTATAACTATGAAAATTGTACATTCACACTGAAGGCATCAAAACTATGAATTAATACATGTGGAATTATATACTTAACAAAAAAGTGTGAAACAACTGAAAATATGTCTTATATTGTAGGTTCTTCAAAGTAGCCACCTTTTGCTTTGAAGTCATGAAAATACAGAGAAATCTTTAAATGAGAAGGTGTGTCCAAACTTTTGGTCTGTACTGTAGGTGTTGATCAATAATAAAAATAATCCTCTAAAATACAACTTGCCTAATAATTCTGCACACAGTGTATGTGTGAGGACAGCCCATAGTTGGTGGATACTTTAATAATCTCTGGGTAGTTTTCCAGAAGCAGGAAGTGAGCACGTTCAGTTGTGTGCAGTTCTTCAGATAACTGACAGGCCCTATATACTGGCTGCTAGGGTAGATGTGGGCCTAGTATCCCAGACAGTGGATCAGCAGATAGAAGAATTCCTCCACAAGTGTACTCTTAGCTGGCTTGGGAACCTAGAGAGAGTCTATAGGGACCTAGGGGCACATGCTGTCTGCAAGCCTGCTGAATAAGTTGGGACTCAAGTCTAGGATGTGAAGAGAACTAGGATCCGGATATACTATCTTTGGTGAGGAAGATTCTTTAAGGCTAGAGAAGAAAGCAACAGAGATGCTTCACCTACCGTATTTTTCGGACTATAAGATGCACTGGATGATGCACTTATGTTTTAGAGGATGAAAATAGAATTTTTTTTTTAGCAAAAAATGTGGTCATGATACCCTGTTAAGGAAAACGGGGTCTGCTGCTGACAATGATATAGGGGTAATGTCACCCAATTCTGTTAATATCCCCCATCCTGGTATACAGTACAGACCAAAAGTTTGGACACACCTTCTCATTTAAAGATTTTTCTGTATTTTCATGACTATGAGAATTGTACATTCACACTGAAGGAATCAAAACTATGAATTAACACATGTGGAATTATATACTTAACAAAAAAGTGTGAAATAACTGAAAATATGTCTTATATTCTAGGTTCTTCAAAGTAGCCTCCTTTTGCTTTGATGACTGTTTTGCACACTCTTGGAATTCTCTTGATGAGCTTCAAGAGGTAGTCACCAGAAATGGTTTTCACTTCACAGGTGTGCCCTGTCAGGTTTAATAAGTGGAATTTCTTGCCTTATAAATGGGGTTGGGACCATCAGTTGTGTTGTGCAGAAGTCAGGTGGATACACAGCTGATAGTCCTACTGAATAGACTGTTAGAATTTGTAGTATGGCAAGAAAAAAGCAGCTAAGTAAAGAAAAACGAGTGGCCATCATTACTTTAAGAAATGAAGGTCAGTCAGTCCGAAAAATTGGGCAAACTTTGAAAGTGTCCCCAAGTGCAGTTGCAAAAACCGTTAAGCGCTACAAAGAAACTGGCTCACATGAGGACCGCCCCAGGAAAGGAAGACCAAGAGTCACCTCTGCTTCTGAGGATAAGTTTATCCGAGTCACCAGCCTCAGAAATCGCAAGTTAAAGGCAGCTCAGATTAGTGACCAGGTCAATGCCACGCAGAGTTCTAGCAGCAGACACATCTCTTCAACAACTGTTAAGAGGAGACTTTGTGCAGCAGGCCTTCATGGTAAAATTGTTATGATCTGCTACAAGCACTAAGGAAAGACAGGAGATCTGTCCCTACAATAGAACTAAACTGGATCCCTACGATGTAACGGGGAACCTGATCCTACGATCAGACCCGCTAAAGTCCTCGGCTAGTCTGTACGAAGACCTATAGATGCAAGGGAGGGATCCCTACAAGAACTAGGGACTGGGATAAAGTTGGACACCTCCTAGCAGAAATTGTAGCAGTCAAAGACAAACGCACAACAAAGAACATAGAGGTCCGAAGACCTAGCAAAACTAACAGAGAACGGTAACAGAGCACCAAGCTAGCTCAAGAGTAGTAAATACAATGAAGTCCAGCAAGGACAGGAGGGCGGAGCCGGATTAAATAGGCAAAAATGGTCATGTGACCAGCAAACTAGAAAAAAACTAACAGGAGAGTTCTAACAGTACCCCCTCTTCTAAGAGGATCCTCCGGATCCCCTAGGACCGGGCTTATCAGGAAACCTCCTGTGAAACGCTCTGACAAGTCTGGAAGCAGAAACATCATCCGCCCTCACCCATGAGTTATCCTCGGGTCCGAAACCCTTCCAAGCGACGAGATACTGCAAACTCCCTCTATACCGTCTAGAATTTAGGATGCGGGAAATTTCATATTCCCCATCCTCCACCACCGGAGGAACAGAGGCAGAGGCGTCACCAACCGACACATCAGCTTTTTTCAACAGAGAAACATGAAACACCGGATTAATCTTCCAGGAGGTAGGAACCTCCAACCTAACAGCAGATTGGTTAACTATCTGAAGCACCTTAAAGGGCCCTACAAACTTGGGACCCAATTTTTTCGAAGGAATCCTCAATCGCAGATTCTTAGAGGACAACCAAACCATGTCACCAATAGCAAACGAAACCTCTTGCCGTTTCCTATCAAAGTACCTCTTAGATTTTTTGTTAGCCTCCTGAAGATTATCATGCACATCGGTCCAAACTCTCTCCAAATCACCGGAAAAACTCTCCTCCTCCGGCACAGCCGATACCAATTTGGAGATGACCCAAAAGACGGATGTCTCCCAGTACAACAAAAAAAAGGCGAACACCCAGCAGAAGAGGATGTATGGTTGTTAATAGCAAATTCAGCAAGTGGCAGAAACTCAGACCACCCCTCTTGATTGTCTGCCACAAAGTAACGCAAGAACTGCTCAACATCCTGGTTCTTTCTTTCTGTCTGGCCATTAGACTCAGGATGATATCCGGATGAAAACGACAAATGAACTCCCAACCTGTCACAAAAGGCACGCCAAAAACGAGCCACGAACTGAGGTCCCCTATCAGAAACAATGTCAGTAGGAACGCCATGTAGTCTGACAATTTCCTTGACAAAGGCCTTAGCGAGTGTCTTAGCGCAAGGCAGTTTGATGAAGGGAACCAAGTGATACATCTTGCTAAAACGGTCCACGACCACCCAGATGACCGTGAAACCTTCAGAGGGGGGAAGGTCAGTAATAAAGTCCATAGCCAGATGTGTCCAAGGTGCACTAGGAACCTCCAGAGGGCAAAGCAACCCAGCAGCAGGAGCATGCGAAGACTTAGATCTAGCACACACAGTACATTGACGCACCCACTTAATGACTTCCTTCTGCCATCCAGGCCACCAAAAACTGCGACCCACAAGTCTCTTGGTCTCAGAATTTCCTGGATGACCTGCCAACCGAGACTCATGACACTCAACAAACAAATCTCTCCTAAAGGTCCTAGGCACAAACAACCTCCCATGGGGAGTGTTAGATGGGGCATTCTCCTGAGCTTTAAGAATCTCATCCTCCAAAACGGAGTCCAAAGCAGCAATCACAACACCTTCTTGTAAAATGCTCTCCTCCTCCTCCTCAGCACTGACCATGGGAGAAAAGCTGCGAGACAAAGCATCCGCTTTAACATTCTTGGTACCCGGGATGTAAGTAACGGAAAAATTAAACCGCGAGAAAAAAAGTGCCCACCTAGCCTGACGGGCATTCAAGCGCTTGGCAGCATCAAGATAGATCAGATTTTTATGATCAGTGAAAACCTGAATGGGAAATTCAGCACCTTCCAAGAGATGACGCCAGTGTTCAAATGCGAGTTTAATAGCCAGCAATTCCCAATTACCAATATCGTAATTAAGTTCAGTCTCAGAAATTTTTTTTGAAAAAAAGGCACAGGGATGTACTCCATCCTTGCTTTCCTGAGACAACACCGCACCAACCCCCACAGAAGAAGCATCAACCTCAACCAAAAAAGGCTTAGTCACATCAGACTGCATAAGGATGGGAGCAGAGGTGAACCTCTCCTTTAGAAACACAAAAGCTTCAATGGCCTCAGAAGTCCACTGAACCGCATTAGCACCTTTCCTAGTGAGATCGGTCAGCGGTTTGACAATAATAGAAAATTTTTTTATGAATTTTCTGTAATGATTGGCGAAACCCAAAAACCTCTGTATCGATTTCAAATCAATAGGCCTAGGCCATTCCTGCACAGCTTGAACTTTAACCGGGTCCATCTCAAAACCTTCACTGGAGATAATGTAACCCAAAAAACTAATTCTCTGTACAGCGAACTCACATTTCTCTAGCTTAGTAAAAAGCGAATTGTCCATTAATAACTGTAAAACCTCACGTACGCTCAGCCAATGAGACTCCAGATCAGGCGAATAAATCAGAATGTCATCCAAATACACAACCACATTTTTGCAGATCAAAGGTCTAAGGATGTCATTAATAAGATTCTAAAAAAATGCTGGAGCATTGGTAAGACCAAAAGGCATAACCAGATTCTCAAAATGACCCACAGGAGTGTTAAAAGCAGTCTTCCATTCATCACCCTCCTTCATGCGCAACAAATTGTATGCCCCGCGGAGATCAATTTTAGAGAACCACTTGGCCCCCACTAACTGGTTAAACAAATCAGGAATCAATGGCAGTGGGTAAGGATTGCGTACAGTAATTTTATTAATCTCACGAAAGTCCAGACAAGGACGTAAACCACCATCTTTTTTTTTAACAAAAAAAAAGCCAACAGCCACAGGAGACTTGGAAGGCCTAATGTGACCGGCGGCCAAGCTTGTCTGTATGTATTCCTCCAAAGCCTTTCTCTCAGGAATAGTAAGATTAAGTAAACGACTTTTAGGAAGAGTCGCTCCAGGGACAAATTCAATGGTACAATCATAGTCTCTATGGGGAGGCAAAATTTGTGACTCCTCCTCAGAAAAAACTCTCCAAAAATCCTGAATAGGTACAGGTAATTCCCCTTTTTCCACCGCAGCAATACGTCCGTTACAACACTTGTCATAACATTTAGGGCTCCAGGACTTAATTTCATTGGTAGACCAATCCAGTACAGGATTATGCAATTTTAACCAGGGCAACTCCAATATTACTGGAGAAGGCAAATTATTCAATACTACCAAATCCAAATTCTCTTGATGAACACCATTAATAGTGAGGGGAAACTCACAGACCTTGTGAGTAACACTCTTCAAGGGAGAGCCATCAACAGAAACCACAGCAATAGGGGATGACAAAGGTTTAGGTTTTAATGTAAGTTTTTCCAAGAATCCCCCATCAATCACATTCAGAGTAGAACCACAATCCACAAATACCCGAAATTCAATTAATTCATCCTGAGCAGCGGTAGTAGCAGATAGGAATACTCCCTTTTTATTTAAACAGGCTATACGTGCATAACTGACCATTTTTTTTTCTTTGTTCATACGAAGCACACAGTTCTTAATAAAATGACCAGAATTTCCGCAATAGAAGCACAAACCTTCAGAAAGCCTGCGGTCTTTTTCCTGAGAGCGGGGTGTCATCGCCCCAATCTCCATCGGCTCTCCTTTGTCAGCACAGACCCTCTCAAGACTCAGAACTGACATAGCAGAGGATTTGCTCTCATTAACCCTTGTATGCAGTCTCCTGTCCACCCGTATAGCTAATTGCATAGCCTCCTGCAAGTTTCCAGATGTGGGATAAGCTATCAGCAAATCTTTAACCCTTTCACCTAGCCCCGCAAGAAACAAACTTTTCAAAGCTGAATCATTCCACCCCACCTGGGCAGACCACCGACGGAAGTGAGAACAATACTTTTCCACATTACCTGATCCCTGCCTCAAACGTCTCAATTTAGACTCAGCAGATGAGACACGATCAGGATCATCGTACAACAAACCCAACGCAGAAAAAAAACTATCCACTGATCTAAAGCACGGATCACTAGGTTGGAGAGAAAAAGCCCATCCCTGAGGATCCTTGCGCAAAAGTGACATTATGAACCCTATGCGCTGTGATTCATCACCAGAGGATCCGGTTCTTAAACGAAAATACAATAAACAAGCATTTTTAAAAGAAAAAAAATCTTGTTGTTCACCAAAAAATAGATCAGGCAGACGTACCTTTGGCTCCACAAAATGTGCTCCAGGACAGCTACTCACGTGTTGTTGGAGCTCGGCCACCTCCAGAGAGAGTCCCTGCAAGCGTTGAGCCAAACCTTGAACCGAGACCATGATGGAAACTGGAGGTCTTTCCTAAGAGAAATTTTTTTTTGGGCTGGACTTACTGTTATGATCTGCTACAAGCACTAAGGAAAGACAGGAGATCTGTCCCTACAATAGAACTAAACTGGATCCCTACGATGTAACGGGGAACCTGATCCTGCGATCAGAACCGCTAAAGTCCTCGGCTAGTCTGTACGAAGACCTATAGATGCAAGGGAGGGATCCCTACAAGAACTAGGGACTGGGATAAAGTTGGACACCTCCTAGCAGAAATTGTAGCAGTCAAAGGCAAACACACAACAAAGAACATAGAGGTCCGAAGACCTAGCAAAACTAACAGAGAACGGTAGCAGAGCACCAAGCTAGCTCAAGAGTAGTAAATACAATGAAGTCCAGCAAGGCCAGGAGGGCGGAGCCGGATTAAATAGGCAAAAATGGTCATGTGACCAGCAAACTAGAAAAAACCTAACAGGAGAGTTCTAACAAAAATAGCTACTAGGAAACCACTGCTAAGGACAGGCAACAAGCAGAAGAGACTTGTTTGGGATAAAGAACACAAAGAATGGACATTAAACCAGTGGAAATCTGTGCTTTGGTCTGATGAGTCCAAATTTGAGATCTTTGGTTCCAACCATCGTGTCTTTTTGCGACGCAGAAAATGTGAACGGATGGACTCTACATGCCTGGTTCCCACCGTGAAGCATGGAGGAGGAGGTGTGATGGTGTGGGGGTGCTTTGCTGGTGACACTGTTGGGGATTTATTCAAAATTGAAGGCATACTGAACCAGCATTGCAACCACAGCATCTTGCAGCGGCATGCTATTCCTTCCGGTTTGCGTTTAGTTGGACCATTATTTATTTTTCAACAGGACAATGACCCAAATACACCGCCAGGCTGTGTAAGGGCTATTTGAGCAAGAGGGAGAGTGATGGGGTGCTACGCCAGATGACCTGGCCTCCACAGTCACCAGACCTGAACCCAATCGAGATGGTTTGGGGTGAGCTGGACCGCAGAGTGAAGGCAAAAGGGCCAACAAGTGCTAAGCATCTCTGGGAACGCCTTCAAGATTGTTGGAAGACCATTTCCGGTGACTACCTCTTGAAGCTCATCAAGAGAATGCCAAGAGTGTGCAAAGCAGTCATCAAAGCAAAAGGTGGCTACTTTGAAGAACCTAGAATATAAGACATATTTTCAGTTGTTTCACAATTTTTTGTTAACTATATAATTCCACATGTGTTAATTCATAGTTTTGATGCCTTCAGTGTGAATGTACAATTTTCATAGTCATGAAAATACAGAAAAATCTTTAAATGAGAAGGTGTGTCCAAACTTTTGATCTGTACTGTATATGGCCCCCTTCCTCCTGTTATCTGTGGCCCTAATTCCCATCCTGATATGCATATCACCCCTCATTCCTCTCCTGTTAAGTATGGCACCCTTCATCCCTCATCCTGGTATGTATGGCCCCCCTCATCCCCATCTTGCTATGTATGGCACCCTTCATCCCTCATCCTGGTATGTATGTCCCCCTCATCCCTCTTCCTGGTATGTATGGCACCCCTCATCCATCTTCCTGGTATGTATGGCTCCCCTCATCCCTCTTCCTGGTATATATGGCCCCCCTCATCCCTTTTCCTGGTATGTATGGTCCCCCTCATCTCTATTTCTGGTATGTATGGCACCCCTCATCCCTCTTCCTGGTATGTATGGCACCCCTCATCCCTCATCCTAGTATGTATGGCCCCCCTCATCCCTCTTCCTGATATTTATGGCCCCACTCATCCCTTTTCCTGGTATGTATGGCCCCCCTCATCCCTCTTCCTGGTATGTATGGCCCCCTTCATTCCTCATGCTGGTATGTATGGCACCCTTCATCCCTCATCCTGGTATGTATGGCCCCCCTCATCACTCATCCTGGTATGTATGGCACCCATCTTCTTGGTATGTATGGCACCCTTCATCCCTCATCCTGGTATGCATGGCACCCTTCATCCCTCATCCTGGTATGTATGGCCCCCCTCATCCCTCTTCCTGGTATTTATGGCCCCCCTTATCCCTCTTCCTGGTATGTATGGCTCCCCTCATCCCTCTTTCTGGTATGTATGGTCCCCCTCATCCCACTTCCTGGTATGTATGGCCCACCTCGGCCCAATTCCTGGTATGTATGGTACCCCTCATCCTGGTATTTATGGCACCCATCATCCCTCATCCTGGTATGTATGACACCCTTCATCCTGGTATGTATGGCCACCCTGATCCCTCATCCTAGGATCCTAGGATGAGGGATGAAGGGTGCCATATATACCAGGATGAAGAATGAAGGGTGCCATACAAACCATGGGCGTGGGGAGCAGTGAATATTCATTTTCTTTAGCAGCGGGCACAGTGTAGGAAGCAGCAGCGGGCTGATGAATCCTGTGCCCCGCTCCTCGGCCACTCCAGCTCCCCCCACATCCCTCACTACCCACTGCCACAGTGTATATATATCTGACTATAAGATGCATCCCCCACTTTCCTCCAAAACTCACTTTGTCTGTAGGGTGCCAAAGAGAGCATGGGCTACAGCTCGCCCATGACTACCTCGCTGGGGCACCTTACACATGATCTGAAAGAAAGGAAATAAGTGTGTAAATAAAAAAAATTCTACTCACCCCTTGTATACAGACTGTCGGTATACGTTTCACTATATAGAGCGGAACACAACCTCTCGTTACACTGTCTCACTTGTAACTGAATAGTCTAGACCAGGGATGTCAAACTCAGACAGAGGGCGAAAATGAAAAACTTGGACAAAGTCGCGGGCCAACAAGTATACAGTATAATGGGCCCCACAAAGTCCTCCATACAAAATAATAGGCCCCACATAGTCCTCCATACAGAATAATTCTCCCACATAGTCCTCCATACTGAATAATGGCCCCACATAGGGGTGGGGGTTCTGCAGTCGAGGGTCAAATAAAACCACCCTGCGGGCCAGATTTGGCCCATGGGCTGGAGCTTGACAAGTGTGGTCTAGACTAATAACAGCCCGTTGCCGGTCTGGCAGACCTTCACCCCTCCTCACTGGTGGGCGGTTCGCTTTTGGCCAATAGGAGAGCACTAGTGCTACCCTCAATCCAGCCTAGAATAATCAGATTAAGATAAACTGTAGATAAAAAACTTAACTTCATAGACAAAAACTAACCACAGTTTTGAAATCTGCATACCTATTTTAGTCTAAATCAGCAGAAAAATCTAATTCAACAAAAATTAGGTTTAAATTTGTTCCCCTAGTATAATAATAGTAATTCCTCCTGTGCTTCCCCTATAATAATAACATACCCCCATTGTGCCTACTTATAATTATTACCCTCAGTGCCTCTTTATTATAATAATGCCCCTGAGCTGGGGTGTACATAGAAACCATTGGGCCCCATAGCAAAAGTACTGTCACGGCGCATTCGTAATAGGGCATACCTCCCAAGATTAAAACATACGGAAAAGGATATGTCTTGCAGCACTCACAGTTATTTTCTCGATACTGAAGCCCCTTATTGTTCTCATCCACACATAGTATGATGCGCCACAGTCACCATACAGTATAAAAGCCCCAAAGACTCCACACAGAATATGCTGGCCTCCATAGAATATGAAGACGCCACAATTACCTCACACAGTATGTTAAACACACATACTATGATGACATCCCTCCACCTACACAGTATGATGACCTTACAAACCCAACCCAAAGTATGATAAATCACAGCACCCTACACAGTAAGACGTTTATTACAGCCACCCACAAACTATGATCGCTCTACAGGCTCCACACACAATATGAAGGCACCCATAGGCACCCACATATTAAGATGACCTGCACAACATTCAGATACAGTTTGATGGTCACCAGAGCACCCATACATTATGATGGCCCTAGAGGCTCCACATACACTATGATGGCCCGACAGGCTCCACACAAAGTATGATAATCACAACAGCTCCCCATAACCCCACATACAGTATGATGTCCCCCACAGCCCCACACAGTATAATGTCCTTCATAGCCCCCATACAGTATAGTCACCACAGCCCCCCACACAGTATTATGGTCACCACAGCCCCCCCACACAGTATTATGGTCACCACAGCCCCCAAACAGTATGATGGCCTCATAGATGCCCACATAATGTAATGTTCAATACAGCCCCTATACAGATAATGTCCATCATAGCCCCTATACAGTATGATGGCTGCACAGCTCCCTATACACAGTATTGTCCCCAATACAGTTGGATGTCCCTCATAGCTTACATACAGTGTGGCCACCACAGCCTCCCATAAAGTATGATGTCCCCCACTACTCCCATACAGAATGATGCACCCATCATCCAACGCCCAAGTCCAATAATATAAGAAAAGTAAGAAAAAGCTTACATTAATAATCCTGCTCCCCGTCCTCTGCATGAGTCCATCTCTTCTTCCGGTATAGCTCACAGTTAGCCTGCAAAGGCGTTGCGATACAGTGACGTCATTGCACCGCACAATGTGCCCTGTATGGCACCACCTCCAGTAAGCCGCAAGTAGCTTGCATCCTGCTGAAGTAAGTGACTGAGCAGGGAGATGGTAGCTCTCTGCTCTGTCACAGCTGTTAACAGTACCGGCGCCCTGAGGACACCTGTACTGTTAACAGTTTTGCAGCCAATGCGGCTCACGGTTGTACTGGCTCATTTGGCATTTGCCAGAATTTGTCAAAGACCAGTCCTGCAATATGATCAGCTCCTTCTGCTCTGCAGATCAGATACCATTTTCAACATTATAGTTTCCCTTTAACTATACTTGTACTCAGTTGCTGGACTAGTTTTCCTGATTCTGAATGCGTGTACAAGAACTTGTATTATAATATAATTTTTATTAAAGTAGTTAAATATCAAAGTAGTTAAATACGAATATATCATTTTTCTGTAATACATTACTTCTCATCCTTTCAAAATATTTTCTTTTCATATAATGTTTCAAATGTCCAGAAGCTTGTGAAGGAAATAATTAAGAAAAACTGTTACAGGCCCCATTTACCTGGATTCCGCTTATGAATCCATCTGACTGAAATGTGAATTGGCTATCATCAAAGAACAGATGCAGTACATAGAAAGGTGACATTGCCTATAGTCTCTGAAGACAAGCAGAACCTTTGGGGGATTTTCTTAAATTCACTACCAACATTTCCTTTTGGATGGCGTTAAGTGTCACTTGCCCAAACATTCTGTTACTGCAGTTGGATCGATAAAAATTACATGTTTAAAAATTACACATCAGCATATAGAAAACATGGAAACGGATTCGTTTAAAAATATTTTGTAAGCATAACTTAACCCCTTAAGCCCCGCGGGTGGTTTGCACGTTAATGACCGGGCCAATTTTTACAATTCTGACCACTGTCACTTTATGAGGTAATTACTCTGGAACGCTTCAACGGATCCCCCTGATTCTGAGATTGTTTTTTCGTGACATACTGTACTTCATGATTGTGGAAAAATTTCTTTGATATCACTTGCGTTTATTTGTGAAAAAAACGGAAATTTGGCGAAAATTTTGAAAATTTTGCAATTTTCAAAATTTGAATTTTTAAGCCCTGAAATCAGAGCGATATGTCACACAAAAGAGTTAATAAATAACATTTCCCACATGTATACTTTACATCAGCACAATTTTGGAACCAAAATTTTTTTTTGTTAGGGAGCTATAAGGGTTAAAAGTTGACCAGCGATTTCTCATTTTTCCAACAAAATTTACAAAACCATTTTTTTAGGGACCACATCACATTTGAAGTCACTTTGAGAGGTCTTTATGACAGAAAATACCCAAAAGTGACACCATTCTAAAAACTGCACCCCTCAAGGTGCTCAAAACCACATTCAAGAACTTTATTAACCCTTCAGGTGCTTCACAGGAATTTTTTGAATGTGGAAGAAAAAAATGAACATTTAACTTTTTTCACAAAAATGTTACTTTAGACCCAATTTTTTTTATTTTCACAGGGGTAACAAGAAAAAATGGACCCCAAAATTTGTTGTGCAATTTCCCCTGGGCACGAAGATACCCAATATTTGGGGAAAAAACACTGTTTGGGCGCACGGCAGGGCTCGGAAGGGAAGGAGCGCCATTTGACTTTTTGATTGTAAAATTTGCTTGAATAATTAGCGGACGCCATGTTGTGTTTGGAGAGCCCATGTGTGCCCAAACTTTGGAGCTCCCCCACAAGTAACCCCATTTTGGAAACTAGACCCCCCAAGGCACCTTTCTAGATGCATAGTAAGCACTTGGAACCCCTAGGTGCTTCACAAATTGATTCGTAACAATGAAAAAGTGAAAAAAAAGACACTTTTTCATTTTTATGAATCAATTTGTGAAGCACCTGAGGGTTCCAAGTGCTCACAATGCATCTAGATAGGTGCCTTGGGGGGTCTAGTTTCCAAAATGGGGTCACTTGTGGGGGAGCTCCAATGTTTGGGCACACAGCGGCTCTCCAAACGCAACATGGTGTCGCTAACAATTTGAGCAGATTTTCCGTTAAATTTGTTAGAGGACACCATGTTGCATTTAGAGAGTCCCTGTGTGCCCAAACATTGGAGCTCCCCCACAAGTGACCCCATTTTGGAAACTACACCCCCCAAGGCACCTATCTAGATGCATAGTGAGCACTTGGAACCCCCAGGTGCTTCACAAATTGATTCGTAACAATGAAAAAGTGAAAAAAAAAACACTTTTTCATTTTTATGAATCAATTTGTGAAGCACCTGGGGTTCCAAGTGCTCACTATGCATCTAGATAGGTGCCTTGGGTGGTCTAGTTTCCAAAATGGGGTCACTTGTGGGGGAGCTCCAATATTTAGGCACACAGCGGCTCTCTAAATGCAACATGGTGTCCGCTAACAAATTTAACGCAAAATTGGCTAAAATTGTTAGCGACACCATGTTGCGTTTGGAGAGCCGCTGTGTGCCCAAACATTGGAGCTCCCCCACAAGTGACCCCATTTTGGAAACTAGACCCCCCAAGTCACCTATCTAGATGCATAGTGAGCACTTGGAACCCCCAGGTGCTTCACAAATTGATTCGTAACAATGAAAAAGTGAAAAAAAAAACACTTTTTCATTTTTATGAATCAATTTGTGAAGCACCTGGGGGTTCCAACTGCTCACTATGCATCTAGATAGGTGCCTTGGGGGGTCTAGTTTCCAAAATGGGGTCACTTGTGGGGGAGCTCCAATGTTTGGGCACACAGGGACTCTCTAAATGCAACATGGTATCCGCTAACAAATTGAATGGAAAATCGGCTCAAATTGTTAGCGGACACCACATTGCGTTTGGAGAGCCCCTCTGTGCCCAAACTTTAGAGCTCCCCCACAAGTGACCCCATTTTGGAAACTAGACCCCCCAAGGCACCTTTCTAGATGCATAGTGAGCACTTGGAACCCCCAGGTGCTTCACAAATTGATTCGTAATAATGAAAAAGTGAAAAAAAAAACACTTTTTCTTTTTTACGAATCAATTTGTGAAGCACCTAGGGGTTCCAAGTGCTCACTATGCATCTAGATAGGTGCCTTGGGGGGTCTAGTTTCCAAAATGGGGTCACTTGTGGGGGAGCTCCAATGTTTGGGCACACAGGGACTCTCTAAATGCAACATGGTATGCGCTAACAAATTGAATGGAAAATCGGCTCAAATTGTTAGCGGACGCCACATTGCGTTTGGAGAGCCCCTCTGTGCCCAAACTTTGGAGCTCCCCCACAAGTGACCCCATTTTGGAAACTAGACCCCCCAAGGCACCTTTTTAGATGCATAGTGAGCACTTGGAACCCCCAGGTGCTTCACAAATTGATTCGTAATAATGAAAAAGTGAAAAAAAAACACTTTTTCATTTTTATGAATCAATTTGTGAAGCACCTGGGGTTCCAAGTGCTCACTATGCATCTAGATAGGTGCCTTGGGGGGTCTAGTTTCCAAAATGGGGTCACTTGTGGGGGAGCTCCAATGTTTGGGCACACAGGGACTCTCCAAATGCAACATGATATCCGCTAACAATTTGAGCCGACAATTTGTTAGCGGATATCATGTTGCATTTGGAGAGTCCCTGTGTGCCCAAACATTGGAGCTCCCCCACAAGTGACCCCATTTTGGAAACTAGACCCCCCAAGGCACCTATCTAGATTCATAGTGAGCACTTGGAACCCCAGGTGCTTCACAAATTGATTCATAAAAATGAAAAAGTGTTTTTTTTTTCACTTTTTCATTTTTACGAATCAATTTGTGAAGCACCTGGGGGTTCCAAGTGCTCACTATGCATCTAGAAAGGTGCCTTGGGGGGTCTAGTTTCCAAAATGGGGTCACTTGTGGGGGAGCTCCAAAGTTTGGGCACAGAGGGGCTCTCCAAACGCAATGTGGTGTCCGCTAACAATTTTAGCCGATTTTCCATTCAATTTGTTAGCGGATACCATGTTGCATTTAGAGAGTCCCTGTGTGCCCAAACATTGGAGCTCCCCCACAAGTGACCCCATTTTGGAAACTAGACCCCCCAAGGCACCTATCTAGATTCATAGTGAGCACTTGGAACCCCAGGTGCTTCACAAATTGATTCATAAAAATGAAAAAATGTTTTTTTTTTCACTTTTTCATTTTTACGAATCAATTTGTGAAGCACCTGGGGGTTCCAAGTGCTCACTATGCATCTAGATAGGTCTAGTTTCCAAAATGGGGTCACTTGTGGGGGAGCTCCAATGTTTGGGCACACAGGGGCTCTCCAAACGCAACATGGCGTCCGCTAACAATTTGATCCAATTTTCCATTCAATTTGTTAGCGGACACCATGTCGCGTTTGGAGATCCCGTGATGTGCCTAAACAGTGGAGCTCCCCCACAAGTTTCCCCATTTTGGAAACTATACCCCTCAAGGATTTTATTAAGGTGTATAGTGAACATTTTGAACCCAGAGGTACGGCACATTATTTGTTTACATTAGGTCATCATATTGAATAAGTTGTCATTATTCTTGAGCGCAAGTGCTCGCTACTTGAGTTTGCATCGGGTACTCAGGTATGCACCATGTACAGCGTGTGCTCGAGTGACATGCTCGAGTCCCTGCTCCGCATGTTTCACGGTTATTAGACACCCAAAAAAAAACATGCGGGGATCGCTCGTGCATGGCAGGCAATCCCCGTAAAGTTTTTTGGCCGCGAAGCATATGGGGCAGAGACTCGAGCATGTCACTCAAATACCCACGATACTCAATGCATACCAGAGCACCCGATGCAAACTCAAGTAGCGAGCACTTGCTCTCAACACTAGTCGCCATATCGTCATCTTTTTCTCTTACTTTTGAAAAAAATCCCAACCCCAGCCCTAACCCTAGCACAACCCTAGCCCCAGCACAACCCTAGCCCCAGCACAACCCTAGCCCCAGCACAACCCTAGCCCCAAACCCAGCCCTAACCCTAGCCCAATCCTAACCCAAGAGTTTATTTTTGACGCCGTTCCTTGTGCGGTATAAGTGATTAGACGACTTTATTCTTCGGGTCGGTGTGATTACAGCAATGCCAGAATCATATGGGGTTTTTATGACTGACAGCTGTCACACACTAAAAGACGCATTTTTTGTAAAATCTAGTTTTTGCATCGCCATATTTTGAGAGCTATAATTTTTCCAGATTTTGGCCGACAGTCATGTGACGGCTCGTTTTTTGCGGGATGACTTGACGTTGTTATTGGTGCCATTTTCAGGCACGTGACATTTTTTGATCGCTTTCTATTCCGATTTTTGGGAGGCAGAATAAACAAAAACCAACAATTCAGGAATTGTTTTTTTTTTTTTTTTTATTCCGTTCCGCGTGTGGTAAAATTGATGAGGTAGCTTTATTCTTCGGGTCAGTACGTTTACAGCGGTACCACATTTGTATCATTTTTCTATGTTTTGGCGCTTATACACAATAAAAGCTATTTTATAGAAAAAAATATTTTTTAGTATCGCTTTATTCTGAGAGCTATAACTTTTTTATTTTTCGGCTGATGGAGCTGTATGGCAGCTTGTTTTTTGCGGGACGAGATGACGTTTTCAGCGGTATCATTTTTATTTATATGCGTCTTTTTGATCGCGTGTTATTCCACTTTTTGTTTGGTGGTATGGTGATAAAGCATTGTTTTTTGCTTCGTTTTTTTTTTTTTTTTTTTACCGTGTTCACTGAAGGGGTTAACTAGTGGGACAGTTTTATAGGTCAGGTTGTTCCGGACGCGGCGATACCAAATATGTGTACTTTTATTGTTTTTTTTTAATTTTTTTTATAATAATATTTATTGATGGGTACATTATATTTTTATTTTTGGTGTATTATTTTTTTTATTTTTTTATAATATTTTTGCACTTTTTTTTTTTTTTTTTCCCCACTTTCACACAGTTTATACACTTTATTACTTTGTCCCACTCTGGGACTTTCACTTTTTTTTTTCTGATCGCCTGCATGGCACAGGAATGGAGCACCATCCCTATGCCATGAAGGCTGTCAGAAGTGCACAGTGTGAAGATTGCTTGGAGATGCACTGCGCATGTCCAAGCAATCTTCCTGCAATCTGGTGACCCGGATGTTGTCATGACGACATCGGGTCGTCATGGCAACACCCGGGAAGCCTTTGCAGACTGCGCTGGAAGCCGGAAGAGGAGGTGAGTATCGCCGATCACCTCCCCTTGCCCCCGCAATGCCGCGATCGACTTTGATCGACTTCGATCGCAGCATCTCAGGGGTTAATGTGCTGGGAGCGGTGCAGGACCGCTCCCTGCACATAGTACCAGGTGTCAGCTGTGACAATCAGCTGACACCCGGCGGCGATCGCGCCCGCACAGCCTGTGTGCGCGCGCGATCGCGATGACGTACTAATACGGGTCTGGCTCTTAAGTCCCAGGGCACAGACGCGTATTAGTACGTCAGATGTTATTAAGGGGTTAACTAAGTTTAATCTTTCAAATACTCAATTACTTGCTGCTTTTTATAAATGACTAAAGTTTAACAGTTTTGCAAATGGCAATATACAGATTAGCTTTATTATAAATATATAGATACTGGAGGTGATGAAATCTTTTGAAATTAAAATTCACCAGGTTACTGAAAATTTTCAAAAATTGAATTGCAAATACTCCAGTTATCCTAAAAAGATGTTTATAAAACTTTGAGGTTTCCTAGGACTATATTCAGCCCCTTTCAAGCTCTTTAACACAAGCATAGCCTTAGTAATGTCAAAGTGACATCACCAAAAAACAGATAGTAACCCAGTAGTAACCAACAGTATATTTAATAACACAGCCCACTGACAGACTTTTCACTATTTTAAAATTGAAAAACAGCCCAAAAATTATCCCTCTTAGTCATTTGTGATAAGGCAGACTGTTCTGTGCAGAATACTGACTCAAACTGACAGTGTTACTGTTACTTATAAGTAATATATATATCTATATATGTGTACTGCAATTATTGAATATATCAATTCCACTATTGCGGTACAAATAAGAAATATAAGATACTAAAAATTTTTGATCAAGAAATGAAACATCATCCAACCATGACAAGGTGTAAATTAATTTTGGATGGTCAGTAGTAGTGGTGGCACTTATGTTGCTGCTAGCAAGTGTTACTATGTTAGACGTGATATGGAATTTTTTTCTTTTACACTACCCCATTACTACTCTTTCTTGTACTATACATTTTGTACACTATAATTCACTTTTGACATTCTTTTCAACCCCACGTCTTCAACCCTTGCCAAAAACATGTAATAAAAATGCCAGTTAGGTACATAGAAAATGTGGCAGCGGGCTGCAGTTATAAGTGTGTTGAGTATGGTTATCAAATTGGACTAGCGAAACACAGAATTGCACAGTTAAATGTTTACATTTTTATTGATTTATATTTTTTCAATAAAATGAAATTCCCTTCCCAAAAATTACAAGATAAATGCTAGATAGGTACATTACCAAAAAGCCAGCACTTGAATGGATATAAAATTTGACTAATGCAACAGATATGCCAAATATATATATATATATTGCAACAAGTACAATTTGTTAGACAGTCGCATTTAAATGTCTCGATTTTAGGGAATTTCCTTTAGTACCTTTAGAAAAACATTATTTTCCCCCCACTTCACAAAAACAATTGCACAAGAAGTGCAAAAACTCAGTCACTTGAGAAAAGCAAACACACCATCTGACACTGTCAGATGTTTTATTTCTGTAAAAACTATTGTGCTGGCTTTCTGCTGCTTTCTATTGCATAAAGAATGAAGAAAAAAATGTGAAATTCTAATTCAAATGCAGCAGGATGGTTAATAGCTACAACATATCAATGATCAATCACATTGAGGCTGGAACTGCGGCTGACACTTCTATGTCTCCATATCAATTGAATCTCTGTATTATTCACAGACTACTTTGCACCTCTTCTTCAATGCTCCAGTTACACAACACATTACTGACTGTATTATTTGACTGATGTATAAGGGCTTTTTCTTCCCATACCTATTGCTGAGCTGTGAGCGCTGACATACTTTAAGTATTGTAAAATCACCCTAAAATGGCTGCTGCATTCCCTGTTTAGGCTTTCATATAGGCTTTGACAGAATCTCCTGATTGGCTGCATTTTTGCCTTGGGATGTGACAGCTGTAAGGCCTTATGTGGAAGCCTGCATGGTCCCACCTGAGGTCATGATAGCCTTCTGTTACTAATTCAGTTTTCTGCAATGTGTAAAAAGGCACTGGGCATGTTTTGGTGATTTGTGCAAATCGAATCGCAAATTATTCATAATTGCTGGAACCTCCAAATTTCATAATACTCTGTTAGTTCGATTTACATTGAATCATATTGATCATCTCTAATACATACATATAATATATGTAGGGCAATGCATGATGAGCATATTAACAACCTGGAGACGTCTCCTTGTGTTTTAAGCGGTTTGCATTCACTTTCCTACCATGATCTTTTAATTAAACTGTGGGATATAGACTTAAAGTTTGTAGCTATTTATTTATACTATTATAAAATAGATCACAAAATAATAGATCACATTAATGGGCTGCTTACATAAAAAATGTGAAATAACAATATCACTTTGGCATTACATTTAATTACCTAGGCTTTTCCTAATGTAAGTTTTATTAGAATTTTTCAATTTAAAACAAATTAATTCAGAAGCATATACAAAATCTATAATAAATAAGAGGTGATAACTTCTTTTTAGAAGAACATTTCTTCATCGGTTTCATGAGCAGCAAGGTGGCTGTTGTCCAAAATAAGAGTCATTCTCTAACACTAGCTGCAAATCACAAAAGCAAGACAATGTAGTATACTGTATAAAGTGTCCTCATTATGTGCCTCTTAAGCCCCCCATACACATCAGATAGCTGTTGGCCGAATGATGGTTTGGCTGAATGTTCGGCCAGTAGCTTTCTTGCCCGACTCTCCCATACAAAGATGCACTCGTTCTACTAAGCGCTCCTGTGTTCTCTATGAGAGAGCGACTGCCAGACTTCTCTGGCAGTGGCTTATCTCACTAACGACAAAAGGATTGACAGGCCAAAACTGGACATGAAGGATCCTTTTCTCTTCCGAGAAACATCTGTTAGGGGCTCCCTATGTGTATATGTGTATACATTAGATGTTAGATATTAGATATACATTAGACTGTTGGACAAACCCATTGATATTGGTGAGATCAGTTGACATATATTAAATGGGCATGTGAGCATTAGTTTGGGGTTTCATTTATCAGTTGTATCTGGTGAGTTTTCTAAGCAGCAGTCATACACAATTGATGCCGAGGGCGAGGTGCATCAGAAAAAAATATTTTGATTTAGCTTTAAATCGTAACTGTCATTTTAATTTTCATGTAATAAATCAATAGTACACGTGAAAATAAGCAATTTTGTAATATATCTTATCAGAGAAATTTGCTTCTTTCTCTGTCGGAATTGATCAGTCATTCTCAAAATTCTCAATTCTGAGGTAAAATCTGTATTCAGTGAAGACTGACTTTTCTATTAGTGAGAGAGGAGATGGCAGCAGCTACTGATAAGATTCTATGTAGACCGGAGAAGGGAGGAGCTAGAGGCAGAGCACCTTCTCCTCTTCCCCCTCTTATCTAGATAGGATCCTATCAGTAACAGCTGCCATCTCCTCTCTCAGTAATGGGAAAGTCCATCCTCACTGATTACAGATTTTACCCCAGAATTGAGAATTTTTGTAATGAATTATCAATTCTGACAGACAAAGAAGCAAATTTCTCTGATAAGATATATTACAAAATTGCTTATTTTCATTTATATTATTGATTTATGAAATAAAATTTAAAATGACGATTTCTCTTTAAAGCCAATCTTGGGCAACAACTGATGTTCCAGATGAAGGGTAATGATGTCATATAATACTATAGGATCAGCTCCCAAATTAGTTTCCCTCCAGCATTTTTGATCATATAGGAGGCAATAAAATTGCATGGCTGCATATGTGGAAACAAGACCCAAGCTGTGTTTTTTTCTTTTTCTTAAAATAAACTACAGAAATATGGTAGTGAGCTGTCTTCTGTGGGGAGGTCTTCTTTTCTAACCCTTAAAGGGAATCATTCAGCATGTTTTGCTATGTAATCTGAGGGCAGCATGATGTAGGGACTGAGACACTGATTACAGCGATGAGTCACTTATTAGGCTGTTTGCTGTTATTTCAATACAATGAGTGTTTTATCAGCAGGAAATTATCACTGCCCAGCCTTGTGGTCCAACTATGCCCCAAGCACTGATTACCAGCTCACTGTCAATATACAATGTACTCAGAAAGCTATGATGTGGGCGGGGTTAGCTTCCTGAGCTCTGCTACATCTAAAAACTCTGATTGTATCACAGCTGCTGCACCCAGTAAACTAAGTGATACATCACTGGATTCAGGGTATCTTTTCCTACATCATACCTCTCTCAGATGAGGTAGCAAAAACCTGGAGACTGATTCCCTTTAAACTTTTACAGTATGGAGCCCCAAGTAGGAGGACTGTACATTTATAATGTTGATATGCTCTTATAGAGCATGTGAACTAAAAAAAAGAGTTGCCTCAAATGATGTGCTTGACACTGCTATATTTGTAATGGTTTTTAGTAATTTCTCTGTGATCACTAGTGTTAGGGTTTGGTATAAAAATTATTTTCTTCATTAAAATACACAGCTAAATTATCCACCTTTAGCTATGAAAACTCATAAATCCAATAACTATTATATCCCGGCACAGATGAAAAGTGTTCATCCTCATTAAATTCTTATGCAGCAAGTAGGATTAAAATAACTGAAGAGCGAGTCAAGAAAATGTCTTTTGTTATGTCTACAACTTAAGGATCCTTCCACTGCATTTATGCCTAAAATAGTGCATTATTTTAAAGCTAGGCACATTTGATATGTAAGTGAACCCCTAATAGAATATTACAGCTACATCTATATCTATCAGGGAGGACTACATTTATCTTATCTCTTATTATTACATATATCTCATTATCTAGACTATTGTTACTGCTCACCTCTCACTTCGGCAAATGCCTTAGGCTCATATTTATTAAGTAGTCTTCAATATGACAACTCTAGCAATAAAGGCTCCTTGCAGCCCATTAACTTGAATGAGCTGTAAGGTGTTAAAGGGTGCTGAGAAAAAATACTACTTAGTAAATGTCTCCTGTTCTGCTAATTTAAGGTGGGGGTGGTTGAATTTTAGCTCATTTATGTTACTTTACTTATTTACAAGTCCCCATGGACCAAAGGTGCATCCGACTGGGTAAGCACTATGGCATGTGACACTATTAGCATCATAATATGCAGAGTTTGTGATTTCATAATTTCATTTGTTATGTTTCTCACAAGTATACACTATATGTACTGTATATTCATGTAATATTACATTATTGTGTACTTTTGTTAATAAATATAATTTTTTTCTTTATTTTACAGGATTTTTTTTTAAATACAAGCATTAGAAAAGGATTAGGAAACATAACTATAGGAGTCTTCTGCATCAGTCATAGGATTAAACAGAATGAAACCATCTGAAGCATATAGTGTATACATCCCATTGATTATGGCACATAGGTATAATTGATTATGTAAACTGCTGTTCTGAGTCTAAAATCTTTTTTTTTTGTATCTTTTTCACACATAATAAAGCAAATTAGTAGAACCATTAAATCTACATTTTAAAATAAGAATATAAAGATGCTCTATATAGCAACTTAAAAAGGAAGAAAACAAATAAAGTATATTTAAAGAGAGAAAGAATAATGATGATGAAGAATGGGTGAAGAGGGGGAACGGACTATCTAGAAAAATAGATGGACTGAACACTAAAGGCCCCCAAACTCATTAGATCATAGTCAACTCTGCAACTATTCATTGGGGGGAACATAAGGATCAGGTAGTTTGTTATTTTATTATTATTTTTCATTGCTTATATAGCGCTATCATGTTCCGCAGCACTTTATATTCATTACAATCGCTGTCCCGATCGGGGCTCACAATCTTAATTCCCTATCAGTATGTCTTTGGAGTGTGGGAAGAAACAGGAGAACCCGGCGGAAACCCACGCAAACACAGGGAGAACATACAAACTCTTGCAGATATTGTTCTTGGTGGGATTTGAATCCAGGACCCCAGCTCTGCAAGACAACAGTTGATTTTCGAGCTGAGTATTTGGGTGCATGAGTGAGTCTGGAGTTATTACTGTTGACCAAACAGTTGATATGGTGTATAGATTCTTTGAGAGTTAAAAATTGTCTCTTCAGAGAGGAAGAGGACCAGAACTCTAGTGCCACCTACAGGAAGTAGAAATCCTAAAAGTCAATAGTGACCTTTTAACGAGCCTTATCACATGACTTAGGATATAAGCCAGAACCAGAAACTCAATTTGCAGACACTGTGTTTCGGGGTACTGCCCCTCGTCAGTGCAAAGTACGAGTTCTGGTTTGGCTTGGTGAAAGGAGTCAGACCGGTATCTAAGGGGTAACATTTCTCCTTGCGGAGAGTGACATGTTAAGCACTTCACAGTGAGGAGACTTTTATAGCAACAATGCTCCTCTGGGAAATATGCAAATTATCTCTTCAGAGAGGAAGAGGACCAGAACTCTAGTGCCACCTACAGGAAGTAGCAATCCTAAAAATCAATAGTGACCCTTTAACGAGCCTTATCACATGACTTAGGATATACACCAGAACCAGAAACTCAATTTGAGAGTTAAAAAACAAAACACATTAACAGCCACACATACACCCAAACGCTAGGGTGACTGTATTATTTTAGTGTGCATATTAGTGATTTTAGTGTGTATACCTAATTGATTATGTGAAATGTTGTGATGGATCTGGTGTTGTCATATTCATATTGAGCCTAAAATGTTTCCTGAATCCTCCTTTGTGCAAAAACTTCTAAGTAGACCCATTGCCCCAGGTTGAATGTGGTAATAGAGATAACTGATTAGACATGCTTTTGTTAACTAGATCATCTGTATGATATACATGGGTTATGGATTTTAGATATTTGCTTCCATTTCTAATCCAGTTATTCTTCTGAAAAGGATTTATGCTTATGAAATTATAATATAAAATTGCCTATATGCCAATGAGCTGCAGGCAAAGAAAATAATTTCCTTCAATTTACAGTTATGAAGCTGGGGAAAATGATGCCTTCTTATCACCTCTTTCTTTTGTAAGACTCAGTATTTTTAGGTCCTCAGAAGGCAGGAACTCATGATGAATTCTTAAGCAGATCACACTGATAATTGTATTTCAGAACTGTCAGCTCCATGAAGACTGTCCACGAAAGTGTCTCCGCTAACTTGAGCTATTTGTGTCAGTGCTTTCTATGAAATTCAACACTCACCAAAACCCCAAATCACTGGGGATATTGTTATGTCTTCTGAAAGGAATATTAATTTTAAGTCTAAAATGTACATTTCATCTTGGCACAATTAAGAAGAAACTGTTGATAAATTAACTTCTACAAAATGTAGAATTTGTTAACTCAAATAATCGTCAGATTGCTCCTCAAGTCAAATATTTGATTAACGGGTTTAGAAAATATGATTGAATGATACAAATAAAAAAGCGAAGGTAAATATTGAAATACCACGTAATATAGTTAACCTTGACTGTGTTGTGTTGAATTCTTAGTCAATATATTCTATATTCAGCAAATAATTTGCCATGGGGATTAAAAAACAAATTGTAGATTTTGGAGAATGTCACCTTCCCAACCTTGTCACTGTGATTAGTCCACCATGATTAATTAGTTTAGTTAGCTCAGCAATCAGGTCACAAACTGCTACCAGATTTCCTGTTTCTTACGATTGGGCTTACACCTGGTCTACTAAGGAGTTTAAGTAACGTAGCTTGAGGAAAAGACAGAGGTGACAAAAAGAAAACATGGGTGTTACTCTTAACTACAACTTGTGCAAAGATAATGAGGATACGTTAATGATATTTCACGCAGGATTTTTAAGTCAAGAGAATTGTTAGATCACTTTGATGATGGTAACAATAGTCTCTTATTCAGCAGATGCTTGTTTAACTACAATTTGTTTAGTTTTACAGATGGAAGGCAAAGTATAAACTGTTTTCTAAAGAGTATGTTACATGTTACATACACTGTAATAGTAAACAGGAGCATATTTCTGTCTGTATCCCTGTTGTAACATATGGCCGATTGTACAAAATAGACATGATATGCATAATGTACCATTTTTTCAGTCAAGATATATCCAAGCAACCACAGATGTATCAAATCTAAATGTTCTTTAGCACATAGATTCAATGAAACTGTACATGACAGAATAGATAGAAAATGTTTAAATTGTACATATTCAGCAATATTTTGGGAATCCTTCAAAATCATGCATTGTGCAAAAGGTTTGGGTTATGCTTTCAAAAATAGAAGTCTTAATAGTTTATTTATATCAATTAACAAAATGCAAAGTAAATGAAGAAAAGAGAAATCTAAATTAAATTAATGTTTGGTGTGACCACTCTTTGCCTTCAAAGTAGCATCAACTGATACACTTGAACAACAGTTTTTGTAAGAACTCAGCACGGAAGTTGTTTCAAATATCTTGGACAACTATCCACAGATCTTCTGTGGATGTAGGATTGCACAAATCCTTCTGTCTCTTCATGCAACCACAAACAGACTTGGTGATGTTGAAATCAGGGCTCTGTGAGGGGCACATCACTTTTATGGCTCCTAGTTCTTCTTTATGGCAACTATTTCTTGATGACATTAGCTGTATGATTGGGGTCATTGTTTTGCTACAGAAAAAAATTGGTGCCAATCAGACACGTCTTTGATGGTACTGCATGTTGGATATGTAACTGCCTGCATTTCTCAACTTTGAGGACACCATTAATCCTGACCCAATTCCCAACTCTATTTGCTGAAATGTAGCACCAAACTTGTAAAGAACTTCCACTATGCTTCACTGTTGCTTGCAGACACTCACTTTCTCCAGTCTCTTGGTGAAAAAGCAGCTTTCTGTTACAGCCAAATATTTCAATTTTTGACTCATCAGTCCAGAGCACCTTGCTGCTACAATCCTTCTGCACCCCAGTTCCTATGTGTTCATGAATGGTTTGGTAGTTTGCCCTTATTTTCATGTTGAAGATATAGATTTAGACTAGAGATGAGCGAACATGTTCGGAAAACGTTCGGTAATTTAAAATTCAGCACGAACATTGCACATTTGGACCACCGATCATTTTTACTCAAAATCGGCAAAATTCAGCCAAAGTGCAGTAAATGATCGTGATTCCACTAGTGTATTTTTTAGGACTTTGGCTAGGATAGTGGTGCTGTGTAATGAGCGGGGGGACGTGTTTGATGAGGGGAGGGGGTGGGGAGAGATCAGAGGAGAGGTGGACTGTTATTCTTAATTTTTTTTTTCTTAACTTAATGTGTGGAGATTCCAGCAAACCAATCAGGGCACAGGAACCATCCACAACGTCTAGACACAAGGGCTTTTGTCACTGGCTGCTGAAGTCACATGTCCCTCTCCATATAAAGAGCAGACATGTTTTGGCGCCATTTTGACAGTGTAACAGTGCAGAGAGGCTGCTCCTGCTGCTGCTCCTGGATAGTGAGAGAGTGAGATAGTTAGCTAGGCAGTTGCTTGTAAGTCATATAGTTTAGCTAGATACAGGTGCTTCTCACAAAATTAGAATATCAGCAAAAAGTTAATTTATTTCAGTTCTTCAATGCAAAAAGTGAAACTCATATATTATATAGAGTCATTACAAACAGAGTGATCTATTTCAAGTGTTTATTTCTGTTAATGTTGATGATTATTGATGATTATAATTGTTTTGGGCTGAGATTCTGCTCTATCCAGGGCTCCACTTTTTGTTGCTAATAACGTGCTCCAGCCATACTATCTGAGCAAATAAATACTGATTGGTAATTTAGTGACAGGTGACTCACAGGCCTGGGCATAGGTTTGTTAAACATCTGGTTAAAAGAAGGGAAGGGTACATCCAACATGAGTGGGAAAAAGCGAGATTGTGGTGGAAGGGGGAGTAACATAGTAACACAGTAACATAGTCTTCCTTCAACCTTAAAAACTAAGTCCATCTAGTTCAACCCATAGCCTACATGTTGATCAAGAGGAAGGCAAAAAAAAACATGTGGCAAACACTAAGCTCCACATTGGGGAAAAAAATTCCTTCCTGACTCCACGTACGGCAATCAGACTAGTTCCCTGGATCAATGCCCTATCAAGGAATCTAGTATATATAACCTGTAATATTATACTTTTCAAGAAAGGCATCCAGGCCCTTCTTAAATTTTAGTAGTGAATCACTCATTACAACATCATGCGGCAGAGAGTTCCATAGTCTCACTGCTCTTACAGTAAAGAATCCGCGTCTGTGATTATGATTAAACCTTCTATCCTCCAGACGTAGAAATGCCCCCTTGTCCCCGTCTCAGGCCTCAGAGTAAAAAGATCAGTAGAAAGTAGAGATGAGCGGTGTTCGACTAGAACTGTTCGCCAATCTCAAATTCGAGCTGTTTTGGGCGGTGTTCGAGTTGTTCGACGAACCCGAACGATTTGCAAAAAATTCGGCTGTTCGAGGTTATGTTCGATAACTGTTCGTGCACCAAAAGCGTGTCCTGCATGTCTGGCGCTATTTAGAGCACCAATCATGCAGGGATTGTCTGCCACTCACTGTAATGCCACAGCCATGGTGGTTGTGGCATTAGAGTGATTGCCCAAATCGATGGGAACTGTGCTCACAGTGAAACATGAAAAGCCGGCAATTCAGCAGCGGTACACCGGTACCCGACAATTTAGAACCGAAAGAATAGAGCATCACACATAGATTAGATAGATAGAAACATGTCAGTCACATATATAAGAAGTACAGTGACAGTGTTGATTACTGTACTTGTCATTTAGTGTAAAGGATTTATAAAAAAAAATATTAGTGTTTTCATGCACCGTCTCTTTAAAAAAGCCGGCCGGCAATTCAGCAGCGGTACCCGACAATTTAGAATAGAAGGAATAGAGAATCACACATAGATTAGATAGATAGAAACATGTCAGTCACATATATAAGAAGTACAGTGACAGTGTTGATTACTGTACTTGCCATTTAGTGTAAAGGATTTATTAAAAAAAATAATAGTGTTTTCATGCACCGTCTCTTTAAAAAAGCCGGCCGGCATTTCAGCATCTGTACCCGACAATTTAGAATGGAAGCAATAGAGCATCACACATAGATTAGATAGATAGAAACATGTCAGTCACATATATATGAAGTACAGTGACAGTGTTGATTACTGTACTTGTCATTTAGTGTTAAAATAAAGGATTTATTTAAAAAAAAATTGGCGTGGGATCCCCCATAATTTTAATCTCTAGCGGAGGTTAAGCAGACGGCTGGGGCAGATGTTTGAAGCCTGGGAAGGGGTAATACCCACGGAGCTTCCCCGGCTACTAATATCAGCCCCCAGCTGAATACCTATACTTTACTAGCTATTAAAATGGGGGACCCCCCAAAAAAATGACGTGGGGTCCCCCCTATTTTAATAGCTAGCAAAGGCTAGGCAGACAGCTGGGGGCTGATATTAATAGCCCAGGAAGGGTGCCATGAATATTGGCCCACTCCCAGGCTAGAAACACCAGCCGTCAGCCGCCCCAGAAATGGCGCATCCATAGGATGCGCCAATTCTGGCACTTAGCCTCGCTCTTCCCACTGCCCTGTAGCGGTGGCAGTGGGGTAATAGGGCTGGGATTGATGTCAGCTTATAATGCCAGCTGACATCAAGCCCAGGTTAGTAATGGAGAGGCATCTATAAGACACCCCCATTACTAACCCCATAGTCAAAGTTAAAAAAAAACACAAACACCCAGAATAAAGTCCTTTAATTGAAATAAAGACACAATTCTTTATTGTTCTAAATTAAACCATACTTACAATCACGCCCATTCCAGCTGAAGCCAACGATCCCCTGCAATAAAAGAAAAATAATAAAGCAACATAATCCTTACCTTCCCATGGTTCCCACGACAGATTCAGCTCTGCTACATCGAGATGACAGGCTGGACCGCAGCAGAAAGCTGCCATCCAGCCTGTCATCCCACAGACACTGAGAAGCGCAGGCTTGCTTGCGCTGCTCAGCGTCTCTCTGTGACAGCATCCAGATGAGCCGAGTTCATGTCCAATGAACTCGGCTCACCTCATGCACGTCACTGACAGCGTGGGAAAATTCTCACGCTGAAGCGGTGAGTGCAGGAGAATTTTCCCACGCTGTCAGTGACGTGCATAAGGTGAGCTCATGTCCAATGAACTCAGCTCACCTCCTGCACGTCACTGACAGCGTGGGAGAATTCTCCTGCACTCAGCGCTTCAGCGTGAGAATTCTCTCACGCTGAAGCGCTGAGTGCAGGAGAATTTTCCCACGCTGTCAGTGACGTGCATAAGGTGAGCTCATGTTCAATGAACTCAGCTCACCTCCTGCACGTCACTGACAGCGTGGGAGAATTCTCCTGCACTCAGCGCTTCAGTGTGAGAATTCTCCCACGCTGAAGCGCTGAGTGCAGGAGAATTTTCCCACGCTGTCAGTGACGTGCATGAGGTGAGCCGAGTTCATTGGACATTAACTCGGCTCATCTGGATGCCCTCACAGAGAGACACTGTGGAGCGCAAGCAAGCCTGCGCTTCTCAGTGTCTGCGGGATGACAGGCTGGATGGCAGCGTTCTGCTGCGGTCCAGCCTGTCATCTCGATGTAGCAGAGCTGAAGCTGTCATGGGAACCATGGAAAGGTAAGGATGATGTTGCTTTATTATTTTTCTTTTATTTCAGGAGATCGTTGGCTTCAGCTGGAATGGGCGTGATGGTAAGTATGGTTTAATTTAGAACAATAAAGAATTGTGTGTTTATTTAAATTAAAGGACTTTTTTCTGGGTGTTGTGTTTTTTTTAAATACTTTACTAGAAATTCATGGTGGTCATGTCTAATATTGGCGTGACCCCATGAATTTCGGGCTTAGGGCCAGCTGATAATGCCAAGCTGGCCCTAACCCCTTTATTACCCAGTGAGCCACCGCACCAGGGCCCTGGATGAGTTGGGTACAGCGCCAGAAGATGGCGCTTCTATGAACGCGCCATTTTCTGGGGTGGCTGCGGACTGCAATTTGCAGCGGGGGTGGCCCAGAAAGCTTGGGCCTCCCTGCGCTGCGGATTCCAGCCCCCAGCTGCCTAGTTGTACCTGGCTGGACACAAAAACAGGGCGAAGCCCCACGTCAATTTTCTTTAAATTATTTCATGAAATAATTAAGAAAAAAAGGGCTTCCCTATATTGTTGTGTCCGGCCAGGTACAAATAGGCAGCTGGTGGTTGGGGGCAGCCCGTTCCTGCCTGCTGCACCTGACTGGACACAAATATAGTGCGAAGCCCCACGTCAATTTTTTTTTAATTATTTCATGAATTTCCTGAAATAATTAAAAAAAATTGAAGTGGGGCTTCGCACTATATTTGTGTCCAGCCAGGTACAGCAGGCAGGAACGGGCTGCCCCCAACCACCAGCTGCCTATTTGTACCTGGCCGGACACAACAATATAGAGAAGGCCTTTTATTCTTAATTATTTCATGAATTTCATGAAATAATTAAAAAAAATTGAAGTGGGGCTTCGCACTATATTTGTGTCCAGCCAGGTACAGCAGGCAGGAACGGGCTACCCCCAACCACCAGCTGACTATTTGTACCTGGCCGGACACAACAATATAGGGAAGGCCTTTTTTTCTTAATTATTTCATGAATTTCATGAAATAATTAAAAAAAATTGAAGTGGGGCTTCGCACTATATTTGTGTCCAGCCAGGTACAGCGGGCAGGAACGGGCTGCCCCCAACCACCAGCTGCCTATTTGTACCTGGCCGGACACAACAATATAGGGAAGGCCTTTTTTTCTTAATTATTTCATGAATTTCATGAAATAATTAAAAAAAATTGAAGTGGGGCTTCGCACTATATTTGTGTCCAGCCAGGTACAGCAGGCAGGAACGGGCTGCCCCCAACCACCAGCTGACTATTTGTACCTGCCCGGACACAACAATATAGGGAAGGCCTTTTTTTCTTAATTATTTCATGAATTTCATGAAATAATTAAAAAAAAAATACGTGGGGCTTCGCCCTATTTTTGTGTCCAGCCAGGTACAACTAGGCAGCTGGGGGCTGGAATCTGCAGCGCAGGGAGGCCCAAGCTTTCTGGGCCCCCCCCCGCTGCAAATTGCAGTCCGCAGCCACCCCAGAAAATGGCGCGTTCATAGAAGCGCCATCTTCTGGCGCTGTACCCAACTCATCCAGGGCCCTGGTGCGGTGGCTCACTGGGTAATAAAGGGGTTAGGGCCAGCTTGGTATTATCAGCTGGCCCCAAGCCCAAAATTCATGGGGTCACGCCAGTATTAGACATGACCGCCATGAATTTCTAGTAAAGTATTTAAAAAAAACACAACACCCAGAATAAAGTCCTTTAATTGAAATAAACACACAATTCTTTATTGTTCTAAATTAAACCATACTTACCATCACACCCATTCCAGCTGAAGCCAACGATCTCCTGCAATAAAAGAAAAATAATAAACCAACCTCATCCTTACCTTTCCATGGTTCCCATGACAGCTTCAGCTCTGCTACATCGAGATGACTGGCTGGACCGCAGCAGAACGCTGCCATCCAGCCTGTCATCCCGCGGACACTGAGAAGCGCAGGCATGCTTGCGCTCCTCACTGTCTCGCTGTGACGGCATCCAGATGAGCCGAGGTCATGTCCAATGAACTCGGCTCACCTCATGCACGTCACTGACAGCGTGGGAAAATTCTCACGCTGAAGTGCTGAGTGCAGGAGAATTCTCCCACGCTGTCAGTGACGTGCATGAGGTGAGCTCATGTCCAATGAACTCAGCTCACCTCATGCACCTCACTGACAGCGTGGGAAAATTCTCCTGCACTCAGCGCTTCAGCGTGAGAATTTTCGCACGCTGTCAGTGACGTGCATGAGGTGAGCCGAGTTCATTGGACATGACCTCGGCTCATCTGGATGCCGTCACAGCGAGACAGTGAGGAGCGCAAGCATGCCTGCGCTTCTCAGTGTCCGCGGGATGACAGGCTGGATGGCAGCGTTCTGCTGCGGTCCAGCCAGTCATCTCGATTTAGCAGAGCTGGAGCTGTCCTGGGAACCATGGAAAGGTAAGGATGATGTTGCTTTATTATTTTACTTTTATTGCAGGAGATCATTGGCTTCAGCTGGAATGGGCGTGATGGTAAGTATGGTTTAATTTAGAACAATAAAGAATTGTGTGTTTATTTCAATTAAAGGACTTTATTCTGGGTGTTAGTGTTTTTTTTAACTTTGACTATGGGGTTAGTAATGGAGGTGTCTTATAGACGCCTCTTCATTACTAACCTGGGCTTGATGTCAGCTGGCATTATAAGCTGACATCAACCCCAGCCCTATTACCCCACTGCCACCGCTACAGGGCAGTGGGAAGAGCGAGGCTAAGTGCCAGAATTGGCGCATCCTATGGATGCGCCATTTCTGGGGCGGCTGACGGCTGGTGTTTCTAGCCTGGGAGGGGGCCAATATTCATGGCACCCTTCCTGAGCTATTAATATCAGCCCCCAGCTGTCTGCCTAGCCTTTGCTAGCTATTAAAATAGGGGGGACCCCACGTCATTTTTTTGGGGGGGTCCCCCATTTTAATAGCTAGTAAAGGCTAAGTATTCAGCTGGGGGCTGATATTAGTAGCCGGGGAAGCTCCGTGGGTATTACCCCCTTCCGAGGCTTCAAACATCTGCCCCAGCCGTCTGCTTAACCTCCGCTAGAGCCTAAAATTATGGGGGATCCCACGCCAATTTTTATTTTAATAAATCCTTTATTTTAACACTAAATGACAAGTACAGTAACCAACACTGTCACTGTACTTATTATAAATGTGACTGACATGTTTCTATCTATCTAATCTATGTGTGATGCTCTATTTTTTCTGTTATAAATTGTCGGGTACCGCTGCTGAATTGCCGGCCGGCTTTTTTAAAGAGACAGTGCATGAAAACACTATTATTTTTTAAAATAAATCCTTTACACTAAATGACAAGTACAGTAAGCAACACTGTCACTGTACTTATTATATATGTGACTGACATGTTTCTATCTATCTAATCTATGTGTGAAGCTCTATTCTTTCTGTTCTAAATTGTCGGGTACAGATGCTGAATTGCCGGCCGGCTTTTTTAAAGAGACGGTGCATGAAAACACTAATATTTTTTTTAATAAATCCTTTACACTAAATGACAAGTGCAGTAACCAACACTGTCACTGTGCTTCTTATATGTGTGACTGACATGTTTCTATCTATCTAATCTATGTGTGATGCTCTATTCCTTCTTGTCTAAATTGTCGGGTACCGGTGTATGCCGCTGCTGAATTTGCCGGCCGGCTTTTTTAAAGAGAGTGTCTTCTGAGCAGTTTGTCAGCTTTTGGACACCTTTGCAGGTGTTTTCTATGTGTTTCTATGTGTTTTTGTTCGCCTGCCATTGGTTTTAACGGTGTTCGACGGTGTTCTAAGGTGTTCGACGAACAGTTCGACGAACAGTTCCTCGAACATCCCGGTGTTCGACGAACCGAACCGAACCCGAACACTACGGGGGTGGCTCAACACTAGTAGAAAGGTCTTTGTACTGTCCCCTCATATACTTGTACATAGTAATAAGATCACCCCTAAGCCTTCGTTTTTCCACAGTAAATAACACCAAGTGTAATAACCTGTCTTGGTATTGCAGACCCCCAGTCCTTTAATAACCTTGGTCGCTCTTCTCTGCACCCGCTCTAGTTCAGCTATGTCTTTCTTATACACCGGAGACCAGAACTGTACACAGTATTCTAAGTGTGGTCGCACTAGTGACTTATATAGAGGTAAAATTATGTTCTCCTTATGAGCATTTATGCCTCTTTTAATGCATCCCATTATTTTATTTGCCTTTGCAGCAGCTGCCTCACACTGGCCACTAAACGTGAGCTTGTCGTCCACCCAGGTCTTTTTCAGTGACAGTTTTGCCCAGTATTTTACAGTTAAGCATATAATTATATATTTTATTTCCTCTGCCCAAGTGCATAACCTTACATTTATCCCCATTAAAGCTCATTTGCCATTTATCAGCCCAAGCTTCTAGTTTACATAGATCCTCCTGTAATATAAAATTGTCCTCCTCTGTATTGATTACCCTGGAGAGTTTAGTGTCATCTGCAAATATTGAAATACTACTCTGGATGCCCCCTACAAGGTCATTAATAAATATGTTAAAAAGAAGCAGGTCCAATACTGACCCCTGTGGTAGCCCACTGTTAACTGTGACCCAGTTTGAGTGTGTTCCATTAATAACCACCCTTTGTTTCCTATCACTGAGCCAGTTCTTAACCCACTTACATATATTTTCCCCTATCCCCATTGTTCTCATTTTATGTATCAACTTTTGTGTAGAACAGTATAAAAAGCTTTTGAAAAGTCCATATACACAACATCCACTGCATTTCCTTGGTCCAGTCCGGAACTTACATCTTCATAAAAGCTGATCAGATTAGTTTGACAGGAACGGATCCTCGTAAACCCATGTTGATATTGGGTCATTAGGTTATTCTTCTTCAGATACTCTAGTATAGCATCTCTTAGAAAACCCTCCAGGATTTTACCCACAGTAGAGGTTAAGCTTACTGGCCTATAATTTCCAAGTTCGGTTTTTGTCCCGTTTTGAATATTGGCACCACATTTGCTATACGCCAGTCCTGTGGTACAGACCCTGTTATTATGGAATCTTTAAAGAATTAAAAATAATGGTCTATCTATGACTTTACTTAATTCCTGCAGTACTCGTGGGTGTATCCCATCTGGGCCCGGGGATTTGTCAACTTTATGATTTTTAGATGCCGCCGTACTTCCTGCTGGGTTAAGCAAGTGACATTTAATGGAGAATTTTTGTTATCACTGATCATGTTTTCTGTCATGCGATTTTCTTGTGTAAATACTGTTGAAAAAATCATTTAGCATGTTGGTTTTTTCCTCATTCTCATCCACCATTTCACCCAGACTATTTTTAAGGGGGCCAACACTATCATTTTTTTAGTTTCTTACAATTTATATAGTTAAAGAATATTTTAGGATTATTTTTACTTTCTATTGCAATGAATCTCTCTCTCTCAATCTTTGCTGCCTTGATTTGGTTTTTACAGAATTTATTAAATTTTCTGTATTTATTTAATGCCTCATCACTACCTACTTGCTTTAGTTCTCTAAAAGCTTTCTTTTTGTCACTTATTATGCCCCTTACAGCTCTATTTAGTCATAGTGGTTTCCTCCTATTTCTAGCATGTTTATTCCCATAGGGTGTATATTGTGCACAGGTCCTATTCAGGATGCTAATAAATGTCTCCCATTTGCTTTGTGTAGTTTTATGTCTCCGGATATCGTCCCAGTTTATTGCACTAAGATCATCTCTCAATCTGTTGGAAATTTGCCTTCCTGAAGTTTAGTGTCCTTGTAACCCCTCTACTACTCATCTTATTAAAGAATGCAGTGCATTGCGAAAGTATTTGGCCCCCTTGAACTTTTCTACCTTTTGCCACATTTCTGGCTTCAAACGTAAAGATATAAAATTAAAATTTTTGGGGAAGAATCAACAACAAGTGGGACACAATCGTGATGTGGAACGAAATTTATTTGATATTTTAAACTTTTTTAACAAATTAAAAACTGAAAAGTGGGGCGTGCAATATTATTCAGCCCCTTTACTTTCAGTGCAGCAAACTCTCTCCAGAAGTTCAGGGAGGATCTCTGAATGATCCAATGTTGTTCTAAATGACTAGTAATGATAAATAGAATCCACATGTGTAATCAAGTCTCCATATAAATGCACCTGCTCTGTGATAGTCTCAGGGTTCTGTTTCAAGTGTAGAGAGCATCATGAACACCAAGGAACACACCATGCAGGTCCGAGATACTGTTGTGGCGAAGTTTAAAGCCGGATTTGGATACAAAAAGATTTCCCAAGTTTTAAACATCTCAAGGAGCACTGTGCAAGCGATCATATTGCAACGGAAAGAGTATCAGACCACTGCAAATCTACCAAGACCAGGCCATCCCTCTAAACTTTCATCTCAAACACAGAGAAGACAGTTCAGAGATGCAGCCAAAAGGCCCATGATCACTCTGGATGAACTGCAGAGATCTACAGCTGAGGTGGGAGAGTCTGTCCATAGGACAACAATCAGTCGTACACTGCACAAATCTGGCCTTTTTGGAAGAGTGGCAAGAAGAAAGCCATTTCTCAAAGATATCCATCAAAAGTCTGATTTGAAGTTTGCCACAAGCCCCTGGGAGACACACCAAACATGTGGAATAAGGTGCTCTGGTCAGATGAAACCAAAATCGAACTATTTGGCCACAATGCAAAACGATATTGTGGTGAGGCCAGGGACTGGAAATTCATATTCCCAGCTATGAAGGTCTCAGCAGGAATGCTAGTCTGTCTGACTTCAAAGGACCCCAGGTGAAATTGTGCATTCCCCACAGTCAGGATATATCCCTTTGTAGTGCAAACGCCTATTTCTGACAAGAGTATGGGGGAGCTAATTGAATCATGGCAATGAGGAATAGCTAATTGAATTACCTCTGAAGTCAGGGGAAGCTCCTGTGTTAGATCAATTACCATGCGCACCTTATAATGAGAATATTGCTGGGAAATGGATTATGAAATGTCTGATAGAAGGGAAGAGGAGATTACATGTAAATTGCCTATTTTCTGCCCTGCCCAAGTTACGTATAAATGTGTCCCTCTGTGAGAGAGGAGGGGTCTTCTGTTGAGGGTCACCTGTCGCTACAGATGTGCAGAAAGGTACAAGGAACTGCCCTGGACCCATGACAGCACCCTTCCTGCCGTGTCCAGAGACCTTTGATGAAAGTGTGGTATATTCACTTTTATTCCTTTTAATTTTACTGTATCGTATTACTGCTTCCTTACTGTATTTGTCTGACTACTGTATATATATATCTTGTAACCGCTTGTATATATTGTACCTAGCATCGCTCTTTGAGTAAATAAATATATAAAATTTATAAGCTCGCTTCACATTATCCTAAACCCGGAACTCACGGAAGATGTGAGGAAGGATCAGGGGCACGTGGCTCCGATTGGTTTGTGACAATTAGTGGCAGCGGTATTTCACTCTGTACACCTCAGGCGTGAGACAGTACCTCAGGATCAGCGCAGCTTTAATGAGGTCATAGTCCTGGTGCTGGGCTGCAGGGCGAGACGAGAAAGCGTCCAGGGCTCTCCCTCTTAGCCTGGTGGACAGGGTGCATGCCCAGTCTGCCTTGGGTACCTGGTACTGGAGACACACCTGTTCAAACCCTTTCAGGAAAAGATCCAGGTCTCCGTCTGATTCCAGGACAGGCAGATCCTCTGAGCGCAGCTTAGCTTTTGGGGCTGCTGGAGTCTGTGCTGTTTGAGCCGGTGGGTCCTGCCGGCTCCGCAGCTGGGCAACTGTAGCTGGTACTGCCTCTCCTCCTTTCTTTCCTGGGCATCTCGCTCAGCTTGCCACATGTGGAGCACGGCCTGGCTCTGCTCTTGCTGTCCATCTCTCAGAGCCTGGAGGTAGCCCTGCATAAGAGCGTCCAGGGCCGGGTTACTGGCCCCTCCAGCTGGAGCTGTGGATTGCATAACAGAATGTCCAGGATTTTCGTGGGTGTCAGAGGCACTTCCACCCTCCTCTGACACCTCAGTCTGGTCAGCGACTGGTACCACACTGCCACCTATGGTAGCATTAATCTGGGAACCTTTGCTTCTGAGGCAGTATGCCATCCACCAGAGACCGTAGCCAAATAAAAGATAGGACAGAAAACCAAGAGGGGGAAGGGTACAGTATCGTACAGGCGCTTTCACTGTATACTATGTCTGATCTACTAACTAGCACCGAGCTCAGTTCACAGATATCCAGATCCCACCGCTGCCTCCAATTGTCACAAACCGATTGGAGCCAAGTGCCCCTGATCCTTCCTCACAACTTCCGTGAGTTCCGGGTTTAGGATAATGTGAAGCGAGCTTATAAATTTTATATATTTATTTACTCAAAAGAGCGATGCTAGGTACAATATATACAAGCGGTTACAAGATATATATATACAGTAGTCAGACAAATACAGTAAGGAAGCAGTAATACGATACAGTAAAATTAAAAGGAATAAAAGTGAATATACCACACTTTCATCAAAGGTCTCTGGACACGGCAGGAAGGGTGCTGTCATGGGTCCAGGGTGGTTGCTTGTGCCTTTCTGCACATCTGTAGGGACAGGTGACCCTCAACAGAAGACCCCTCCTCTCTCACAGAGGGACACATTTATATGTAACTTGGGCAGGGCAGAAAATAGGCGATTTACATGTAATCTCCTCTTCCCTTCCATCAGACATTTCATAATCCATTTCCCAGCAATATTCTCATTGTAAGGTGTGCATGGTAATTGATCTAACACAGGAGCTTCCCCTGACTTCAGAGGTAATTCAATTAGCTATTCCTCATTGCCATGATTCAATTAGCTCCCCCATACTCTTGTCAGGAATAGGCGTTTGCACTACAAAGGGATATATCCTGACTGTGGGGAATACACCATTTCCCCTGGGGTCCTTTGAAGTCAGACAGACTAGCATTCCTGCTGAGACCTTCATAGCTGGGAATATGAATTTCCAGTCACTGGTTTCACCACAGATATGTTTGGCGTAAAAGCAACACAGCTCATCACCCTCAAAACACCATCCCTACTGTCAAACATGGTGGTGGCAGCATCATGGTTTGGGCCTTCTTTTCTTCAGCAGGGACTGGGAAGATGGTTAAAATTGAAGGGAAGATGGATGGAGCCAAATACAGGACCACTCTGGAAGAAAACCTGTTGGAGTCTGCTAAAGACCTGAGACTGGGACGGAGATTTATCTTCCAACAAGACAATGATCCCAAACATAAAGCAAAATCTACAATGAAATGGTTCAAAAATAAACGTATCCAGGTGTTAGAATGGGCAAGTCAAAGTCCAGACCTGAATCCAATCGAGAATCTGTGGAAAGAGCTGAAAACTGCTGTTCACAAACGCCCTCCATCCAACCTCAACGAGCTTGAGCTGTTTTGCAAGGGAGAATGGGCAAGAATTTCAGCCTCTCAATGTGCAAAACTGATAGAGACATACCCCAAGTGACTTGCAACTGTAATCACAACAAAAGGTGGCGCTACAAAGGATTAACTCAAGGGCACCGAATAATATTGCACTCCCCACTTTTCAGTTTGCTAAAAAAGATTAAAATATCCAATAAATTTCGTTCCACTTCATGATTGTGTCCCACTTGTTGTTCATTCTTCCCAAAAAAATTTGAATTTTATATCTTTATGTTTGAAGGCAGAAATGTGGCAAAAGGTAGAAAAGTTCAAGGGGGCCAAATACGTTCACATTGCACTGTACATGAAAACTTATTATTTTGTGATCACTGTTACCCAAGTGCCCCCCAACTCGTATATTTGATATGCGGTCTGGCCTGTTGGTTAATATTAGGTCTAGCAGTGCCCCCCTTCTTGTTGGGTCCTGAATAGTGTTGAGCGATACCTTCCGATATCGGGAAATATCGGATCGGATTGGATCGGACCGATACCCAAAAAGTATCGGATATCGCCGATTCCGATACCGGAACCCAATGCAAGTCAATGGGACAGAAATATCGGAATAAAAATAAACCCTTTCTTTCCTTGTAGGTTAATTCTACATGAAGGAAAACAACTAAGAATAATGTAGAATGTATTGGGGGAGGTGGGGGAGACAATAAAGGCATAGAGGTTTAGCCCAATCAAATGGAATAGCAGGAATTATTATTTTTTTTAAGACGTTCTGAGTTATGGAAATATTGACTATGTTAAGTTTTTTTATATTTTGTCAGATACTTATGTTTCACTACTTCCATGTGTGGCACCCCAGGGGTCTGGTTACCACAGTAATAGAAATATTACGTCTGAGAGCAAGTGGGAGGTTTCTCTGGTCAGGAGCCCTAAGCATGCAACACCGCCCGCCCAGACCTGGGAGGGGAGGAATCTGCCCTTATAAACTGGGTCTGGGGCTGGATTATGACAGTCAGAGTCTGGGAGTCACAGTCTGGGAGTCAGAGTCTGGGAGTCAGAGCCTGGAGACAGTTCCAGACACAGGGAAAGTGTCAGCAAGGAGCTCTGTAGGAGCAGGAGCGAGTGCCAGGGGCTGGAAGCTAGATAGCTCGCCCTGGCTGAAGACATTAAGACCGGACACGGAGTCTGAGGCTGTGGGGACATCCAGGTCCAGCAGCAGAATCCAACCGGCAGGGGATTCCATGTCCTCTGGCCAGAGAAGCCCGGAGGCACGGTCACAAGTAAGGGACCAGCACGGCCATCGTGAAGCGGAGGCTAACAGAAGGCCCCAAGTCACCGGCCATACGGGTGAGCACCACACGGTATACTCAGGGACGTGGGCTACTTCTACCCGCACACAGCAAGGTAGCCAGGAAAGAGTACAGATAGAGGGGAGGCCTACAACTCCACCTGGCCAGGGGAGATCCTGCTAGCTCTCAGACTGACCAGGCCTCTACTGCTAGCCAGTACTCCCGGGAGGGTCTGCTTTATAACATCAGTAAAGAAGACCCTGAACTGCACTGCACGGACTCTGAGTTATTCCTGCTGCGCTCGTGCACCATCACTCCCATCATCCACACTAACTGCCCTGAGGCTATACTCCTCCCGTGGGGAGTCATCCCGTTCTTAGCTGCACACACAACACCGGCCTCAGCTGTCTGCCTTGCAGCGGCGGTCCCCACTGACCGCAATCCACGGGTGGCGTAGTCGGACTATTATCTCACTAATAAGACTGCCACTGAATTGACCACCCTGGGCACGGACCGGGTCAGCGCCACGGAGACTACAACCCCCAGCGATCCGGCTCCGGGTATTCCCTGCACAACACAGGCCTAGGGGGCGCGTCAACTTTGGCGTAGTCGGCAGGATTCAAACCAACCCGCCCCAATGGGTATTGCGTGCCTGAAAAAAAGACTTTTGCACTTACCTGAGAGAAGTTTCCTTCTGTCCGGAGTCGTTTCCCGCCATCGGACGCCATCTTGGGTCGTTTCCCGCCATCTTCTGCCATCTTCCCGCCATCCGCAGCCACTTCCCGCCATCGGACGCCATCTTTGGGACGCCGCGCGGGAAGAAGAAGGGCGTGGACGCCGAAAGCGCGCGAGATCCGAAGCTCCGCCCCACGCACTGACGCTGCGTAAGGTCCTGGAAGGGAGAGGGAGCGACGCTGACGTCACAGGAGAGCGACGAAAGGTCTTCAACCCCGACGATCGACTGCGGAGCCGCGGCCTACGGAAGAGGATCATCGCAAGGTAGGCCACAGTCCACTAGGGGGGAAGGAGGATGTCAGATACAGAGGGAAGCTCCACCGCCACAGCTGCCGCCAGCGCAACCGCTGCTGCGGTCATGCCATTCACCATGCCCTATATCCCGGGGGTAACCTGGCTACCCCAGTACTCAGGGGAGTCACATACCCTAAGTGACTTTAGGGAAAAACTGGATAGCCTCTTCCAGGTATACCCCCTCACGGTAGAGCAAAAAGTGAGCATCCTGGTGGCCCAGTTAATCGGGGCAGCCCAAAGGGAGGTAAAGTCCTGGCCATCTAGGAAGAAGAGGACTGTCAGAGAGATACTAGCCCGGCTGAAAGACATATTTGATACCCGAACCTCAGCCGAAATAAAGCTCAGATTTTACGGGTGCAAACAACGGGCACACGAAAGTATAAGAGACTATGCTCTAAACCTACAAGAGGCCCTGAGAGCCATTAAGCAGGCAAACCCTGACAGCGTGGGGAATGAAGACAAGCTGTTGACCGAACAATTTATTGAGGGTCTACTGTGCAATGCCCACCGAACCCAGTTGCGGGCAATGGCCTTACAGGACCCTGACCTGGACTTTGCACAGTTCAAGGACAGAGCCATCCGGGTGCTCCGAGAATCGGCACCAGGTGGCGCTGTGACCCACAGGCGCCCTGCTATCACTTATCACCAGGACGCGGCGCCCTTGTCTGCAGGGCCTGTGGGAGCTGATGCGCAGGCTTTGAACAATAACCCGGCTACAGACCTGCACCACCAGGTCCAAGAGCTGACTTAGAGGGTTGCCGCGCTAACCAGAACTGTGAAGTCTTTACAGGTCTCTTCTCCAGGAAAGATCCAGCTGGCATCCGGACCGGAGGACATCCCGTGGCACCGACAGAGGAAGACCCCACCGGCCAGAGGAAGACCCAGCGACAGATACAACGAGGACGGACAACCCATCTGCCGCCGCTGCAATCAACCCGGACATATGGCAAGGTACTGTCATTTAAACGGGCACAACCTGGGGTAGAGGGCCAACCCCCAGGCATAAGATCATCAGGCCCATCGAGCTGGCGTGACAAATACGTAGGGGGACGTCCAGTCTTGCCTGTGGTACTGGATGGCATTCCTATGAGTGCCCTACTAGACACTGGGTCGCACGTGACTACCATACCGTACGTGCTCTTCAAGCGGTACTGGAATGACTCAGACATAACCCGCTACCCAGATGACGACCTGAGCATTATCGCCAGCAATGGTCAGCCCGTGCCACAGATAGGATTTAAAGAGGTGACCATCAAGGTCAGTAAGGTTGAACTGCCGGCACAAGGACTGATCATTGTGGACATTGACCGTCGCGAGAGTCAACCAAAAATAACCCTAGGTACTAACGTAATCGAAAACTGTCTTGCAGAGGTGATTCTTATTTTGCTACAGGTTGCCAAGAATGCCAGTTCCAGCCAGCAGCGTGTCCTCCAAAATGAGATCCGGGCACTAATGAAACGGCAACAGGTGGAACTATCTGGTGGTGAGATTGGTAGCGTGAGAATGTGTGACCCGTTCCCTATTGCCATGCCCCCGAAAAGTGAGATGATGATTTGGTGCCGGGCAGCTATTGGTCTAAGAGGTAGACACTACCAAGCAATGGTAGAACCCGTCTACTCAGACAGTAGGCCCACCTTTTTGACAGCACGGGGGGTAGTTGATGTACGCCATGGGAGGGTGCCCGTCCGCATCATAAATATCGGGGAGAGAGAAATATACCTGCCCCGGTATGCCACGCTAGCCAAATTGTTCACCATCAACCAGAACTCTGTACAGGCCATGGAACCCTTGCCTCCATCTCAACCAGAGGAAGGTAACGGCTCTAAGAAACCAATGGAGGACTGGTGTCAGCAACTGCATTTGGGCACTGACTCCACTCCCTCACACCAAAAACAGGGAGTCTATCGGGTGGTTCAAGAGTACGAGAGAGTGTTTAGTAAATACCCGCTGGACTTCGGGTGAGTAAAGGGGGTAGAACATCACATCCCCACGGGAGACCATCCTCCCATAAAGGAGAGATACCGACCCATACCCCCTGCACACTATCAACACGCCAAGGGGATGCTAAAAGACATGAAGGAGGCTGGGGTAATTAGGGACAGCTGTAGCCCCTGGGCAGCTCCACTAGTCCTAGTGAAAAAGAAAGACAACACCATGAGAATGTGTGTAGACTACAGGAAGGTCAACCGTATCACACACAAAGATGCGTACCCGTTACCAAGGATAGAAGAGTCCTTAGCTGCATTAAAATCTGCTAACTTCTTCTCTACTTTGGATCTCACTAGCGGGTACTGGCAGGTTCCTGTAGCAGAGGCGGACCAGGAGAAGACCACATTCACCACCCCGATGGGACTCAGCGAATTTAACTGTATGCCGTTCGGGCTCTGCAACGCACCAGGAACCTTTCAACGGTTGATGGAATGCAGTCTGGGACACCGGAACTTCGAGACGGTCCTATTATACCTGGATGATGTCATCGTCTATTCCAAGACCTATGAGGACCATCTGGAACACCTGGCAGAAGTGTTTGAAGCCCTGGCAAACTATGGCCTAAAGGTAAAACCCTCAAAGTGTCATCTACTGAAGCCAAAGGTACAGTACCTGGGACACGTGGTGAGTGCTGACGGAGTAGCCCCCGACCCTGACAAGATCACCGTGATTAAGGACTGGCCAAGACCTTCCAGCATAAAGGAAGTGCGGCAGTTCCTCGGGTTTGTAGGCTACTACCGAAGATTCATTCCCGGTTTTACCAAGAAGGCAGCTCCTATGCAGGACCTCCTGATAGGCCAGTCCAGGAAGGCCAAAAACCAGAAGCCACCCTTCAGATGGGAAAAGCTGGAAGAAGAGTCATTCCGCCAGCTGAAGATGGCCCTCACGGGGGATGAAATCCTGGCGTACCCTGATTACAGCCAGCCCTTTATCCTCCACACGGACGCAAGCAACTTCGGGCTAGGAGCCGTACTGTCCCAGATCCAGCAGGGGAGAGAATGGGTAATTGCTTACGCCAGCCGAAAACTGCGACCCACGGAAAGAAACCCTGAGAATTACAGCTCGTTTAAGCTAGAGTTCCTGGCAGTGGTGTGGGCGGTAACCGAACATTTTAAGCATTACCTTGCCTCTTCCAGGTTCACCGTGTACACGGACAACAACCCGTTGACACACCTGGACACTGCAAGACTGGGTGCCCTGGAGCAGAGATGGATGGCCCGCCTGTCCAATTATGAGTTCACGATCAAATACCGGGCAGGACGCTCCAATACCAACGCAGACGCCCTGTCCAGGATGCCAAACCTACCGGATGGAGGGGAAGATCCAGAAGAACTGGAAGAGGTCGAACTCCCTGCGTTCCACCGTCATGGGATTACCCAGTATTCCCACCGTGTGAGGGGCCAGCGATCCGCTACGTTCAACCCCTTACCCCACTACAACTGGGCGGAGACGCAAGACAGTGACCCCGCAGTCCGTCTGGTGAAGGAGATGCTGACCCAGGCTGACGCTCGCCTGGACCCAGACGCTCCGGAAGAGACAAAGCAACTGTGGACGTAAAAAAGCAGACTGTTTCTCTACAAGGAGAAGTTGTGCCGCAGAATGGTCAATTCCCGAACACATGAACTGATCTGGCAGGTTGTGGTACCGAGATGGGACCCAGCTATGGTGCTGGAGGCCTACCACAATGGGGCAGGGCACTTCGGATGGAAGAAGCTGGAGTTCCTGCTGCGTGAACGGTTCTACTGGATAGGCATGAGAGGAGCCATTGAGAGATGGTGTAGAGACTGTGGCCCGTGCAATCTAAGAAGGAGGGACCGTGCCAGCCAGAGGACTCCCCTGCAGCCCATCCTCACCAGGCAGCCGCTGGAACTGGTCGCTCTGGACCATGCTAAACTGGCTCCAAGCAGAAGCGGGTAAGTCTACGCCCTAACCATCGTGGATCACTACTCCCGGTTCCTGGTGGTGGTCCCTGTCAAAGACTTGACGGCTCAGACAGCAGCCAGAGCCTTCCAGCTGCACTTCTGCCACCCATATGGGTACCCGGACCAAGTGCTGACGGACCAAGGACCAGCCTTCGAAGAGGAGGTCTTCCAGGAGTTCTGCAATCTGTATGGCTGCAAGAAGATGAGAACAATGCCCTATCACCCCCAAACCAATGGACTCTGCGAGAAGATGAACCAGGTGGTGATAGATCTGCTAAAAACATTGCCCCTGGAAGAACGCAGTCTGTGGCCTGAGAAACTGCCCGATCTGGTGGACCTGTATAACCACATCCCGGTAGGTTCCACCAACTGTACCCCAGCTTACCTAATGCGAGCAAGACCTGGTAAGCTGCCTGTTGACCTGGATATGGGAGTCCTGACACCCGAGGACACCTCGCCAGAGGCAGACTGGGATACGGAACGGCAGCAGCAGTACCGGAAAGTACAGGAGAGCGTCGAGCGAAGTCTCTGTCAATCAAGAGAAAGGCAGGAGAGGACTTATAACCAACATGCTCCTGCTGTTCCCCTGGTACCTGGAGAGCAGGTCTTGAAAAGAAAAAGGCGGCTCCATAAGTTGGATGACCAATGGGAAAAGGACCCATACACCGTACTGCCCTCAAGCCACAATAATCCAAAAGTGTACGTCATCAGCAAGGATGGAGGAGAGACCACAGCCACTGTCTCCAGAGACCACCTGAAAAAGTGCCCCGAGAAGTTGCAAAGCACGGATGAAGATCAGGAAGACCCTCAACCCGTAGAGAAAAAGGAGGAAATGATCAGCACCGTACTCGGAGACTTTCCCCAGTCCTGGACACAAGTAAACAACGCTATCGTGGTGCCCATCCTCACATTTCTCCAGCCAGCCCCTCAAGTGCCTACAGAAGACCAGGTAGAGCTAGAAGAGCAGCCGGCCCAGGAGGCAGAAGGGTCCACACCAGCAGCGCAGGAGGATCAACCCTCTGCTAGTAGTGAGCCTGCCGTGCCCCTAGTGAGCCAAAGAGTACGCAGACAGCTGCCCAGCTTACCCATAACACCTCCTACACCCTGTAGTGCAGGACCAGTCAGTGAGCTCCGTAGGTCCACTAGAGTCACTAAAGGTCAGATGCCCGCTCGCTGGAGAATATAAAGTAATACACTGTAAATTTACCTGTTTCTTGAAGATGTTTACGGTTTTTGTTGTTGCCTGTTATTAATTATGTTTCTCAGTTACCCTGCAGATTTCTATGGACTAACAGGTTATGGACGCTGGATAACCGGAACAATCTTGTAGATAGTTGCACATTGTGCCTCTTGCGAAGACGGCCGCGGAAGAGAAAACCTGTCTGGCGTGGCCTCCTTGCGGCCCAAAGTAGCTAGCTTCAGCCTTGCAGCCACGCCCAAGGCCAACCCAAGGGGTTTTCTTTGGACAGGTCCCCTACCTCGCTTAAAACTTCACCTGAGGTGATATGGACACCCGGTTACGGAAACGTCGTGACCACAAAATATACTTTTTCATGTTGTCTTGTTATTGTTATACCCTGTATTTATGTTTCTTTAAAAATATGTTTAGTCCCGGAGTACTAAATTTTACTAGGGGGGAATGTGGCACCCCAGGGGTCTGGTTACCACAGTAATAGAAATATTACGTCTGAGAGCAAGTGGGAGGTTTCTCTGGTCAGGAGCCCTAAGCATGCAACACTGCCCGCCCAGACCTGGGAGGGGAGGAATCTGCCCTTATAAACTGGGTCTGGGGCGGGATTAGGACAGTCAGAGTCTGGGAGTCAGAGTCTGGGAGTCAGAGTCTGTGAGTCAGAGTCTGGGAGTCAGAGTCTGGGAGTCAGAGCCTGGAGACAGTTCCAGACACAGGGAAAGTGTCAGCAAGGAGCTCTGTAGGAGCAGGAGCGAGTGCCAGGGGCTGGAAGCTAGATAGCTCGCCCTGGCTGAAGACATTAAGACCGGACACGGAGTCCGAGGCCGTGGGGACATCCAGGTCCAGCAGCAGAATCCAACCAGCAGGGGATTCCATGTCCTCTGGCCAGAGAAGCCCGGAGGCACGGTCACAAGTAAGGGACCAGCACCGCCATCGTTAAGCGGAGGCTAACAGAAGGCCCCAAGTCACCGGCCGTACGGGTGAGCACCACACGGTATACTCAGGGACGTGGGCTACTTCTACCCGCACACAGCAAGGTGGCCAGGAAAGAGTACAGATAGACGGGGAGGCCTACAACTCCACCTGGCAAGGGGAGATTCTGCTAGCTCTCAGACTGACCAGGCCTCTACTGCTAGCCAGTACTCTGCTTTATAACATCAGTAAAGACCCTGAACTGCACTGCACGGACTCTGAGTTATTCCTGCTGCGCTCGTGCACCATCACTCCCATCATCCACACTAACTGCCCTGAGGCTATACTCCTCCCGTGGGGAGTCATCCCGTTCTTAGCTGCACACACAACACCGGCCTCAGCGGTCTGCCTTGCAGCGGCGGTCCCCACTGACCGCAATCCACGGGTGGAGTAGTCGGACTATTATCTCACTAATAAGACTGCCACTGAATTGACCACCCTGGGCACGGACCGGGTCAGCACCACGGAGACTACAACCCCCAGTGATCCGGCTCCGGGTATTCCCTGCACAACACAGGCCCAGGGGGCGCGTCACATGCTCTTCACCTTCTTTTTTACATCTCCCACACTTTCTCCTTCATCATCCTCAGCATCAGCATCTTTTTCATCAACTTCTTCACCTTCTTCATCTTCTTCTTCTTCACCTTCTTCGTATTATTCTTTTTTTTTACATTCTTCATATTCTTCTTATTCAACTATCATTCTTCTTCATATTCTACTTCTTCATCTTCTTCATATTCTTCTTCTTCTTCTTCATCATATTCTTATTTGTGACAGGCATTCCTGTAGTTATCTATAAAAGTTTGAAAATTACACCTTTCGTTCTACCCGTCACAAAAGATTTACAACAGGATTTGTCCGCGTTCAGTTTGGCCTGCAGCAGCAGGTCTTTTCCAGGGGCACCACGAGGAGGAACGGACTCACCCCCATACACTGCTTAGTCATCTTCTGCTTATAATTTAGATAATATATTTTGCTCTGATTTTTAGTCTTATGCTTAATGTTCTTCCGCTTTTTGTTCTGCAGCTTCTTGTACTTCTGCTTCTTGGTTTTCTGTCTCTTGTTCTTCTGTATCTTGGTGGTTGTCTTCTTGTTCTTTGTCCTCTTGGTCAACTTCTTCAGGGTCATCTTATTGGTCTTCTTCGGGGTGGTCTTCAGGGTCGTCGTCTTCAGGGTCGTCGTCTTCGGGGTCCTCGTCTTCGGGGTCCTCGTCTTCAGGGTCCTCGTCTTCGGGGTCCTCGTCTTCTTCGGGGTGGTCTTCAGGGTCCTCATCTTCAGGGTCCTCGTCTTCAGGGTTGTCGTCTTCAGGGTCCTCGTCTTCTTCGGGGTGGTCTTCAGGGTCCTCGTCTTCAGGGTCCTCGTCTTCAGGGTCCTCGTCTTCTTCGGGGTGGTCTTCAGGGTCCTCGTCATCAGGGTCCACGCCTTTGGGGTCCTCATCTTCTTCGGGGTGGTCTTCAGGGTCGTCTTCAGGGTCCTCGTCTTCGGGGTCCTCGTCTTCTTCAGGGTGGTCTTCAGGGTCGTGGTCTTCAGGGTCGTTGTCTTCGGGGTCCTCGTCTTCTTCGGGTTGGTCTTCAGGGTACTCGTCTTCAGGGTCCTCATCTTCGGGGTCCTCGCCTTCTTCGGGGTGGTCTTCAGGGTCCTCGTCTTCAGGGTCCTCGTCAGGGAGATCCAGAGTGATTACCAAGAACAATTTCAGAAAGCTTGAACTTGGAAATGTAGCAGAAGGTACAAGAAGGCTGAGGAACTGTCGAGAACCAGCTGACGGTACTGGAACCCGGATGGGTAGCAGAAAGTACAAGAGCCAATGGAACTACTGAGAACCAGCTGACGGTACTGGAACTCGGTTACTAAGCAGGAGGTACCTGTGCCAGAAAGCACTACCAAGGACCAGCAGACGTTGGTGGAACTTGGATACCAAGAAGGAGGCACCTAAGTCAAAGGCACTGCCGAGAACCAGCTGAAGGTACTGGAACCCGGATGAGTAGCAGAAGGTACCCATGTAAAAAAAAGTTGCAAGGCCGCGAGCCGGCTGCAGTTGCCGAAACCCACAGTCCTACAGGGGGTGCTTGTCTTATTGGCACTATGGAACCAGCCTTCATTGCCAGATCCCACAGCCCACATAGGAGTCACCTAAACTGCAGGCACCATAGAGTCGGCTAACCCGACCGCAACGCGACAGGACAACGCATTGGAGGCAAAGTGACGTTGACACTACCCGGAAACAGCTGGCGTGCTGGAACCAGGCTGGGCTGGAGGGAGTACCCGTGCCAAAGACACTGACGAGAACCAGCTGACGGTACTGGAACCCAGATGGGTAGTAGAAGGTACAAGAGCAAATGGAACTACCGAGGACCAGCTGACGGTACTGGAACCCAGAGTGGAGCCAGAGGCCTAATTGGAGCAAGTTTAAAATCAGTAGTAGTGTGAATGTGGACAGAGCAGGAGAAATTGCCGTACGCACAGCAGGGGAACAGCTGACGTTACTGAACCCAAATAACACGGCAGCAAGTGTTGACTGTGCAGACAGCACTTCTGAGTGCCAACTGGCGGTGTTGGAGCTCAGGGATAATACTGAAAACAGAGGAGCCAGAGGTGTAATTGGAGCAACTTTAAGATCTGTAGTAGTGTGAATGTGGACAGAGCAGGAGAAATTGCCATACACACAGCAGGGGAACAGCTGACGTTACTGAACTCCAATAACATGGCAGCAAGTGTTCACTGTGCAGACAGCACTTCTGAGCGCCAACTGGCAGTGTTGGAGCTCAGGGATAATACTGAAAACAGAGGAGTCAGAGGTGTAATTGGAGCAACTTTAAAATCTGTAGTGTGAATGTGGACAGAGCAGGAGAAATTGCCGTATGCACAGCAGGGGAACAGCTGACGTTACTGAACCCCAATACCACTGGAGTAAGTGTTGACTGTGCAGACAGCACTTCTGAGCGCCAACTGGCGGTGTTGGAGCTCAGGGATAATACTGAAAACAGAAGAGCCAGAGGTGTAAATGGAGCAACTTTAAAATCTGTAGTAGTGTCAATGTGGACAGAGCAGGAGAAATTGCCGTACGCACAGCAGGGGAACAGCTGACATTACTGAACCCCAATAACACGGCAGCAAGTGTTGACTGTGCAGACAGCACTTCTGAGCACCAAATGGCGGAGCTCAGGGATAATACTGAAAACAAAGGATCCAGAGGTGTAATTGGAGCAAGTTTTAAATCTGTAGTACAGTGGATGTGGACAGAGCAGGAGAATTTGCCGGACACACAGCTGGGGATCAGCTGATGTTACCGAACCCCAATAACACCGGAGCAAGCGTTGACTGTGCAGACAGCACTTCTGAGCAGCAACTAGCGGTATTGGAGCCCAGAGTAAATACTAAAAACAGAGGATCCAGAGGTGTAATTGGAGCAAGTTTTAAATCTGTAGTAGTGTGAATGTGGACAGAGCAGTATAAATTGCCGTACGCACAGCTGGGGAACAGCTGACGTTACTGAACCCCAATAACACGGCAGCCAGTGTTTACTGTGCAGATGGCACTTCTGAGCGCCAACTGGCGGTGTTAGAGCTCAGGGTAAATACTGAAAACAGAGGAGCCAGAGGTGTAATTGGAGCAAGTTTTAAATCTGCAGTAGTGTGAATGTGGACAGAGCAGGAGAATTTCCTGGACACACAGCTGGGGATCAGCTGACGTTACTGAACCCCAATAACACTGGAGCAAGCGTTGACTGTGCAGACGGCACTTCTGAGCAGCAACTAGCGGTATTGGAGCCCAGGGTAAATACTAAAAACAGAGGAGCCAGAGGTGTAATTGGAGCTAGTTTTAAATCTGTAGTACAGTGGATGTGGACAGAGCAGGAGTATTTGTCGGACACACAGCTGGGGATCAGCTGACGTTACTGAACCCCAATAACACTGGAGCAAGCGTTGACTGTGCAGACGGCACTTCTGAGCGGCAACTAGGGGTGTTGGAGCTCAGGGATAATACTGAAAACAGAAGAGCCAGAGGTGTAATTGGAGCAAGTTTTAAATCTGTAGTACAGTGGATGTGGACAGAGCAGGAGAATTTGCCGGACACACAGCTGGGGATCAGCTGACGTTACTGAACCCCAATAACACTGGAGCAAGCGTTGACTGTGCAGATGGCACTTCTGAGTAGCAACTAGCGGTATTGGAGCCCAGGGTAAATACTAAAAACAGAGGAGCCAGAGGTGTAATTGGAGCAAGTTTTAAATCTGTAGTACAGTGGATGTGGACAAAGCAGGAGAATTTGCCGGACACACAGCTGGGGATCAGCTGACGTTACTGAACCCCAATTACACTGGAGCAAGCGTTGACTGTGCAGACGGCACTTCTGAGCAGCAACTAGTGGTGTTGGAGCCCAGGGTAAATAGTAAAAACAGAGGAGCCAGTGGTGTAATTGAAGCAAGTTTTAAATCTGTAGTACAGTGGATGTGGACAGAGCAGGAGAATTTGCCGGACACACAGCTGGGGATCAGCTGACGTTACTGAACCCCAATAACACTGGAGCAAGCATTGACTGTGCAGACGGCACTTCTGAGCAGCAACTAGTGGTGTTGGAGCCCAGGGTAAATACTAAAAACAGAGGAGCCAGAGGTGTAATTGGAGCAAGCTTTAAATCTGTAGTACAGTGGATGTGGACAGAGCAGGAGAATCTGCCGGACGCACAGCTGGGGATCAGCTGACGTTAATGAACCCCAATAACACTGTAGCAAGCGTTGACTGTGCAGATGGCACTTCTGAGCAGCAACTAGCGGTATTGGAGCCCAGGGTAAATACTAAAAGCAGAGGAGCCAGAGGTGTAATTGGAGCAAGTTTTAAATCTGTAGTAGTGTGAATGTGGACAGAGCAGGAGAAATTGCCGTACGCACAGCAGGGGAACAGCTGACGTTACTGAACCCCAATAACACGGCAGCAAGTGTTGACTGTGCAGACGGCACTTCTGAGCGCCAGCTGGCGGTGTTGGAGCTCAGGGATAATACTGAAAACAGAGGAGCCAGAGGTGTAATTGGAGTAAGTTTTAAATCTGTAGTAGTGTGAATGTGGACAGAGCAGGAGAATTTGCCGGACACACAGCAGGGGAACAGTTGACGTTACTGAACACCAATAACACATCAGCAAGTGTTGACTGTGCAGACGGCACTTCTGAGCGCCAACTGGCGGTATTGGAGCTCAGGGATAATACTGAAAACAGAGGAGCCAGAGGTGTAATTGGAGCAACTTTAAAATCTGTAGTAGTGTGAATGTGGACGGAGCAGGAGAAATTGCCGTACACACAGCAGGGGAAGAGCTGACGTTACTGAACCCCAATAACACGGCAGCAAGTGTTGACTGTGCAGACAGCACTTCTGAGCACCAACTGGCGGTGTTGGAGCTCAGGGATAATACTGAAAACAGAGGATCCAGAGGTGCAATTGGAGCAAGTTTTAAATCTGCAGTACAGTGGATGTGGACAGAGCAGGAGAATTTTCCGGACACACAGCTGGGGATCAGCTGACGTTACTGAACCCCAATAACACCGGAGCAAGCGTTGACTGTGCAGACGGCACTTCTGAGCAGCAACTAGCGGTATTGGAGCCCAGGGTAAATACTAAAAACAGAGGAGCCAGAGATGTAATTGGAGCAAGTTTTAAATCTGTAGTAGTGTGAATGTGGACAGAGCAGGAGAAATTGCCGTACGCACAGCAGGGGAACAGCTGACGTTACTGAACCCCAATAACACGGCAGCAAGTGTTGACTGTGCAGACGGCACTTCTGAGCGCCAACTGGCGGTGTTGGAGCTCAGAGATAATACTGAAATCAGAGGAGCCAGAGGTGTAATTGGAGCAACTTTAAAATCTGTAGTAGTCTGAATGTGGACAGAGCAGGAGAAATTGCCATACGCACAGCAGGGGAACAGCTGACGTTACTGAACCCCAATAACACGGCAGCAAGTGTTGACTGTGCAGACAGCACTTCTGAGCACCAACTGGCGGTGTTGGAGCTCAGTGATAATACTGAAAACAGAGGAGCCAGAGGTGTAATTGGAGCAAGATTTAAATCTGTAGTACAGTGGATGTGGACAGAGCAGGAGAATTTGCCGGACACACAGCTGGGGATCAGCTAACGTTACTGAACCCCAATAACACTGGAGCAAACGTTGACTGTGCAGACGGCACTTCTGAGCAGCAACTAGCGGTATTGGAGCCCAGGGTAAATACTAAAAACAGAGGAGCCAGAGGTGTAATTGGAGCAAGTTTTAAATCTGTAGTACAGAGGATGTGTACAGAGCACGAGAATTTGCTGGACACACAGCTGGGGATCAGCTGACGTTACTGAACCCCAATAACACTGGAGCAAGCGTTGACTGTGCAGACGGCACTTCTGAGCAGCAACTAGCGGTATTGGAGCCCAGGGTAAATACTAAATACAGAGGAGCCAGAGGTGTAATTGGAGCAAGTTTTAAATCTGTAGTACAGTGGATGTGGACAGAGCAGGAGAATTTGCCGGACACACAGCTGGGGGTCAGCTGACGTTACTAAACCCCAATAACACTGGAGCAAGCTTTGACTGTGCAGACGGCACTTCTGAGCAGCAACTAGCGGTATTGGAGCCCAGGGTAAATACTAAAAACAGAGGAGCCAGAGGTGTAATTGGAGCTAGTTTTAAATCTGTAGTACAGTGGATGTGGACAGAGCAGGAGTATTTGTCGGACACACAGCTGGGGATCAGCTGACGTTACTGAACCCCAATAACACTGGAGCAAGCGTTGACTGTGCAGACGGCACTTCTGAGCAGCAACTAGCGGTGTTGGAGCCCAGGGTGAATACTAAAAACAGAGGAGCCAGAGGTGTAATTGGAGCAAGTTTTAAATCTGTAGTGCAGTGGATATGGACAGAGCAGGAGAATTTGCCGGAACACAGCAGGGGAACAGCTGACGTTACTGAACACCAATAACATGGCAGCAAGCTTTGACTTTGCAGACGGCACTTCTGAGCAGCAACTGGCGGTGTTGGAGCTCAGGGATTACAGTTCAGGTGGTAGAAACATGAACACAAGTGGAGACGTGGATACTGTTGCCAACCAATTATTTATTCTGGAAGAGGACTGGCAAATTCATGCGAGATCCAGGCCTTGTTCATTTTGAGAAAAGTAAGCCGGTCAATGTTATCAGAGGATAGTCGCATGCGACGGTCTGTTAGTACACCACCTGCGGCACTAAAGATGCGTTCCGATAATACACTAGCAGCAGGGCAAGCCAGCACCTCCAATGCATACTGGCTAAGCTCTGGCCATGTATCCAGCTTACAGACCCAAACTTGAAGGGGGAAGAGCCGTCTGGGAGTACACTGAGAGGGCAAGACATGTAGTCTGTCACCATCTGACGGAAACGTTGCCTCCTGCTGACTGGAGCTGTCTGTGATGGTGTAGACATTTGTGGCGGCGGGGACACAAAACTTTGCCACATTTGGGCCATACTGGTCTTGCCTTGTGCTGAGGCGCTTCTTCTGCTCCCTCTTTGTGCAGAGCTTCCTCCACTGCCTCGACGCACTGAGCTGCTTTGTAAAGCACTAGCAGCACTGCTCTCGGTTGGAATGGAGAACAAGATGGAATACACCAGTGCGTCTTGGTACTCCCGCATTTTACGCTCCCGGTTCAACGGTGTTATGAGGCTTTGTAAGTTGTCCCGGTAGCAAGGATCTAGGAGGGTGGACACCCAATAATCAGCCGTGTTGAGAATGTGGGCGATGCGGCGGTCGTTTCTCAGGCACTGCAGCATGAAAGCAACCATGTGCTGCAGACTGCCAACTGGCCAAGAAACGCTGTCCCCTGCTTGAGGCGTGATCTCTGCCTGCTCTGCATCACCCCACCCTCACTCTAGATACTGACTACTAGAGCATTGTGTACCTCCCTCCTCTGGACAGATGTCTTCCTCCTCCATTGACTCCTACTTATCCTCCTCACAAAGTGTTCCCTGCCTAGGCCTTTGTGAGGAACCACGTTGCGCAGACTGTAGAGAAGCAGATAGCATTTGTGACTCCTCATCCTCCACCTCTTCCAAAACCTCGTCCCTTAGTGCTTGCAGTTTTTTTTCAAGCAGGCAGATAAGGGGGATAGTCATGCTGACTAGTGCATCATCTGCACTCGCCATCCGCATGGAATAATCGAAGGCACGCAAAACGTGGCAAATGTCCTTCATAGAGGCCCACTCAGGGGTCGTGAAGTGTGAACGGCGTGCACTGCGACTTGTTTGCGCCTGCTGCAGCTGGTACTCCATTACTGCTGCTTGCTGCTCACACAACCTCTGCAACATATGTAACGTTGAATTCCACCTGGTGGGTAGGTCACATATGATGTGATGTTCCGGAAGACTTAATCGGCGCTGCAGAGCTGCAATGCGCGATCTTGCGTTGCTGGAACGCCGCAAGTGAGCACACTCTATGTGGACCTTGTGAAGCAGTGCATCAAGATCCGGATAGTCCCTCAAAAAACTCTGCACAACCAAGTTGAGCACATGTGCCAAACATGGGATGTGAGTGAGGTTGCCTAGGCCCAGAGCTGCCACCATATTTCGGCCATTGTCACACACTACCATGCCTGGCTGGAGTTTCACTGGCACAAACCACACGTCGCTCTGCTGCTTGATGGCATTCCAGAGCTCCTGCGCTGTGTGGCTTCGATTCCCCAAAGAAATTAATTTTAATACGGCCTGTTGACGTTTGGCCACGGCTGTGCTCATATCGGTCATCATAACAGGTAACCGTTCACGGGTCGATGTGGATGTAGACCGTGACGGCTCCTGCAGCGCTGATTCAGAGGAACTGGAGTATGAGGAGGAGTCAATGTGTACAGACTGGATTCCTGCAATCCTTGGAGTTGGCAGAACACGTACAGTGCCACTCTCAAGATCTGTACCCGGCTCCACAACATTTACCCAATGGGCAGTGAGGGAAAGGTATCGTCCCTGTCCATGCTTACTGGTCCACGCATCGGTGGTCAGGTGGACCTTGCTACTGACGGCGTTTTGTAGCGCATGTTTAATTTTTCCCTCCACATGCTGTTGCAGGGCAGGGACGGCTTGCCTGCTGAAATAAGAGCGGCTGGGCACGTTGTATTGTGGGACTGCCAATACCATAAAGTTACGGAAAGTGTCAGTCTCCACCAGCCTGAATGATAGCATTTCAAGGGCCAGTAGTTTAGCAATGCCAGCATTCAGAGCCTGTGCTCGGGGGTGGTTTGCCGAGTATGGGCACCTTTTCTCCCATGCCTGTGCTAACGATGGCTGTAGACTGGCCTGGGAGTGTGAGGATGACAGGGAAAGTGGTGCTGTGGGTGGAATTACACTGTGTCTCTGTACAACAGTGCCAGAGATTCTTCCATGGCGATCCTGTGAGGAAGCCGAACCAGCTGTGTGTGAGCTGGAGGAAGAGGCTACAACACGAGCTGAAGAGGTGGTAGGTGGCGCTGTAGGTTGGCCTAGGTCTTCAGTGTGTTTTTGTAACTCCACCACGTGCTTGGTCCGCACATGTTTCCACATATTTGTGGTATTGAGGTTGCTGACACTTTTCCCTCTTTTCACCTTCTGATTACACAGCTTGCATTTGACAAAGCAAATGTCATCTGCAACTGTGTCAAAAAAGGACCAGGCACTGCAAGTCTTGGGAGCGCACGTTTTGGATTTTGGAAGAGCCATGCTCCTAATGGGTGCCGAAGTGGAGGCTACAGGCAACCAAGTCTGCCCCCTCCCTCTCCCTCCTTTTTGGGCCGTTCGGGGAATCTCTTCCTCAGAGCTGCTTCCACCACCTTCCTGTCCCTCACGCCATGATGGGTCAAGGACCTCATCATCTACACCACCCTCTTCAAACAACAGCTTCTCCTGGGTAGTCTCGACAGCACAGTACGCACCAGAAAGTGGCACCTGAGTCTCATCATCAGATGCGTACTGAGGTGTGCTGCTGACCATAGGCACTGGCCCACCCGCCTCTTCAGATTCAGAGAGACAAAACGGTTGCGCATCACTGCGTACTACCTCTTCTTCAAATTCTCGAATTCTGCGTGGCTGGCCCCCTCTTTCTAAGCCAAGAGATTCAGAGAACAGAAGTAGAGATGCCTCCTTTCCAGGGCTCTCTACTGCCTGGGCAATTTGGCAGGTGGTGAAGAGACAGATGGGTGCTCTTCAGTGCTCAGGACTTGAGAGGATCTGGAACTAATTGAAGTCGATGCGTTAGCTGCCATCCATCTGACAACGGCTTCAATTTGGTCCTCCCGCAGCAGTGGGGTACGGCTAGCTCCTACAAAGCTGCGCATAAAGGACTGTTCTCTGGTAAAACTGGGGGATGCTGAGTCACTGGTGCCCGCAGCAGGCACAGAATCCCCACGTCCTCTCCCTGCAGGCACAGAATCCTCACGTCCTCTCCCTGCAGAAACTCCATGCCCACACCCATGCCCACGACCATATGCCTTACTCCCTGCCTTCTTCATCTTGGTAGACTGATAAAGATAGGCAGAAAAGTACTAAGTGCTTAGTGTGCTTATTCCTGAACAGCTGCTAACAGGTATAAGAAACACTAATTTTATAAAGTGTGGACTAGACTTTAATATGAGCTAATGTGGCCTACACAACTGTAAAGTGGAGTGTTTGGTGAACTTTATTTAGTTTTTTTTTGTCACAAAAAGACACTGGATGTGCCCAAAGATATAACACCGATAGTATCACAAACTTTTTGTAGCTATTACAATGTAGGAAGGTAACCTACAATGCAATAGATGAGGCTACAAAAAATAGGCTAATACTAATCTGGCTGGGGCTGCAGGGCACAATGCTGCAGAAAGGCTCTTCTATCTACTCCTGAAGCACACACTACAGCGTGAGCTACACTCACACACACAGACCTTGCAGACAGCGGTGAACAGTGCAGATGCAGAGCACTGTGCACTAGCGCTGTAAGACAAAAAAAAAATTCTCTATCTTCTATATAGTGTGTTTGGAACCAATTTAGCTGAATATGGATGGAACCACCACACTAATAGGAGAAATCAGGAAAAATTATCAATTAGCAAAAAAGGACAATGTATGAGGCAGTGACGCACACTGAGCGCACTACAACCAGACTTGGCTGAAGCATACACTACAGCGTGAGCTGGACTCACACACACAGACCTTGAAGACAGCAGTGTACAGCACAGAGAACTGTGCACTAGCGCTGCAAGGCACAGCGATTTATAAAGTAGCTTGGGTAAAGCACAATAAAACAAATCGGTAGCTAAAACTGTCCCTCAGAACAACAGCGTCCTATCCCTAACTGAATTCACACCAGAGTGAGCTCAAAATGGTGGCGGCGGCTTTTATAGTGCATCATGACATCATTTCAGCAGCCAATCACAGCCATGCCATTAGTCAACATGCCTACATGCCTAACAGGATGTGCCCACACTTCTTAGGATCCTCATTGGCTGAATAAAATGAAACTGGCTCATTGCATTATGGGAACTTCCGATTCTGGTATACGATATTCTAAAAGTAACGGAATTAAGTATCGAATTCCGATACCGCGAATATCGGCCGATACCCGATATTTCAGTATCGGAATGCTCAACACTAGTCCTTAACGAGTTGTGAAAGGTAATTGTCTCTCATAGTTGTCAAAAACCTATTACCTTTGCTGGAACTACAGGTTTCTGTTCCCCAATGTATTTCAGGGTAGTTGAAGTCCCCCATAATAATGACTTCTTGAGTCGCTGCTTAATCTATTTGCTTTATGAGGATATTCTCCACTGTTTCCATTATTTTTGGAGACTTATAACAAATCCCTATCAGTGATTTATTATTTTTTCCCCCTCCCCTTATCTCCACCCACAGGGACTCTACATTTTCATTAGATTCACATATATTCTCACGCATGATGGGTTTTAAGGATGATTTTACATATAAACACCCCCCCCCCTCGCTTGTTTGTATGATCATTTCTGAACAAACTATAGCCCTGTAAATTAACTGCCCGGTCATGGCTCTCGTCCAGCCATGTCTCAGATATCCCCACCATGTTATAATTATTTTCCAACAAAATTATTTCTAATTCCTCCATTTTGTGGGCATTAGTGTACATGCATTTTATGTTACTCTCTGTACGTTTATTCCTTCTAACTATATTGACTGTTCTAACCCCACCCCCAATTTCTTTATTTGTGCCCAGGTCACTATCTGCACTATCTTACCCACTTATACAATGAATACCCTCCCCCCCAATCCCTAGTTTAAACACTACTCCAACCTTCTAGCCATTTTCTCCCCCAGCACAGTTGCACCCTCCCCATTAAGGTGCAGCCCGCCCCTAGCATAGAACCTGTAGCCAACTGAGAAGTCGGCCCAGTTCTCCAGGAACCCAAATCCCTTGGGTAGTCTTGGTGTTCAAGGTGTATGTGGGGTAGGTGGTAATGTTAGTGAAAGCTCTACTGAACAAACACCATCACGTCCTATACAAAGACAGCTGACAACTTCTGTTACTGGACAGGCTACTCCACTCCCTCTTTGGCAGCAGCACAGCGGTCAGCCTTGTAGATGAGGGCAAGAAAGAGCATGTGCTCCAAAGAATGGCCAGTGCTGCATCAAGTGGCCTCTCCTCCTCTTCCTCCACCTCAACATCACACACAGTATAGTCCTCAGAGGTGGCACCCCAATTACCCTTGTTTCCCTCCATGTCACAACACCCCAACAGCCCAACTGACTATAGGGAACCATAGATGGGTGAGTCTGCAGAGCTGTTCACACATTTTATGCCATGGGTATCAGAGGTCTGCTCCACTGACTCAAGAAGAGGAAAGCATCTGCACCGATGCCCAAAATTTTTTTCTGCTTCTGAACGAAGTAGGGTCCGAGCAGAGTCCTGCGTTAACCCCCAAGGGGAGATGATTCTTATGAGACCCAAATACCTGAGGCACGCGCAGACTGTACTGTGCTGCCAAGGCAGGAAGAGAAGGAGGCTGACTCTCAGGGCGAGGAGTGGGAGAACAGAGAAGATGATGGTGAGGTTGTAGATCCCACTTGGTGTGAACCCAGAGGCACGCAGCTGTGTAGTTCAGCAGAGGAGATGGAAGAGGAGGAAGATGAAAAGGTTACCTTGCGGCCTCCGGCACAGATACGGAGTGATGCAACCATGATGAGCACTGCATCTTCAGTCACAACTGTGGCCAGCAGCGGTCACAGGTCTGCAGTTCGCAGGGGCGGGAAGGGTTGCCTAGCCTGGGCCTTTTTTGAGACCACAAAAGATGACCCAACTCATGTTATCTGCCAACTTTGCAAAACAAGAGGCAAAAATTGAAATAATTTGACTACTACATGCATGAACCGGCACATGCGTGATCAACATGGCTTACTCTGGGAATCTCATTGTGCTAAAATGCGAACTAGCGGGTCTTGCTAACCACCGGCCGCCCCATCAACTGCATCTGCTGCTTATTCCTCCTCCGTAACCATGCCAAGTTTTCTCACCCATGTCTGCGGCAGCAGAACCTCCACTTGTTTACCCGCTCCAGTTGGGGTGAGTGAGAGCCTGTCAGCTGTTACAGAAGTGGACATGCCTGCTGTATTTGCATCACTGAGCACACCACATCTTTCTCAATCCACTGTAACATCTCCGTCTGCACCTCACTCACAGTCCAGCAGTTTGGCGTGTTCACCCTACTCCACCCTCTCTCAGCACAGCAGCCAACCTTCGGTCCCGCAGTTGTGGTCACGTAAAAGATTGTTTCATCCTACACATGGCAAAGCTTAGAGCTTGAAATCCACCATCTCCAATCTGTTGGCCACGGAAATTATGCCTTTCTGCCTGGTGGATAAAGATGGTTTATGAAAGCTGATGGAGGTCGCAGTCTCCCAGTACCAGTTGCCCAGTCACCATTACGTCTCTAAAAAAGCTGTGCCTGCACTACACCAGTATGTCGCAGACAACATCACCCATTCCTTGAAAAAATCTACTATCTGCCAGGGTGCATTTCACCACTGACACCTGGACGAGTAAGCATGGCCAGGATTGTTACATCTCACTGACTGGGCACTGGGTGACTCTGGTGGCTGTGAGGGTCGGTGGGGAAGGGTCTTCTCTACAAGTCTTGGAATCCTGAAGGCTTGCGGGACAAACCTCTGTATGTAACACTTCCTCCACTGCCTCTGCCTCCTCCCTCTTCTCTAGGGCCTCCTACTGCGCCCTCAACCTGTGCCTTAATGAGACACGCATTCCAACAGTACAGAGAGAATCCCCCCCACCGCCGTACTGCGCAGCTTAGGCTCACTGCAATCAGGCAGTGTTAAAATCAGTATGTCTTGGAGATGGCAGTCATACAGCTCTAGAGTTGTGAACAGCTATTCAGGCCGAGGTTGAGCAATGGCTGTCTCCACTGAATTTGGAGTCAGGGAAGACCGCGTGCAATAACAGTGCGAACCTAGTGGCTGCCCTACGCTGGGGCAACCTCACACGGGATTGCAGTGATCGAGGGGGGCTTGTGTACCAGACAAACTGTTAGTGAAGGTGCAGCAGCTGAGGAGGTCGAGGTGATGGGCATGCAACAGTCAGGAGATGAAGATGATAATGATCTCCTCTCTGTTGTCCGTGGTTGGCAGGAGGGGACGGAGGAAGCAAGCTTCAGTGTTATCCTGTCACCAACACATCATGGGCTTGGATCATGCTGCACTATCTGCAATATGATCCTCATATTCATAGGATTCAACATAGTGCTGACTACGGAGTTGCCACTCTGTTACATCCACGGTACAAGAGTAAAGGGACGCGCGCAAGCTGGAGTATTGAGACACGCTTGTAGACAACCTTAAGAGTGGTTTTCTTCAAGACAGCAGTGAGGCACACAGTGTGCATCGCAGTTGTAGACTTCCAACCCCGGTAACGTCAATTTGTCAACGCAAAAACATTAGCAGCAGTGTAAGTGGCAGAAGCAATTTCTGTGAGTCATTTCACACATTTTTTAGATCAGCCCGTGCACCAGCACAACAGAGTACCAGTCTGATATGTAGTGAACAACTGGAGAGGATGGTGCAGGAGTATCTTGAGGTCAATATGAATGCCATTAGGGAAGATTTGGACCCTTTTACATTTTGATCTTCAAAAATGGAAGAGTGGCCTGAGCTCGCCTGTCACGCTTTGGAGGTTTTATCATGCCCGGTTGCCAGCGTTCTTTCAGAACGTGCCTTGAGCGGTGCTGGTGGGGTCCTGATGGATAAGCGCGTCCAGCTGTCCCCTGAAAGTGTAGACAGCCTAACTTTCATAAAGATGAACAAGTCATGGATCTCCAAGGACTTTTGTACCCCAATCACAGACTGTGCAGACTAGGCGATGGTGTAGTTTTCAGTGTGCTGCATTGATCTCGAGTTATTGCAGTCTTTGACCTTTTTGTTGTGGCTTCTGTGCCTGCTGTTGCTACTGTTGTTGATGTTATCAATATTTTTTTTAAATGTTTAGACTCCTTGTTGGGTCTCCATCTGGTGTGTTTCCTGTAGTGGAAGGGGTGTCAGTCCCTATTGTATTATTTCTACTCTGGTGAAATTGATGCCACTTTGGTGGTGTCTGCCCCTAATTTTTTGAAATGTGGAGACTCATGGTTGGGTCTCCATCTGGTGTGTTTCCTGTAGTTGAAGGGGTGTCAGTCCCCATTATACTATTTCTACGCTGGTGAAATTGATGCCACTTTGGTGGTAACATAGTAACATAGTAACTTTGGTTGAATAAAGACCTAGGTCCATCCAGTTCAACCTTCCTCCCCCAATTGTACTCCCTACACTAACACTACACTAATTTACTAAATAACTGGAACTAGGCCTCACAAATGTATTATTATTATTAACATTTTTATTATTGCAGCACTATTACAATTAAAAATGTACCCGTTTATAATTAAAAAATTGTAATTAGTTTTATATTGTGTATTACTCTTGTGATTCTAATAATGGTATTACTAAAATCCCTATGCCTAAATCTGTTGATCCGGAGAAGGCAAAAACCCCAGGACACCTTCAGCCAATTTGTGTCACAGGGGAAAATTTCCTTCTTGATGCGAGAAAAGGCAAATAGTCATAGAACCCTGGATCAAACCTAATTATATTACTAGTTATTTAATTACTATTACCTTACTAAATGTACTACTATAGTTGTAACATTTTGTCTAATTTTACTATAACCCACAATGTTATGTGTATCGAGGAAATCATCCAGTCCTTTTTTGAAAGCTGTTATAGTGTTGGCCATTCCTACCTCTTGTAGTTGGGCATTCCACAGTCTGACTGCTCTGACTGCGAAGAACCCTTTCCTGTTTAGGTGCTGGAATCGCCTTTCTTCCACCCATAATGAGTGCCCCCAAGTCCTTAGTATGGTCTTTGGAAGGAATAAGTCATGTGTCAGTCCTTTGTACTGACCACACATATATTTATACATGTAAATGAGATCTCCTCTGAGACGTCGTTTTTCTAAGCTAAACAAGCTCAACTTTTTAAACCTCTCATCATATGGGAGGCCTTCTATCCCTTGTAATAATCTATTTGCCCTCCTTTGAACTGACTCTAACTTCTGAATATCCTTTTTAAAATGTGCAGCCCAAAACTGGGTCCCATATTCTTGATGTGGTCTCACCAGTGATTTATAAACGGGCAAAAGTACGTTGGGATCACAAGATTTTATTTCTCTTTTTATACATCCTAAAATCTTGTTTGCTTTTGCGGTTGCTACTTCACATTGAGTACTGCTGATCAGCTTACTTGTAACAAGAATACCCAAGTCCTTCTCCTGCCCCTAAATTTTTGAAATGTGAAGACTGCTGGCTGGGTCTCCATCTGGTGTGTTTCCTGTAGTGGAAGGGGTGTCAGTCGCCATTATACTATTTCTACTCTGGTGAAATTGATGCCACTTTTGTGGTGTCTGCCCCTATTTTTTTGAAATGTGGAGACTCCTGGGTTGGGTCTCCATCTGGTGTGTTTCCTGTAGTGGAAGGGGTGTCAGTCGCCATTATACTAGTTCTACTCTGGTGAAAATGATGCCACTTTTTTGGTGTCTGCCGCTATTTTTTTGAAATGTGGAGACTCCTGGTTGGGTCTCCATCTGTTGTGTTTACTGTAGTGGAAGGGGTATCCGTCCCCATTATACTATTTCTACTCATGTGACACTTTTGTGGTGTATGGCAATAATGTTTTGAAATTTGGAGACTCCTGATTGGGTCTCCTTCTTGTGTGTTGCCTGTAGCAGTAGGGCTCTCAGATCGGCAGGCCTGCACTTACTTTCAGTCAACTACCTGTGTTACTATCCTTATTTTTTTCTACCAATAGCACTCTATGAAACTGATGTCTGTGCCATCTGAGTGTGGCTGAGCATAAAAGCAGCTTGAGCTGTTGCATGTGGTATCAGGGCTCACAGCACAGCAGACCTACACCGATCCCTCACCCACCTTGTCTTTCTTTGAAGTTAAATTCAAAGCTGTAAATGCTGGCCCAGACCCTGATACCTCATGCATGGCCCATGGCTGACTGCTGCTGTGCCATTATAAAATTTGTATTGTGGGTCAATTGATGCCACTTTTCCTGGTGTCTGCCCCTAATTTGAGTTGCTTTGGCAGCTATTGGGCCCCTTTGAAGGTGTTGTGTATGAGTTTAATTTTGCCTCCCATTGAATCCAATGGGGTTCGGATATGTTCAACGAACCGTTCGTCGAACGGTTCGGCGAACATTGGGAAATTCGTCAATCTGAACCGAATCGAAACTCATCTCTAATGAAGACTACTTTTCGCCAGACTTCTCGAAACAGCAGATGGGTGTTGCTTTGTCTGTCTTGTATCCATCTACTGAACAGCATGTATGGAATTGTGGAGGATTCACCACTAATTGTATAGGGGTGTTATGCTTGGTTATGACAGTAGTTTTGCACTAACCACTTTGTGGGAAAGCAGTAAAAGTTTCTGTGTAGCTGTGGCCTAATTGATAATGGCTGTCATCATTTCTCCTCTTATCAGATTCAATAGTTGAACTCTGTGTGTAGTGACACAGGCTTTTGACTCAGGAATGATAACACCCAGTTGTCAATTTATTAAGGGTGATTTCATATGTTGTTATTACAATTTGGTTTTCGAAGCAGTTGTGGCAAAAATGCACTTGTCTAGCCACAATTTTAAAAAAAATGGAGCGAAAAACAGTGCAATATGTGAACGCAGTCTAAAACGTTTGCTCACTTCTGCATTGAGAGGTGAATAGTGCTGGTAATGTCATGTTTGCCATACCTACAAGGACACATGAGCAATAGCCATGTCCTATTCTGAGGAAAAGGATAGGTTAACTGCCGAATGTGCACACTTCCTAATAGGTATGTGTAGGTGTGATGTCATTAGTGCTGTTTACCTCTCAATTCAGAATTGCCAGACAACCCCTTTAGGAGGGTGGTGGGTGATGTAACAAAGAAAATTATGCCATGGGAATGTTGATTATTATTTTTGTGATAAGGGAAAGGCAATATTGTATGTGGGCTGGTGGGGTCTATATGTCATGGCTGTTTTTTAGTCCCAGTCCAGCCCTGCTTGGTTTACATGATGAATGTCAGCAGGTTCTCTCCCTAATGTTTAAAGGGAATTTGTCACCAGAAAAAAACACTATTAACCTACAGATATGGGGTTATTCTGCAGGTTAATAGCATTATTAAACTGCTCAGTGCCAGCACTTAAACAAACTTTTCGGGGAGAAAATTTACTTTATTCTCAACAGCAGCGTTCGGGGTTCAGTCACAGGGGCAGCGCCAGCGCAGGTTCAGTCCCCGCACCGAGTATACAGAGCGGCAACTGTAACCACACCCCCGCCCTGCCCTGACTGATGCTGAAAACTTCATCTTGTCAAGCAAAAAACAAGCTGCCATACAGCTCAGTCAGTGGAGAAATAAAAAGGTTATACAGGTGCATCTCACTAAATTAGAATATCATCAAATAGTTAATTTATTTCAGTTCTTCAATACAAAAAGTAAAACTCATATATTATATAGTCATTACAAACAGAGTGATCTATTTCAAGTGTTTATTGCTGTTAATGTTGATGATTATGGCTCACAGCCAATGAAAACACAAAAGTCATTATCTCAGTAAATTAAAATAATTAACAAAAAACACCTGCAAAGGCTTTCTAAGCATTTAAAAAGGTCCCTTAGCCTGTTTCAGTAGGCTCCACAATCATGGCGAAGACTGCTCACTTGGCAGATGTCCAGAAGGCAGTCATTGACACACTCCACAAGGTCCCAGAGTTTCAATTTTCATTTGGAAATCAAGGTCTCAGAGTCTGGAGGAAGAGTGGAGTGGCCACAATCCAAGCTGCTTGAGGTCTAGCGTGAAGTTTCCACAATCAGTGATGGTTTGGGGAGCCATGTCATCTGCTGGTGTAGGTCCACTGTGTTTTATCAAGACCAAAGTCAGCACAGCCGTCTACCAGGAAATTTTAGAGCACTTCATGCTTCCCTCTGCCGACAAGCTTTTTGGGGATGGAAATTTCATTCTCCAGCAGGACTTGGCACCTGTCCACACTGCCAAAAGTACCAATACCTGGTTTAAAAACAAAAGTATCACTGTGCTTGATTGGCCAGCAAACTCGCCTGACCTTAACCCCTTAGAGAATCTATGGGGTATTGTCAAGAGGAAGATGAGAGACACCAGACCCAACAATGCAGACGAGCTGAAGGCTGCTATCAAAGCAATCTGGGCTTCCATAACACCTCAGCAGTGCCACAGGCTGATCGCCTCCATGCCACACCGCATTGATGCAGTAATTGATGGGAAAGGAGGCCCGACCAAGTATTGAGTGCATTCACTGAACATACATTTCAGTAGGACAACATTTCTGATTTTAAAAACCTTTTTTTAAGCTGTTGTTATAAAGTATTCTAATTTACTGAGATAATGACTTTTGTGTTTTCATTGGCTGTAAGCCATAATCATCAACATTTCACGTAAAAATTAATTCATCGCACACTCATAGGAGGTTTTGCTTTTTAGTGCCAATTTATTTATGCAAATGAAATGTAGAAAAAATAACAGTGGTGAAGGCGACAATAGGTAGACGTTTCGGCCACACTGGCCTTATTCATTAAGTCGCTACTGCAAAAAAGATAAATAGCATGATGAGAAAAAAATATAACAAAAGATGCATAGTTGAAAGTCATACATAAGAATACATCTCGGTTGACACTGAGTTACGAAAGAGGTAGGTAACGGAATAGACGGTGTCAAAAAAAGGGAGGAGGAGAAAGGGGGGGATGGAAAGGGGAGGGAGAGAGGAGGGGGGGGTTGGGGTGGAGGGCTGGGATAGGATGGAGGCAGAGGAATATTATATACAAATAAAAGCAGTTAAAAACAGTCAAGGTATACCAGGGGGAGCACAGGTATTTGAGTATAGGGGGTTCCTTACTTGTATCAAGTTTATTTTAGCAGGAAGGCACCATAGAAGGTAGAGAGAGTTCCAGTCAGAAGCTGCAACAATGAGGGGATACGGATCAGTATCATGAGGCATGGGGTAGAATGCCTAAGTTAGTGGATATAAGTACCTTAACAAAAGACAGGGGTTCATCAGCCTGTGGAGAGCTGAAATAGAAGTATTGCCGGTTACCAGTGCTGTCAAAGGGTTTGGATAAGGGGTAAAGCCCATAGGGGTCAATAAGTACCTGCAGTTCCTGTATCAGGGGTGTCTCTAGATGGGGAGTCCCATAAATGGTAGAAGTGGAGGGTACAGGCTGCGTTCCCAGGTTAGGCTGTTGGTAGTGTGGGAGTCAGGCTGCCTTATGTACACAGTGCTGCAGGAAGTGCGTCATCAGGGGGCGTGTCCCGGAAGTTGCATGTTGCTGGTTCGTCATGTGACAGTGGTTGTTTATTGGTAGCCATGGTAACCAGCCACATCGCACTGTGTAGGGGGTTGTAGTGAGAGAGGGACAACCCCCTACACAGTGTGATGTGGCTGGTTACCATGGCTACCAATAAACAACCACTGTCACATGACGAACCAGCAACATGCAACTTCCGGGACACGCCCCCTGATGACGCACTTCCTGCAGCACTGTGTACATAAGGCAGCCTGACTCCCACACTACCAACAGCCTAACCTGGGAACGCAGCCTGTACCCTCCACTTCTACCATTTATGGGACTCCCCATCTAGAGACACCCCTGATACAGGAACTGCAGGTACTTATTGACCCCTATGGGCTTTACCCCTTATCCAAACCCTTTGACAGCACTGGTAACCGGCAATACTTCTATTTCAGCTCTCCACAGGCTGATGAACCCCTGTCTTATGTTAAGGTACTTATATCCACTAACTTAGGCATTCTACCCCATGCCTCATGATACTGATCCGTATCCCCTCATTGTTGCAGCTTCTGACTGGAACTGCTCTCTACCTTCTATGGTGCCTTCCTGCTAAAATAAACTTGATACAAGTAAGGAACCCCCTATACTCAAATACCTGTGCTCCCCCTGGTATACCTTGACTGTTTTTAACTGCTTTTATTTGTATATAATATTCCTCTGCCTCCATCCTATCCCAGCCCTCCACCCCAACCCCCCCCTCCTCTCTCCCTCCCCTTTCCATCCCCCCCTTTCTCCTCCTCCCTTTTTTTGACACCGTCTATTCCGTTACCTACCTCTTTCGTAACTCAGTGTCAACCGAGATGTATTGTTATGTATGACTTTCAACTATGCATCTTTTGTTATATTTTTTTCTCATCATGCTATTTATCTTTTTTGCAGTAGCGACTTAATGAATAAGGCCAGTGTGGCCGAAACGTCTACCTATTGTCGCCTTCACCACTGTTATTTTTTCTACATTTCATTTGTATAAATAAATTGGCACTAAAAAGCAAAACTTCCTATGAGTGTGCGATGAATTGATTTTTACGTGATTTGAGGACATTTCCAGTCCATTTCATCTGCACCTCAACTCTATTTGACAGTGTGCACGCTAATTTTCTATTTACATAATCATCAACATTAACAGAAATAAACACTTGAAATAGATCACTCTGTTTGTAATGACTACATATATGAGTTTCACTTTTTTTATTGAAGAACCGAAATAAGTTAACTTTTTGATGATATTCTTATATAGTGACATGCACATGTACATCTCAGAATATAATGATGCAAAACAATTCTTTTTTTATAAAATAGTTTTCATTGTGCAAAAGCGACAAAACAAAAAAATTATAAAAATGTGGTATCACTGTAATCGTACTGACCGGAAGAATAAAGGTGTCATATCACTTTTCCCTCACGGAAAATTAGCATTAAAAAATCTTTAAAAAACAAATCCTGAATTTATGGTTTTTGTTCACTCTGCCTCCAAAAAATCTGAATAGAAAGCGATCAAAACATGTCATGTGACCTAAAATGGTATCAATAAAAATGTCAACTCATCCCACAAAAAACAAGATCTCACATGACTCTGTCAGCAGATATATAGGAAAATCATAGCTTTCAAAATATGGAGTTGCAAAAACTTATTTTTTTGTATAAAAAGTGTCTTTCAGTGTGTGACAGCAGCCAAACATAAAAAAAGATATAAATCTGGTATCGCTGTAATCGCAACAACCCAAAGAATAAAGTCGTCTAATCACTTATATCGCACGGTGAATGGCGTAAAAGATAAATAAAACCAATTCTTCACCTGCTGCTGATTTGTTCATTTTGCATCCCAAAGATTGCTGTAAGGCTCAGCTCACAATTATCCTGCACTCTACACTGAGTGCTTACACCGGGGTTTCTGTGTAAATCTCTGAAATATATGATTCAGACGCAACCCTCAGCGGAAAATTCCCTATAATGAGGCAGATGGAGACACTGTGGACGCCGTCTGGTCTATGATCCAGCGGTATCCATCTTTTTAAGTGTGCAAAAAAGTGCAGTCGGCCACAGTTTTGTGGAACTCTGAAAAGAAGAACACCGCTGAATAGAGGCCAGATGGAGTCCAGGGTAGCTCTGCAACCTCACTATAGTGTATGAATCCTTAAGATGTTTAAACTGACACATCATTCAGAGATTTAGATGGAGACCCCGATGTAAGTGCTCAGCGTAGAGAGCAGGATAATTGGGATTCAAAATGTTATGCAAATGTTTCCAATAAAAGCTTCAACTCCAAGCCCCCACTCAGGTCCATCATCTGTTAATGGAAAAATAGGGGGCTTCCATGTTGCTTATAGCACAAAGGCTCTGGAAACAGCCCTATGGTTCCTCGCCCCCCAAAAGAAATATAGCGAATTCTGCTTTCCCAAATCCAAATGCTCCACTCCTTTCTGAGCCCCAGTGTGCCTAATCCACATTTACCATCCACATTTCTATAGCGATGAGTGCCCGTTAAATTTACAGGGTGTGTGTCTCCAGAAGAATAAGCTAGGCACAATGTATGGGCAATACAATGTACTGGTCAGCAATGTACTGGGCACTCAAAATTTGCAATTTTCACTTGGCAACATCAATTGCTGGTTTTTCTGGAAAACACCCATGAAATCAAAATCATCACTAAACCTGTAGATACTTTCCCAGAGGGGTGCAATTTCCAAAATGGGGTCGCTTGAGGGGGGATGCTGCTCTTCTGGCACTTGGGGGGTATGGATATGGAGTCTGCAAAGTATTCTACGATAATTTATTCTCCAAGAGTCAAATAGCGGTCCTTCCCTCCCGAGTCCCGCCGTGTGGCTAAGCAGTATTGGACATACACATTACGGGTTCACATACACATATGCCACGTTCAGAAGAAATTGTGTGACATATTATGGTGCCATTTTTATCTATTTCCCATTGTTAAAATGTAAAATTTGGGGCTAAAAATTTTTTTGTCTTAAAAATGTAATTATTTTTTCTTCACAGCTCAATGGTATAAAATTCTGTGTCACACCTGTGGTGTCAATATGATCTGTGCACCTCTAGATGAATTCATTGATAGGTGTTGTTTGTAAAATGGGGTCACTTATGGGGGGTTCTGCTGTTCTGGGACCTCAGGGGCTGTGCCAATGTGACATGGCACTCGCAAACTATAACAGTAAAGTCTGCAATGTAATATGGCGCTCATTCCCATCTGAGTTTTGTACTGTGCCTCAAAAGTCATTTTCAAACACTTATGGGGTATTGGCATACTCAAGAGAAATTATGTAACAAATTGTACTGTTCATTTTCTTTTATTACCCCTTTTGAAAGTTACAAACTTGGGGTCAAAGCAACATTTTAGTGGAAAAAATAAAAGTCTGTGAATCGCCTGAGAGATAAAAATACTCATTGCTCCACTAGATGAATTCCTTGAGAGGTGTAGTTTTCAAAATGTGGCCATTTGTGTTTTTTTTTTTACTGTTTTGGCATGTTAGGGGCTCTTCAAATGTGACATGATGTCTTCTACCTATTCCAGCCAAACTGGCATACCTTTCCTTTTTGAGCCCAGCCGTGTGCCCAAACAGTAGTTTTCCACCACATGTGGGGTATCGGCATGCTCAGAAGAAATTGCACAACAAAATTTGGTGTCCATCTCCTCCTGATACCCTTGTAAAAATAAAAATTTGGGGCTAAAACAACATTTTTGGAGAAAAATTAGATTTTTTTCATTTTCACTGCTCAACGTTATAAAATATTGTGAAGCACCTGGGAATTCAAGGTGCTCACCACACACCAAGATCAATTTCTTGAGGGGTATAGTTTCCAAAATGGGGTCACTTGTGGGAGGTTTTCCGTTGTTTAGGCACATCAGGGGATCTCCAAATGTGACATGGCGTCCGCTATCGATTCCAGCCAATTATGCGTTTTAAAACTCAAATGATACTCTTCCCTTCTGAGCTATGTTGTGCACCCAAACAGTAGTTTTCCACCACATATGGAATATTAGCATACTCAGGAGAAATTGTACAACAAATGTTGTGGTCCATTTTCTCTTATGAATATAAAAAATTTGGGGTAAAACAATATTTTTGTGGAAGATATGTGACTTTTTATTTTTACTGCTCAATGCTATAAAATTCTCTGAGGCATATGATGCATTAAAGTTCTCACCACACCTCTAGATAAATTCCTTGAGGGGTCTAATTTCCAAAATGGGATCACTTGTTTTTTTTTTCACTGTTTACGTGTAGCACCCTGAGGACTCGGCTGCTACAGGGGTATTGCACCTCACTCCAGAGGTGTGGTATTCCACTCCCGGGTAAGGATGGAGTGTGGGACTGAGCTCAGTAGGCTGCATGCACTACATACATCCCATTTCCGGGGGACAGAACTACGGTACTCCCACCAAATATATGTGCAGGTACGACAGCGTCTGTCCCTGGCTGGAGTGGGAGGGGGGTGGAACATCCCAGTAGTGTAGGGGCAGATAGGGGGAGTACTCTGGGTAAAGCTAGGAGCTCATTGGGTGCTAGTCACCTGGGCTCACACATAGAGGGAGTATATATGGTGGGCACCATCTTAGGACAGGGTCTTTTTAGCAGGGGAGCTCAGCCAGGAGGGCTGACAGGGAGCTGTGGCTCCGGCTGGGCCCAGCTCCAGAGCCAAGCCTGCAGAGGAGAGAGGAGAAAGAAAGGCCCAGAGTGGAAGATCAGAGGGAACCCTAAGAACCCAGAATCAGACCAAAAAGGGTGAAGGGTTGGCGGACACGGGTACCGGAACCCGAACTGGTGGAGGCCACTTATCCTCAGCCAGGAACCGGAGGTCGTGGTCAAGATTTGCCACGACCCTCACCAAATCCACCAGAAAGGCACACCAAGCATAGGGTCAGGGAACCTAGAGGAGGTTTGACCACTAAGAGACCCGAGGGAGCCGGCCAAAGGTGGATCCCTGGTGGGAATGGCCAGAGACAGAGAGGGAGAAGGGAGCTCAGGACCACGCTCCAGAACTGCCTGGGGGTTAGCCGAGTCCAGGACCTGGTGGACGCAGCACGGCTCGGGTGGTCACTCAAGGCCAGAGTGACTGAGAGAACACTTGTGAGTAAAACCCCTGAAACTGCATCTCCTGACTCTGACTCTTCTTACTGCACCGTCACAACCCCCCTCATCTTCACCTGCTGCCCTGAGGCCATACCCCTCCCGTTGGGGGTTATACCACCACGCTGCACATCCTTATACACCTGGCCTCAGTGGACTGTTCTGCAGCGGCGGCTTCAAAGCCGCACTCAACGGGTGGCGTAGTCGATCAAGTTAACATCTACTGCCATAGACTGCCACTTAGTTTGACACCCTGGGCACGGACCGGGTCACCGCCACAAGGACTACTACCCCTACCCTGATCCGGCTCCGGGTAAGCCCCCGTGCACGCGATGCCGCATGACACAGAAGGCCCAGGGGGCGCGTCAACTTTGGCGTAGTCGGCAGGATTACGTGCCCGCAACCACCGGGTACTGCGTGCCTGAAGAAAAGTTTATCTGTACCGTAAAAAGAAGTCTCCCGCCAATTCCGGTGGGTCCCCGCCATCGGACGTCGTCCGGAGTCGTTTCCCGCCGGTTGCCCGCCATCTGCAGTCTTTTCCCGCCATGCACAGAGTTTCCCGCCATTGGGAAGCGGTTCCCGCCATCTGAGACGATTTCCCGCCCTGGCAGAGCGGACGCCATTATGGGCGTGCCAGAGGGTGGCAAGAGGCCACCTCCCATCGTGGGCCAGGACCAAGAATGGCGCCAAAAACGAAGACCGCCCCCACCAGCAGAGACTGCAATGATTGAGATGTCCGTCAGCGTGGGGGGTCTGCCCCTGGAACTGACAATCACCAAGTTGCCCCAGGACCGCCCTCAAAGTAGGCGGATCAAGAACAAAAGAGCGAAGATGGGTGCAGCCTGGAGGAGCCGTACCCGGAGATGGAGGGAGAGGCAGGCAGCACCGACCCTGTGGTCAGGAGCCTGATGCAAGCCACCACCCCACAAGACCTGGTGGAGATCCTGGCACAGCTCCCCCGAGACCGGGAGCGTGCACAGACCGCGCTGGAGGGCCTCGCACGGAGGATGGCCCAGGTGCAGCGAGAAACGCTGACGGAATGGAGCAGGGAGATGGCCCAGCAGGCTGGAACCCGCCAGCGGAGCACACCACCCGCAACGAGGAGCACGCCTGCCCCTGAAGAGGATGCAGAAGGGACGGAGGCCGGAGACGACGCCGCAGAGGGAGCTGAAGAGACGGAGGCAAGTAAAGGGGACGTTACTACCCCAAGCCCAGCCACCGTAAGCCTACCCCCGCTCCCCGTCGCAGAGCCCGAAATCCCACCGATCGTGCCCGTTGCCGCACCGCTACCGCTCCAGACTAGGCCCCAAGCAGGAGCCGCGACCACGCCCCCTGTGACGTCACGCGCCTCAACCCTGAGCGCGGCCAAGCAGGAGACGCCACCGGCCTGGTCACAGGGCCGAGTGCCCCCGGGCGCCTCAGTACCAACAGCGCCCTCTACTGAGCCACCGGCCTGGTCGCAAAGTCAAGTACCCCCGGGCGCCGCCATCTTCACGGTGCCCTTTACCTTCAGGGTACCCAAAGCCTGGTCGCAAGGCCTAGTGATCCCGGGCGCCGCTGCCACCACCGCGCCCTCAACCTCCACAGTGCCGCACCTGGGTGAAGACTTGGTAACCCAGCATATTTGCCCGGATGGGCAGCCTTTTGAGTGGCCACCGGAGTACTACCATCCCCGACTCCGGAAGGAAAGGCCCCTGGATGAGCCCCTGATCCCAGCTCCGGCGCCCGCCAAGATCACCCCACTCTCGCTGGAGGAAGCGCAGTTTGCGTGGGACCCCACTGGAGGAGACCTCATCGGGTTCACTCAAGAGACCCGGGCGGCTGCAGCTGAGCGTGCAGAGTGCTGCCGGCAGCAGTTAGAGGTTTTTGACCGGGAACGGCGAGAGAGGCGGGTCCGCGAGGAGCGGCTGCAAGTGAAGAGTGCAGAGCAGAAGAGCCGGACCCGACGGAACCCCCGTGCAGCCCACGGTCCCCGTGCCACTGGGAATGTAATTAAATTCCAACTGCAGCACGGTTGGGGCTTCATCCGGGATCACCACACGCCAGGCGACGTCTTCGTGACCCGCAGAGATGTCGAGTCCCACCTGCCGGAGGGACACAGAGGTCGTGACCTATACCTGGGTGACGAGGTCACCTTTACCCGGCACCAATGTGCCAAAGGACCCTATGCCCTTCATGTATACCGGTTGACAGAGAAAGAGCTGAGGTGTCAGGAGGAGCAAGAGGACCCGGACGGGTCTGAAGAATACAGGGAGGAAGCATCAGGAGGACGCCGTTATTAGAGAACGGTAAAAAAAAAAAAAAAAAAAAAAAGAACTGTATATAGTTACCCGTCAGGGTATGAGAACTGTTATAAGTACTGCTGCTAGTTAAAATATAGTCCCCGTTGGGACCAGTGAACTTAAACCCGTGAGTCCCCTATCCCTTAACAGGCTGAGGACTGTGAACAGCCATTCCTTTTCCCCACTGGCCGAGGACTGAGAGCGGCCACCTCCCCTTGTATATAGTTGCGCTTTCTAAGGCGCCCCCTACTGGTTTTATAGGAAACTGTTGTTCTTGAACTGACTGTTGCACTTTTACCTGGTCACAAGTGCCCAGTGGCCAGAAGCTCAAGAATATTTATATGAAGAAGTTTTATTGCTAGAGATTGATAATGTTTAATGTTTGATATGTTCTTGTATGTTTTGGAAAAAAAAATTGTATGTTTTTGGATATTTTATTCTTTTACAGCCCGAGGACGTGCTGTGATTTACCAGGGGGGAATGTAGCACCCTGAGGACTCGGCTGCTACAGGGGTATTGCACCTCACTCCAGAGGTGTGGTATTCCACTCCCGGGTAAGGATGGAGTGTGGGACTGAGCTCAGTAGGCTGCATGCACTACATACATCCCATTTCCGGGGGACAGAACTACGGTACTCCCACCAAATATATGTGCAGGTACGACAGCGTCTGTCCCTGGCTGGAGTGGGAGGGGGGTGGAACATCCCAGTAGTGTAGGGGCAGATAGGGGGAGTACTCTGGGTAAAGCTAGGAGCTCATTGGGTGCTAGTCACCTGGGCTCACACATAGAGGGAGTATATATGGTGGGCACCATCTTAGGACAGGGTCTTTTTAGCAGGGGAGCTCAGCCAGGAGGGCTGACAGGGAGCTGTGGCTCCGGCTGGGCCCAGCTCCAGAGCCAAGCCTGCAGAGGAGAGAGGAGAAAGAAAGGCCCAGAGTGGAAGATCAGAGGGAACCCTAAGAACCCAGAATCAGACCAAAAAGGGTGAAGGGTTGGCGGACACGGGTACCGGAACCCGAACTGGTGGAGGCCACTTATCCTCAGCCAGGAACCGGAGGTCGTGGTCAAGATTTGCCACGACCCTCACCAAATCCACCAGAAAGGCACACCAAGCATAGGGTCAGGGAACCCAGAGGAGGTTTGACCACTAAGAGACCCGAGGGAGCCGGCCAAAGGTGGATCCCTGGTGGGAATGGCCAGAGACAGAGAGGGAGAAGGGAGCTCAGGACCACGCTCCAGAACTGCCTGGGGGTTAGCCGAGTCCAGGACCTGGTGGACGCAACACGGTTCGGGTGGTCACTCAAGGCCAGAGTGACTGAGAGAACACTTGTGAGTAAAACCCCTGAAACTGCATCTCCTGACTCTGACTCTTCTTACTGCACCGTCACAACCCCCCTCATCTTCACCTGCTGCCCTGAGGCCATACCCCTCCCGTTGGGGGTTATACCACCACGCTGCACATCCTTATACACCTGGCCTCAGTGGACTGTTCTGCAGCGGCGGCTTCAAAGCCGCACTCAACGGGTGGCGTAGTCGATCAAGTTAACATCTACTGCCATAGACTGCCACTTAGTTTGACACCCTGGGCACGGACCGGGTCACCGCCACAAGGACTACTACCCCTACCCAGATCCGGCTCCGGGTAAGCCCCCGTGCACGCGATGCCGCACGACACAGAAGGCCCAGGGGGCGCGTCATATGCACATCAGGGGCTCTCAAAACATGGTTTGGCGTCTGCTAACAATTCCAGACAATTTTGCATTCCAAAATTCAAATGGTGCTCCATCCCTTCCGAGCCCTGAAGTGGAAACAAAAAGGAGTTTTCCCCCACATATGGCTTATACTCAGGAGAAATTGTACATCAAATTGTATTATGAATTTTCTCCTATTACCCTTGTGAAAATGCAAAATTTGGGGCTAAAGTAACATTTTTGTGGGAAAAAGTAATATTTTCATTTTTCCTTCCACATTGCTTTAATTGCTATGAAGCACCAGAAAGGTTAATAAACTTCTTGAATGTGAATTTGAGAAATTTGAGGAGTGCAGCTGTAAGGGGGATGGACGCCACCACCCCTTTAAGAAGGACTTTTCCCTGTTATTATTCCCACGTGCTGCAGTAGTTGTCCCCGTGTGAGTGTAATGTCTAATGTAATGTTGATGCTTTTATGTGTTCTCCCTGTATTGTACAGTGCAGTAGTTGCCTAGTTACAGCAGCATGGCAGAGCTGGCCAGGGGGAGGAGCGTAGCAGGGAGGAGCAGAGGCAGTGAGCTTAGAGACAGGAGACAGCAAGTCAAGGGGCAGTGTCCAGGCGGCCATGCCCAGGACAAGGTGTCAGAGAAGAGCTCCAGAGAAAGGGAGCTTGTGTGAATATGGGGGTGTTCCCGCAAAGAAGGAGTCGAGGCAGTGTAGGCCGTAAGCCCACGAGTGAGGACCTGCTCATGACAGGTCGGGACCGAGGACAGGTCGAAGCAGTCGGGCCATAAGCCCATGAGTAAGGACCAGTGATGGTGTAAATGCACTGAGAGAAGAGGTCAGTACACGAGACATCAAGGGTCCATGTGAGTACCAGAGAGTCCGGCAGCCAGAGACCTGAGCCAGGGTAAGAAAGTGCGCGGGAGAGAGAGAGAGTGCTGACAGCCCTCAGCAGGAGCTGAGGACCGAACAGAGGCTGCGGAAAAGGGATGTACATATACACTGTGTTCCAAATTATTATGCAAATAATATTTTCTCAGATTTTCCCAAATTACCTATATGAATTGCAGTCATTGTAATTTTCCAGTCAAATAACTATTAGAGTACAATTGAAAGGTTTTTGTACAAACTGCCTATGATAACAGTATATTTAAAAAAAAATAAAAAACTCAAACTGCACTCAAAATGCATGTTCCAAATTATTATGCACAGCAGAGTTTTCAACCTTTTCATTTTAATAAAGAACAAAAAAATGGTCATTTTTGAAATTATAAGCATTAGCAGGTTATTACAAACTGAAATCAAACAGTTTTCAACTCAAAACTTTATTCTAGGTGATGTTACATTTGCACATAGGACCCCTTGTCCGAAAGGAGCTTCTGAACTCTCTCGTCCATTGAATTTGTCAGGTTTTGGATGGTTTCTGCTTCAATTGTTTTGCATGAGGACAGAATACCCTCCCAGAGCTGTTGCTTAGATGTGAACTGCCTCCCTCCATCATAGACACTCCTTTTGATGATGCTCCAGAGGTTCTCAATGGGGTTGAGGTCAGGGGAGCATGGGGCTCACACCATAAGTTTGCCCCCTTTTATGCCCACAGCAGCCAGAGATGCAGATGTGTTATGTGCAGCATGAGATGGTGCATTATCATGCATGAAAATGATCTTGCTGCGGAATGCACGGTTCTTCTTCATGAACCATGGAAGGAAGTGCTGTTTGAGAAACTCAACATACATTATGGAGTTCATCTTTACCCCTTCAGGGATCCTAAAGGGGCCGACAATCTCTCTCCCCATGATTCCAGCCCAAAACATTACTCCACCTCCTCCTTGTTGGCGCCGTAGCCATGTTTGCATAGGGTCCATCCTCCACTCCATCCATCTGGATCATCGAGCGTTGCACGGCACTCATCTGTGAACAAAACAGTTCGATGGTCCAGATGGATGGAGTGGGCATAAAAGGGGACAAACTTATGGTGTGGCCCCCATGCTCCCCTGACCTCAACCCCATTGAGAACCTCTGGAGCATCATCAAAAGGAGTGTCTATGATGGCGGGAGGCAGTTCACATCTAAGCAACAGCTCTGGGAGGGTATTCTGTCCTCGTACAAAACAATTGAAGCAGAAACCATCCAAAACCTGACAAATTCAATGAATGAGAGTTCAGAAGCTCCTTTCGAACAAGGGGTCCTATGTGCAAATGTAACATCACCTAGAATAAAGTTTTGAGGTGAAAACTGTTTGATTTCAGTTTGTAATAACCTGCTAATGCTTATAATTGCAAAAATGACCATTTTTTTGTTCTTTATTAAAATGAAAAGGTTGAAAACTCTGCTGTGCATAATAATTTGGAACATGCATTTTGAGTGCAGTTTGAGTATTTTATTTTTTTAAAAATATACTGTTATCATAGGCAGTTTGTACAAAAACCTTTCAATTGTACTCTAATAGTTATTTGACTGGAAAATTACAATGACTGCAATTCATATAGGTAATTTGGGAAAATCTGAGAAAATATTATTTGCATAATAATTTGGAACACAGTGTATATATCTATATCTGAGTAGCACAGCGAGAAAGAACAGGGACTGTGGAAAAGGGATAGGAGCCTTATCCGAGTAGCACAGCTTCCCTAGGACAAGCGGCAACCTGGACAGAGGATGTGCTGAAGGTGAAAGTCTGCCTGCTGTGATAAACTGAGTCGGAAGGTAGAGAAACGGCTTATTGTCCCTGCATAAGACCTGGGCCTGAGAATATCTGCTGCACCTGCCTGTACATTGCAATCTATCAGTAAAGTTGGTTTTATTTAAAAGCATTGACTCTATCCGTTTATTCATGTGCGAGGTGCCGAGGTGCTCGCTGAAGGTTGCTCAGTAGACTCGCCCACGACTACCACCCCGTGCCACCTTATTACACAGCTTTTAGAATGGGTATTTTCTGATATATAAGCCCCTCAAAGTCTCTTCAAATGTGATTTGGTCCCTAAAAAAATGGTTTTCTAAATTTTGTTGGAAAAATTAGAAATTGCTGACAAACTTTTAACCCTTCTAACTTCCTAACAAAAAAAATAATGTTTCAAAATTGATGTGGTTATTTATTAATTATTTTGTGTGATAAAACTCTCTGGTTTAAGGGAATAAAAATTAAAAGTTTGAAAATTGCTAGATTTTTCACCAAATTTCTGATACTTTCACAAATAAATGCAAAAATATTGTCCTAAATTTACCAGTTAACATGAAGTACAATTTGTCATGAAATAATAGTCTCAGATTCACTGGGATATGTGGAAGATTACCAAAGGTTTAACAGTCTAGAAAAAAGAGGTTAGCACCCCTGGAGATGGTGGCGACAACTCAGCTCCTGTAGATCCCTCCTAATACCTACTGTAAAGTAAAATTCTTTGTAAGCAAAAGTAAAAAAATCATTAACCCTTTCACCCCGAAGCCTGTTTTCACCTTCCTGACCAGGCCAATTTTTTGAATTCTGACCAGTGTCATTTTATGAGGCAATAACTCTGTAATGCTTCAACAGATCCCAATGATTCTGAGACTGTTTATTCGCGACTTATTGTACTTCATGATAGTGGTAAAATTTCTTTGATATGTCTTACGTTTATTTGTGAAAAAAATCGGAAATTTGGCGAACATTTTGCAATTTTCAAACTTTTAACTTTTATGCCCTTAAATCAGAGACCACATTACATTTGAAGTGACTTTGAGGGGTCTATATGACAGAAAATATCAAAAAGTGACACCATTCTATAAACTGCGCCCCTCAAGGTGCTCAAAACCACATCAGGTGCTTCACAGGAATTAATGGAATGTGGAAGGAAAAAATAAACATTAAATTTTTTTTCACAAAAAATTTATTTTGAACCCAATTTTATTTACTTTCACAAGGGTAATAGGAGAAAATAGACCCCAAAATTTGTTGTGTAATTTCTCCTGAGCACACCAAATATGTGGGAGAAAACCACTATTTGGGCGCTCGGCAGGGCTCGGAAGGGAACGAGCGCCATTTTACTTTTTGAATGTAAAATTTGCTTGAATAATTAGTGGATGCCATGTTGCGTTTGGAGAGCCGCTGATGTGCCTAAACAGTGGAAACCCTCAATAAGTGACAATACCATTCTGGAAACTAGACCCCTAAGGGAACTTGTATAGATGTGTAGTGAGCACCCTGAACCCCCAGGTGCTTTACAGAAGTTTATAATGTTAAGCCATGAAAGTAAAAAAAAAAAATCCCATTTTTCCCAACACAAATGTTTTTTAGGCTCAAAATTTGCATTTTTTCCAAGGGTAGCAGGAGAAATTGCACTATGCAATTTGTTGTTCAATTTCTCCTGAGTACACTGATACCCCATAAGTGGAGGAAAACTACTGTTTGAGCACACGGCAGGGCCCATAAGGGACGGAGTGCCATTTGACTTTTTGAATGTAAAATTTGCCAATGTCGCGTTTGGAGAGCCCCTGATGTGACTAAACAGTGGATACCCCCCACAAGTGACAGTATTTTGGAAACTAGATCCCTCAAGGAACTTGTCAAGATGTGTGGTGGGCACCTTGAAACCCCAGATGCTTCACAGAAGTTTATAATGGTGAGCCGTGAAAATAAAAAAAAAATTTTTTTCCTGCAAGAATGTTTGTTTTTTAGCCCCAAATTTAGCATTTTCACAAGGGTACAGGAGAGAACTTATATTGGGATTTCCATCTAAATCTCCGAGTGATGTAAATCAGATGAAACCTCCGAGGGATCCATTCACTTTAATGAAGCAGCAGAGTTACTCTGAACTTCGTCTGGCCTGTTTACAGCATCATCCTTCTTTTCAAAAGTGCACAAAACGGACACCGATGGATCATAGGCCAGACAGCGTCCGCAGTGCCTCCATCTGCCTCATTATAGGGAATCTACCGCTGGGGTTTCCATCTGAATCACGCATTTCAGAGATTTACATGGAAACCCAGGTATAAGCATAGGGAGCGATATAATTGTGAGCTGAGCCTTACTGCGATCTTTGGGAGGCAGAATGAACAAATCAACAGAAGGTGAAGAATCAGTTTTATTTATTTTTTACGCCGTTCCACATGCGGTATAAGTTAATTACGTGACTTTATTTTTCGGGTTGGTGCATTTATTGTGAAAACAAGTTTTTGCATCACCATATTTTGATAGCTATAATTTTTCCATATTTCTTCCGACAGAGTTATGTGTGCTTGTTTTTTGCAGGACAAGTTGTCGTTTTTATTGGTACCATTTTTGGGCAAATTACATCTTTTGATCGCTTTCTATTCCATTTTTTGGGAGGCAGAGTGAACAAAAACAGCAATTGAGGAATTGTCTTTTGGGGATCTTTTTTATGCCATTCCATGTGTGGTAAAATTGATAAGGCAGCTTTATTCTTTGGGTCAGTACGTTTACAGTGATACTACATTCATATTGTTTTTTTATGTTTTGGCGCTTTTCACAATTAAAACTATTTTTTAGAAAAAATAATCATTTTTGTATCGCTTTATTCTGAGAGCTGTAACTTTTTAATTTTTCCGCTGACGGAGCTGTATGGCAGCTTGTTTTTTGCGGGGCAAAATTACGTTTTGATCGTGTTTTTTTCCACTTTTTGTTCTGCGGTATGATGATAAAGCATAGTTTTTTGCCTTGTTTTTCATTTATTTTTTTATGCCGTTCACTGAGTGGGTTAACTAGTGAGACAGTTTTATAGGTTTGGTCGTTCCAGATGCGGCAATACCAAATATGTGTATTTTTTTTGTTTATTTTTTTTTTACACAGATAAATGTGTTTATTGGATTAATATTTTTTCTCTTTTTTGTTCTTTATTTTGTGACTTTTTTTAAATATTTTTAAAATTGTTATTAATTTTTTTACTGTTTCACATTGTCAACTTTCCCTGCCTTGATCGCTGATCTAATACTCAGCAATGCTTCTGCACAGCAGGGCATCAGATCAGCGTCTGACTGGCAGGAAGGAGGCATCTCAGCTCCTGCTCTCTGAGCAGGCACTGACAGGCCAACTCCTGCAGAACCCTGAAGGACCCTGTGGCCATCTTGGGACCGGGGTTCACCATGGAGACCATCAGCACAACGCGATCGCATCGCATTGTGCTGATGGAAGCAGAGTGGGAGCTCACTCCCTCTGCGATGCCCTGTGATATCACTGTCACTATTCACAGCAGCACCACAGGGGTTAAACACCCGCGATCAGTGCTAGCATGGGGTGTTAGCTCTCACATAGAGTGTGAGCCTGCGTGATCGCATCACCATATATATACAGCACTTTGTGAGAACACATCTCCCGCAGAGCCGTATATGTATGGTGCATGTTGGGAAGGGGTTAAAGAGTAACCATTGTTTTAATTTTTATTTCAGAAATCAATAGTATAGGTAAGAAAACTTTGCAAAATACTTTGTAAGAAACTTTATAATATATCTTATCAGAGAAATTTGCCTCCTTCTCGTGGATTGATCTTTCATTTTCAAAATTCTCAATTCTGGAGTAAAATCTGTATTCAGTGAAGACAGACTTTCCCAATGACAACTGCTGCTGATAAGAGTCTATGTAGAACAGAGGTGGGAAGGAGCTTTGCATCTAGCAAGGTCCATAAAGACTGGGATGGGTGACTTTGGTTAGAATAAGTTCAGAGGCGGGCTAGGCCAGGGGCAGGGAGGCATATGCCCCCCGGGCCGGTCTCTAAGCAGCTGTTCAGGGCCGCCGGGGGACCAGTACTGCATGCCCCTTTGATTGTGGCTGATGCCAGCCAGCCACATGACAGAGATGCAGACTTGCCCACTGCATGCTGTGTGGGCTGCGTCTGCTGAAGAAACGTCACACAGCACAGTGTGGCAGGAGCCCAGGTCAGCATGAGGTAATGATAGTGTGGGGGCAGGAGATCTCCAGTGAGGGGGCAGGAGCTCTCCAGTCATTGGCTGCAGGAAGCTGCTCACCTTCTGATAACTGCAGACTGGATTCTGTATAGTCAGCTCGGGGAGGGGGCCCGCTCTTCTGGGGCTCTGTGTTAGTTATTGCAGGAGTTAGTTGGAGTCATCAGACTCCTGCAATAAATCACACTGATCCCCAGCAGAGCCCATAGACATCACTACAAAGAATCCTGCACTTACCGATCAACCCTGAACCTACAGGACATCACATACTATACTGCTCCATATATAAAATGTGAGGTCCTGTAGGCAGGTGTGCAGGGCCGGCATCAGCATCCGGCGTACCCAGGCAAGTGCCGGGGCCCTGGACCATCAGGGGAGCCCACTCGTTTTCGGGGCCCGGGCCACTTCCCCGGCATCTGTGCAGGGCCGCTGGTGCTGTTCAAGCCCTGCTCTGCTTCATGCAGCAGCAGTCAGTGTGCGGTCAGTGTGCTGCTGCTCCACCACCAATCAGGCCCAGTGCTGTTACCTTCCAGACATGGCCGCGCGCTGTACGCAGTGCGGCTGTGTCTGGTAGTAATGATACGCAGGGGCGACACTGCGCCTTTAATTTTGCTTGTGTGTCGCACCTGCCGCATCATTACTACCAGACACAGCCACACCGCGCACAGCGCGCGGCCATGTCTGGAAAGTGACAGCACTGGGCCTGATTGATGGAGGAGCAGCAGCACACTACCCGCACACTGACTGCTGCTGCATGAAGCAGAGCAGGGCTTGAACAGCACCGGCGGTCTTGCACAGATGTCGGGGAAGCGGCCCGGGCCCTGACGGCGAGTGGGCCCCCCTGATGGTCCAGTGCCATGTGACACGCCTGAGGCCCTGCACTGCCACATGACTGAGGAGCTGGACGGGACACAGGCTAGGGGGCAGGTGAGCGAGCTTCCCCAATCCCCATATAAAAAATATTTCTTATGTGTGTGTGCATGTATGATGTGAATGTCTGTGTATGTCAGTGTGTATGACTGTGTATATATATTTATGTCTGTTTTATATGTGTTTTTAAGAATGTGTTCAAATATGTATGTGTATGTATCTGTGTGTGTCTGCGTATTGTGTGTGTATATCTGTGTACCATGTTCATGTGTGTATGTGTGTGCATGCCTGCGTACCGTGTGCATGCGCATGTCTGTGCACTGTGTGTGCGTGTCTGTGTATTGTGTGCGTGTCTGCGTATTGTGTGTGCGTGTCTGCGTATTGTGTGCGTGTGTGTGTGTCTGCGTATTGTGTGTGCGTGTCGGCGTATTGTGTGTGCGTGTCTGCGTATATTGTGTGTGTCTGCGTATTGTGTGTGTGTCTGCGTATTGTGTGTGTGTCTGCGCATTTGTGTGTGTGTCTGCGCATTGTGTGTGTGTGCGTGTCTGCGTATTGTGTGTGTGTGCGTGTCTGCGTATTGTGTGTGCGTGTCTGCGTATTGTGTGTGTCTGCGTATATTGTGTGTCTGCGTATTGTGTGTGCATGTCTGCGTATTGTGTGTGTGTGCGTGTCTGCGTATTGTGTGTGTGCGTATTGTGTGCATGTCTGCGTATTGTGTGTGCGTGTATTGTGTGTGCGTGTCTGCGTATTGTGTGTGTGCGTGTCTGCGTATTGTGTGTGTGTGTGCGTGTCTGCGTATTGTGTGTGTGTGCGTGTGTACTGTGTGTGTGTGTGTGTGCGTACTGTGTGTGTGTGCGTGTCTGCATACTGTGTGTGTGCATGCATACTGTGTGTATGTGCGTGCATGTCTGCGTACTGTGTGTGCGTGCATGTCTGCGTACTCTGTGTGTGCGTGCATGTTTGCATATGTGAAGGATGAGGTGGCAGGCTGGGCCCTGTGTTGTATACCTATATTTCGTATCTGTGCATCATGAATCGTGGTATGTGCTAAAGGGGCCCACTGAGACTCTTTCGCCCGGGGCCCACAAAAACCTGGAGCCGGCCCTGCAGGTGTGATCAGTACAGTGCATTGTATAGCTGTGTACGTAATACAGTATAACACATTCAATATACAGATTAGTGTATGACAGAGCTGGGCAAAGTACGCCCCGTGGACTAAGAAAGCCAAAGTGCTGAAATAGTGGCTCACAGGCCTCATCATGCCCCTGCCCGCTGTCTGTCTGCTGCCCGCTGTCACCCACATCCGCATGATGCAGACAGCAGTGAATACATTGGTGAAGGAATGGGCTACCGGCTCCATCATCCACCAATGCAGTGTGCGAGACAGTAGACGCAATGACTTCACTTCATCGCATCTGCTATGTGGAGAGTCAGTGCACCAGAGACCAGAGCAGAGATCCTGGGAAATGGGAGCGGGGTGAGTATGTGATATATATATATATATATTTATATAAGTGTATGGAATGTTTTCATGTATATGGGGGCTCCTACTGTATAAAGGGGGCTGATACTGTTTATAGGGGGTTATGTGAGGGCTCATATTGTATATCAAGAGGTTATGTGGGGTTCATACTGTATACTGGGGGCATATGTGAGGGCTCATATTGTATACAGGGGCAGTGTGGGGACTCATACTGTATACAGGGGGCTATGTGAGGGCTTATATTTTATATAGAGAAGCTATGTGGGGGCTCAAACTGTGTACAGGGGGCTATGTGGGAGCACACACTGTATACAGGGGGCTATGTAGTGGCTCATAATGTATGTAGGGGGCTATGTGGGAGCTCATACTGTATGTTGGGGCTATGTGTGGGCTCCTACAGTATATAGGGGGCTGTGTGTGGGCTCATACGGCATATAGGGGGCTGTGTGCAGGCTCATACTGCATATAGGGGAATGTCCGCATACTTAAAGGGGATTTCCCGTGAACAAAGTACATTTTAATCAATAGATCTTGGAATAATAATAACTTCCACAATTGGATGTCTTTGAAAAAAATGTTCCTGTGCTGAGATAATCTTATAAATGTTCCCCTGCTATGTACTGTGTAATGATTGTGTCCGACTATGCAGGAACATGGTCTGATCATACCACATCTCCTGGGGAGGGGAAGAAATAAAAGAATATACAGATATTACAGCACAGGATCACAGCTGATTCTTTTTGTGAGGTAAAACATTTCACTGCCTGTTTTTAAGCAATGTTCAACCTCAAAGAAAGAATCAGCTGTAATCCCGTGTTGTCCTGTCTATATACTCTCTTTTGCTTTCACCCCTCCCCAGGAGATGTGGTACGTTCAGACCATGTTCCTGCATGATGAGACTTGGCCATTACACAGTACACAGCAGGGGCACATTTCTAAGAATCTCAGCACAGGAACATTATTTTAAACACATCTAATTGTGGAAATTATTATTCAAAGATCTATTGATTAAACTGTTGATTAAAATTAACTTTGTTCGTTGAAAACCCCCTTTAATTCTGCTCAATATTAAGTGATACAATTAATATTAATATAAAATAATTAGAATTAATATGTTAAAATTAATATTGAGCAGAATTAATTGGTTCGGCCTCCAGAACAGTCATTTTCTCTCATGTGGCACTTCGGGAAATTAATTGCCCACCCTTGGTCTATGGTATATGGTGATACATACATCTGATGTTTTACAAAATACACATTATTATACAGTATACTATCTGCTATGCGCTTTGCAGAGGGACCCAGCAAGACTGGCACCAAACCAGCAAAGGCGCAGCCAGAGATACACTTGGCACAAGCTGCCCAGCTAGGCAAGCCCTTGAAGGCCGGGAATACTCTTCAACCAGCTCCCAGTAAATGGAAGGGGGACTTTGGCAGAGCCCTTCCCAGGCCCACTGGCGTCTGGTGACGAGGCTGGTGCTTAGTCAAGAACCAAGTGAGTAACTCTGCAAGAACCCCAGGAAGTGTAACCAGAAGAGAAAATAAGAAAACCCCTGAAAAGATAGCAACACTAATGCTAGCACCACTCACCACCAAGTACATGGGAACTGCAATAAACAGCAAAGGACTGAGCAGGGAGCAGGATTATATAGCCTGCCTAATCAGGTGTTGACTATCTCTCAATCATCCCAGACAGCCACTCCCTGCTTGCCTGCATAGCAGAATGGACACAATTCCACCACTGCTCAGTGCCAGACAAAGCAGCGTCCTGTGTTGCCTGGCAACCTGGGCAATCAGTGAGAGACATGGCATCCTGTGTCCTCACACATCTTTCAACACCGGAACGCGATGCTCCATCAGATTGGGACAGTCTCCCTGAACGCGTAGCAGCTCCTCCTCCAGGATCAGGACAATGGCAGCGCCAGACCTGCTCCATTCCCAGGTGGGAGCACAAAACCACGATTCCTAACACTATCAGGTGTCTGTAGTCACAGTATATCGTATGTCAGTCACATATTATCTGGTATACTGTATGTGGTATACTATGTGCACAGACATCAGATGTTGTATACAGGATAATACGTGACTGGTGTAATATCTGATGCTGTACTCATAGTATAATATATACCATCACACATTATCCTGTATATAACATCTGATGTCTGCATCACAGTATAATATATACTGTACTAGTTACATATTGTCCTGTATACCATATGTGCTATTTTATATGCACAGACATTCCATATTGCATACAGGATAATAGGGGGATGGTGAAATATCTGATGTCTGTATTACAGTATATATACCAGTCATATATTCTCCTGTATAGGGTATGTGCTCTACTGTGTACACAGGCAGGCAATATTATATACAGAATAATATGTGACTGGTGTAACATCTGATGTATGTAGCCATAGTGTAATATATACCAGCCACAAGCTATCCTGTATATAATATCTGATGTTCTGTATCACAGTATGTATACAGTCAAATCCTGTATACTGTATTTAATATACTATGTGTACAGATATCCCCTATAATATACAGTATAATATGCGGCTGGTGCAATATCTGATTTCTGAAGTCCTATGTAATATATATGATCACATATCCTGTATATGACATGTGTATCACAGTATATATACCAGTCATGTATATCCTATATACTGTATGTGCTGTACTGTGTGCACAGTCATCCAGTGTTATACACAGGATAATATGTGACTGGTGTACTATCTGATGTCTGTGGTCATAGTGTGGTATATAACTGTCACATGCTATGCTGTATATAATAGCTGACAAGTGTAGTCATAATATATCATATACCAGTAGAGATCAGCAAATTTATTTGCAGGACACTGGTCAAACGGTGACGTCAGTAGTCCGTGTCCATCAGACCAGAGCCCTGCGAGCCTCCTCCTACCTGCCGGCATCTCTGGCTCCTCTTTTGATTTGTAGACTTTGCGTGATGTCATCTTTGCAGCATGACACATACATGACATTGTACCTGGCTACAAATCAAAGGAAGAGAAAGAGGACGCCGCCAGGTGGGGGCAGTCACAGGACTCCAGTCCAACAGCCACTGAAGATTGATCTGATGCTATACCAGGGTCCTGCAAATTAGATTGCTCATTTCTATATACCAGTAATATAGTCTCTTACAATATATACTGTATGTGGTATACTATGTACACAGTCATCAGATGGGATACTCAGGGTAATAACTGACTTGTTCATCACATACTAGAACCTTTTTTTCATTGCTGTGGAGTTGAAGTTTACATTTATGACTTGATTGATCAAGTATGTTTGAAAAAATACACAAAAAAATATTCATACGTATCTATCTAGTAGACCTGTGCTTATGTGTGACCACATATACTCTGGGGATATGTTTTTTAAGGAGTGTAGAAAAGCACATCTTACCTTGCTTTACTACATACAGCTGCATCTCACTAAATTAGAATATCATCAAAAACTGAGGTCATTACTTTTGTGTTTTCATTGGCTGTAAGCCATAATCTTCAACAATAAGGGTATGTGCACACGATGCAGAAATGAAGCAGAAAATTTCTGCATCATTTCTGCATCTCCCTGGCAGAAAAAAACGCATGCAGATTGTGCATGCGTTTTTCCTGCGGAATACATGCGGATTCACATGCGTTTCCACATGCGTTTCCGCATGTGGATTGACAAGCGCTTTCCAGGCGATTTTAGCATCACTTGGAAAGTGCTTGACAACTATGTCACACTGTATAAATCCATGCAGCCGACATGGATTTATATAGTGTGACTCGAGAGACAGTATATACTTACCTCCGATGGCCCGCGCTGTCCTGCTCAATCCATTCTCCCTCGCCGGCAACTTTGAGTTGAAAGACCTGCCGACTTCAGCATCACGTGACCCGTCACATGACTCTGACGTCAGCGCAGGTCCTACAACTCACTGCAAGTGCCGGGAACCAAGAAGGAGCGGTGCGCGGGCCGACAGATGGTAAGAATACATTTATTTTTTATTTTATTCTTTTTTTACAGCTTTTTTAATGGTACCTGGGTGTGGAGGAGACTCTCCTCTCCTCCACACTCGGGTACCATCCGCACATTGGAACGCGCCAATTACGCAAGTACAGATGCAGTCTTGCGGAATTGGCGCGTTCTAATGCAAGTCAATGGCGGCGAAAACGCCGCGTTTCCGCAAAATTAATTGACATGCTGCGGATTTTTGAGCGCAGCATTTACGCTGCGGAAAAATCCGCATCATGGGCACAGCACATGCGGATTTCAATTGGGGAACATTGCTGCCCTTCTACCATGCATTTTTAATGCGTTTCCGCGGCGTTTATGCAACTGCAAAAACGCAGCGGAAACGCATTAAATACGCATCGTGTGAACTCAGCCTAACAGAAATAAACACTTGAAATAGATCACTCTGATTGTAATGACTCTATATAATATGAGTTTCACTTTTTGTATTGAAGAACTGAATTAAATTAACTTTTTGATGATATTCTAATTTAGTAACATGCACCTATATCTGAAAATGTTTTTCCGGCTTAAAGAAAGTAACACATAAGCATAATATGTACTTCACCTAACCAGTACAAACGCTCATCTGAGCTGGTCAGAGTGCTGTCAGTTCTTTCCGCGGGCAGCACTCAGACAGACAGTACAGTCATATGACTATAGCCTATGAAGCAGCCAGAAGTAAACTTGTTAAAGGGGTTGTCCGGCCTTAGGCTACAAGTCTGCAGTCACTCTGTCTGACTGCAGACTTGTGAATCATCACATATTGTGCGTACTGCACGCTGTGTGGATTATCCAGAAGCGGGCACATGACTGCAAGTATGTGATTTGCATATATGCGGTCACGTCCCAACTATATTTGCATGGCTTCACTCAATGAAAGTGTATTGAGCTAGGCCAGAAACAGTCTAATTGGAATGTGGCCGGGAGTATGCAAATTGTATACTTGCGGTCACATGACCACCCGCCACTGGAGTGACTGCAGACTTGTAGCTTAAGACCGGACAACCCCTTTAAGGATGGGCCGCGACTCATGGACCACTGCTGTGTGCTTGCCCCCAGGCTAAAATTTGCCAGCAAGTTGATGGTCTCTCACACAGCCTTGTCATCGAATACCTTTGGGATGATCTAGAATGCAGACTGTGAGCCAGACTCTCAGATTCAACATCAGTGTCTGACCCTAACAAACTTTCTCTTAGATGAATGGGCAAAAATTTCCACAGGCCCATTCCAAAATCTTGTAGAAAGACTTCACCCAGAAGATTGGAAGCTGTTACATCTGTAAATTGTAAACCAACATTTAAATACAAGTGATGAGCGAGCGTGCTCAATTAACTCATTCACCGAGCATGCTTGGGTGCAGCCGGAGTATTTTCGGCGTGCTCAACAACTATGTTCAAGTCGCCACAGCTGCAATCCCTTCATGTGTCGCAGCTGTCTAATAGCCGTGACCCGTGACACATGCAGCCGCGGCGACTCAAAGATATTTGTCGAGCACACCGAAAATACTCCGGCTGCATCCGAGCATGCTCGATGAATGGGTTCATCGAGCACGCTCGCTCATCACTATTAAATACCTATAGATTTAGAATAGGAAGTCATACATTTCAATACTTAGGAGTTGTGGCACATTTATCAGTACTGTCTAATTCTTAGACAGTGCAAATTTAGACTAGACTATTCTTAATACACTAAATTTGTCATAGTGGCTCATGCTGATTGGTTAATCTGTTGCCACTTTAGACTGTGTATTCTAATTTTCTACTCCCTATTAGTTGGCTTATTATTTGCCAGAAATTTGTGCCAAAATTGTGGCTCATTTTTTTGTTTATGTTGTTGCATGTTAGGTTTTGTCTTTTCTGCTAAGCCACATCCAAATTTAGAGAAAGTTACTCCCCTTGGTGAGGCACAGAGCGTGTCTACGAACATATCCTAAATATGTTGCAAGTCATGACAGTATTTATAGGCAAATTTCACCAGAATTCTAACACATTTAGTTTGATAAATCCCCATTATTGCTTTGTAATGATACATAGACTATTATATATGTTCATGGCATCAGAACATAAAGTCATTTTATGACATGACATATTTGTGCAATGCATGTACATTTCAAAATGCATGTTAAAAGACTTTCCTCATTACTTACATAAATACTGATCAAATAATGATCTGGAAAAGACAGCTATGTAAAGGTAAAATTCTATTTTTCAATATTTTTTTTTTATTCCAATTGCCTAAAACTAATAAAATCACAAAGCTGTCTTCTTCCAAGTAAAACGAGAACAAAGAGAAACAACAAGAAAAGGATTAAAATTCACAATCATAATTATTCACATTCACACATGTCTTATCAGAAATACAGTTTGACCTGAGGAGTGGGAGTGCTTCTTTAGAATTTTAACTACTGCTCATCTTAAGCGTTGGGCTGTGTCTACTTGACTGAGCCATAATTAAGTGTTAGAAACCATTTGCAATATGTATCAAGGCCTGAAGGGATGGAAGCAAGGCTCCTAAGTCTATTAGGGTTATGAAACCCCATGAATGCTGTATGTTCTGGACTATAGTTCAATCATGTCTATACAATCATATTAGCTCCTGCGTGTGCCTTCAAAAGCAGATCATTCTGCATATAAACTCTCAACGAACTCCAAATCATTTATCCACTTCCTCTTTTTTAGATGTAGTTGATACAAATAAATATTGAGTTGTCTGTTTGTGATTTATTGTCAGGATATGTCATGTTTATTAGCTGGAGGTGGTGACATTTCTACATCAAAGCCGTATTAGACAACTGCGGCAAACTTTAACATTCTGGATTTGTAGTTGGATTTTAGATAATGGAACATAATTTTTATGTGTCTTAGGGTTTGGTACTCACTCGGCTGCGATTGAGGTAGGCACAGAAAGCATTTTCATTGGAATCCAGGCTGGTTTATTAAACTGCTCAGGAAGCAAAACAAAGAAACAGCTTTCTCTGGCACAAAGTGGAAACACAAAGTAAAATGTCCATACAATGTTGCGAGTTCGCCCGCTCAAGTTAGTATCCAGTTCTTAAATCCTTAGCACAGACCAACACACTGGAGATCTACAACACTATACGTGCTGGAGCATGCTTTCCCAGGCTTACATCACCGAAGCTACCAACCTTGATGATACACATCTTCCCTCAAGGACCTGTCCAGCGACCATCTTACATACTCCCCCGCCCAAAGCATGGGGGCTTGGCACCTTCCGCTATCAAACAGTGGACCCTCGACAGTGTGTCAGCACTGCCATGCAGTTTACCGGATCTATGCTCTACATGGAAGTTGAAGTCTTGAAGCGCTAGGAACCACCTGGTCACTCAGGCATTGTTCCCCTTCTTCTCCCTCATCCACCTCAGTGGGGAATCATGTGACACTAGCCTAAATTTCCTGACTAAGAAGTAGTACCATAGCGTGTCCAATGCCCACTTTATGGCCAAACAGTCCTTCACTATGGAGTAATTTTTCTCTCAGGATGACAGCTTTTGGCTTGAATACATTATGGGGTGCTCTTCTCCGTTCACGTCTTGTGATAGGACAGCACCCAGCACGACATCTGATGCGTCTGTCTGGACCACAAACTCCTTAGAGAAATCAGGTGCCACCAGCACTGGCTGCTTATACAGGGCTAGTTTTGGTTCCAGCTTCTGGAGACCACTTAGACATAGCTGACTTTGTCCCTTTAAGGAGGTCTGACAAAGGGGTAGCTATCATGGCGAAGTTAGGGATGAACTGACGGTTGTATCCCACAATGCCAAGGAAGGCCCTGACATGCTTCTTTGAGAGAGCTTGTGGCCAAGTCTGGATTGCACCAACTTTATTTATTTGGGGTTTTATTTTGCCTCTGCTTATGACATAGCCCAAATATTTGTCTTCCTCCATGCCCATGGCACATTTCTTTGGGTTTATGGAAAACCCTGCATTCCTCAGAGCATCAAATATCTCTTGGACTTTGCTCAGATGGTTTCCCCAATCCTGGCTATAGATCACAATGTCATCCAGGTAGGCAGCTGCATATTTCTTGTGGGGAGCTAGGATCCGATCCATGGCTCTCTGGAAGGTAGCCGGGGCTCCTTGCAACCCAAACAACATCCCTGTGTACTGGAAACAACTGTCTGGAGTTGAGAAGGCCGTCTTCTCCTTGGCATCTTGAGACATGGGTATTTGCCAATATCCTTTATTGAGGTCAAGGGTGGTAATGTACCTTGCCGGCCCCAACCTTTCAATCAGTTCATCTACCCTGGGCATTGAGTGTCGAACTTCGAGACCTCGTTGAGCTTTGTGTAGTCATTGCAAAACCACCATTCTCCATCTGGTTTCGGCACCAAGACTATGGGACTGGACCAGCCACTCTTGAACTCTTCAATGACTCCCAGACTCAGCATCCTCTTCACCTCTTTCAAGATCACCTTTCGGCAGGCTTCAGGAATCCGCTACAGCTTCATATTTACTCGGACATGAGGCTCCGTAAGAACCTCATGCACTATGATCCGAGTACACCCCGGTAATTCTGAGAACAGGTGAGAACAGGTCTCTGTTATGCTGTAGCAACTCTGTTCCTTTTGGGCACTTTACAGCGACTCTGCCACCTTGATCGCCTCCATGTTGGCTTCAGACTTAGCCACCAAACACAGAGCTTCCACAGGCTCCCTATCTTGCCATGGCTTAATCAGGTTGATGTGGTACACCTGGTAGGGCTTCCTTCTCCCTGGTTGGTGGACATCACCAACCTTTTCAATTACTTTATAGGGTCCTGCCACTTGTCCAGGAATTTGCTCTCCACCATAGGTACCAGCACCAGTACCCAATCCCCAGGGTTGAAGTGTCTCACCCACGTCGATCTATTGTACACCCTCGACTGTGCCTTTTGTGCTTTGAGAAGGTGTACTTTCACAATGGGCATCACCTCTGCAATCCTTTCTTCCATCTGGGCCACATGTTCGATTACACTCCTGTAGGATGTAGACTCCGCCTCTCAGGTCTCCTTTGCTACGTCCAGGGTGTGTTGGCCATATAACAGTTCAAAAGGGGGAATCCAGTAGAGGACTGCGGGACTTCTTTAATGGAGGAAAGAAGGTACGGCAGTAGACTGTCTCAGTCCCGGACATCCTTCCCTATGACCTTCTTCAACATGGCCTTCATGGTTTTATTAAACCTTTCCACCAAGCTTTCTGTCTGGGGGTGGTAGACTGAGGTCCTGAGTTGTGTGATTTGCAGGGTTTTGCACAACTCTCTTATCACCTTTGACATAAATGGGGTCCCTTGGTCCGTTAGGATCTCCTTAGGCAACCCCATTCTAGAAAAGATGTGGACCAACTCCCGGGCTATGTACTTGGCAGAGGAGTTTTATAGTGGTATGGCCTCCAGGTACTGTGTAGCATAGTCCAGTACCCCCAGGATATACTGTTGTCCTCTGGCAGACTTGACCAGGGGTCCCACTAGATCCATGGCGATGCGATCGAATGGGACCTCACGTATAAGCAGTGGAATTAAAGGGCTCCCCATTTACGGCAAAGTACGAATATTGGGTGTCAGCCCCCGGCTCTTGAACAACACCATTAAGAACAGTGACAATATCAAACGCCCCTTTTAGAGTTAAGTCCCTGAGTTGGGTGGTTCCAAAGTTTCCCCAGGACACCTCCGGGGATGCTGCCCCATCCTCATCCCCAACAAGCACACAAAAGGGAAACCGTCAACTGCAGCCTGCAATGAGTTTTCCCAAAACAAGGCAAGGGGTCCTGCTCTATTATAACAGGGTGCAACATGTCCTAGACTATGCCCACCTCATGGGACTTGGCACCACAGTTTGTCTTTATGACTACTCGGCCACAGGGTAGTCCTTAGCATCCCCATGGATACAGAGGATGCCCACCTTTTTCCCGGGAATCAGTCGATGAGGAATTGTGGCTCTCACTAGGGTTACCAAACTCCCCGAGTCCAACAGACCAATCATTTTCACTCCATTGACTGACATGGGGAATGCCTGCGATCACTCGCCTGGTTGAGGGACAGCACTGCAGGCAGGATATTCAAAGTATGAGCAGCGCCATCCTATGCTGCAGTCCATTGGATCATTGGTCATGGGGCAATGGATGGCTATGTGACCCAGGGTGTGACATCTCCAACATATTACGTTATTGGATGGAGTCTTTGGCAGCAACTCACACCCCTGCTGAGCTCTTAGAACCCCCCAGATGTGTCTCTATTTCCCCTCCATTGGGTGTCCGTCCCCCTTTGGGAACCCCAGTATGGAGATTCTATGACCCCTTGCACTCTCAACTATCTGTTATCTTTCCACTAATCCCACCAGGTCATCAGCATTATGAGGATCTGCTTGGGCAGCCCAGGATTGCACCGGCCTCGGAAGGGAGTGTATGAACCTGTCCATGATTACCCTCTCCATCATCTGTCCTGGGGAGGAAGATTCCAGTTGTAACCACTTTTGGACCAGGTGTAGGAGGTTAAACATTTGGGACCGGGCAGCTTGTGTTGCTGCTGTTGCCACTGCTGCTGCTGCCATTGCAAACAGTATTGACGAAATTGAGACTGTTGGAAAGTTTGCACAACACCCCTAATGTACGGAGCCATAATCCAGCACCCATAAACTCTACTGTGCCCTACTCTACCTCTGTATGCCTCTGTACCCCCAAAAGGTATGATTCTGTATGAAGCATTGCTTCAAGAGGAGTTTGTTGGCTTTGCTTCCTTTTACAATGTTTACTGTATAAAAAAATAGAAAAACAACAATAATCTACCAAATAATTAACGTCAACTTGGTTCAAAAATGTCTTTCAGAGGCTAAGTCATGTATTTTGTATGCCAGTCTTCATCCACAGTGCACTGGAATAAAATGCTCCAAATTCAATAAGAGTCATGCACTTCCTAAAGAATTTGGGGCATCTTTCTGCTGCCATACCGCAGTGACAGAAATCTGCTCACTGACTGGAGTATATTTCACTCTTAATTTTCACTACTTTTGCATTGTAAGCTATGATGAATTTGTCAGCTACGCCTTCCTACTAGGCTTTGACTTTTCACATAACTGGCGGCAAAAGCCATAACATTTTTGAACTAATGGTATATTACGTTCCCCGATTCATCAAACTGTTTTTGCCTGAAATGTAGTGTAAAACATGTTGCAATGTTTCAGTTTTACACTATATTTCTGGCAAAAAACAAATTCAAGAATCGTCCCCATAATGTTAAATTAGTGCTTTATTTAGCGCCAGTCAATGTAATGCAAACTTGTGAAAGGATCACTATATTTTAAGGACATCAGGCATACTTATGCAGTACGCTATATAGTCTTCAATTATGTTCTTATTTATTTGCCATCTATAAATAATGGATAAAAATAATGTATGATTTTCCAACAGACAAGCTTTATTGTTTTATATCCGCACTCCAGTGTATGTACAGTATTTCACCACTGGCAATAGATGCCTTTGTTTTCATTGCTTAGAAATGATTGAGGGAGACATTGCAGTTAGAAACATTTCTGGACTGAACGACTGCTATCTAATTTTTAATTGACTGCTTTCCCCATCAGTGTGATATGCCCCCCTTAATAGTACTACACAACGTTCACACGATGGCAGGAGCGCATACATATTCATGTGTTTAATGATAAACATGTTAGTATGCATCTCAACATACTAATCGGAGCAAACAAGAAGCGGTTTATTTATATCCACTGATTTCATTGCAGTAATGGCAGATTGCTGGCCCCTGGCTCTATTATTTCTAGGTCTTGATGTGTCTTTCGCTTTATATTTGGACCTTTTGGTAGGGAGAAAACAAAGGAATGTCAAATCTACCTGATAGCCATAAGAGAAGGTGCAATGCTTAGCTTAGCATAACATTATCTGTCTGTCCCTACAATGGGCTTTGGAAATGTGCTTGTATATACGCGTGTGTGTGATAATAAGATTGTTGCCAAAGACAATTAGATGGCTTACTTACTAGCTCAGGTTAGTGTGACAAGATGCCGCAGCTGTTATTCCTTCTTTATATACAGTAATAGGGCTCTCTTTGTAAAATGTGAAAGACACCTTTTGTCATCTGGTTATTATGCACCACTCTTCCTCTGTCCCCTTTGTGAGCGCAGCTTTCCTAATCACAAGTATCTCCCTATAGTGAAATTAACCTGGTTAAAATGAAACACTTTAAAGATTGAGTCTTAGAAAGTTTTGTTTTTTTCTTAAAGAAGTTGCTTATGGTGCTTTCACACGTTCGGTGATCCCGTCGAGGCTTATGTCCGAACCCTCTGCAAAACGGGATTCGGGCTTATGCGTCAATGTTGCCATTGACCATAATAGTGCAGACATACAGTACAGACCAAAAGTTTGGACACACCTTCTCATTTAAAGATTTTTCTGTATTTTCATGACTTTGAAAATTGTACATTCACACTGAAGGCATCAAAACTATGAATTAACACATGTGGAATTATATACTTAACAAAAAAGTGTGAAACAACTGAAAATATGTCTGATATTCTAGGTTCTTCAAAGTAGCCACCTTTTGCTTTGATGACTGCTTTGCACACTCTTGGCATTCTCTTGATGATCTTCAAGAGGTAGTCACCGGAAATGGTCTTCCAACAATCTTGAAGGAGTTCCCAGAGATGCTTAGCACTTGTTGGCCCTTTTGCCTTCACTCTGCGGTCCAGCTCACCCCAAACCATCTCGATTGGGTTCAGGTCTGGTGACTGTTGAGGCCAGGTCATCTGGCGTAGCACCCCATCACTCTCCTTCTTGGTCAAATAGCCCTTACACAGCCTGGAGGTGTGTTTGGGGTCATTGTCCTGTTGAAAAATAAATGATGGTCCAACTAAACGCAAACCAGGCGGAATAGCATGCCGCTGCAAGATGCTGTGGTAGCCATGCTGGTTCAGTATGCCTTTAATTTTGAATAAATCACCAACAGTGTCACCAGCAAAGCACCATCACACCTCCTCCTCCATGCTTCATGTGGGGAACCAGGCATGTAGAGTCCATCCGTTCACCTTTTCTGCATCGCACAAAGACATGGTGGTTGGAACCAAAGATCTCAAATTTGGACTCTTCAGACCAAAGCACAGATTTCCACTGGTCTAATGTCCATTCCTTGTGTTCTTTAGCCCAAACAAGTGTCGTCTGCTTGTTGCCTGTCCTTAGCAGTGGTTTCCTAGCAGCTATTTTACAATGAAGGCCTGCTGCACAAACTCTCCTCTTAACAGTTTTTGTAGAGATGTGTCTGCTGCTAGAACTCTGTGTGGCATTGACCTGGTCTCTAATCTGAGCTGCTGTTAACCTGCGATTTCTGAGGCTGGTGACTCGGATAAACTTATCCTCAGAAGCAGAGGTGACTTTTGGTCTTCCTTTCCTGGGGCGGTCCTCATGTGAGCCAGTTTCTTTGTAGCGCTTGATGGTTTTTGCAACTGCACTTGGGGACACTTTCAAAGTTTGCCCAATTTTTTCGGACTGACTGACCTTCATTTCTTAAAGTAATGATGGCCACTCATTTTTCTTTACTTAGAATTTGTATTATGGCAAGAAAAAAGCAGCTAACAGTCTATTCAGTAGGACTATCAGCTGTGTATCCACCTGACTTCTGCACAACACAACTGATGGTCCCACCCCATTTATAAGGCAAGAAATCCCACTTATTAAACCTGACAGGGCACACATGTGAAGTGAAAACCATTTCCGGTGACTACCTCTTGAAGATCATCAAGAGAATGCCAAGAGTGTGCAAAGCAGTCATCAAAGCAAAAGGTGGCTACTTTGAAGAACCTAGAATATAAGACATATTTTCAGTTGTTTCACACTTTTTTGTTAAGTATATAATTCCACATGTATTAATTCATAGTTTTGATGCCTTCAGTGTGAATGTACAATTTTCAAAGTCATGAAAAATCTTTAAATGAGAAGGTGTGTCCAAACTTTTGGTCTGTACTGTAGTCACGTGCGCTCTGACGTGCATCATTTTCAGGTGGACACCTAGACGCAGTCTACTACAAATGTGTGTCTGCTTCCAGTAGATGGATACGCCCGAAAGTGATGCATGTCAGAGAGCACGGCGACTCCGTGTGCTCCATTATAGTCAATGATTCCATCAGCGCATACACCCAAAACCAGTTTTGCTGTGGGTTCAAACCTAAGCCCCAATGAGACCACTGAACATGGTGAAGAACGCAGTGTGGAAGAGGCCTCAATCAGAATACCATGACTTATTGTACAGTATTTTCCATCTGTTTATCTGCTGTCTTTGATACTAGCTGGAAAGTACTGTATAGATTTAACTGTGAATGGGTTAATACATTTGCTGTAGTTATGTAAATGTAAGAGATTTGTACTTGTGATGGTTTTAGAAATATATATTGTTGGATCTTGGGATCCTAAGGCTGCGTGCCCACTATGCGTTTTTCAAGCGTTTTTGCCAAGGAATTTCCACAGCGAAAACGCTTAAAAAACGCTTGGTAATACGTGCCCCATGGTCCCCAATGATAATCCGCATATGCTGTGCACATGCTGCGGAAATTTCCGCTGTGGATTATCATTGCAGAAAAATACGCAGCATGTCCATTATTTTTGCGGACATGCAATGTTATTGCCGCCATTGACTTGCATTGAATCGCTTAATATCCGCATGACTACATGTACACATGCGGATATTAAGAGATTCAATGTGCGGATGGTACTTGGGACTGGAGAAGAGGAGACTCTCCTCCAGACCCGGGTACCATAGTACCTGTAAAAAAAAAAGAATTTAAAATAAAAAATAAACATTATACTTACCTTCCGATGTCCCCCGGTCTCCTCTATGATGCATCCTGGCTCCCCGGTGGCTCGCGATTGTCTAAAAGGACCTTCCATGACGTCATTTAGTCATGTGACAGGTCACGCGACCGCTGACGTTGGCGGTCCCGTGACCTGTCACATGACTAAATTACGTCAAGAAAGGTCCTTTCACACCACCGCAAGCCGTAGAAGAGACAGGACGCATTGTACAGAAGACCGGGGGCCATCGGAAGGTAAGTATAACGTTTACTTTTTATTTTTTACCATTTTTATTCTTTTTTTTAACTGTTAACTTGTTCATGCAACCGGCATGGATTTATTTAGTGTGACCAAGTTATCAAACACTTTTCCAAGTGATGCTAAAATCGCTTGGAAAAGCGCTTGATAACCCACATGCAGAAATACATGCAAAAGCGCTTGACAAACACTTCTATCTTGCAAGAAAAATGCATGTAAAATCCGCATGCGTTTTTCCTGCCAGAGAGATGCGGAAAAAATCAGCAGCATTTCTGCATCGTGGGCACTTAGCCTAACTTTGATCTGGTGATTAGTGATGGGAGAAGCACTAAAATGCTTGGGTGCTCGATGCTCAGGTCTAGCAAATTGGAATGCTCGGGTGCTAAACCCGAGCAACGAGCCCAATGTAAGTATACGGGAAACTCGAGCATTTTTCAGGCGGCTCCCCCCGGCGGTCTGCAAAGGGCCTAAAAATTGCCCAAATCGATAGAAACAGTGCTCAAATAACATGGGAACAGCATGGGAAGACCCCTGGAAGCATTTCTGACTCCCAGGTCACTGCTGTCAACGATGTTGTCAGAGGTATTACGCCACTTTTACGGACTCACAATAAAACATACAAAAACAAAACTAAAATGGATTTTCCTGGGAAATATGTTAAGGAACATCCTTTCCAGGGTAATGACTTGTATATAAGGCAACATAAATATACAAAAACAAAAATGCTCCTCCACACCTTGGGCTATATTTACACATAGCGTTTTTGAATTGTTTTTGCACTTTTGCATTGCTTTCAACCAAGACAAATGCATTCACTGGTAAATATAATTTTAACATTTTACAACCTTAACTGGCCATGTGGTGTGTGACACATCATCCGACATATCCTGTTTCATTTATGAAGGAGGGACTCTGAAAGTCACAAAGACTATTTTTATAGGGCCAAAAGGCGCCTCTTACTATTCTTAACGGGCCAGCAGTCAGCCCTCGCTATTGTTAGAGAGCCATCAGCTGGCTATGCTTTGTTGTTCCCATTATTAACGAGTGGGTCTCCTATACTGTTATTGCGTATGCAGTGACTGCAAGGGCTGCTAAAAAATTTGGAGGCACTCCAATGCCCCTTGCAAGAGACGTAGAGGTCAGAGAGCCTCCTAAAAAGAATGTTCCCATTATTAGGAAGTGGGTCTCCCATAGTGTTTGCCTATGCAGTGAAGTAACAGCTGCCAAAAATTTGGAGGAACTCCAATGCCCCTTGCAAGAGATGTAGAGGTTGGAGAGCCTCTTAAAAACAAAGTTCCCATTATTAGGAAGTGGGTCTCCCATAGTATTTGCCTACGCAGTGAAGCAATGGCTGCCAAAAATTTGGAGGAACTCCAATGCCCTTTACAAGAGACGTAGAGGTTGGAGAGCCTCCTAAAAACAATGTTCCCATTATTAGGAAGTGGGTCTCCCATAGTGTTTGACTATGCAGTGAATGCAAAAGCTGCCCAAAATTTGGTGGAATTCGAATGCACCTTTCAAGACACATAGAGGAGGTGATATGATAGTTATGGTTGTGAATGATATGGTGATGGAGTATGGGGAGAAGGAGGAGGACAAGAGCAAATAGACAAAATCATTAAGCGTATACCCATGTGTAGGTTTGAAGAGGTGCATGGGGAAAGACTTCCCAAAAAAAGACACTGGATTTGAGTTTATGTTACGCTGCTATCATTCGGTGGTGTTGAGAAGTCTGGCCCAATCCAGCCCTTGTTCATTTTAATAAGAGTCAGCATCTTCAGTTGACAGGCGGATGCGCCTATCGGTTATAATTCCACTGTCGGCACTAAAAACCCGCTCTGATAAAATGCTAGCGGCAGGGCAGGCCAGGACCTTCAAGGTGTAGAGAGCCAGTTCATTCCACGTGTCCAGATTGGATACCCAGTAATTATAAGGCACAGAGCAATCACGGAGGACGTTGGTACGGTCGGCAAGGTACTCTCTCACCATCTTCCCTAACTTTGCACTCCTTGTGAGAGTACCCCGCGCCTCAGGGCCTGTAAGATGGGAGGGTCTGAGAAAACTCTCCCAGAACTTTGACAGTGTTCCCCTACCTCTGCTGGACTGGAGTTGTGTTTCTCTCGCCTGTACTCCTTGGTTGTCCAACGAACTGTGACCTCTGCCGCGAGCATTTTCAGATGGGAATTTTTTGAACAATTCCACAACAAGGGCCTTCTGGTACTGCCCCATTTTAGTAGACCTGTCCGCCTCGGGAATATGAGATAGAAAGTTCTCCTTGTAGCATGGGTCTAGAAGTGTCACCAACCAGTAATGACTGTCACTCAAAATTTGGAGAATGCGAGGGTCACGGGAAAGGCAGTATAACATAAACTCAGCCATGTGTGCCAGACTGCTAACATGCAAGACTTCCGTGTTCTCACTAAGAGGATGACTGACCATGCTCTCCTCGTCCTCCTCCCTGTCCTCAGGCCATCCACGCTGAACAGACGGTATGACAGTTATGCAGGTAGTACCGTCTATAGCGCAGGAAACTAGCTCCTCCTCCTCCTCTTCCTCATTGTCACAAAATCCTCGTTGGGATGAGATGAGGCTGGGCTGTGTGTAATCACCCTGTATGGTTCCTTGCTTCATCTCATTGTGCTCCGCCTGCAATGCATCCTCTTTGATTGTGAGCAGAGAGCGTTTCAGAAGACAGAAAAGCGGGATGGTGATGCTAATTATGGCGTCATCGCCGCTCACCATCTTGGTGGAGTCCTCAAAGTTTTGGAGGATGGTACATATGTCTGACATTCATGTCCACTCCTGAGATATTATGTGTGGAGTCTGAAATGAATACTGACGGCCTTGTTGATGCTGGTACTCAACAACTGACCTCTTCTGCTCACAAATCCTTCCCAACATCTTCAATATAGAGTTCCAATGCGTGGGGACATCACATACCAGTCAGTGAGCCGGAAGCTGCAAACACTGCTGAAACACTGCAAGGGCGGCAGAAGCTGTAGGTGACTTTCTAAAATGGGCACACAGGGGGCGTACTTTAACAAGCAGATTGGGCAGCTCCGGGTAGGTTTTGAGAAACCACTTAACCATGAGGTTAAGCACATGGGCCTTCATGGTACGTGTGTGACCTTGCCTCACCTCAGAGCCGCCACCAGGTTCTGGCCATTGTCACACACGACCATGCCTGGCTGTAGGTTCAGCTGTGTAAACCACAGATATGCCTGCTCTTTCAGAGCTGTCCTCAACTCTTAAATGTTGTGTGGTTTTTCACCTAAGCATATTAGCTTCAGCACAGCCTGTTGCCGCTTGGCTGAGGCAGTGCTGCAGTGCTTCCAGCTTGAGACTGATGTGGTCATTTCAGAAATGGATGCTGAAGAGGAGGAGGTGCAGGAGCTGTAGGATGTGGGGGCAACTCTGATTGACCCAGGGTCCGCATCGTCGGCGTCGGGAGGACGTGTTCCATCCGAAGGTCCGACTGGGTCCCGGCTTCCACTATGTTAACCCAGTGTTCCTTCAGTGAGATTTACCGTCCCTGCCCACAAGCACTTGTCCACGTGTCCGTGGTTAGGTGGACTTTCCCAGTAACTGCGTTGTTGAGGGCACGGCTAATATTGTGGGACACATGCTCCTGTAATGCGAGGATGGCACACCAGGAGAAATAGTGGCGGCTGGGGACTGAGTATCGAAGGACGACCGCTGCTATCAGGTTGCAGAAAGCTTCCATCTCCACGAGCCTATAAGGCAACATTTTGAGCGCAGTGTGAATTTAGTAGTGAGGCCTGTGGGGCGTTGGCTGCATATTTGCGCTTGCATTCTAAGGACTGGGGTAGGGACAACTGAATGCTGCGCTAGGACTAGTACATGGATGTACTCGCTGGGACTAGTACATGGATGTGCTTGCTGATGGTGCTACGTGAGAGTGTGCAATGACAGGTGCAAGGCAGGAGGCATCTTTTTATGCGCCATGGGCAGAGAATTGGCTTGCACGCACAACAGCGTAAGAAGCAGTGTGTCAGTTACTATATAATCCACCACCTCATCTTCCACTTCTGCACCCTAGTCCTCCTCCAGATTTTCTGGCAATTGTGTCTCATCATCGTCCACCTCTTGTGACAGTTTCCCACCGTCGCCTTCGTGTGACCGTGGCTGCTCAAATATTTGGGTGTTGCTACATGCGATCTCCTCTTGCCCCGCTTCAAGTGGACCGGGCGAGAGGCCCGAATCTATAAATGGAAAAGTGAACAGCTCTTCGGAGTGTCCAAGTGTGGGATCAGTTGTCTCCGGGCACTCGGCATGGTGGCAGGAAGGAGATCAGGGTGAGGAATATGTGGTCCAGACTCACGGCTACTGAGACTTGACCGTGTGGAAGACAGGGTGGTGGTGGCGGCTGCTAAGTGACTGGAAGCATTATCTGCTATTCAGCCAATAACCTTTGCACACTGCTCTGTGTTCAATAGTTGTGTTCTGCTCTCCCCTATTAGTTGGGACAGGAAGGTCGAGCGAGAAGATGTGGGTGTTTGTTGTGGCCCAATTTCATCTTTCCCACGGCCTCGGCCTTGTCCTCTGCATGCACCATTATCACCATCACGTCCACTTCCCCGTCCCTTGCCACGCGCCTTGCCCATTTTAAATGGAGGACAATTTTCCACGTTCACTACAAGTGGCTGGATTTGAACGATAGTGATATGTGATAGGTGTGATGGACAAACCACAGTTTTAAATAGCTGGCCTGTAGGTAACTATTTTTAACAGCGACCTCGTGTCAATAATTTCGCTGACACACTGCAATAAAATTTCAATAGAGGCCAGAAATGGCAGAATTTTCAGCGTAATTATAAGTGATCCGTGTGACGGACAAGCCACAGTTTTAAACCACAGTTTTAAATAGATGGATTTTTAGCGCTGTAATATTGAAAGGATCTGGCTGTATTCAGCAGTGCCAACAAGCAAATGGAGCAGAAAAAACGGTGTTCTCTGGATTGCTTTTTAAGCAAATAATCAGGATTAAGTTCCAAAAAAAAATTATTCCGGGCCCCTGATACCTGGGGCTAGTTCTAGAAATATCTGTAAAAGCACCAGCAGACAGAACTGGAACTCTTGCTATATGCACTGCAGTCTGCCACATACACTGCATGCCTGCCTAGCACTGATATCTATGCATCTGGATTAGCCGTCAGAAGGACTGTTAGTTGAGATGGATATGTGAAGAAGAAACAAGCAAATCTCTCCCTAGCTCAGCAGCACCTCTCCCTACACTGCCTGATTCCGGAGTAGACTGTGATGAGCATGGCGGCGCCAGGTCTGATATAGACCTGATGACGCTGTGCGGCCAGCCAATCACTGTAATGCCACAACTATCATGGCTGCAACATTACAGTGTGTGGCAGACAATCCTTGCATGTTCATTGGCACTCTAAAGAGTGCCAAACATGCAGGGAGAGGACCCGAGCTCCCGCCAAGCAACCCCGGATATACTCGGCGTGCGCCGAGCATCTCGAGCAGTGAGATGCTCGGGCGAGCACCGAGCAGTAGCGATCATGCTCGCTCATCACTACTGATGATGTCTCTTTATAATATAGCAGGAAAACAAAATAAACAGCAGTTCTCTAATGCTACTTTGGGTATTGGGTAGTCATCCTCAGGAGCAGTATTCTGATAATATGCAAAGCCATAGAGCAACTTCCAAACTTTGACATTTGCCCTGCATGCCCATTCCTATTTTATGGTCTAATTACTCATTACCTTTATTCAGTGAAGAGGTTTTTGGTTCCTTTCATTTTGACCACATGACAACCTCAACAAGAGGTACATCACATGGCAGGAGTAGACAATTGTGGCGACTTAGAGATCCCGCTGGAATAATAAGTCAGGTTCTGAAGGTCTATAGTACCACATTTTAATGTAAAGTATTTTACAATATGGACACAGCTAGCCCACACTAATGGAAAGCAAATTCTTTTAGCACCATTTTGTTCTTATTTATTTATTTATTTTCTTTAATAGTGCCATCTAAGTGTCAACAGTGTGCTTCGATTTACGGTGTCACTAAGTTGCCTAAATTAACAATCCCAATAATCCTATACATTGTTACCAGAGGTTCCTTATAAACTGTACTACTGAAGAGCTTCCGCTGATGTTCCCTCAGCAGTAAAGTTCATACTGGAAACTACAACCCCTGGCAAAAATTATGGAATCACCGGGCTCGGAGGATGTTCATTCAGTTGTTTAATGTTGTTGAAAAAAAGCAGATCACAGACATGGCACAAAACTAAAGTTATTTCAAATGGCAACTTTAGGGCTTTAAGAAACACTAAAAGAAATCAAGATTAAAAATGTGGTACTCAGTAAGGGTAATTTTTTTCAGACCAAGCAGAGGGAAATAATTATGGAATCACTCAATTCTGAGGAAAAAAATTATGGAATCATGAAAAACAAAAACACAAAAGAATACTCCAATACATCACTAGTAGTTTGTTGCACCACCTCTGGCTTTAATAACAGCTTGCAGTCTCTGAGGCATGGACTTAATGAGTGACAAGCAGTACTCTTCATCAATCTGGCTCCAACTTTCTCTGGCTGCTGTTGCCAGATCAGCTTTGCAGGTTGGAGCCTTGTCATGGACCACTTTCTTCAACTTCCACCAAAGATTTTCAATTGGATTGAGATCCGGACTATTTGCAGGCCATGACATTGACCTTATGTGTCTTCTTTCAATGAATGTTTTCACAGTTTTTGCTCTATGGCAGGATGCATTATAATCTTGAATAATGATGTCATCACCCCCAAGCATCCTTTCAATTGATGGGATAAGAAAACTATCCAAAATATCAATGTAAACTTGGGCATTTATTAAAGATGTAATGACAGCCATCTCCCCAGTTCCTTTACCTGACATGCAGCCCATATCATCAATGACTGTGGAAATTTGCATGTTCTCTACATGCAGTCATCTTTATAAATCTCTTTGGAACGGCACCAAACAAAAGTTCCAGCATCATCACCTTGCCCAATGCAGATTCGCGATTCATCACTGAATATGACTTTCATCTAGTCATCCACAGTCCACGATTGCCTTTCCTTAGCCCATTGTAACCTTGATTTTTTCTTTTTAGATGTTAATGATGGGTTATGTTTAGCTTTTCTGTATGTAAATCCCATTTCCTTTAGGCGGTTTCTTACAGTTCGGTCACAGACATTGACTCCAGTTTCCTCCCATTCATTCCTCATTTGTTTTGTTGTACATTTCCTGTTTTGGAGACATATTGCTTTAAGTTTCCGGTCTTGACGCTTTGATGTCTTCCTTGGTCTACCAGTATGTTTGCCTTTAACAACCTTCCCATGTTGTTTGTATTTGATCCAGATTTTAGACGCAGCTGACTGTGAACAACCAACATCTTTTGCAACATTGCGTGATGATTTACCTTCTATTAAGAGTTTGATAATCCTCTCCTTTGTTTCAATTGACATCTCTCGTGTTGGAGCCATGATTCATGTCAGTCCACTTGGTGCAACAGCTCTCCAAGGTGTGATCACTCCTTTTTAGATGCAGACTAATGAGCAGATCTAATTTGATGCAGGTGTTAGTTTTGGAAATGATAATTTACAGGGTGATTCCATAATTGTTTCCACAGAATTGAGTGATTCCATAATTTTTTCTCTCTGCTTGGTCTGAAAAAAATTACCCTTACTGAGTATCACATTTTTAATCTTGATTTCTTTTAGTGTTTCTTAAAGCCCTAAAGTTGCCATTTGAAATGCCTTTAGTTTTGTGCCATGTCTGTGATCTGCTTTTTTTCAAAAACATTAAACAACTGAATGAACATCCTCCGAGCCCGGTAATTCCATAATTTTTGCCAGGGGTTGTAGGTGATAACTTGGCAGATAAGTACAAGTTTCCAAAGTGGGAGGCTCCGACTCTTTGTAATGATGCAATGTGTATTAAGACTATTCCACTTAGCACATCTCAGGGGAACCCTAGCCCTCACCCTTTAAACACTATAAATTGATCTGGATTATGAAGGTTCATGTTCATGGGGTGTCTGCTGACCAGTGGAGCTATCTGGCAGAGAATAGTTGTGATGCTGGATCAAAATCAGGAAGTCAAGGTCAGGGACAGAAATATAGTCATCAGAAATATAAGTCAATGTCAGTAACAAAGAGCCAGGAGGTTCAAGAAGCAGGCTAAATAAAGCAGCAGACTAATGTAAGTAACAACTTACAACTGGCAACTTGCAGCTAGCTGCTGGAGGTTTAAATAGGGCATGGATCCGTCAAAGTTTTACAACAAAGATAAGAACTCTGCAGTAAGACATAGGTTCCCTTGCTTGGTGGCACCACAAGTGCCAGCCAAACTAATGTTATACAAGACTGTGCCTGCATCCCCCAGTGGGACTCATTATCTCTCCTCTGGACTAGAGATGAGCGTTGTTCGACTCGAACTGTTCGCCAATCTCAAATTCGAGCTGTTTTGGGCGGTATTCGAGCCGTTCGGCGAACACGAACGATTTGAGAAAAATTCGGCTGTTCGAGGTTATGTTCGATAACTGTTCGTGCACCAAAATCATAACTGGATTTTTTCTCAGTAATGATGAAAATTAATGTTAATACGCAGTTTGAGTGTACAGCGGGGTGGGGGGAGGGGCAGGGGATGGATCTCTGCAGGAATAATGAAGATCTCCATTTTTTTTTCTCTTTCCCGCATTTACAGTGGGGAGGTGCAATCTGTCAGCCTATCAGCAGCGCACACACAGAGCTAAGTGCTTTTTTTCACACAAGCAAGGGCATGTGTCATTGGCAGTGTATGTCACATGTCCTTGCCCTATAAGACCAAGCCATTTTCCCCGTCGCCACCTTTTTCTCACTGCTGCAGCTGCGTGTTAGATGGCACCGCTGTTGCTGTGTGCGCTATACCTTGTTAATTTCAAGCCAATTTTCGCACAAATCTACAGATAGCTTGGGAGTAGGAAATAGTTGTGATTGCAGTCCTTTTAAGGACTAGGTTACAGCATTTCCTACGACTTTTATCAGGCAAGTCTGTGCTCTTAAATAGATAGATTGTGGGAGTAAAGACTAATTGTAATTGCAGTCCTTTTCAGGACTAGGTTACATCAGTTCCTATCAGTTTTTGCCAGGCAGGTCTGTGCCAGTGCTGTGCAAGTTTTTTTCACAGCATTTGGCTGAATCTAGCAAAGCTAATCCTTTTTGGCTTATTGCAGAGTGTGTTAGTCAGTGGAGTAGCCTATCTGTGTTGCAAGATATACCACCTGTGTATAGAATACCAATTTTTTTACTGCACCTAGTGAAGTAAAATCTTTTGGGCATAGCATCATTCTATTAGTCCATCTATACTGACCTCCATCAGGTTGCAAATTGAATATAATTTTTTTCTGCATCTAGCTCTGAAAAAATATTTGGCCTTCTAGCAGTGTGTGGGACTTTCTCTATTAGTCCATCTATACTGACCTCCATCAGGTTGCAAATTAAAAATAATTTTTTGTCTGCATCTAACTCTGAAAAAATATTTGGCCTTTTAGCAGTGTGTGGGACTTTCTCTATTAGTCCATCTATACTGACCTCCATCAGGTTGCAAATTCAAAATAATTTTTTGTCTGCATCTAGCTCTGAAAAAATATTTGGCCTTCTAGCAGTGTGTGGGACTTTCTCTATTAGTCCATCTATACTGACCTCCATCAGGTTGCAAATTAAAAATAATTTTTATCTGCATCTACCTCTGAAAAAATATTTGGCCTTCTAGCTGTGTGTGGGACTTGTTCTATTAGTCCATCTATACTGACCTCCATCAGGTTGCAAACTGAATATAATTTTTTTCTGCATCTAGCTCTGAAAAAATATTTGGCCTTCTAGCAGTGTGTGGGACTTTCTCTATTAGTCCATCTATACTGACCTCCATCAGGTTGCAAATTAAAAATAATTTATATCTGCATCTAGCTCTGAAAAAATATTTGGCCTTCTAGCAGTGTGTGGGACTTTCTCTATAAGTCCATCTATACTGACCTCCATCAGGTTGCAAATTCAAAATAATTTTTTGTCTGCATCTAGCTCTGAAAAAATATTTGGCCTTCTAGCAGTGTGTGGGACTTTCTCTATTAGTCCATCTATACTGACCTCCATCAGGTTGCAAATTAAAAATAATTTATATCTGCATCTAGCTCTGAAAAAATATTTGGCCTTCTAGCAGTGTGTGGGACTTTCTCTATTAGTCCATCTATACTGACCTCCATCAGGTTGCAAATTAAAAATAATTTTTTGTCTGCATCTAGCTCTGAAAAAATATTTGGCTTTCTAGCAGTGTGTGGGACTTTCTCTATTAGTCCATCTATACTGACCTCCATCAGGTTGCAAACTGAATATATTTTTTTTCTGCATCTACCTCTGAAAAAATATTGGGCTTCTAGCTGTGTGTGGGACTTGTTCTATTAATCCATCTATACAGACCTCCATCAGGTTGCAAACTGAATATAATTTTTTTCTGCATCTACCTCTGAAAAAATATTTGGGCTTCTAGCTGTGTGTGGGACTTGTTCTATTAATCCATCTATACAGACCTCCATCAGGTTGCAAACTGAATATAATTTTTTTCTGCATCTACCTCTGAAAAAATATTTGGGCTTCTAGCTGTGTGTGGGACTTGTTCTATTAGTCCATCTATACTGACCTCCATCAGGTTGCAAACTGAATATAATTTTTTTCTGCATCTAGCTCTGAAAAAATATTTGGCCTTCTAGCAGTGTGTGGGACTTTCTCTATTAGTCCATCTATACTGACCTCCATCAGGTTGCAAATTCAAAATAATTTTTTGTCTGCATCTAGCTCTGAAAAAATATTTGGCCTTCTAGCAGTGTGTGGGATTTTCTCTATTAGTCCATCTATACTGACCTCCATCAGGTTGCAAATTAAAAATAATTTTTTGTCTGTATCTAGCTCTGAAAAAATATTTGGCCTTCTAGCAGTGTGTGGGATTTTCTCTATTAGTCCATCTATACTGACCTCCATCAGGTTGCAAACTGAATATAATTTTTTTCTGCATCTAGCTCTGAAAAAATATTTGGCCTTCTAGCAGTGTGTGGGACTTTCTCTATTAGTCCATCTATACTGACCTCCATCAGGTTGCAAATTCAAAATAATTTTTTGTCTGCATCTAGCTCTGAAAAAATATTTGGCCTTCTAGCAGTGTGTGGGACTTTCTCTATTAGTCCATCTATACTGACCTCCATCAGGTTGCAAATTAAAAATAATTTATATCTGCATCTAGCTCTGAAAAAATATTTGGCCTTCTAGCAGTGTGTGGGACTTTCTCTATTAGTCCATCTATACTGACCTCCATCAGGTTGCAAATTAAAAATAATTTTTTGTCTGCATCTAGCTCTGAAAAAATATTTGGCTTTCTAGCAGTGTGTGGGACTTTCTCTATTAGTCCATCTATACTGACCTCCATCAGGTTGCAAACTGAATATATTTTTTTTCTGCATCTACCTCTGAAAAAATATTGGGCTTCTAGCTGTGTGTGGGACTTGTTCTATTAATCCATCTATACAGACCTCCATCAGGTTGCAAACTGAATATAATTTTTTTCTGCATCTACCTCTGAAAAAATATTTGGGCTTCTAGCTGTGTGTGGGACTTGTTCTATTAGTCCATCTATACTGACCTCCATCAGGTTGCAAACTGAATATAATTTTTTTCTGCATCTAGCTCTGAAAAAATATTTGGCCTTCTAGCAGTGTGTGGGACTTTCTCTATTAGTCCATCTATACTGACCTCCATCAGGTTGCAAATTAAAAATAATTTTTATCTGCATCTAGCTCTGAAAAAATATTTGGCCTTCTAGCAGTGTGTGGGACTTTCTCTATTAGTCCATCTATACTGACCTCCATCAGGTTGCAAATTCAAAATAATTTTTTGTCTGCATCTAGCTCTGAAAAAATATTTGGCCTTCTAGCAGTGTGTGGGACTTTCTCTATTAGTCCATCTATACTGACCTCCATCAGGTTGCAAATTAAAAATAATTTTTTGTCTGTATCTAGCTCTGAAAAAATATTTGGCCTTCTAGCAGTGTGTGGGACTTTCTCTATTAGTCCATCTATACTGACCTCCATCAGGTTGCAAACTGAATATAATTTTTTTCTGCATCTAGCTCTGAAAAAATATTTGGCCTTCTAGCAGTGTGTGGGACTTTCTCTATTAGTCCATCTATACTGACCTCCATCAGGTTGCAAATTCAAAATTATTTTTTGTCTGCATCTAGCTCTGAAAAAATATTTGGCCTTCTAGCAGTGTGTGGGACTTTCTCTATTAGTCCATCTATACTGACCTCCATCAGGTTGCAAATTAAAAATAATTTATATCTGCATCTAGCTCTGAAAAAATATTTGGCCTTCTAGCAGTGTGTGGGACTTTCTCTATTAGTCCATCTATACTGACCTCCATCAGGTTGCAAATTAAAAATAATTTTTTGTCTGCATCTAGCTCTGAAAAAATATTTGGCCTTCTAGCAGTGTGTGGGACTTTCTCTATTAGTCCATCTATACTGACCTCCATCAGGTTGCAAACTGAATATATTTTTTTTCTGCATCTACCTCTGAAAAAATATTGGGCTTCTGGCTGTGTGTGGGACTTGTTCTATTAATCCATCTATACAGACCTCCATCAGGTTGCAAACTGAATATAATTGTTTTCTGCATCTACCTCTGAAAAAATATTTGGGCTTCTAGCTGTGTGTGGGACTTGTTCTATTAATCCATCTATACAGACCTCCATCAGGTTGCAAACTGAATATAATTTTTCCTGCATCTACCTCTGAAAAAATATTTGGGCTTCTAGCTGTGTGTGGGACTTGTTCTATTAGTCCATCTATACTGACCTCCATCAGGTTGCAAACTGAATATAATTTTTTTCTGCATCTAGCTCTGAAAAAATATTTGGCCTTCTAGCAGTGTGTGGGACTTTCTCTATTAGTCCATCTATACTGACCTCCATCAGGTTGCAAATTAAAAATAATTTATATCTGAATCTAGCTCTGAAAAATATTTGGCCTTCTAGCAGTGTGTGTGACTTTCTCTATTAGTCCATCTATACTGACCTCCATCAGGTTGCAAATTCAAAATAATTTTTTGTCTGCATCTAGCTCTGAAAAAATATTTGGCCTTCTAGCAGTGTGTGGGACTTTCTCTATTAGTCCATCTATACTGACCTCCATCAGGTTGCAAATTAAAAATAATTTATATCTGCATCTAGCTCTGAAAAAATATTTGGCCTTCTAGCAGTGTGTGGGACTTTCTCTATTAGTCCATCTATACTGACCTCCATCAGGTTGCAAATTAAAAATAATTTTTTGTCTGCATCTAGCTCTGAAAAAATATTTGGCCTTCTAGCAGTGTGTGGGACTTTCTCTATTAGTCCATCTATACTGACCTCCATCAGGTTGCAAACTGAATATATTTTTTTTCTGCATCTACCTCTGAAAAAATATTGGGCTTCTGGCTGTGTGTGGGACTTGTTCTATTAATCCATCTATACAGACCTCCATCAGGTTGCAAACTGAATATAATTGTTTTCTGCATCTACCTCTGAAAAAATATTTGGGCTTCTAGCTGTGTGTGGGACTTGTTCTATTAATCCATCTATACAGACCTCCATCAGGTTGCAAACTGAATATAATTTTTTCTGCATCTACCTCTGAAAAAATATTTGGGCTTCTAGCTGTGTGTGGGACTTGTTCTATTAGTCCATCTATACTGACCTCCATCAGGTTGCAAACTGAATATAATTTTTTTCTGCATCTAGCTCTGAAAAAATATTTGGCCTTCTAGCAGTGTGTGGGACTTTCTCTATTAGTCCATCTATACTGACCTCCATCAGGTTGCAAATTAAAAATAATTTATATCTGCATCTAGCTCTGAAAAATATTTGGCCTTCTAGCAGTGTGTGGGACTTTCTCTATTAGTCCATCTATACTGACCTCCATCAGGTTGCAAATTCAAAATAATTTTTTGTCTGCATCTAGCTCTGAAAAAATATTTGGCCTTCTAGCAGTGTGTGGGACTTTCTCTATTAGTCCATCTATACTGACCTCCATCAGGTTGCAAATTAAAAATAATTTATATCTGCATCTAGCTCTGAAAAAATATTTGGCCTTCTAGCAGTGTGTGGGACTTTCTCTATTAGTCCATCTATACTGACCTCCATCAGGTTGCAAATTAAAAATAATTTTTTGTCTGCATCTAGCTCTGAAAAAATATTTGGCCTTCTAGCAGTGTGTGGGACTTTCTCTATTAGTCCATCTATACTGACCTCCATCAGGTTGCAAACTGAATATATTTTTTTTCTGCATCTACCTCTGAAAAAATATTGGGCTTCTAGCTGTGTGTAGGACTTGTTCTATTAATCCATCTATACAGACCTCCATCAGGTTGCAAACTGAATATAATTTTTTTCTGCATCTACCTCTGAAAAAATATTTGGGCTTCTAGCTGTGTGTGGGACTTGTTCTATTAATCCATCTATACAGACCTCCATCAGGTTGCAAACTGAATATAATTTTTTTCTGCATCTACCTCTGAAAAAATATTTGGGCTTCTAGCTGTGTGTGGGACTTGTTCTATTAGTCCATCTATACTGACCTCCATCAGGTTGCAAACTGAATATCATTTTTTTCTGCATCTAGCTCTGAAAAAAATATTTGGCCTTCTAGCAGTGTGTGGGACTTTCTCTATTAGTCCATCTATACTGACCTCCATCAGGTTGCAAATTAAAAATAATTTATATCTGCATCTAGCTCTGAAAAATATTTGGCCTTCTAGCAGTGTGTGGGACTTTCTCTATTAGTCCATCTATACTGACCTCCATCAGGTTGCAAATTCAAAATAATTTTTTGTCTGCATCTAGCTCTGAAAAAATATTTGGCCTTCTAGCAGTGTGTGGGACTTTCTCTATTAGTCCATCTATACTGACCTCCATCAGGTTGCAAATTAAAAATAATTTATATCTGCATCTAGCTCTGAAAAAATATTTGGCCTTCTAGCAGTGTGTGGGACTTTCTCTATTAGTCCATCTATACTGACCTCCATCAGGTTGCAAATTAAAAATAATTTTTTGTCTGCATCTAGCTCTGAAAAAATATTTGGCCTTCTAGCAGTGTGTGGGACTTTCTCTATTAGTCCATCTATACTGACCTCCATCAGGTTGCAAACTGAATATATTTTTTTTCTGCATCTACCTCTGAAAAAATATTGGGCTTCTAGCTGTGTGTGGGACTTGTTCTATTAATCCATCTATACAGACCTCCATCAGGTTGCAAACTGAATATAATTTTTTTCTGCATCTACCTCTGAAAAAATATTTGGGCTTCTAGCTGTGTGTGAGACTTGTTCTATTAATCCATCTATACTGACCTCCATCAGGTTGCAAATTCAAAATAATTTTTATCTGCATCTACCTTTGAAAAAATAATTGGCCTTCTAGCTGTGTGTGGGACTTGTTCTATTAGTCCATCTATACTGACCTCCATCAGGTTGCAAACTGAATATAATTTTTTTCTGCATCTAGCTCTGAAAAAATATTTGGCCTTCTAGCAGTGTGTGGGACTTTCTCTATTAGTCCATCTATACTGACCTCCATCAGGTTGCAAATTAAAAATAATTTATATCTGCATCTAGCTCTGAAAAAATATTTGGCCTTCTAGCAGTGTGTGGGACTTTCTCTATTAGTCCATCTATACTGACCTCCATCAGGTTGCAAACTGAATATATATTTTTTCTGCATCTACCTCTGAAAAAATATTTGGGCTTCTAGCTGTGTGTAGGACTTGTTCTATTAGTCCATCTATACTGACCTCCATCAGGTTGCAAACTGAATATAATTTTTTTCTGCATCTAGCTCTGAAAAAATATTTGGCCTTCTAGCAGTGTGTGGGACTTTCTCTATTAGTCCATCTATACTGACCTCCATCAGGTTGCAAATTAAAAATAATTTATATCTGCATCTAGCTCTGAAAAAATATTTGGCCTTCTAGCAGTGTGTGGGACTTTCTCTATTAGTCCATCTATACTGACCTCCATCAGGTTGCAAACTGAATATATTTTTTTTCTGCATCTACCTCTGAAAAAATATTTGGGCTTCTAGCTGTGTGTAGGACTTGTTCTATTAGTCCATCTATACTGACCTCCATCAGGTTGCAAACTGAATACAATTTTTTTCTGCATCTACCTCTGAAAAAATATTTGGGCTTCTAGCTGTGTGTGGGACTTGTTCTATTAGTCCTTCTATACTGACCTCCATCAGGTTGCAAATTGAATATAATTTTTTTCTGCATCTAACCCAGCCAATAGTTTTGGCCTAATACCACAGTTTGGCCACTCAGCTCTGCTCGGTTCCCATCCATTGTTTTTTTGTGCAAACAACTCCAGAGTTGTGAATTAGTTAACCACCAAAATGAGTGGAAAAAGGCCTGCTGCTGGTGGAAAGGGGAATAGGCGTGTTGGGAAGGGGAAAAAAGGTTGTGTCCGTGGGATAGGTGTTAAAGCAACAGTAACATCTGCAGAAGAAAGACCATCTTCCAGCCAAACTAAAATGTCTACTTCTTTTAGCGGACAATGTGATAAGATCCCTTTCTTACGGCCACGCCAATCGCTACAAATTCCAGATGAGGCACAAAAACAGCAGGTGCTTCTACGGATATCAAGTGCTCCTTTAAGTGGGCTCTCCTCCACATCAACTTCAACATCACAAATACTCCAGTCCTCAAAGGTGTCACCCCAATCGCACTTGCTTCCTCACAGCTCCCAAATCTCCAGCTGCCCGTCTGAGTATGAGGTAGAACAGATGGTTGAGTCTGCAGAGCTGTTTACTCATACTATAGCCTGGGAATCAGAGGTCGACTCCAGCGCTTCTGTGAATCCAGACGAGGAAATGATCTGCACTGATGCCCAGAATCTTTATGAGTCGGATCCAGGACCAGACACAGAAGGTTCTGACCATAATGTAGACCCTCATTCCCAAACTGTAACTCCTGTTGGTGGAGACAATGAGGAAGACGATGATGAGACTCAAATACCTGATTGGAGCGACAACTTTAGTTTTTTGTCAGGGCAGGAACAGGTTGGCTCTGAGGACGACGGGTGTGATAACGCACAGGGTGATGATGATGAGGTTGGAGATCCCACTTACTGTCAACCCACAGTCAGCCAAGAGATGAGGTCAGCAGAGGAGGTGGAGGAAGATGCTAGTGACGACGAGGTCAGGTTGCGCCTTCCTGGACAGAGACGTAGTACTGGAAGCACGTCAACAACTGCATCCTCAAACACAACTCTGCCTCTCACCACAAGTCGTGGTGGCTCTTCAGGTCGCATGGGTGCTAAGCCTTGCATAGCCTGGGCATTTTTTCAGATCGATAAAGATGACCCAACTCGTGTTATCTGTAACATTTGTCAGCAAAAGCTAAGTAGAGGCCAAAAAATACATAGTTTGAGTACTTCATGCATGAACCGGCACATGGACATGAAGCATAAGTTGCAGTGGGAAGCTCAGTGTGCTACAATGCGGCCTAGCCGGCCGGGCCAACCACCGTCTGCCATATCTTGTACATCCGCGGCCTCTTCATCCTCTGTGACTGGGGGGACAGCAGTCACACCTGTTTTGGGGCGCAGACCTGCCACCTCTTTAGGTCATCATTTTCTTTGGAGGTGGTAACACCAGCTGGCGTTGAGCGCTGTCCGACATCGATAGCACCACCTTTGGATCAAGGCAACCTAACATGTCCGCCTGCATCTTCCTCACAGACCGGCAGTTTGCCGGGGACACCCTTATCAACCCCGTCTAAGCACAATAGCCAGCCCTCGGTCCCTCAGATGTGGACAAGTAAAAGACCATTTCCTCCTAGCCATGAGAAAGCTAAGAGGTTGAATTTCACCATCTGCAAGCTCTTGGCTACAGAAATGCTGCCTTTCCGCCTGGTGGACACAGAGGATTTTCGAGACCTTATGTCCGTCGCAGTGCCCCAGTACCAGATGCCCAGTCGGCACTACTTCTCAAAGAAAGGTGTGCCTGCGCTCCACCAGCATGTCGCACACAACATCACCGCTTCTTTGAGAAACTCTGTGTGTGACAGGGTGCATTTCACCACAGACACTTGGACGAGTAGGCATGGACAGGGGCGTTACATGTCGCTGACTGGGCACTGGGTAACTATGGTGACAGCAGGACAAGGGGCTGCTGTCCAAGTCTTGCCGTCCCCACGAGTTGTGCGTCAATCCTCTTTATGTTAAAGTTCCTCCACTGCTTCTGCCTCCTCAACCTCCTCTCGGTCTTCCTCCTGCACCCAAAGCCTGTCTGGTCATGCCACAAGCTTTCTAACTGCGCAGAAGGGATCCTGCACACCTCCTTACTATGCTGGCAGTAGGGCTCAACGTCATCAGGCGGTTTTTACTTTGAAATGTCTGGGAAATGTGAGTCACACAGCTGAGGAGTTGTGGTCAGCTCTGGAGAACCAATTTCATGAATGGTTGTCTCCACTGGACCTGAAACCAGGGAAGGCCGTGTGCGACAATGCTGCAAACCTGGGTGCGGCCCTTCGCCGGGGCAATGTCACTCACGTGCCTTGTATGGCTCACGTGTTGAACCTGGTTGTCCAGCAATTTTTAGCCCACTATCCCAGACTAGATGGCCTTCTGCAGAGGGCACGGTCGCTGTGTGCTCACTTCGGCCGTTCGCATCCCGCAGCTCAGCGACTTACATCTCTACAGAAGTCATTGGGCCTGCCACTTCACCGGCTAAAATTCGATGTGCCTACCCGGTGGAATTCAACTCTGCACATGTTGCAGCGACTGTGGCAGCACCGACAAGCCCTGGTGCAATACGTTCTGACGTATAGCCTGGGCCAACGAGATCCAGAGGTGGGGCAAATCACGCTGGAGGAGTGGTCTCAGATCAGGGACCTATGCACCCTTCTGCACAGTTTTGAAATGGCGACGAAGATGTTTAGTGCTGACGATGCCATTATCAGCATGACTATTCCGGTGATTTACATGCTGGAGCACATGTTAAACAGAATTCGGAGTCAGGTGGTGGCACAAGAGGAGGTGGAGGAAGTAGAGGAGGAGGAGTTGTATGCGGAAGGGCTAACATCTGCAAGGTCCAGACGGTCGGCAGCACCAAGCCGGCAGGCATGTGAGGGTGGGGGAGATGGTTTTACCAGGGCACATGGTAGCAGCCAAACTAGTGAGGAAGGTGCAGGAGCCCAGGAAGAAGTGGAGGATGTACTGATGGAAGACTCATCAGATGAGGGAGACCTTGATCACATTTCTGTTGTGCGAGGTTGGGGGGAGAGGACAGAGGAAGGAAGCATGATTGTTACCTCGCCACCAACACAACAGGGACTTGGTGCTCCTGGATGCGCAACACACATGAGTGCCTTCTTGCTGCACTACCTGCAACATGACCCTCGAATTGTGAGAATTAGAAATAATCCTGACTACTGGGTTGCCACACTGTTAGATCCCCGGTACAAAAGTAAATTTGCAGAAATTATTCCTGCCATAGAAAGGGATGCACGCATGCAGGAGTATCAGCAGAGACTGTTGCAGAATCTTACATGTGCTTTTCCACAAAACACCAGTGGTGCACGTAGTGAATCTCACAGTTCCAACTTGCCAACCGTGGGACCGTCAAGTGTTCAGCACTCAAACCGTAACAGAACCACAGTATCTGCTGGTAACATCAATTTTGCGGAATCATTTCACCACTTTTTTAGCCCATCCTTTGCAAGGCCACAGGAGACAAGAAGTCTGACACATAGTCAACGCCTAGAGACGATGGTACAGGAGTATCTCCAAGTAAACATTGAAGCCATGACTGTGTCACTGGACCCTTGCTCTTTTTGGGCTTCCAATCTGGATAAATGGCCGGAGCTAGCCACTTACGCCTTGGAGATCTTGTCATGCCCCGCAGCCAGCGTTCTGTCTGAACGTGTGTTCAGCGCTGCTGGTGGTGTGCTGACAGATAAGCGCACGCGGCTCTCCACTGATAATGTAGACAGACTCACGTTCATAAAGATGAACAAATCATGGATCCGAAACGACTTTTCTACCCCTGTGTCATCCTGGGGAGAGTAAAAGCTTGATGATTGGTTAAAATCACCCTACCAACCGTTTTAAGCTTTCAAATTACTAATCATGTTTATCTGTATCTTGGCTGGAAAATAATTTGGGCTTTGTAGCAGTGTGCAGCACTGATTCTATTAGGCCATCTATAATAAGCTCCACCAGATTTAAAATTACTAATCATGTTTATCTGTATTTTGACTGGAAAATAATTTGGGCTTTGTAGCAGTGTGCAGCACTGATCCTATTAGGCCATCTATACTAAGCTCCACCAGATTTAAAATTAATAATAATTTTTAGCTGCATCTAGCCCGGAAAATAATTTTGGGGCTCCGAGATGCGCAAGACACATAAGTGCCTTCTTGCTGCACTACCTGCAACATGACCCTCATATTGTCAGAATTCGAAGTAATCATGACTACTGGGTTGCCACACTCTTAGATCCCCCAAACTTTTCGATCAACCTTTTCATTTTAATAAAGACCAAAAAAATGGTCATTTTTGAAATTATAAGCATTAGCAGGTTATTAGAAACTGAAATCAAACAGTTTTCAACTCAAAACTTTATTCTAGGTGATGTTACATTTTCACATAGGACCCCTTGTTCGAAAGGAGCTTCTGAACTCTCTCGTCCATTGAATTTGTCAGGTTTTGGATGGTTTCTGCTTCAATTGTTTTGCATGAGGACAGAATACCCTCCCAGAGCTGTTGCTTAGATGTGAACTGCCTCCCGCCATCATAGACACTCCTTTTGATGATGCTCCAGAGGTTCTGAATGGGGTAGAGGTCAGGGGAGCATGGGGGTCACACCATAAGTTTGTCCCCTTTTATGCCCATATCAGCCAGAGATGCAGATGTTTTATGTGCAGCATGAGATGGTGCATTATCATGCAAAAAAATGATCTTGCTGTGAAATACACGGTTCTTCTTCTTGAACCATGGCAGGAAGTGCTGTTTGAGAAAATCCACATACATTATGGAGTTCATCTTTAGCGCCTTCAGGGATCCTAAAGGGGCCGACAATCTCTCTCCCCATGATTTCAGCCCAAAACATTACTCCACCTCCTCCTTGTTGGCGCTGTAGCCGTGTTTGCGTGGGGTGTCCATCAACCATCCATCCTCCACTCCATCCATCTGGACCATCGAGCGCTGCACGGCACTCATCCGTGAACAAAACAGTTTTGAAATCAGTCTTCATGTAATGTTTGGCCCACTGGAGCTGTTTCTGCTTGTGTGAAGTGGCTAGAGGAGGTCGACAGGATGGCGTATGCACAGCTGCAAACCTCTGAAGGACCCTGCATCTTGTTGTTCGGGGGACGTTGGAGGCACCAGCAGCTTCAAAAACTTGTCTGCTGCTATGACAAGGCTTTTTTGCCGCTGCTCTTTTAACCTCACGTAATTGCCTGTAGGAAAGAGTCCTCAATTTGCCCTTATCAGCACGCACACGTGTGTACTGTGAATCAGCTACATACTTCTTGATTGCCAAGACACTTCATCCTGATCATCGCAAAATGTTGATTGTAGTCATGCCTTGACCTAAACACTCCACAATTTGTTGCTTCTCAGTAGCCGACACATCCTTTTTCTTTCCCATTTTGGCAGAAAATGTAGGCTGCTTAATAATGTGAGACAGCCTTCTTAAGTAGTCTTGCCTTTCATTGGACACACCTGCCAAACTAATTAGCACAGGTGTCTGCAATTGCTTACAGTGATATAAAGAGCCCTGACACACATCACCATCAATGAGTTTAACTGACAAACAAACAAATTCTTCCCTTATCACTCCTAAACACTTTTTGCATAATAATTTGGAACACAGTGTACATGTGCTTTTCCACAAAACACCAGTGGTTCACGTAGTGAATCTTACAGTTCTAACTTGCCAACCGTGGTCTGTATGGAGTTGTTCAATAAAGGGCCCAAAATTAAGATAACATAGATGGGAGAGGTCTCTATGAATAGGAATTCCTAAGTATTTGATACCCTGTGAGGGCCAGGCAAAGGGAAAGTTGGACTGGATGGAATCCTATATGGATTTGGGGAGGGAGACATCGAGGGCCTCAGACTTCGCTGCATTGATTTTAAAATTTGACCATGTAACAAAGTGATCTATTTCAGCCATAACAGCATGGATAGATATATGTGATTGAGTGATATATACTAGGACATCATCAGCAAATAGAGAGCACTTGTACTCGGTGCCTCCCACCTCAATCCACCTAATATTGGGGTTATGGCGAATTGATGAGAGCAGGTGCTCCGTCACTAGGATGTATAAGAGAGGGGACAGAGGACATCCCTGCCTTGTCCCATTGGTGATTGTGAAAGGTGATGAAAATGTTCTGACGCACCCCCTGGGCCTTGGGACACCCGGAGCCGGACCCTTTTTGGTGGATGCTGGTGGTTGTAGTCTTCGTGGCGGCGACCCGGTTCCGTGGCTCAGGGTGGTCAAACCAGTGGCGGAACTATTTATGTGGTTTTGATGTTTAAATGTCCGACTACGCCACCCGTGGATTGCGGTCAGAGTGAACCGCCGCTGCAGGGCAGACCGCTGAGGCTGGTGTTGTGGGTGCAGCAGAGCGTAGCATAACTCCCCACGGGAGGAGTATAGCCTCAGGGCAGTGTATGCGGAGGATGGGGGTGATGGTGCAGGGCAGCAGCAGTAACGACACGGAGTCAGTGATGCAGTCCAGGGCCTTTACTCACAGTTCTTATTATCCAGACCACGTCTGCAGGTAACGGCTGCCCACGTCATACTGTGCTCACCAGGTGAGGGGCTCAGACAACTCCCAGATAACTTTGGAGCGCTTCACAGGACCCCCTTTGTGTGTCCTTTGTCTGGCCTTTCTTACCAACCCTTCTGTCCGGCTGCCTCGGGCCTCCTCTTGGTAAACTTGGCACCAGTTTCCCTGACCCTATGTGGTGCCTTCCTAGCGGGTGTAGCGAGGGGCTGCGCCACATAAAATGTCACAGCCTCCGGTTTCTAGCTGAGGGTCGTTTCCCGCCTCCACTAGTTTCAGGGACCGGTCTCCCCCTTTGGCCTGACCCCTCTACGCAGGTGGATTCGGGCGTGCGGTGGCGACTCGCCCGTCCGCAACCCTGGGATCCCTTCGTTCCTCGTTCCTGGAGCCTTCTCCGCTCCTCTTCCTTCCTTCTCCCTCTTCCAGGCCTGGGCCTGTGTTACTAGGCCCGCCTCCGGAGCAGAGTTCATGCAGAGCCCCTGCTCCCTGTCACTTCTGCTCAGACTTCTCTGCACTGAACTAAGATGGTGCCCACCTTTTATACTCCCTTATCAATGCACCCAGGGACTGCTTCCTCCCTGCTCCTGCACTACAGGGTTCCCCTTCCTCAGTGTTCCCTCCCCCCACTCCAGCCAGGGTCAGTGACTGTCGTGCCCATCTCAGGGGCATATTGGTCGCCCTGCCCCACGGCAATGTGGTGTAATGCATGCAGGAGTCGGGGTCCTGATCCACACTCCATCCTTACCTGAGAGTGAGATATCACACCTCTGGGTGAGGTGCAATACCTCTGTAGCAACCGAGCCCTCAGGGTGCTACAGTTCCATTTATCTTCAGCCTAGGTGATGTATTGTGATACAGGGCCGTGATTTTGGCTATAAAAGGGTCCCCTAGACCCCTACCCCAAGCTTTTTAAGAGAATCATATATGGCGTGCCAGGAGACTCTATGGATTGCTTTCTCAGCATCCAACGAGAGTATCTAATTACAAATTTTTAACTGCATCTAGCCCAGGAAATACTTTGTGCCTAGTAGCAGTGTCTGCTAGTCAGCGGATTATCCCAGCTGTTAAGCAAGCTACACCACCTGTAGTTTGGACACTTAATTTTTTCAAAGGAAATGCTTCGGGACCACGGGATACTCAGTGAAGAGCATCAGGAGGCACCCCAAGGCATAGGGGCTGGGACTGGCAGTAGGATGCCTTGCGGTGGAAAGCCGAGCTCGATCCTTATAAAAGCTTTTTAACTGCAGCAGCTTTAGTGGACGCTACTGGAGCTGGAATTACGCGGCTGCTGGCATGAGACTTGCCCTCCAATAGATCCTTGTAAATGGATTTAAAGTGTATTCATTCAAATTAGAGAGACAATTTCAATTAAAAAGCTTAGAGCTGCCTCCACCACAGGGGGGCTCGCTCGACCCACCAGCGGACAGGCACCAGTATTGGGAGAGGGGGGCTGGCCGTCAGGGTTCACCGCGGCTCTGGCACAAACTCGGCGACACGGAGGTGGCACGGGCAGGAGCGGACTGAACGTGTCGGCTTCTCATTTTTTGGATTTTAGAAGGGCATGACATGCCTATATCTGTGTCTCCCCCTCCTTTTACTCCTCCACCTCTTTTCTTTTCGCATGACTATATGTACTTGTCACTTTTCCATGTGTTAGTTGTGTCTTCTGAGCAGTTTGTCAGCTTTTGGACACCTTTGAAGGTGTTTTCTATGTGTTTCTATGTGTTTTTGTTTGCCTGCCATTGGTTTTAACGGTGTTCGAAGGTGTTCGACGAACCGAACCGAACTCGAACACTACGGGGGTGGCTCAACACTACTCTGGACCATAACCATTCCAACATACTAAATAATGCAAGGACCCTCTCACTACACGAGAATTTTCTGCACTTCTTATTCTAGTCTATCTCTAACTAACACAGGAGGAGAAGGATCTTAACAAGGTGAACTAGTGATCGATACTAGTGTTGAGCGAGCACAAAAATGCTCGGGTGCTCGAAGCTCGGGTCGAGCTCGCCGTGATACTCGGGTGCTCGACCCGAGCAACGAGCCCAATGTTAGTCTATGGGAGACCCGAGCATTTTTGCGGCGGCACCCCCGGCAATCTGTAGAAAGCCTAAAAAGTGCCCGAAACGATAGTGACAGTACTGAAAAGACATGGGGACAGCATGGGGATCGCCCCAGGAAGCATTTCTGACCTCCAGGTCACTGCTGTTAACAACGTGGTCAGAGGTATTAAGCCACTTTTATGGGCTCACAATAAAACGTTCAAAAGTGAAACTGAAATGGTTTACCTGTGAAATATGTTAAGAAACTTCCTTTCCAGGGTAAAGACTTGTGTATAAGGTAAAATAAATAACCAAAAACAAAAATACTCCTCCACACCTTGGGCTATGTTCACAAGTAGCATTTTTTATGCGTTTTTGCACTTTTGTATTGCTTTCAACCGTGACAAATGCATTCACCGGGAAATGTCATTTTAATATTTTACAATTTTATCTGGCAATGTGCTGTGTGACACATGCATACAGTGCTGAAAAGACTTGGGAACTGCATGGGGAAGACCCCTGGAAGCATATCTGACACCCAGGTCACTGCCTAAAAGTGTGCCCATCAGAAGTGATCGTTGCCGCATCAGAAGATGCAGACTTGCAACTATCCCCATGCAAGTTCTTGTCCCAGGGCAGTGTTCAATTCTACCTCCCCCATTCCTTGCAATGCAAGTGCAAGTATGCAGCCTGCCACCCACCCACCCCCAGGCTGCAATACCATACTGCTTGCTTGCACTTGGGCCTTTTAGGCATATGGAGGCGGAATCTGGCCACCACGTCATGGCTGCGTCGGCGGCCTGGTATCCATACTCAGTCCCCAGCCGACCAGCGGCCGGGTGTCCACGCTCGGTCCCCAGCCGCCAGGGGGCGGCCGGGTGTCCATAAACGGTCCCCAACCGCCCCTGTTTCTCCTGGGAACATCCCCCCACACACTTTTCTTAGCCCGGCCTGCTTTAGGGCAGCATTGGACGAGCCCACCAGAGAACCAGACTCCTCCGGTGGGCCCTGGCTTCACCATCAGGGGAGTTGAGAGTGCCAAGGTGAGGAGCATGATGATGATAGAAGTCAGCATCCGCTTTGTTTTCTTGGAATGCAAGCGTAAGTGTGCAGCCTGCCACCCACCCACCCCCAGGCTGCAATACCATACTGCTAGCTCGCTTGCACTTCAAATTGGGCCTTTTAGGCATGTGGAGGCGGAATCTGACCACCACGTCATGGCTGCGTCGGCGACCTGGTATCCATACTCAGTCCCCAGCCGCCTGGTGGCCGGGTGTCCACGCTCGGTCCCCAGCCGCCAGGGGGCGGCCGGGTGTCCATGCTCAGTCCCCAGCTGCACCGCGGCCGGGTGTCCATAAACGGTCCCCAGCCACCCCTATTTCTCCTTGTAACATCCCCCCACACACTTTTCTTAGCCCGGCCTGCTTTAGGGCAGCATTGGACGAGCCCACCAGAGAACCAGACTCCTCCGGTGGGCCCTGGCTTCTCCATCAGGAGAGAGTGCCAAGGTGAGGAGCATGATGATGATGATAGAAGTTAGTGTTATGTTCTGCTACCAGAGCTAAGGAAAGAGAGGAAATCTGTCCCTACGATAGAACTCAGCTGAATCCCTACGATGTAACAGGGAACCTGATCCTGCGATCAGACCTGCTAAAGTCTTAAGCTAGTCTGTACGGAGACCTATAGATGTGGGGAAGGAATCCCTACAAGTACTAAGGACTGGGACGAAAATGGGACACCTCCTAACAGACATAGTAGCAGACAGACAAACAAACAAAATATATAGAACACTGAGGTCCGTAGACCAAGCAAACTAACAGAGATAGATACAGAGCACAGGCTAGCTAGAAAGTAGTTATACAATGAAGTCCAGCAAAGCCAGAAGGGCGGAGCAGGATTAAATAGGCCAACTAGGTCATGTGACCAGCAAAGGAAAAAACCTAAGAGCAAGGTTCTAACAGTACCCCCCCTTCTAAGAGGATCCTCCGGATCCCCTAGGACCAGGCTTATCAGGAAATCTCCTGTGAAACGCTCTGATAAGTCTGGACGCGGAAACATCATCTGACCTCACCCAAGAGTTATCCTCGGGTCCGAAACCTTTCCAGGCCACCAGATACTGCAAACTACCTCTATACCGTCTAGAGTTAAGGATGCGAGAAATTTCATATTCCCCGTCCTCCACCACCGGAGGAACAGAGGCAGAGGCGTCACCATCCGACACAACAGCTTTTTTTAACAGAGAGACATGAAATACCGGATTAATTCTCCAGGAGGTAGGAACCTCCAACCTAACAGCAGATTGGTTGACAACCTGAAGCACCTTAAAGGGCCCTACAAACTTGGGACCCAATTTCTTAGAAGGAATCCTCAACCGCAGATTCCTAGAGGACAACCAAACCATGTCACCAACAGCGAACAAAACCTCCTGTCGTTTCCTATCAAAGTAGTCTTTAGATTTTCTGTTGGCCTCCTGAAGATTACCACGCACATCCGTCCAAACTCTCTCCAAATCACCGGAAAAATTCTCCTCCTCAGGCACGGCAGATCCCAACTTGGAGAACGACCCAAACGACGGATGTCTCCCAGAACAACAAAAAAAAGGCGAACAACCAGCAGAAGAAGATGTATGATTGTTCAGAGCAAATTCAGCAAGTGGCAGAAACTCAGACCACCCCTCTTGATTGTCTGCCACAAAACAACGCAAGAACTGCTCAACATCCTGGTTTTTCCTTTCTGTCTGGCCATTAGATTCAGGATGATATCCGGACGAGAACGACAAATGAACTCCCAACCTGTCACAAAAGGCACGCCAAAAACGAGCCACGAACTGAGGACCCCTATCAGAAACAATGTCAGTAGGAACGCCATGAAGTCTGACAATTTCCTTGACAAAGGCCTTAGCGAGAGTTTTAGCGCAGGGCAGTTTGACGAAGGGAACCAAGTGACACATCTTGCTAAAACGGTCCACGACCACCCAGATGACAGTAAAACCCTCAGAGGGGGGAAGGTCAGTTATAAAGTCCATAGCCAAATGTGTCCAAGGAGCACTGGGAACCTCCAAAGGACAAAGCAACCCCGCAGCAGGAGTATGTGAGGACTTAGATCTAGCACATATAGTACATTGACGCACCCACTTAATGACTTCCTTCTGCCATCCAGGCCACCAAAAACTGCGACCCACCAGTCTCTTGGTCTCAGAGATTCCGGGATGACCTGCCAACCAAGATTCGTGACACTCAACAAACAAATCTCTCCTAAAGGTCCCAGGCACAAACAACCTCCCATGAGGAGTGTTAGATGGGGCATTCTCCTGTGCTTTAAGAATCTCATCTTCCAAAACGGAGTCCAAAGCAGCTATCACAACACCTTCTTGTAAAATGTTCTCCTCTTTCTCAGCACCGACTATGGGAGAAAAACTGCGAGACAAGGCATCCGCCTTAACATTCTTAGTACCAGGGATGTAAGTAACGGAGAAATTAAACCGCGAGAAAAACAGTGCCCACCTAGCCTGACGGGCATTCAGGCGCTTGGCAGCATCAAGATATATCAGATTTTTATGATCCGTAAGAACCTGAACGGGAAATTCCGCACCTTCCAAGAAGTGGCGCCAGTGTTCAAATGCGAGTTTAATAGCCAATAATTCCCGATTACCAATATCGTAATTCAGTTCAGTCTCCGAAAATTTTTTTGAAAAAAAGGCACAGGGATGTAATCCATCCCCGTTATCCTGAGACAATACTGCGCCAACCCCCACCGAAGAAGCATCAACCTCAACCAAAAACGGCTTAGTCACATCAGGCTGCATAAGGATGGGAGCAGAGGTGAACCTCTCCTTGAGATACACAAAAGCTTCAATGGCCTCAGAAGACCACTGAACCGCATCAGCACCTTTCCTGGTGAGATCGGTCAGAGGTTTGACAATACTAGAAAAATTTTTTATGAATTTTCTGTAATAATTGGCGAAACCTAAAAACCTCTGTATCGATTTCAAACCAATAGGCCTAGGCCATTCCTGTACAGCTTGAACTTTAACCGGGTCCATCTCAAAACCTTCGCTGGAGATAATGTAACCCAAAAAACTAATTCTCTGTACAGCGAACTCACATTTCTCCAGCTTAGCAAAAAGCGAATTGTCCATTAACAATTGTAATACCTCACGTACGCTCCGCCAATGAGACTCCAGATCCGGCGAATAAATCAAAATGTCATCCAAATACACAACCACATTTTTGCCGATCAAAGGTCTAAGGATGTCATTAATAAGATTCTGAAAAAATGCAGGAGCATTAGTAAGACCAAAAGGCATAACCAGATTCTCAAAATGACCCACAGGAGTGTTAAAAGCAGTCTTCCATTCGCCACCCTCCTTCATGCGCAACAGATTGTATGCCCCCTTAAGGTCAATTTTAGAGAACCACTTGGCCCCCATTAACTGGTTAAACAGGTCAGGAATCAATGGCAGTGGGTAAGGATTGCGTACAGTAATTTTGTTAATCTCACGAAAATCCAGACAAGGACGTAAACCGCCGTCCTTTTTTTTTTACAAAAAAAAATCCAACCGCCACAGGAGACTTAGAGGGCCTAATGTGACCGGCGGCCAAACTTGTCTGTATGTATTCATCCAAAGCCTTCCTCTCAGGAATAGTAAGGTTAAATAAACGACTTTTAGGAAGAGTCGCTCCAGGGACAAATTCAATAGAACAATCATAGTCTCTATGGGGAGGCAAAACCTGCGATTCCTTCTCAGAAAAAACTCTCCAAAAATCCTGAATAGGAACAGGCAATTCTCCCCTATCCAAAGCTGCAATACGCCCGTTACAACACTTGTCATAACATTTATGGCTCCAGGATTTAATTTCACTGGTAGACCAATCCAGTACAGGATTGTGAAATTTTAACCAGGGCAATCCCAATATTACTGGAGAAGGCAAGTTATTCAAAACTACCAAATCCAATTTCTCATGGTGAACACCATTAATAGTGAGAGGAAATTCACAGACCTTGAGAGTAATATTCTTCAAAGGGGAATCATCCACAGAAACCACAGCAATGGGGGATGATAAAGGTTCGGGTTTTAAATTGAGTCTTTCCAAGAATCCCCCATCAATTACATTCAGAGTAGACCCACAATCAACAAACACCCGAAATTCCATTAATTTTTCCTGAGCAATCGTTGAAGCAGCTAAAAATACACCCTTGGAATTTAAACAGGCAATACGGGCATGACTGACCATTTTTTTTTCTTTCTTCATACGAAGCTCACAGCCTTTAATCAAATGACCAGATTTTCCGCAATAGAAACACAAGCCTTCAGAAAATCGACGGTCTTTTTCTTGAGAGCGAGGTGCCACCGATCCAATCTCCATCGATTCACCACTGTTAGTACACACATTCTCATAACCAGAAACTGACATAGCAGAGGATTTGCTCTCATTAACCCTTGCACGCAGTCTCCTATCCACCCGTATAGCTAATTGCATAGCCTGTTGCAAATCTTCAGGTGTAGGATAAGCAATTAGCAGGTCTTTAACCCTTTCATTGAGCCCAGCAAGAAATAGACTTTTCAGAGCAGAATCGTTCCACCCTGTTTGAGTAGACCAACGACGGAAATGAGTACAATATTTTTCCACATTACCTGATCCCTGTCTCAAACGTCTTAACTCAGTCTCAGCTGATGCGACACGGTCAGGATCATCATATAATAGTCCCAAAGCAGAAAAAAAACTATTCACTGATCTGAAGCATGTATCACTAGGTTGCAAAGAAAAGGCCCACTCCTGAGGCTCTTTGCGCAAAAGTGACATTATGAACCCTATGCGCTGGGATTCATCCCCAGAGGACTTGGGTCTCAAACGAAAATACAATAAGCAAGCATTTTTAAATGAAAAAAATTCTCGGTGTTCACCAAAAAATAAATCCGGCAAACATACCTTAGGCTCCAAGAAATGTGCTCCAGGACAGTTACTCACGTGCTGACGGAGCTCGGCCACCTCCAGAGAGAGTCCCTGCAGGCGATGAGCCAAATCTGAACCGACACCATGATGGAACAGAAAAATCTTTCCTTAGAGAATTTGCAGGCTGGACTTACTGTTATGTTCTGCTACCAGAGCTAAGGAAAGAGAGGAAATCTGTCCCTACGATAGAACTCAGCTGAATCCCTACGATGTAACAGGGAACCTGATCCTGCGATCAGACCTGCTAAAGTCCTAAGCTAGTCTGTACGGAGACCTATAGATGTGGGGAAGGAATCCCTACAAGTACTAAGGACTGGGAGGAAAATGGGACACCTCCTAACAGAAATAGTAGCAGACAGACAAACAAACAAAATATATAGAACACTGAGGTCCGTAGACCAAGCAAACTAACAGAGATAGATACAGAGCACAGGCTAGCTAGAAAGTAGTTATACAATGAAGTCCAGCAAAGCCAGAAGGGCGGAGCAGGATTAAATAGGCCAACGAGGTCATGTGACCAGCAAAGGAAAAAACCTAAGAGCAAGGTTCTAACAGTTAGCATCTGCTTTGTTTTCTTGGAATGCAAGCGTAAGTGTGCAACCTGCCACCCACCCACCCCCAGGTTGCAATAGCATACTGCTAGCTTGCTTACACTTCAAATTGGGCCTTTTAGGCATGTGGAGGCGGAATCTGGCCACCACGTCATGGCTGCGTCGGCGGCCTAGTATCCATACTCAGTCCTCAGCCGCCCGGCGGCCGGATGTCCACGCTCGGTCCCCAGCCGCCAGGGGACAGCCGGGTGTCCATACTCGGTCCCCAGCCACCCCTATTTCTCCTTGGAACATCCCCCCACACACTTTTCTTAGCCCGGCCCTATTTGAAGGACAACCTAACCACAAACACGTGGACAAGTGAATGTGGCCAGGGATGGTCCATCTCACGCCTTCACACTGGGTTAATATTGTGGAAGCCAGGAGACAATTGGACACTGAGATGCAACAAGTCCTCCAGACATAGAGGATTGCGGATCCTGGGTCAATCAGGCTTTAACACAAAGTTCAAAATGTAGACAGCAGCAGTGGTCGGCCTCCTACACAACGAGTAAATTATTCATGATCATGAGGCCATCCATCTCCTTAGCTTTCTGTTCCTTGGAATGCAAGTGCATGTATGTAGTAGTGGCTAGGCCTGAGGTGGTCAGCGTTTTGGAGCATATCCTAACTCCTCCGAGGATTGCTGGATGTTTTCCTGCTACTATCCCAGTTCTATGACTCCCGTTAAAACAAAGCTTCAGGTGATGAATGATGGATGAGGTGCTTGCAAAGGAGAAAGAGCATGAGGAACAAGGACTATTCACATCAATATCAGGCCAGTTAACCACACATGTCTTGTAGGATATGTTTCTGTACCAAAAGGAGCGGTTCGGCTACACAGTCATAGGGCATGCAGTGAGTGCAATGCCTACCAAAAAATTTGAGGTACTCCAATGCCCCTTGGAAGTAACATGGAGGTCAGAGAGCCTTAAATAAACCATTTTTTCCATTTATAGCAACTGGGTCTCCTGTGCACTGTTGGCTTAAGCAGTGAATGGATGGCTTTCCAAAAATTATGAGGAACTGCAATGTCCCTTGAAACAGACATGGATTACAGCCTTCTACCCATTATTGGGGAGTGGGTCTCCCTTAGTGTTCGCCTATGCATTGAAAAGCAAAAGCTGACTAAAATTAGGAGGAAATGCAATGCCCGTTGGAAGAGTCATGGAGGTTAGAGTTAATTAAAAACAACATTTCAATGCCCCTTGGAAGAGCTGTGGAGTTCAGAATGGTTTAACAAGACGGTTATAATGCCCCTTGGAAGAGACGTGGAGGTCGCAGTAGCTTAACAAGATGGTTTTAATGCCCCTTGGAAGAGCGGTGGAGGTCGCAGTAGCTTAAGAAGATGGTTTTAATGCCCCTTGGAAGAGCGGTGGAGGTTGCAGTAGCTTAACAAGACGGTTTTAATGCCCCTTGGGAGAGTGGTGGAGGTCACAGTAGCTCAACAAGACGGTTTTAATGCCCCTTGGAAGAGATGTGGAGATTGCAGTAGCTTAACAAGACGGTTTTAATGCCCCTTGGAAGAGACGTGGAGGTCGCAGTAGCTTAACAAGACGGTTTTAATGCCCCTTGGAAGAGCGGTGGAGGTCGCAGTAGCTTAAGAAGATGGTTTTAATGCCCCTTGGAAGAGCGGTGGAGGTTGTAGTAGCTTAACAAGACGGTTTTAATGCCCCTTGGAAGAGTGGTGGAGGACACAGTAGCTTAAAAAGACGGTTTTAATGCCCCTTGGGAGAGTGGTGGAGGTCACAGTAGCTCAACAAGACGGTTTTAATGCCCCTTGGAAGAGACGTGGAGGTTGCAGTAGCTTAACAAGACGGTTTTAATGCCCCTTGGAAGAGACGTGGAGGTCGCAGTAGCTTAACAAGACGGTTTTAATGCCCCTTGGAAGAGCGGTGGAGGTCGCAGTAGCTTAAGAAGATGGTTTTAATGCCCCTTGGAAGAGCGGTGGAGGTTGTAGTAGCTTAACAAGACGGTTTTAATGCCCCTTGGAAGAGTGGTGGAGGACACAGTAGCTTAAAAAGACGGTTTTAATGCCCCTTGGGAGAGTGGTGGAGGTCACAGTAGCTCAACAAGACGGATTTAATGCCCCTTGGAAGAGACGTGGAGGTTGCAGTAGCTTAACAAGACGGTTTTAATGCCCCTTGGAAGAGACGTGGAGGTCGCAGTAGCTTAACAAGACGGTTTTAATGCCCCTTGGAAGAGTGGTGGAGGTCACAGTAGCTTAACAAGATGGTTTTAATGCCCCTTGGAAGAGTGGTGGAGGTCACAGTAGCTTAACAAGACGGTTTTAATGTCCCTTGGAAGAATGGTGGAGGTCGCAGTAGCTTAACAAGATGGTTTTAATGCCCCTTGGAAGAGACGTGGAGGTTGCAGTAGCTTAACAAGACGGTTTTAATGCCCCTTGGAAGAGTGGTGGAGGTCACAGTAGCTTAAAAAGACGGTTTTAATGCCCCTTGGAGAAGTGGTGGAGGTTGCAGTAGCTTAATAAGACGGTTTAAATGCCCCTTGGAAGAGACGAGGAGGTCGCAGTAGCTTAACAAGATGGTTTTAATGCCCCTTGGAAGAGTGGTGGAGGTCACAGTAGCTTAACAAGATGGTTTTAATGCCCCTTCGAAGAACCATGCAGTACAGCATCTTAAAAACATTATTCCCATTATTGGGGAGTGCCAAAGTCTTTGCCTATGCCTTCCAAGCAAAAGCTGCCAAAAATTAGGAGGGAGGAACTTGTAATGCTGGCTACATAGACCAAGGTCACCCTGCTGGTATAGTGGTGGTGGAGGCTGAGGATAAGGAGAAGAGCAAAATACAGCGGAAATGAGGAAGCGTATACCCATGTGTGGGTGTGAAGCGGTGCATGGGAATACACCTCCCGAAATAATACAGTGGATTTGACTTTATGTTACTCTGCTGTCATTTGGTGCTGATGAGAAGTCTGGCCCAATCCAGCCCTTGAACATTTTGATAAGGGTCAGCTTCTCAGCATTGTCAGTTGACAGGCGAGTGCACTCATCAGTTATAATTCCCCCAGCGGCACTAAAAACACGCTCCGATAACACGCTAGCGGCAGGGCAGGCCAGGACCTCCAAGGCGTACAGAGCGAGTTCATTCCAAGTGTCCAGCTAGGATACCCAATAATTAAAAGGCACAGAGGAATCATGGAGGATGCTGGTACGGTCGGCAAGGTACTCCCTCACCATCTTTTGAAACTTTCCACTCCTTGTGAGAGTACCCCGCGCCTCAGGGCCTGTAAGCTGGGCGGGTCTCAGAAAACTGTCCCAGAATGTTGACAGTGTTCCCCTGCTATTGAAGTTGTGTCTCTCTCGCCTGTTCTCCTTGGTTTGTAAAGGAACTCTGACCTCTGCCACTAGCGTGTTCAGATGGTAATTTTTTTAACAGTTCTGCAGCAAGGGCCTTCTGGTACTGCCCCATTTTCATAGAATCATAGAATGGTAAAGTTGGAAGGGACCTCCTGGGTCATCTGGTCCAACCCCCTGCTCAAAGCAGGATTCACTAGATCATCTCAGACAGATGTCTGTCCAGCCTCTGTTTGAAGACGTCCATTGAAGGGGAACTCACCACCTCTCGTGGCAGCCTGTTCCACTCATTAATCACCCTAACTGTCAAAAAGTTTTTTCTAATATCTAATCTGTGTCTCCTTCCATTTAGTTTCATCCCATTGCTTCTAGTCTTTCCTTGTGCAAATGAGAATAAAGATGATCCTTCTACAATGTGACAGCCCTTGACATATTTGTAGACAGCTATTAAGTCTCCTCTCAGTCTTCTTTTTTGCAAGCTAAACATTCCCAAATCCTGCAACCGTTCCTCATAGGACATGGTTTGCAGACCAGTCACCATTCTGGTCGCTCTTCTCTGAACTTGCTCCAGTTTGTCTAGACCTTTCCACCTCAGGAATAAGAGAGTGAAAGTTCTCCTTGTAGTGGGGGTCTAAAAGTGTCACCAACCAGTAATGACTGTCACCCAACATTTTTACAACGCGAGGGTCACGGTTAAGGCAGCATAACATAAAGTCAGCCATGCGTGCAAGACTGGTAACGGGCAAGACTTCCGTGTCCTCACCAAGATGATGACTGACCATGCTCTCCTCCTCCTCCCTCCTGTCCTCAGGCCACCCACGCTGAACCAACGGTATGACAGTTGTACAGGTACTACCGTCTACAGCGCATGATACCAGCTCCTGTTCTTCCTCCTCCTCCTCCTCTCCCTCATTGTCCCCCAATGCACGTTGGGATGAGATGAGGCTGGGCTGTGTGTAATCGCCCGCTACGGCTTCTTGAGCCATCTCATCATACTCTGGCTGCAATGCCTCCTCTTTAATTCTCTGCAGAGAACGTTGCAAAAGACAGACAAGTTGGATGCTGATGCTAATGATGGCGTCATCGCCACTCACCATCTTGGTGGACTCCTCAAAGTTTGTCAGGATGGTACATATGTCAGACATCCAGGTCCACTTCTGAGGTCTTATGTGTGGAGTCTGACCTGAATATCGATGGCCTTATTGCAGTTGGTACTCCACAACTGCTCTCTTCTGCTCACAAATCCTTTGAAACATGTGGAGGGTAGAGTTGCAATGTGTGGGGACATCACACACCAGTCGGTGTGCCGGAAGCTGCAAAAGCTGCTGCAACACAGCAAGGGCGGTGGAAGCTGTAGCCAACTTGTGAAAATGAGCTGACAGGCGGCGTACTTTGACGAGCAGATCTGGCAACTCGGGGTACGATTTAAGAAACCGCTGAACCACGAGGTTAAGCATATGAGCCAGGCATGGTATGTGTGTGATCTCGCCTTGCCTCAGAGCCGCCACCAGGTTACGGCCATTGTCACACACGACCATGCCTGGCTGTAGGTTCAGCGGTGTGAGCCACAGATCTGCCTGCTCTTTCACAGCTGTCCACAACTCACAAGCAATGTGAGGTTTATCACCTAAGCTTATGAGTTTCAGCACAGCCTGTTGCCGCTTGGCGGTGGCAGTACTGCAGTGCTTCCAGCTTGTAACTGATGTGGTGATATCTGAGATGGAGGCTGAGCATGAGGAGGAGGAGGATGATGCGCAGGAGCTGTACACTGTGGGGGCAACTCTGACTGACATAGGGCTCGCAATCCTCGGTGTGGGGAGGATGTGTTCCGTCCCAAGGTCCGACTGGGTCCCGGCTTCCACTATGTTTACCCAGTGTGCAGTCAGGGAGATGGACTGTCCCTGGCCACAAGCACTTGTCCACGTGTCCGTTGTCAGGTGGACTCTCCCAGTAACTGCATTGTTGAGGGCACGGCAGATGTTTTGGGACACGTGCTTGTGCAGTGCGGGGATGGCACACCGGGCAAAATAGTGTCGGCTGGGGACCGAGTACCGAGGGACGGCCACCACAATAAGGTTGCGAAAGGATTCCATCTCCGCCAGCCTAAAAGGCAGCATTTCCAATGCAAGCAGTCGTGAAATGTGCGAATTTAGGACTGTGGCCTGTGGGGCGTTGGCTGCGAATTTGCGCTTTCGTTCAAAGCTCTGGGATATGGACAATTGAACGCTGCGGTGGGACGTGGATGTTGATGGTGTTTCTTGAGAAACTGCCATAACAAGTGAAGACTGAGTGGAGGGGGCATCTTTGCATGCAGTATGGACAGGGGATTGCCTTGCACGCACAACAGGGGGTTCTATTACACGCACAACAGCGGAAGAAGCAGTGGTGACACCCACTGACACTGGTCGTGGACCCTGGGGTTCGCCCCACAAAGTCGGGTGCTTTGCTGCCATGTGCCTGATCATACTGGTGATGGTCAGGCTGGTAGTTTTGTCACCCCTGCTGATGCTGGCATGGCAGGTGGTACAAATGGCCTTTTTGGGGTTATTAGCAGAGTCTTTAAAAAAATTCCAGACTCTGGAAGACCTACAGGTTGTACTGGCAACGTCCCTCGTGTTGGTGTTACGAGGAACTGTTGCCCGCCTTCTGTGTGCGGCCACCACACTGCTTCTTCCTGCCTGTTGGGGTACTCTGCCTCCCTCACCCTGTGTGCTGCTGGCCTCGCTCTGCGTGTCCTCCTGCCACGTTGGGTCAGTTACTAGATCATCCACCACCTCCTCCTCTTCCACTTGCGCACCACGATCCTCCTCCTCACTTCGCGGCAATTGTGTCTTGTCATCGTCCACATCTTGTGACAAATTGCCAGCGTCGTCTTCCTCTGGCCGTGGCTGTTTAAATATTTGGGCATCACTACATGGGATCTCCTCTTCCACCATTTCAAGCGGAGCAGGCGAGGGGCACAAATATGGAAATGGACCAGTGAACAGCTCTTCAGAGTGTCCAAGTGTGGGATCCGTTGCTGTCTGACGACACTCAGCATGGTGGGAGGAAGGAGCATCAGGGTGATGAGGAGTATGCGGTCGAGACTCACGGCTACTAAAACTTGACCGTGTGGAAGACAGACCGGAGGTGGTGGTGCCCAGGTAACTGGAAGTATTATCTGCTATCCAATTAATAACCTGTTCACACTGATCAGTTCGCAATACTGGTGTTGTAGTGTGGTTCCCTAGTAATTCGGTCAAGAAGTGGGAGCGACAAGATGTGGCTGTTGGTTGTGGCACATTTTCACCTTGGCCACAGCCCCGTCCTCTACACGCACCATCACCAGAACGTCCAGTTCCATGTCCCTTGCCACGCGCTTTGCCCATTGTAAATTAAGTAAAATAGCTTACACTCGCACTATCAATGGAAAAAGGGTAATAAAAAGGAGATTAGAACCGTGGTAAAGGAAAACCACAGTTCTATTTCTCTGGCCTACACCAGAATCTTTTAAACAGAAATATTTGTGACTGAACTGACAGGGAGACACTATTTTTTTTTTTTTTTTACGTAAAGCAGGCAAAAAGCTGGATAATGAAGAGATTTGAACTGTGGAACTGCAAAACCACAGTTCTAATTTACTGGCGTATACCAGACTTTTTTTAATAGATATATTTGGGGCTGAACAGTCAGCGACACACTCAAACTGTTTTTTTTATGTAAAAAAAGGCCCAAAAGTGGATACTACAGAGATTTGAACCATGGAACTGCAAAACCACAGTTATATTTTTCTGGCCTACACCAGAATCTTTCAAACAGATATATTTGTGTCTGAACAATCAGGGAGACACTATTACTGTTTTTCTTTATGGAAAAAATACCAAAAGCTGGATAATACAGAGATTTGACCCGTGGAACTGCAAAACGACAGTTATATTTTCTGGCCTACACCAGAATCTTTCAAACAGATATATTTGTGTCTGAACAATCAGGGAGACACTATTACTGTTTTTCTTTATGGAAAAAATACCAAAAGCTGGATAATACAGAGATTTGACTCGTGGAACTGCAAAACCACAGTTATATTTTTCTGGCCTACACCAGAATCTTTCAAACAGATATATTTGTGTCTGAACAATCAGGGAGACACTATTACTGTTTTTCTTTATGGAAAAAATACCAAAAGCTGGATAATACAGAGATTTGACTCGTGGAACTGCAAAACCGCAGTTATATTTTTCTGGCCTACACCAGAATCTTTCAAACAGATATATTTGTGTCTGAACAATCAGGGAGACACTATTACTGTTTTTCTTTACGGAAAAAATACCAAAAACTGGATAATACAGAAATTTGAACCATGGAACTGCAAAACCACAGTTATATTTTTCTGGCCTACACCAGAATCTTTCAAACAGATATATTTGTGTCTGAACAATCAGGGAGACACTATTACTGTTTTTCTTTACGGAAAAAATACCAAAAGCTGGATTAGACAGAGATTTGACCCATGGAACTGCAAAACCACAATTATATTTTTCTGGCCTACACCAAAATCTTTCAAACAGATATATTTGTGTCTGAACAATCAGGGAGACACTATTACTGTTTTTCTTTACGGAAAAAATACCAAAAACTGGATAATACAGAAATTTGAACCATGGAACTGCAAAACCACAGTTATATTTTTCTGGCCTACACCAGAATCTTTCAAACAGATATATTTGTGTCTGAACAATCAGGGAGACACTATTACTGTTTTTCTTTACGGAAAAAATACCAAAAACTGGATAATACAGAGATTTGAACCATGGAACTGCAAAACCACAGTTATATTTTTCTGGCCTACACCAGAATCTTTCAAACAGATATATTTGTGTCTGAACAATCAGGGAGACACTATTACTGTTTTTCTTTACGGAAAAAATACCAAAAGCTGGATTAGACAGAGATTTGACCCATGGAACTGCAAAACCACAATTATATTTTTCTGGCCTACACCAAAATCTTTCAAACAGATATATTTGTGTCTGAACAATCAGGGAGACACTATTACTGTTTTCTTTACGGAAAAAATACCAAAAGCTGGATAATACACAGATTTGAACCATGGAACTGCAAAACCACAGTTATATTTTTCTGGCCTACACCAGAATCTTTCAAACAGATATATTTGTGTCTGAACAATCAGGGAGACACTATTACTGTTTTTCTTTATGGAAAAAATACCAAAAGCTGGATAATACAGAGATTTGACCCGTGGAACTGCAAAACCACAGTTATATTTTTCTGGCCTACACTAGAATCTTTCAAACAGATATATTTGTGTCTGAACAATCAGGGAGACACTATTATTGTTTTTCTTTACGGAAAAAATACCAAAAGCTGGATAATACAGAGATTTGAACTGTGGAACTGCAAATCCACAGTTATATTTTTGTGGCCTACACCAGAATCTTTCAAACAGATATATTTGTGTCTGAACAATCAGGGAGACACTATTACTGTTTTTCTTTACGGAAAAAATAACAAAAGTTGGATAATACAGAGATTTGAACCGTGGAACTGCAAAACCACAGTTATATTTTTCTGGCCTACACCAGATTCTTTTAAACAGATATATTGGTGTCTGACCAGTCAGGGAGACACTATTACAGTTTTTTTTTATGGCAAAAAATGCCAAAAAAAGGATAATACAGAGATTTGACCCGTGGAACTGCAAAACCACAGTTACAGTTATGTGGCATACACCAGACTCTTTTAAACAGATATATTGATATCTGACCAGTCAGGGAGACACTATTACAGTTTTTTTTTCGGCAAAAAATGGCAAAAAAAGGATAATACAGAGATTTTACCCGTGGAACTGCAAAACCACAGTTATATTTTTCTGGCCTACACCAGACTCTTTTAAACAGATATATTGGTGTCTGAACAGTCACAGACACCCTCAATTTTTTTTTGGGGGGGGGAGGGGAATACCAAAAGGTTAATAAGACGTGCATTTGGACAGTCTGACTGTGGAAAAAAAAAAAAGGATTTAGATGAAAAAAATTATAATTTTTCCTGGCCCCTGAGACCGGGGTGATAAGTCTAGCAATTTGACCAACAGTAGCACACAGGACTGTAATGCCGCGTTTGCTGGTATAACCACTGCGTCTCCTATACAGCTTGCCTGCCTGCCTGATATCTGGGATGGATATTAGTCCTGAGAAGGACTGTTTGTTTGATTTGGCAGGCTTTAGAGACCCTACACTACCTATTTCAGAGTATAAATCTCTCCCTAACTCTGCAGCACTGACCCTACACTGTCTGATCCGGAGCGACTGTGTCCAAGATGGCGGCGCCCGGTTTTAAATACTCAAGGTGACGCTGTGCGGCCAGCCAATCACTGTAATGCCCACAAACAACATGGCTGTGGCATTACAGTGACTGGCTGGCAATCCCTGCATGTTCATTGGCTCTGTAAAAAGCGCCAAACGTGCAGGGCAGAGACCCGAGCTCCCGCCCGAGTAACCCGGAAATGCTCGGTGCTCGCCGAACATCCCGAGTGGTGAGATGCTCAGGTGAGTACCGAGCAGTGTCGAGCATGCTCGCTCAACACTAATCGATACATTTTAAGCAGGGATTTGTGAAATATATTAAGTATCTGAAAGTTAGGAAACATTTTCAAGTGGGAAGCCAACAGGTTAATGACCTAAGTTATTTTATATGGACTAATACATTTGAGCCCTAACTAAGTAGAAGTTAATTTTGATGTTTTTTATTGAGTAACCACACTTTGTTCTCATCAAAGATTGGCCCACCAGTCCACCTATTGCTGGCAGAAGAGGTCTGACTGCCCTATTCCCTCCTCAAGTTTTCTCTGACTTCAGACCAGATAAACTTCAGCCTATTCACGGATTTATCAGCTTCTGGAGTGTCCATCTTGGAGGCCACAGAAGAACCAAAGTGTGAGGTGAATGCCCAAGATTACAGAAGAATGGAGAATTTTTGAAGGACACTTGATACTGATTATTAAGAGCAAATTCAGTTCATAGATAATGATATTCTCAGTCAAACTGATGATCAGAAATATAACACTTAAATAAAGTTTTAGAGAAAGGTAATTTGGACAGAGAATAAAGAGACACTGTTTGCTAAATCTGTCAACCACCACCCAGATTATGGTTTTCCTTTCAGAGGATTGCAAATCGGTAATAAAGTCCATAGTGAGGTGGGCACAGAAACTTTTAAGAAATTGTAAGGACTGTAGAAGTCTTGTTGATGGGTACGATACACTTTGACTTTAGCACAGATTACACATGCATGGACATGTACAGTCTTTACTTGTAGTTGGCCACCAAAAAAGCCTAGCTATTAAACTGTAAGTATAATTAATCCCTGGATGTCCTGTAGGACTAAGAGATCGAATTGAGGAGGAGCACACACATTTGCGTGGGAGTATTATCTCAGGCTAAACTATGAAATTTAGATATCCTCTGTGAGGGTGAGGTCTAAACAAACTGAGGACTATACCCTCAGCTAAAATGTTCAGCGTTCTCAGTCAGAGATGATCAGAAACTTTGGGAGTTTAAATGGGATCTGGCCCTGACAAATGCTCACAGCAGTGAGCGGATTACAATTGATAATGAGCAATCTGCAGTTAGATTGCCTGGCTGGGTGGAATCAAAAGTCCCAGCCACACTAATGTCAAACAGGACATTGCCTGTGTTTCCCAGTCTCGTCCACAGTTCCAGTGTAGCACCGCCTAGTGGCAGAGGTTCAGGAAATAGTAGAAGGTTCAGACACGCAATTAACATTCTTTCTTCACCGAGTGGCCTGTTTTATATTGCTATTGCTAGTGAAGTGCTTCAATTAATAATGGTCCCAGAATTCCCCCATTTATGATGTTGTCAACATGCTTCCACTAATCTCCCAGCAACTTAAATGCTTCAAAACCGGTGATAACTTGGGAGGTCAGTGCAAGTTCTGTAGGTGGGAGATTCTCTTGCTAACCTTGGTAAAAAGCAGAAGTGGATTTTTTTTCTGTCTTTCAGGACCCAATGGATGGTGCCATTCAAAACTATAATTCATCCCACGAACATCAAGCACCATACAGCTATTTTGACAGAGAAATTAAAAAGTTAGAAGTTCTCTTGGAAAAATGGGAGCAGAAATAATAATGGAGAAAAGCTAATCTGCCCGAAGATTTCCTCCATTATAAATTTATGCTGAAAACATAATTCTGCCCTTCACCTCTCCAAACAAACCTACTTTAACAACCTCATCATCTCACTTTCCAATAATCCTAAACGCCTCTTTGACACGTTTCACTTTCTCCTCAATCTAATAGCACAGGCCCCGACCACCGACCTCAGCGCTGATGATCTGGCCAATTATTTCAAAGAAAAAATTGACCATATCCGACAGGAAATTTTCTCCCAGTCCCCAAACGTTATGCATGCTCCCCCCCCCACATTGTATCTTGCTCCCTTTCTGACTTTGAACCAGTCACGGAAGATGAAGTGATCAGGCTCCTTGCATCTTATCGCCCTACCATCTGCACCAGTGACCCTATTCCCTCACATCTCCTTCAGTCCCTTTCTCCAGCTGTCACCACTCACCTAATTAAAATTTTCAACCTCTCCCTCTCATCTGGTATCTTTCCCTCTTCTTTTAAACATGCCAGCATACATCCATTACTTAAAAAACCATCCCTTGACCAGAACTGCAAGGCCAACTACAGACCTGTTTCCAATCTTCCCTTTATCTCTAAACTCCTGGAACGCCTTGTCCATTCCCATCTAATCCGCTATCTCTCAGACAACTCTCTTCTTGACCCTTTACAATCTGGTTTCCGCTCTTTACATTTTACTGAAACTGCCATCACTAAAGTCTCTAATGATCTACTAACAGCTAAATCTAATGGTCACTACTCCCTGCTGATTCTCCTGGATCTCTCTGCAGCATTCTACACTGTGGATCACCAGCTCCTCTTCAGTATGCTCCGCACTATTGGCCTCAAGGACACTGTTCTCTCCTGGTTCTCCTCCTATCTCTCTAACCTCTCCTCTGTGTCTTTTGCCGGCTCCTCCTCCTCTCTCCTTCCCCTTACTGTCGGGGTTCCTCAAGGATCAGTCCTAGGCCCCCTTCTTTTCTCCTTATACACTGCTCCTATTGGACAAACAATCAGCAGATTTGGTTTTCAGTACCATTTCTATGCTAATGACACCCAATTATACACCTCTGCTCCGGACATCACCCCTGCATTACTACAAAAGACCAGTGATAGTCTTTCTGCTGTGTCTAATATTATGTCCTCCCTTTGTCTAAAACTGAATCTGTGAAAAACTGAATTACTAGTATTTCCTCCCTCCACTAACCTACATGTGCCCGATATTGCCATTTCCGTTTGTGGCTCAACCATTACTCCCCAGCAACAAGCCCGCTGTCTTGGGGTCATCTTTGATTCAGATCTTTCCTTCACTCCTCACATCAAATCACTCGCTCGTTCATGTCATCTACACCTCAAAAACATCTCAAGAATCAGGACTTTTCTCACCTTTTACTTGGCAAATACTCTTACTGTAGCTCTTATTCATTCTCGTCTCGACTATTGCAACTCTCTACTAATCGGTCTCCCTCTTACTAAACTCTCCCCTCTCCAATCCGTCCTTAACGCAGCAGCCAGAATCATATTCCTCGCCAACCACACACTCTTCCCTGTGCCAGTCATTGCATTGGTTGCTCATCCAATATAGAGTTCAATTTAAACTTATCACGGTTACCCACAAAGCGTGCCATGCTTCAGTACCCCCCTACATCTCCTCCCTTGTCTCAGTCTACCACCCTACACGTGCCCTCCATTCTGCCAATGACTTAAAACTAAAATCCTCCATAATCTGAACTTCCCACTCCCGTCTCCAAGATTTCTCGTGTGCTGCGCCAATTCTTTGGAATGCACTACCCAGGACAGTTTGATTAATTCCCAATACCCACAGTTTCAAGCGGACCCTAAAAACCTATTTCTTTAGACTGCCGTATCGCCTCAACACACTATCTGTCAGTCCCAGTTTTGGCCCATATTAAAATCTTCTTCAATTTCAGGTTCATACCAACCATGCACATAATAGCCTCAGTCAGGACTGCACACATACTGGCAGGTGAACAGTCCATGTATTATTTATCCTATTTAGTATATCAAGGCTGCATTATACAATATATGTATATTTTACCTTATGTGTCTCCCCTATTTCCTCATAGACTGTAAGCTTGCGAGCAGGACCCTCACTCATTTCGATATGAGATATGCTTATTCTGTATTGTCTGTATAAGGCCCCCCTAAAATTGTAAAGTGCTGCGGAATATGTTGGCGCTATAAAAATAAAAATTCTTCTTATATACTTCTCGACCTTTTGTATTTTTGTTCACTAGGTATACTAGTTTAATGTATTTCATAGATTATGAAAGGTGAAAAAAAGTTTATGAAAATACTGTAACGCATAACAAATATCTTCTCTAATTATTTTGCTATGTGTTTTCTTTCAAATCACTTTTAATCATTGAAAGTATTCAGACTGATTAATACTTTTCATTGTAAGCCTGGAAATCTCCAGTTGTGGAACTTGTCTTTGTGTTTTTAACAGATGTCACCGAATTTTCCAAAACAAATATTATCATTTTTCTTTCATTTGCAATGAGAAAAATTAGTTAAGCTTTCCCATTAACTGACACCACATGTCATGATCTAAATATTGTGCATCGATCTTTGAGGACATCACACTTAATGGGAAATCAGTGTGCAGGAAGCAGAACGTAGACTGAAAGTACACTGTAGTATATTTTCTCATAACGTTGTGTTGCATTATTTCTATGTTATTAATATTAATGAATAAATAGACAACTGGGTGTTACTAGTATGAAGTGTATTAGAGTCAACAATTATGTCTTATATTTCTTTTATCAGACCCATAGGCATTACCATGTCATAATACAACTTTGTATCAAACTTTAAGCGTATTCCGATTTAAAAAGTAAAGAAAATAGAAAAATAGCCATTTTAGTACATTTGTTAGTGCACCCTCCATAAACCAGCGCTTTTCCCATCTTACTAGCTCTATTTTGGAGTAGAACCCTAGTAAGTGAGACTCCTGAATGTCCTGAAGTTGCCAGTGAACCTTATTCAGTGGCTGCTGTCTGGAAGCTTCTGGATCCACCTCAGTTTAAGATCCTATCAACATTTTTAGAATCCTGAATCTGACACCCCTGTCTGAGAAGCTGTTGCCATGCATTTGTATTGTCAGAAGAGGTCATTGACAGTCATCTTCCCATCACACACAGTAGTTACGTCTGGGCTCCACAGTAATATCACAGTAATGATCTTCTGTCCTACTCTTGTAACGCTGTGGACAGTGCACACCATAGAGAATGCACAGTTCAATTCCTTTATCTTGTATACCCCGAGTGTGCCCGAGTGTAAAATAGGTTTTAATGTCTTATACAGTGGCATACTAGACAGTTGCTTTTTCAGTTAGCAATTTCTGCGGAACTAATATTTTTTTAATATTTACAATAAAAAAGAAATATAACAAAGAACTGATAGTTGTATCCAACATATAGATTGAAAAGGTCCCTAATATCTCCACAGTGGCCTCCCACATGATTGCGGGATGCCGAAAGATTGTCATGAGAGCAAGGAGCCTACTGAAGGCTCTGGTATCTGCTATGCTTGTGCTTCTATGAAGAAGAGATTGTTAAAATTCCAGAGGTTTTTTTTTGCACAGGCATAGTGCAGTGTACAGTATATGTGGTCAAGTGATCTCAGGTTCAAATCCCCCAAGAGTCTAAAAAAATGTCAATAAAAATTGAAAAAAAAATGTAAGAACCCTGAAAATCTAAAAATTCAAATCACCATTTTTCCTATTCTGTAAATTAAAAAAATATGATGCCTCCTTGGTCACCTTTACCTAAAAAAAAACATAAAATAAAAAGCAGTCAAAAAATTCTATGTACTCCAAAATGGCACAAATAAAAACTAAAGCTCACCACACCCAAAACAGGCCCTCACACAACTTCATTAACAAAAAACTGAAAAATGTATATTTCTTACAATCTAGCAACACAAACTAATTTTACATTTTTTTTTAGAAAAAAATAAGTAAATATCATTGCAATTGTACTTACTTGTAGAAAAAAATGTACCTGTCATTTTCACCACAAAGTGATCAACATCATAAAAACGTAATCTGAGCAACAATGATGGAATTGCTATGCTTTTCCTCATTCCACCTCACAAATAATTTGTTTTCATGTTTTTAATACTTTATATGTTAAATTAAACAATGGAAGGAATTGACTAAGGTAACAAGGAAAGCGCAATAGGGTGTAGTCCAGATTAAGGCTGGTTTCACACATCTGCATATTTCCGGTACCAGAAAAAACGGTACCGGAGATATCCGTGTCCCGTGTGTCCGAGTGTGTCACACATATGGCAACCATGTACCACCCATGTGCTGCATCAGGATCACAAGGACGGTGCTTGGGAATCAGTGCTCCAGTTAGTGCTGTTCGCAAGTGCCAGGTGCTGAACGCTGTCCTCATCATGGTACCTGCCGGTAATGTGATCAGCACCAGCAGGGACCATGATGAGGGTAGTAGTAGTCTGCTCCCGCAGAGTCCACACCTGCAAAAATAAGAATAAAATAATAAAATCTATGTACTCACCTCACCTAGGTGTCCCCCGCTATAATCCATGCGACCACTGCTACCTAGGAGCTGGGGAGAATGAGCGGCTCCGGAGCTGCAGCTCAGGAGCGGTGTCCTTTAAGTCATTGAGCTGCAGCTCTGGCTCATTCTCCCTGGCTCCTCGGCAGCAGTGGTCGCATGGATTACAGCGGGGACACCTAGGAGAGGTGAGTACATGGATTTTATCATTTTATTCTTATTTTTCCAGGTAGGGACACTGCGGTATCAGACTACCACAACCCTCATCATTGTCCCTGGTGGTGCTGATCGCAGCACCAGCAGGAACCATGATGAGGGCAGTGCTCAGCACCCGGCACTTGGGAACAGCGCTAACTGTAGCACTGATTTCCATGTGCCCGTATGTGTTACATGGATGAAACATGGATGTCATCCATGTGGTACGTTTTGCGGACCGTGTATCCGCAAAAAAATGGACTTGTCTCCGTATGGAGCACATGGACACACGGTCCATGAAAACACACTGAGATGTGCACAGATGCATTCATTTGAATGGATCTGCGTGTGTCAGTGTCTCCGGTACATGTGGAAACTGTCACCATATGTACCGGAGACACTGACGTGTGAAAGAGCCCTAAGGTAGTGATAAGAGGCGATTTTGCTCACCTGATGGGGTTGTGTGAGACAAACAGTATCAAACAGTGTTCCAGCTACTGCAGCTCCACTGGTTGGCATACTCAACGTGGTAATGAGCATAATTTGGAGATAGCGAGTGACCTGCACTCCTGGTGTGTATCTGATCAAGGAGTCAGAATCAGACAAAAGTAATAGTAGTGTGGTTTATTCTCTACATATTTCGAGGAATTCCAACTTCTTCAGTGGTTCTCCTGAATAAGAAGTTGGAATATTTTAAAACTCATATCACACTACCAATACTTTTGGCTGTTTCTGACTGATCGGATATACACCAGCAGCGCAGGTCAACCACTATCTCCAAACTACCTGCATTAAATTTAATAATGTAATTCAAAACTACAGCTCATCGCTCAAGAAACAAGCCCTAATATGGCTAAGTCAATGTAAGAATGAAAAAGCTCATGCTTTTTGAAAGGGAGCAAAAAAGTGAAAAATATCCCTGTTGATAAGGAGTTACTGAGGAAAGGGGATAAAGCCACTGCCAGACAATTCTGGCAACATCTCGTTTCAAAAACAAAACAAAGGATTGGGCATGCCTGATCCTTCTACCATCTGTATACAGTTGAGATGATTCTTTAAAAATGTAATCATCAGCCAGTTCTCCCACAAATCAGCAGGTTCTACCAACATTTACCTATAAACACTGGACAGCTTTGGGGCGTGTCCCTCTAAGGCAGGGTTCCGAGCACCATATAGAGACCGCAATGCCATAACTGACCCCTGGTCTCCTGATTGGAAGTTACAGCCTCATAAATGGTTATGAGGCTGTAAGCTTGGGTAAGGGGTTCTGGGGTCAGTCTGGGCATTATGGTCCATATAAGGACTATGAACTACGAATGTTTAAACCTGGCTTCAAAGAGTATCCGTCACCGGGTTTTTACTACCTAATCTAGAGCAGTAAAATGTAGAGACAGAGACCCTGATTCAAGCAATGTGTCACATTCAGGGCTGCTTGCTGTAGATTTTTTTTTTAAATCAGTGTTTTATCAGCAGGAAATTATCACTAGAGGACTAGTAAACCTGCTGCCATGTAGTCCTCAAAATTCATGTGCTCTTTATAACTCCACCGTCACAACCTATTGGCAGCTTTCTGCCTATGTACAGTGTACATGAACGCTGTCAGTGTTATGGCAAGGTTATACAAAGCTTAGCATTCAGAGAACTGGTAGATCTGCAGCAGATAAAACAGTGATTTTATCAAAACTTCAACAAGCAGCTCAGTAAGTGATATGTTGCAAGAATCAGGGTCCCTCAAATGGGGTACCAAAAAGTTGGTGACAGATTCTCTTTAATATCTTGTTGTCATGCCAATCACAGTATTTTACTAAATAAATTTAGGTGAACTTCTCTCAATAATATATGATTAGACAATCTTCTTTCTCATCTCAGTGCCAACGTTTTAATGCTCACATGGCCAATGTGTCGATTTCTTGTCTGGATGATATAATGTCAGAATACAGTGGGTACGGAAAGTATTCAGACCCCTTTAAATGTTTCACTCTTTGTTTCATTGCAGCCATTTGGTAAATTCTAAAAATGTCATTTTTTTTCCTCATTAAAGTACATTCTGCACCTCATCTTCACTGAAAAAAACAGAAATGTAGAAATTTTTGTAAATTAATTAAAAAAGAAAAACTGAAATATCACATGGTCTTAAGTATTCAGACCCTTTGCTCAGTATTGAGTAGAAGCACCATTTTGAGCTAGTACAGCCATGAGTCTTCTTGGGAATGATGCAACAAGTTTTTCACACCTGGATTTGGAGATCCTCTGCCATTCTTCCTTGCAGATCCTTTCCAGTTCCATCAGGTTGGACGGTGAACATTGGTGGACAGCCATTTTCAGGTCTCTCCAGAGATGCTCAATTGGGTTTTAGGTCAGGGCTCTGGCTGGGCCAGTCAAGAATGGTCACAGAGTTGTTCTGAAGCCACTTCTTTGTTATTTTAGCTGTGTGCTTAGGGTCATTGTCTTGTTGGAAGGTGAACCTTCGGCCAAGTCTGAGGTCCAGAGCACTCTGGAAGAGGTTTTCATCCAGGATATCTCTTTACTTGGCTGCATTCATGTTTCCTTCAATTGCAACCAGTCATCCTGTCCCTGCAGCTGAAAAACACCCCCATAACATGATGCTGCCACCACCATGTTTCACTGTTGGGATTGTATTGGGCAGGTGATGAGCAGTGCCTGGTTTTCTCCACACATACCGCTTAGAATTGTCACCAAAAAGTTCTCTTCATCTCATCAGACCAGAGAATCTTATTTCTCAAAGTCTGGGAGTCCTTCATGTGTTTTTGAGCAAATTCTATGCGGGCTTTCATATGTCTTGCACTGAGGAGAGGCTTCCGTCGGGCCACTCTGCCATAAAGGCCTGACTGGTGGAGGGCTGCAGTGATAGTTGACTTTGTGGAACTTTCTCCCATCTCCCTACTGCATCTCTGGAGCTCCCCCACAGTGATCTTGGGGTTCTTCTTTACCTCTCTCACCAAGGCTCTTCTTCCATGATTGCTCAGTTTGGCTGGATGGCCAGGTCTAAGAAGACTTCTGGTGGTCCCAAACTTCCTCCATTTAAGGAGTATGGAGGCCACTGTGCTCTTAGGAAGCTTAGTACTGCAGAAATTCTTTTGTAACCTTGGCCAGATCTGTGCCTTGCCACAATTCTGTCTCTGAGCTCCTTGGGCAGTTCCATTAAGCTCATGATTCTCATTTGATCTGACATGCACTCTGATCTGTGAGGTCTTATATAGACAGGTGTGTGCCTTTCCAAATCAAGTCCTATCAGTTTAATTAAACACAGTTGGACTCCAATGAAGGAGTAGAACCATCTCAAGGAGGATCACAAGGAAATGGACAGCATGAACTAGTGAACTTTGCGTGCTGAGATTTTCTAGCAATCAAATTATCAGCTAATAGACATGATCATTATATAAATTATCTTTTTCACTTGTTGGCAAACCTTGACATGCACAAAATAAAATAATTCTTTAACCACTTATTATACACTAATGTAACCGTTAGATCAGGAAAAGCCTAGAAACACGGTGATGGGGTTAAGGGCTTGGATTATGGACATTGCTCTTTCTTATGAGTGAAATTAACCCATGTATGGATCCCCTGTTGTACAGTATAGACCAAAAGTTTGGACACACCTTCTCATTTAAAGATTTTTCTGTATTTTCATGACTATGAAAATTGTACATTCACACTGAAGGCATCAAAACTATGAATTAACACAAGTGGAATTATATACTTAACAAAAAAGTGTGAAACAACTGAAAATATGTCTTATATTCTAGGTTCTTCAAAGCAGCCACCTTTTGCTTTGATGACTGCTTTGCACACTCTTGGCATTCTCTTGATGAGCTTCAAGAGGTAGTCACCGGAAATGGTTTTCACTTCACAGGTGCGCCCTGTCAGGTTTAATAAGTGGGATTTCTTGCCTTATAAATGGGGTTGGGACCATCAGTTGTGTTGTGCAGAAGTCTGGTGGATACACAGCTGATAGTCCTACTGAATAGACTGTTAGAATTTGTATTATGGCAAGAAAAAAGCAGCCAAGTAAAGAAAAACGAGTGGCCATCATTACTTGAAGAAATGAAGGTCAGTCAGTCCGAAAAATTGGGAAAACTTTGAAAGTGTCCCCAAGTGCAGTTGCAAAAACCATCAAGCGCTACACAGAAACTGGCTCACATGAGGACCGCCCCAGGAAAGGAAGACCAAGAGTCACCTCTGCTTCTGAGGATAAGTTTATCTGAGTCACCAGCCTCAGAAATCTCAGGTTAACAGCAGCTCAGAGTAGATACCAGGTCAATGCCACACAGAGTTCTAGCAGCAGACACATCTCTTCAACAACTGTTAAGAGGAGACTTTGTGCAGCAGGCCTTCATGGTAAAATAGCTGCTAGGAAACCACTGCTAAGGACAGGCAACAAGCAGAAGAGACTTGTTTGGGCTAAAGAATGGACATTAGACCAGTGGAAATCTGTGCTTTTGTCTGATGAGTCCAAATTTGAGATCTTTGGTTTCAACCACCGTGTCTTTGTGCGACGCAGAAAAGATGAACGGAAGGACTCTACATGCCTGGTTCCCACCGTGAAGCATGGAGGAGGAGGTATGATGGTGTGGGGGTGCTTTGCTGGTGACATTGTTGAGGATTTATTCAAAATTGAAGGCATACTGAACCAGCATCGCTACCACAGCATCTTGCAGCGGCATGCTATTCCATCCGGTTTGCGTTTAGTTGGACCATCATTTATTTTTCAACAGGACAATGACCCCAAACACACCTCCAGGCTGTGTAAGGGCTATTTGACCAAGAAGGAGAGTGATGGGGTGCTACGCCAGATGACCTGGTCTCCACAGTCACCAGACCTGAACCCAATCGAGATGGTTTGGGGTGAGCTGGACCGCAGAGTGAAGGCAAAAGGGCCAACAAGTGCTAAGCATCTCTGCTTCAAGATTGTTGGAAGACTATTTCCGGTGACTACCTCTTGAAGCTCATCAAGAGAATGCCAAGAGTGTACAAAGCAGTCATCAAAGCAAAAGGTGGCTATTTTGAAGAACCTAGAATATAAGACATATTTTCAGTTGTTTCACACTTTTTTGTTAAGTATATAATTCCACATGTGTTAATTCATAGTTTTGATGCCTTCAGTGTGAACGTACAATTTTTATAGTCATGAAAATACAGAAAAATCTTTAAATGAGAAGGTGTGTCCAAACTTTTGGTCTGTACTGTATATAAGGCAAACAAGGAAAAAGGGTACCTTTAACATTTAAGATATGGAGGAGATGGTGGTGCCGAACTTTACAAGCCAATTTTTTCAGACAGTTTACAATGTAATGTAATAATATGGCAGCAAAATGCATTGCTTCCTGAAATCCTTTATTCATTTTTATTCTCCAGAATATGAAAAGATATAATCTCTAGCGTTCCTAAAATCATATACTGTCAACAGCTGGTTATGTGCAAAAGCTGGTTATTGTTTTCCCAGTCAAATTCATCTGTAAAATCCTTGAGAAGAACATAAGCCTGATGTTTCTGTAATCTAACTTTGTGTCTTCTATGAGAAATATGTGTTTGCATTTATGTTCAGAACCAAAAAAGCATGTCCATTACTATGGGGTCACATCTGGTGGCTGTTGTCATTCTATCTGTTTATGATCTGTAATTCAATAATTTGAAGGGTGGCAATGAGGTCATATTGATCCGCTAACAGTCAGAATGTCATAGTTATCGATATATCATGTATTTTTTTCCACCTATAGCACTGATTCATTTCTGGGGATGACAGATGGCGTTCCAGCTATATCTCATTGCCTTAATAAATGCCTGCGTATCTCTTCCACAAAGAATTGCGGAGGATAGAAGATAATTCACTTGACAAGTATGAATAAGTTTTAGCCATACTAAATAAGAAGTATTTACTTTTTTTCTCAACTATGCTTTACATTTAAGGCTCAGGAGGCCAACAACTTAAGAAAGAATATTCCTTTCTGACCTAGAAAAAGGAACTCTTATATTCATCACCAAAAAGAATCCTTGTTTACTCTGTGATTTTAAAAAAATCACATCAATTGATAAAATCTGAAATATTTGTAAAGAATCAAGGATACAGTTATATCTAAGGACAGCTGTTATGAGAAGGCACTGCACCACTTTCATATCTGAAATACCATGGATGAAACCACCAGTATCACTTAATTCCTACCAGACATGTCACATGTCAGGAGTGGGTGTATAGAGCAGGATCAGAAGCTGAGCCCGCTCTATACTTGGTGGGTGCCATCTGTTTTAGGTCTCAATCAGACATCCGTGTTTCACCTATATGTTGTATCCATTTAGCTCACTGATACAACGTTATCCATTATAATCTATGTTGCTGTTCACATATCCACGTTTTTCATCGACCGTGTGTATGTGTAAAACAGCAGCGTGGATGACAAGGGCTAATACAAGTCTATGGGTTTGTGAAAAACACGTACGGCACACGGATGACACACTCATGGTAAAAATGTACACACTGATGGTAAAAACGGACACACTGATGACATACTGATGGTAAAAACTGACACACTGATGACACACTGATGGTAAAAATGTACACACTGATGACACACTGATGGTAAAAATGTACACACTGATAACACACTGATGGTAAAAATGTACACACTGATAACACACTGATGGTAAAAAATGGACACACTGATGACACTGATGGTAAAAATGGACACACTGATGGTAAAAATGTACACACTGATGACACACTGATGGTAAAAATGGACACACTGATGGTAAAAATGGAGACACTGATGACACACAGATGGTAAAAACGGACACACTGATGGTAAAAACAGACACAGTGATGACATACTGATAGTTAAAACGGACACACTGATGAAACACTGATGGTAAAACAGACACACGGATGACACACTGATGGTAAAAATGGACACATGGATGACACACTGATGGTAAAACAGACACACTGCTGACACTCTGATGGTAAAAACGGACACACGGATGACACACTGATGGTAAAAACGGACACACGGATGACACACTGATGGTGAAAATGGAAACGCGAATGACACACTGATGGTGAAAATGGAAACACTGATGACACACTGATGGTGAAAATGGAAACACGGATGACACACTGATGGTAAAAATGGAAACACGAATGACACACTGATGGTGGAAATGGAAACACGGATGACACACTGATGGTAAAAATGGAAACACTGATGACACACTGATGGTAAAAATGGAAACACGGATGACACACATGGTAAAAACGGACACACAGATGACACACTGATGGTAAAAACAGACACACTGATGACACACTGATGGTAAAAATGTACACACTGATGACACAGTGATGGTAAAAATGGACACATGGATGACACACTGATCGTGAAAATGGAAACACGGATGACACACTGATGGTAAAAATGGAAACACGGATGACACACTGATTGTGAAAATGGAAACACGGATGACACATTGATGGTAAAAACGGACACACAGATGACACACTGATGGTAAAAACAGACACACTGATGACACACTGATGGTAAAAATGTACACAGTGATGGTAAAAATGGACACATGGATGACACACAGATGGTAAAAATGGACACACTGATGGTAAAAACAGACACATTGATGACACACTGATGGTAAAAATGGACACAATGATGACACACTGATGGTAAAAATGGACACATGGATGACACACTGATCGTGAAAATGGACACACTGATAACACACTGATAGTAAAAATGGACACACTAATGACACACTGATGGTAAAAAATGGAGACACTGATGAAACACTGATGACACACTGATGGTAAAAATGGACACACTGATGGTAAAAATGGACACACTGATGACACACTGATGGTAAAAATGTACACATTGATAACACACTGATGGTAAAAATAGACACACTGATAACACACTGATAGTAAAAATGGACACACTGATGACACACTGATGGTAAAAATGTACACGTGGTGGTAAAAACGGACACTGATGACACACAGATGGTAAAAACGGACACATGGATGGTAAAAACAGACACAGTGATGACATACTGATAGTAAAAACGGACACACTGATGACACACTGAAGGTAAAACAGACACACGGATGACACACTGATGGTAAAAACGGACACATGGATGACACACTGATGGTAAAACAGACACACTGATGACACACTGATGGTAAAAACGCACACACTGATGATACTCTGATGGTAAAAACGGACACACGGATGACGCACTGATGGTAAAAACGGACACACGGATGACACACTGATGGTAAAAATGGAAACACGGATGACACACTGATGGTAAAAACAGACACACTGATGATACACTGATGGTGAAAATGGAAACACGGATGACACACTGATGGTAAAAATGGAAACATGAATGACACACTGATGGTAAAAATGGAAACACGAATGACACACTGATGGTGAAAATGGAAACACGGATGACACACTGATGGTAAAAATGGAAACACGGATGACACACTGATGGTAAAAATGGAAACACGGATGACACACTGATGGTGAAAATGGAAACACGGATGACACATTGATGGTAAAAACGGACACACAGATGACACACTGATGGTAAAAACAGACACACTGATGACTAGAGATGAGCGGTGTTCAACTAGAACTGTTCGTCAATCTCAAATTCGAGCTGTTTTGGGCGGTGTTCGAGACGTTAGACGGACGCGAACGATTTGCAAAAAATTCGGCTGTTCGAGGTTATGGTGGTTGTGGCATTACAGTGGTTTCCCAAATCGATGGGAACAGTGCTCACAGTGAAACATGAAAAGCCGGCAATTCAGCAGTGGCATACAACGGTACCCGACAATTTAGAACAGAAAGAATAGAGCATCACACATAGATTAGAGAAATAGAAACATGTCAGTCACATATATAAGAAGTACAGTGACAGTGTTGGTTACTGTACTTGTCATTTAGTGTTAAAGGATTTAGTAAAAAAAATAATAGTGTTTTCATGCACCGTCTCTTTAAAAAAAGCCGGCCGGCAATTCAGCAGCGGTACCCGACAATTTAGAACAGAAAGAATAGAGCATCACACATAGATTAGATAGATAGAAACATGTCAGTCACATATATAAAAAGTACACTGATAGTGTTGATTACTGTACTTGTCATTTAATGTTAAAATAAAGGATTTATTAAAAAAAAAATTGGCGTGGGGTTCCCCGTAATTTTAGTCTCTAGCGGAGGTTAAGTAGACGGCTGGGGCAGATGTTTGAAGCCTGGGAAGGGGGTAATACCCACGGAGCTTCACAGGCTACTAATATAAGCCCCCAGCTGAATACCTAGCCTTTACTAGCTATTAAAATGGGGGACCCCCCAAAAAAATGATGTGGGGTCCCCCCTATTTTAATAGCTAGCAAAGGCTAGGCAGACAGCTGGAGGCTGATATTAATAGCCCAAGAAGGGTGCCATGAATATTGGCCCCCTTCCAGGCTAGAAACACCAGTCGTCAGCCGTCCCAGTGCCAATTCTGGCACTTAGCCTCGCTCTTCCCACTGCCCTGTAGCGGTGGCAGTGGGGTAATAGGGCTGGGGTTGATGTCAGCTTATAATGTCAGCTGACATAAATCCCAGGTTAGTAATGGAGAGGCGTCTATAAGACACCCCCATTACTAACCCCATAGTCAAAGTTAAAAAAAACACAAACACCCAGATAAAGTCCTTTAATTGAAATAAACACACAATTCTTTAATTTTCTAAATTAACCCATACTTACCATCACGCCCATTCCAGCTGAAGCCAACGAACTCCTGCAAAAAAAGTAAAATAATAAACCAATCTCATTCTTACCTTTCCATGGTTCCCAGGATGGCTCCAGCTCTGCTACATTCACATGACAGGCTGGATCGCAGCAGAAAGCTGCCATCCAGCTTGCCATGCCGCAGACACTGAGAAGCGCAGGCATGCTTGCGCTCCTCAGTGTCTGGCTGTGACGGCATCCAGATGAGCCGAGTTCATGTCCAATGAACTCAGCTCACCTCATGCATGTCACTGACAGCGTGGGATAATTGTCCTGCGCTTGCAGTGTGCATGAGGTGAGCTGAGTTCATTGGACAAATTTTTAACAGCTGCTTGCACTTGAAATGTGGCCTTTTAGGCTCGTGGAGGCGGAAGCTGTCCACAATCTTATGGCGGCGGTGACCGGGTATCAATACTCGGTCCCCAGCCGCCACTATTTGTTCCGGTGTCATCCCCGCCTTCCACAAGCACGGGTCCCACAACATTACTCGTGCCCTCCCCAGTGTACTTACTGGGAAGGACCGCCTAACCACAAACACGTGGTCAAGTGAATGTGGCCAGGGACGGTACGGAGCCAGTCCACAGCTTTTTTTGCTGAGAGTTGTATTTCACCACAGCCATATTCTTTAGCTTGCTGAAAGGACTTGGGAAACCAAATCTACCCAGCTATCATTTCTCCCAGGAAGTCCTCTGAAGCTGATTTCACTTGAAATGTGGCCTTTTAGGCTCATGGAGACGGAATCTTTTTCTAACCTCATGCCGGCGGCAGCTGGGTGTCCATACTCGGTCCCCAGCCGCCACTATTTCTCCCGGTATCGTCTCCGCCTTCCACAAGCACGGGTCCCACAACATTACCCGTGCCCTCCCCAGTGCACTTATTGGGCAGGACCGCCTAACCACAAACACGTGGTCAAGTGAATGTGGCCAGGGACGGTGCGGAGCCAGTCCACAGCTTTTTTTGCTGTGAGTTGTATTTCACCACAGCCATATTCTTTAGCTCGGTGAAAGGACTGGCATACAGGGAAACTGTATCTACTCTGGGTGTCATTTCTCCCAGGAAGACCACTAATGCAGCTTGTTGCAGAGGCAATGGCAGCCAGTCCAACATCAACTCGCACTTGTCGATGGTGCTTTGACACACAAACATCCTTCTTTGCGCATTTAATTTCATGACTAAACAGTTGGGCAATGGCCTGATCTGCAATGCGGTTTGAGAAATAACATGAATAAGCACGTCTGATCCACATTAAAAAAGCAGCCATAGAGTGTTCGGGAACCTTCCCCCACACTTCTCTTAGCCAGGGCTGCTTCTCGGCAGGGTTGGATGGACCCACCAGAAAACCGGAGACTCCTCCGCTGGGCCCTGGCTTCTTCTTCGGGAGAGTTCATAGTGCCGAGGTGAGGCCATGATGATAGAGGCCACCATCTGCTTAGTGTACTTGGAATGCAAGGGCAAATATGCAGCCAGCCAAGGCCGCAATACTAAACTGTCAGATTTCTGGGCAGCTGCTTGCACTTGAAATGTGGCCTTTTAGGCTCATGGAGGCGGAAGCTTTTCACAACCTCATGCCTCGTGTCCATACTTGGTCCCCAGCCGTCACTATTTCTCCCAGTATTGTCTCCACCTTCTACAAGCGCGGGTCCCTGAACATTACTTCTGGTACTTTTCTGTGGGAATTTTCTTGCCTCCTACCAGCCTAGAATATTTCTAGTAAACTATGGTACGACGCCGTGGTATTAGCACTGCCCCCCAGTAACAGTAGCGAATCCATCCCCAATTTCCTTCTCAGGAATTTTATTTGGTAGACTGAGAGGCTGCCCAAATACATTAGTTTCTCACAAAGGAGCTGAAGATAGAGTGGCAGTAGGTGCAAGTTTTTAAAGCCTGTTAGATGTTAGAGGGTAAACAGCAGCACATTGGATCAGTGGTTAGCACTGAAGCCTTGCAGCGCTGGAATCCTGGGTTCAAATCCCAGCAAGGACAACATCTACAAGGATTTTGTTTGTTCATCCCGTGTTTGCGTGGGTTTCCACTTCAGTAAAAATGCAGCCATAGAGTGTGGGAACCTTCCCACACACTTTTCTTAGCCAGGACTGCTTCTCGGCAGGGTTGGGCGGTCCCACCAGAGAATCCTGGGTTCTACATCAGGAGAGTTAAAGATAGTGCTAACTTTGCAGCTGCTATGGGGCTCTTGAGCGGGGGAGAAAGGTGAGCCCTCAGAATCAAATCCTCTGGTGGGCACAATGTTTTTCAATCTGAAACAACTTCTCAGTGGGAGTTGTATTTCACCACAGCCATATTCTTTAGCTCGGTGAAAGGACTGGCATAGAGGGAAACCGTATCTACTCCAGCTGTCATTTCTCCATCACCAGGTTCCGCCCATTGTCACATATGACCATGCCTGGCTGTATGTTCAGTGGTGAGAGCCACAGATCAGGCTTCTGTGTTACAGCTTTCAACTCTGCATCGCTGGAAGGTTTGTCACCAAAGCATTAAGCATGTTATGTTCAGCACAGCCTGTTGCCGCTTGGCCAAGGCAGCGGTGCAGTGCTTACAGCTTGTGACTGATGTGGTCATTTTGGAGATGGAGGAGGAGGTGCAGGAGCTGAACAATGTGATTAAATTGCGGTTACATTGGCGACTCTGTTTTTTATACAAAATAAAGATCCTACTGTTTTTTTTTATGTTATTTTTTAAGAAAAATGCATTCACCGGGAAATGTCATTTTAACATTTTACAACCTTATCTGACAATGTGGTCTGTGACACATCATCAGACACATCCTGTTTCATTTATGATGGAGGGACTCTGAAAGTCACAAAGCCTATTTTTATAGGGCCATCAGGCATCCCTTACTATTCTTAAAAGGGCAGCAGTGGGCCCTTGCTATTGTTAGAGAGCCGTCAGCCTGCTATGCTTTGTTGTTCCCATTATTAAAGAGTGGGTCTCCTATACTGTTGTTGCATATGTAGTGACTGCAAGGGCTAACAAACATTCAGACGGAACCCAATACCCCTTTGAGGAGACATAGAGGAGGGTCTCAGTAAAAAAAATGTTCCCATTATGAAAAAAAGGGTCTCCGATAGTGGTAATGCCCATGCTGTGACTGCAAGGCCTGCCAACATTTGGGAAAAACTTCACTAACAATTTAAAGACACATAGAGCAGGGTCACATTAATGAGTACAACATGTCCCTATTAGAAAGGAGAGGGTCTGCTATACAGTTATAGGGTATGCTGTGAGTCCAACGGCTGACCAAATTTAGGAAAAACCCCACTAACAATTTAAAGACACATAGAGCAGGGCCACAGTAACAAGTACGACATGTTCCCATTAGAAAGGAGAGGGTCTGCTATACAGTTATAAAGTATGCGGTGAGTCCAACGGCTGACCAAATTTAGGAAAAACCCCACTAACAATTTAAAGGCACATAGAACAGGGCCACAGTAACGACAAATTCCCATTAGAAAGAAGAGGGTCTCCCATAGTGTTGGCCTATGCAGTGAATGCAAGGGCTGCCAAAAATTGGGAGGTACTCCAATGCCCCTTGGAAGAGACTTAGAGGGCCTTATAAAAAAATGTTCCCATTAGAAAGGAGCGGGTCTCCTATACTTGTAATGTCCATGCACTAAGTGTATGGGCTGTAGCATCGTGAGCATTTCTGCATCGTGGGCACATAGCCTAAGGCTGCATGCCCACGATGCGTTTTTCATGCGTTTCCGCTGCGGAATTTCCGCAGCGGAAACGCATCAAAAACGCTTGGTAATCCGCACTCCATGGTCCCCAATGGCATTCCGCAATGTCAATGCACATGCTGCGGATTTTGTTTCTGCAGCGCTCATAAATCCGCAGCATGTTCATTAATTTTGCGGAAGCGCAGCGGAATTGCCGCCATTGACTTGCATTGAGACGCATATAATCCGTGTCTGTACATTTGTACACGCGGATTATATGCGTTTCAATGTGCGGATGGTACCCAGTTCTGGAGGAGAGAAGACTCTCATCCAGACCTGGGTACCATTGTACCTGTAAAAAAAAGAATAAAGTAAAAAATAAAGTTTATATTCACCTGTCCGGCGGCTTCTCTCTGCTTGCCGGCAGTGCTTATCTTCCAGGACCTGAGATGACATCGCAGTCATGTGACCGCAGGCTGTCTCGCGAGAGCCCGGCAACCAGGAAGAAGCCAGGACGAGCGCGTCAGCACACGCGGCGGGGCATCGGAGGTAAGTATAGCTTTATTTTTTTATTTTTACGGTCACACAATATAAATCCATGCTGTTTGCATGGATTTATACAGTGTGACCTAGTTGTCAAGCACTTTCCAAGTGATGCTATCGCCTGGAAAGTGCCTGTCAGTCCGCATGCGGAAACACATGCGTTAACGCATGTGGATACGCATGTGAATCCGCGTGTATTCCGCATGTATTCTGCAGGAAAAACGCATGCACAATCTGCATGCGTTTTTTCTGCCAGGGAGATGCAGAAATGCTGCAGAAATTTTCTGCTTCATTTCTGCATCGTGGGCACATAGCCTAATAGTTCTGCAACAAGGGCCTTCTGGTACTGCCCCATTTTTGTAGACCTGTCTGCCTCAGGAAGAAGAGATATAAAGTTCTCCTTGTAGCATGGGTCTAAAAGTGTCACCAACCAGTAATGACTGTCACCCAAAATTTTGCGAACGCGTGGGTCATGGGAAAGGCAGCGTAACATAAACTCAGCCATGCGTGCCAGACTGCTAACAGGCAAGACTTCCTTGTCCTCACCAAGAGGATGACTGAACATGCTCTCCTCCTCCTCCTCCTCTCTGTCCTCTGGCCATCCACGCTGAACAGACGGTATGACAGTTGTGCAGGTGGTACCGTCTATGGCGCATGAAACTGGCTCCTGCTCTTCCTTCTCCTTCTCTTCCTTATTGTCACCCAATCCACGTTGGGATGAGATGAAGCTGGGCTGTGTGTAACCCTGTATGGTTCCTTGCTCCATCTCATCGTGCTCCGCCAGCAATGCATCCGCTTTGATTGTGAGTAGAGAGCGTTTCAGAAGACAGAGAAGCGGGATGGTGATGCTAATTATGTCGTCATCACCCCTCACCATCTTGGTGGAGTCCTCAAAGTTTTGGAGGATGGTACATATGTCTGACATCCATGTCCACTCCTGAGGTCTTATGTGTGGAGTCTGAACTGAATACCGACGGCCTTGTTCATGCTGGTACTCAACAACTGCCCTCTTCTGCTCACAAATCCTTCCGAACATCTGCAGTGTAGAGTTCCAACGCATGGGGACATCGCATACCAGTCTGTGAGACGGAAGCTGCAAACGCTGCTTAAACATGGCAAGGGCAGTGAAAGCTGTAGGTGACTTTCTAAAATGGGCACACAGGGGGCGTACTTTAACAAGCAGATATGTCAGCCCACACCCACTACATGGTTCCCCCTCACTCGGTTCCCCCCACTTCCAACCAGGGACAGGGCTCAGCACTGTACGCATGCATCTTGCCCCGCCTGCTGGTCTGGAATGGTGTAGTGTTGGATGCAGATGGGTGGGTCCCGGGCAGTACTCCCTCCTTACCTGAGAGTGGGGCACCACACCTTTGGGTGAGATGTAGTACCTCTGTGGAGACTGAACGCGCAGGGGCGCCACATACCCCCCCCTGGTAAAACACAGCACGTCCGCGGGCTGGAACAGAGTAAAAACAAGGTATTGTAGACATACAAAATTTTTAGAATGCATTCACATAGATGAACATCACACAACTTTTTCTTCCCTTTATGGGAGGCTCTTTTCTTAAACATTACAGATTTCTATTAGCATATAAAACATTATAAAAGCATTTTTTAATAACATTCTTCTTCATACTCAAAAAACATTTTTCTTAAAGCTACAGTGAGATCCATAACTGGGTGTCCATCTCACTGAAGGTGCAATTTTTAGCAACATGAGGGACCTGTCCGAAAACCCTCAACGTAGGCCCTCGGCTTGGCTGCAGGGCATAGGTGATCCAGCTGTTGGACCACGTCTTTGGCCACTCCAAATGAGTTTTTGTTCTGCAGTCTGTATAAAACCATAAAACCAATAAGAAGCACCTTAAGAAGTGCAAACTATGTACAGTTAAAAGTTTTTGACTGCTCATTGTCCTCAGCCTAATAGTTTTTATACCCTTACCGGGTACACAATATAAGTAAATAAACTTTTTTAAACCAACTTAAATTATTATTGCACTACCCTTCCAGGTAACTATGTATAGTTCAACTTTCAAACAGGGAGTTCAATAGTGGTGTTCCCTCCTGGGAAACACCTGTCCGCTATAGGCTGGCCCAGCCGGGTCATCAGCTTCGGACGGCAGGGGTACAGTTTCCTCCTCCAACACTCGATGGACGTGTAAGGCGTACCACCCCCGTTCTCCATGGTGACGAGTGTAGGTGACCTTGTCTCCAGGGTACTTAGCTGCAGCCGGAGCAGAAGCTGCTTGGGAACGGCCAGGGTCTGCGACACCAAAACTCAGGGGCATGTCCTCTGTGCTCGCCTTCTGCACATCAAGCGCGTACCACCCCCTCTCTCCTGAGTATTGTGGTAACCAGGCCGCTCCTGGGATGTATGGCATAGACAGTGGCATTATGAGGGCTGCGGTAGCACCCGCTGTTGGAGCTAGTCCTAAGGTGGGCATTTTTCTTCCCCCCTAGTTCACCCTTGCCGGGGTAGGACTCACCACTCCGGATGCTTATGTCGTCGCTCCTTGCACAGCCGGTCATCGAGACTACTCTGCTAGTCACTGTAAAGCCGCACTCATGCTGCACAGCTTCTCACACTTGTATTGTATTCACAGAGCTGCAGCAGCTGGGATCACACAGCACAGGACTGCAGCAGCTAGATGGATGAGATCACACAGCCCTCTGCAGGGGGAGGCGACAATCTCCCCCCTTAGTCTGATGCAAAGGGGAAGGCTGGCACCATTCAGCCTGAGTGACAGACAACTCTGGTACAGTCTATGCAAGTGGGAGGGGCCTATTTTGGCACCGTTTCCGAGCCTCCGCCCACGATGGGACACCCCACATATCATTAACTCTGCATGTGCTACAGTAATGGCTGCAGTTTACACAGTTATACACAGTCTATAGGCGCACAGTACCCGGCTATAACGGGTTGGTTCGTATCCTCTTCGTGACTCCAAGTTGATGTGCCCCCTGGGCCGTAGGGTACTCGGTGCCGAGCCGGTCGCTGCAGGGGGTGTCACAGTGGCAGTGACCAGGTCCGTGACCCAGGGCGGTCAATAAAAGGGGATTATAGTTTTTATAGCTTAATGCTCAGGACGCCACCTGTGGTATGCGGCTATATGGAGCCGCTGCTGCAGTGCAGATCCCCTGGAGCTGATGGTGACGCAGCAGAGTTGGTTCAGCTTTCCACAGGTAGAGCTAAGCTCCAGGGCGGTGCAGTGATGATTAATGAGGTAGATGTTGCTGTGCAGTGTAGTGCAGGGGATGGTGCAGATAATAATTCTAGGACACAGTGGGGTGCAGTCTTCAAGGTTTACTCACAGTTGTTGAACTCCAGGCTACCAGGACCAGGGTAACCTCCCACGCCATCCTGTGTTTACCAAGGCAGGGGTTCAGCAAACTCCCAGGTGTTTCAGGAGTACATAACAGGACCCCATTCTGTGTGCCTTCCTCGGTCGTCTTCCTGCGCTGGCTCTCACCCTCCTACCCTGCGCCTCGCAACCAGTGTCCCAAACCAGTAGCCTTGGATCTTGGCGGGCAACGTGTAGTCCCCTGAATCCTATGCGACAACCTTTTTAGTGATTTAGTTGCGGCTGTGAGCAACTGCACCCTGAAAGTACAGAAGCCTCCGGTTTCTAGCTGAGCCTTGTAGTTCTCCACTAGTTAGGGGCCGGTCCCCTCTGCGGCCTGATCCCTCCACGTCCATGTAGATTCAGGCGCATGGGTGGCTTCCGCACTCACCGTGCCTCTGGGATCCCCTCTGTTTCTCCTGGAGCCTTCCCTCTGCTCCTGTCCTCTCTCTCAGTTTGTTCTCCTGGGCCTCCCAGACTAGGCCCGCTCCTTCCTCCTCTCCTCTTGAGCAGAGCTCCTCCAGAGCTCCTGTTTCCAACTCTCTCTCTCCCTCTCAGACTGAACTGTCTCCTACAAGATAGTTCCCTTTTTAAACTCCTTCTGAAGGTGGTCCCCTGTACTACTTCCTCCACCCACACCCACTACATGGTTCCCCCTCACTCGGTTCCCCCCACTTCCAACCAGGGACAGGGCTCAGCACTGTACGCATGCATCTTGCCCCGTCTGCTGGTCTGGAATGGTGTAGTGATGGATGCAGGTGGGTGGGTCCTGGGCAGTACTCCCTCCTTACCTGAGAGTGGAGCACCACACCTCTGGGTGAGATGTAGTACCTCTGTGGTGATTGAACGCGCAGGGGCGCCACACAATAAAATCTGTAAAATATATAAAAAATACAAAATAAAGTATGAAAAAATAATATAAAAATTATCCCTCATTAAGAGAATAGTGTCATACTTGTTTTTCAGAGAAATTGGAGTCTTTGGAGAATGTTTGATTTGCCATGAATCTAATTTCCTGGGAAAGGTCAGCAAATTGGGCACAAGTTGCCGCAAGATTGCAAGCTCACATTTAGCCCCACTGAAGCTAAGTAACTATATACCCTAATAGAGATGTAAAGTGCGGAAGAGCGGTAGTCATGACCGAGTGCTGTCCGGTTACACTCTGGCACTTTACAGGAAAATAGTGTCCCAGTCTCATTTTACTGTCAGGTGTTGGGTGAATCAAACTCACTTGTAGGTCCAGTCCTCCATCCTCAGGAGCCGCCACACACAATTCAGGGGACACCAAGGTCATTGCAAACATTTACTAATCAGTTCAAGTTCATCAGGGTGTAATACGTGGGATAGGGCACAATACTTCATGTTCCTTACTTAGCACAACACATCTTCAACCCTACCATTCATTCCTCCTTGAGCATCCCTTCGCTCACTGGCTGTGTTAACCCCAGGGATCTCCCTTACTGTTCAGCAGTGCACCCGGGATCCATTACCTTCCATCATGGCAGGTCCCTGTCCATCTTCCCCAGTATGCCAAGGGTCACGATGTGCGCAGCTGCCCCTATGCCAGACCATGGGCTCCAGGCACGACAGCAGAGTCCGCTAGGGAATCTAGTATGGCGTCCCACTGTCTCGAATGGTAGACACATGCTGGCCCTAGCAGCCCACTGGACTTTAACTTGGACTTGTTACTGTACTTCTCTATCTCCTGACACTACCAGGAAGTGCTCACCTTTTATTATCACTAGTCCCTACCCACTAGGCTAGTTCTATCCAATAACTACAGTACAGACCAAAAGTTTGGAAACATCTTCTCATTTAAAGATTTTTCTGTATTTTCATGACTATGAAAATTGTACATTCACACTGAAGACATCAAAACTATGAATTAACACATGTGGAATTATATACTTAACAAAACAGTGTGAAACAACTGAAAATATGTCTTATATTCTAGGTTCTTCAAAGTAGCCACCTTTTGCTTTGATGACTGCTTTGCACACTCTTGGCATTCTCTTGATGAGCTTCAAGAGGTAGTCACCGGAAATGGTCTTCCAACAATCTTGAAGGAGTTCTCAAAGATGCTTAGCACTTGTTGGCCCTTTTGCCTTCACTCTGCGGTCCAGCTCACCCCAAACCATCTCGATTGGGTTCAGGTCTGGTGACTGTGGAGGCCAGGTCATCTGGCGTAGCACCCCATCACTCTCCGTCTTGGTCAAATAGCCCTTACACAGCCTGGAGGTGAGTTCGGGGTCATTGTCCTGTTGAAAAATAAATGATGGTCCAACTAAACGCAAACCGGATGGAATAGCATTCCGCTGCAAGATGCTGTGGTAGCCATGCTGGTTCAGTATGCCTTCAATTTTGAATAAATCCCCAACAGTGTCACCAGCAAAGCACCCCCACACCATCACACCTCCTCCTCCATGCTTCACGGTGGAAACCAGGCATGTAGAGTCCATCCGTTCACCTTTTCTGCGTCGCATAAAGACACGGTGCTTGGAACCAAAGATCTCAAATTTGGACACACCAAAGCACAGATTTCCACTGGTCTAATGTCCATTCCTTGTGTTATTTAGCCCAAACAAGTCTCTTCTGCTTGTTGCCTGTCCTTAGCAGTGGTTTCCTAGCAGCTATTTTACCATGAAGGCCTGCTGCACAAAGTCTCCTCTTAACAGTTGTTGTAGAGATGTGTCTGCTGCTAGAACTCTGTGTGGCATTGACCTGGTCTCTAATCTGAGCTGCTGTTAACCTGCGATTTCTGAGGCTGGTGACTCGGATAAACTTATCCTCAGAAGCAGAGGTGATTCTTGGTCTTCCTTTCCTGGGGCGGTCCTCATGTGAGCCAGTTTCTTTGTAAAGCTTGATGGTTTTTGCAACTGCTCTTGGGGACACTTTCAAAGTTTTCCCAATTTTTTGCACTGACTGACCTTCATTTCTTAAAGTAATCATGGCCACTCGTTTTTCTTTACTTAGCTGCTTTTTTCTGACCATAATACAAATTCTAACAGTCTATTCAGTAGGACTATCAGCTGTGTATCCACCTGACTTCTGCACAACACAACTGATGGTCCCAACCCCATTTATAAGGCAAGAAATCCCACTTATTAAACCTGACAGGGCACACCTGTGAAGTGAAAACCATTTCCGGTGACTACCTCTTGAAGCTCATCAAGAGAATTCCAAGAGTGTGCAAAGCAGTCATCAAAGCAAAAGGTGGCCACTTTGAAGAACCTAGAATATAAGACATATTTTTAGTTGTTTCTCACTGTGTTGTTAAGTATATAATTCCACATGTGTTAATTCATAGTTTTGATGCCTTCAGTGTGAATGTACAATTTTCATAGTCATGAAAATACAGAAAAATCTTTAAATGAGAAGGTGTGTCCAAACTTTTGGTCTGTACTGTATATCCTATACTTTTGCATCCTATAGACTAAACCTATTGTCCTTATCTTATGTCCTATGCTGTTACTAAGCCACTTAACTATACAAACAGTACTTATACTATCTCAGGTCTAACCCTGTGCTTACTCTATACTAACACTACTCACATTATACATTAACACTTTACATTCTAATACGCTGTACATTACCGTCATAAAATAAGAAAGACGCACATCACTATTCCCACTACATAGAGAAACCGCAGAACTCTGTACACATTGTGTGATTTTTGTCTTCAGGGGTAGAAATGTAGGAAAATAGTACATCATTATTACAAATATATCTTCAGGATTTTAAAGTGGCACATGGAGTGCTACCTAAGTGGGCACTAATAATATGTGGACGCCATATGTGCTGGGCAAGTAAAATTAGGAAAGTCAGTTGTAGAGAAGGATCTGGGTGTACTTGTGGATCACAGACTAAATATCTGCATGCAATGTCAATCAATGGCTTCTAAGGTGTGCAGGATATTGTCATTTATTAAAAGAGGCATGGACTTACAGGAATGAGAGCTAATTCTACTGGGGGATTCATTCGCAACTTTAAACCAGAACAATTGCTGTAACCTCTAAAAGAGACAGCCGACTGTACTGAAAATTCGGCTGTACATACCTTGGTTCATGAGAAACTGATATTTTAAAGTAGTTGTTGAAAATGTCCACTGTTCACATCCAAGCATGCCTGCATGCGCTGTTCCATATTGTAGAATGTATTCTGCAAGATGTCTGGGGTCACAGCCTGACTTTCCCGCTGTATGTTCTCTCGGAGTGACAGTAATGTTCGTGGCTTGTTACCGTACACCCGACCCTTCAAATGGCCCCAAAGAAAAAACTCTGGCAATAACGAATTCTGTTCTCTTGATCAGGCCCTTTCAATTCCTGAACGACAGTGACTCTGTATGGGCAAATATGACCTTTCTTGGGTGCTCATTGATATGTGGAATACAACATGCCTTTCTCCTGGGAAAACCTCTGCAATGATTTACGTGGAGATAAAAGAAGTCGATATTTCACATCTTGAATTGTTTCCTCAGACACTTTTGGACATTTTCCATCATGCCTATACAGCAACTTGGAATGCTCAAGTGCTCGGTCTGAGCAACGAGCCCAATGTAAGTCTATGGGAAACTTGAGCATTTCTCCAGCGGCCCCCCTGGCGGTCTGCAGAGGGCCTAGAAATTTACCAAATCTATGGGAACAGTGCTCAAATGACATGGGAATAGCATGAGAAGACACCTGGAAATATCTTTGACTCCCAGGTCACTGCTGTCAGCAATGTTGTCACAGTATTAAGCCACTTTTATGGACTGACAATAAAACATACAAAAACGAAACCAAAATGGATTTTCCTGGGAAAAATGATAAGGAACATCCTTTCCAGGGTAAAGACTTGTATAAGACTTGTGTAAGGCAAAATAGATAACCAAAAACAAAAATGCTCCTTCACACCTTGGGCTATGTTCACACGTAACGTTTTTGATGCGGTTTTGCAATTTTGCATTGCATTCACCAGGAAATGTAATTTTAACATTTTACTACCTTATCTGGCCATGTGATGTGTGAGACATGATCAGACACATCCTGTTTCATTTATGAAGGAGGGACTCTGAAAGTCACAAAGACTATTTTTATAGGGCCAGCAGGCAAGGGCCGCCAAAAATTTGGATGCACCCCAACACCCCTTTGAAGAGACATAGAGGAGGGCCTCAGTGAAAAAAAAAATTCCCATTATAAAGGAGTGGGTCACCTATATTGGTAATGCCAAAATTTAGGAAAAAACCCAATAACAATTTAAAGACACATAGAGCTGGGCCTCAGTAACGACATGTTCCCATTAGAAAGGAGAGAGTCTGCTATACAGTTATAGGGTATGCAGTGAGTCCAACGGCTGCCAAAATTTAGGAAAAACCCCAATAACAATTTAAAGACACATAAAGCTGGGCCACAATAATGACATGTTCCCAATAGAAAGGAGTGGGTCTCCAATACTGTTCTTGCATATGCAGTGAATGCAATGGCAGTCAAAAATTTGGAGGAACTCCAATGCCCCTTGCAAGAGATGTAGATATGGTGATATGATAAATATGGTTGTGATATGGTGGTGGAGGATGAGGATGAGGAGAAGGAGGAGTACAAGAACAAATAGACAAAATCAGGAAGTGTATACCCATGTCTGGGTGTGAAGACAGAGGTGCATGGGAAAAGAGTTAGACTTCCAAAAAAAATACACTGTATTTGAGTTTATGTTACACTGCTATCATTCGGTGCTGTTGAGAAGTCTGGCCCAATCCAGCCCTTGTTCATTTTTATAAGAGTCAGCCTGTCAGCATTTACAGTTGACAGGCGGATGCGCCTATCGGTTATAATTCCACCAGTGGCACTAAAAACACGCTCTGACAAAACATTAGCGGCAGGGCAGGCCAGGACCTCAAAGGTATAGAGAGCCAGTTCATGCCACATGTCCAGCTTGGATACCCAATAACTATAAGGCACAGAGGAATCATGGAGGACATTGGTATGGTCGGCAAGGTACTCCCTCAGCATCTTCCAAAACTTTTCCCTCCTTGTGAGAGTACCCCGCGCCTAAGAGCCTGTTCGATGGGAGTTTCTGAGAAAACTGTTTCAGAACTTTGACAGTGTTCCCCTGCCTCTGCTGGATTGGATTTGTGTCTCTCTCGCCTGTACTCCTTGGTTGTCCAACGAACTGTGACCTCTGCCACCAGCGTTTTCAGATGGGAATTTTTTTAACAATTTCGCAACTGGCATTGCCCTATTTTATTAGGCCTGTCTTGCACGGGAATAAGAGACAGAAAATTCTCATTGTAGCATGGGTCTAAAAATCTCACCAACCAGTAATGACTGTCACTAGTGATGAGCGAGTATGTTCTGTTAACCCTTTTGGCGAGTATGCTCGGGCCGAGCACCGAGTAGTTACAGCTGCTTGGTGTTATGTTTGAATCACTCCCGTGTGCATGATTTGCGACTGTTTGACAGTTGTAGTACATGTAAGGAATGTCTATTTCTTACACATTCCTCACATATATTAAAGTTGTCAAACAGTCGCAAATCATGCACACGGGAGTGATTCAAACATAACACCGAGCAGCTGTAACTACTCGGTGCTCGGCCCGAGCATACTCGCCAAAAGGGTTAACAGAACATACTTGCTCATCACTAACTGTCACCCAAAATTTGGACAACGCGAGGGTCATGGGAAAGACAGCGTAACAAACACAGCAATGTGTGCCAGACTGCTAACAGGCAAGACTTCCGTGTCCTCACCAAGAGGACAACTGACCATGCTCTCCTCCTCATCCTCCTCCCTGTCCTTAGGCCATCCATGATGAACAAACGATATGACAGTTGTGCAGGCAGTACCATCTATAGTGCAGGAAAGTAGCTCCTGTTCTTCCTCCTCCTCTTCCTCATTGTCACCCAATCCACGTGATGGAATGACATAAGGCTAGGCTGTTTGGAATCACCCTGTATGGTTCCTTGCTCCATCTCATTGTGCTCCGCCTGCAATGCATCCTCTTTGTTTGTGAGCAGAGAGCATTTCAGAAGACAGAGTAGCGGGATGGTGACGCTAATTATGGCGTCATCGCTGATCACCATCTTGGTGAAGTCCCCAAAGTTTTGGAGGATGGTACAGATGTCTGACATCCATGTCCACTCCTGAGGTCTTATGTGTGGAGTCTGAACTGAATACTGACAGCCTTGTTGATGCTGGTAGTCAACAACTGCCCTCTTCTGCTCACAAATCCTTCCTAACATCTGCAATGTAGAGTTCCAATGCGTAGGGACATTGCACACCAGTCGGTGAGCTGGCAGCTGCAAATACTGCTGAAGCACGGCAAGGGCGACAGAAGCTGTAGCTGACTTTCTAAAATGGGCACACGGCGTACTTTGACAAGCAGATCCGACAGATCTGGGTAGGTTTTGAGAAAATGTTGAACCACGAGGTTAAACACATGGGCCAGGCATGATACGTGTGTGAACTCGCCATGCCTCAGAGCCACCACCAGGCTCCGGCCATTGTCACACACAACCATGCCTGGCTGTAGGTTCAGCGGTGTGAGCCACAGATCTTCCAGCTCTTTCAGAGCTATCCACAATTCTTCAGCATTGTGCGGTTTGTCATCTAAGCATATTAGCTTCAGGACAGCCTGTTGCCACTTTGCCGAGGCAGTGCTGCAGTGCTTCCAGCTTCTGACTGATGTGGTCATTTCGGAGATGGAGGCTGAAGAGGAGGAGGAGGAGGAGCAGGAGCTGTAGAATGTGGGGGCAACCCTCATTGACCCAGGGCCCACAATCCTTGGCATCAGGAGGACGTGTTCCATCTCACGGTCCGACTGGGTTCCGGCTTCCACTATATTAACCCAGTGTGCCGTTAGCAAAATGTACCGTCCCTACCCACAAGCACTTGTCCACATGTCCGTGGTTAGGTAGACTTTCTCAGTAACTGCGTTGTTGAGGGCACGGCTAATATTGTGGGACACATGCTCCTGTAATGCGGGGACGGCACACCGGGAGAAATAGTGGTGGCTGGGGAGCGAGTACTGAGGGACGTCCGCTGACATCAGGTTGCGGAAAGCATCAGTCTCCATGAGCCTAAAAGACAACATTTCTAGCGCAAGGTTTCGCCAAATGTGTGAATTTAGTAGTGTGGCCTATGGGGCGTTGGCTGCGTATTTGCGCTTGTATTCCAAGGACTGGGGTATGGACAACTGAATTCTCCACTTGGACAAGAACAGGGATGTGCTTGCTGATGGTGCTAGTTGAGAGTGTGCAATGACACGTGCAGGGCGGGAGGCATCTTCGCATGCGCCATGGACAGGGGATTGGCGTGCATGCACAACAGCGGAAGAAGCAGTGGTGTCACCCGCAGACACTGTTTTTGTACCCTGGGCTTTGGCCCACTTAATCAGGTGCTTTGCTGCCATGTGCCTGATCATGCTGGTGGTGGTCAGGCTGCTAGTTTTGCTACCCCTGCTGATGCTGGCCTGGTATGTGGTGCAAATGGCCTTTTTGGGGTTATCTGCAGAGTCTTTAAAAAACTTCCAGACTCAGGAAGACTTAACAGTTGTATTGGCAACTTCCATCATGTTGGCGTTACGGGGAACGCTTTCCCACTTTGTCACCTTGTGTCTGCGGCCCCCACACTGCTTCTCCCTGCCTGTTGTGGTGCTATGCCTCCCTCCCCCTGTGTGCTGCTGTCCTCGCTCTGCATGTCCCCCTGCCAGGTTGGGTTAGTTACTATATCATCCACCACCTCATCTTCCACTTCCGCACCCTGGTCCTCCTCCTGATTTTGTGGCAATTGTGTCTCATCATCATCATCCACCTCTTGCGACAGTAATTGCACTTTTCCACCGTTGCCTTCGTGCGACAGTGGCTGCTGAAATATTTGGGCATCGCTACACGTGTTCTCCTCTTGACTTGCTGGAAGCTGGCCGGCCGAGAGGCCCAAATCTACAAATGGAAAAGTGAGCAGCTCTTCTAAGTGTCCAAGTGTGGGATCAGTTGTCTCTGGGCACTCGGCATGGTAGGAGGAAGGAGGATCAGGGTGACGAAGATGCGGTCCAGACTCACGGCTACTGAGACTTGACCGTGTGTGGAAGACAAGGTGGTGGTGGTGGCAAAGTGACTGGAAGCATTATCTGCTATCCAACCAACAACCTTGATACCCTGGGATCAATAGTGGTGTCCTGCGGTCCCCTAGTAATTGGGACTGTTAGGTCGAGCGACAAGATGTGGGTGTTTGTTGTGGCACAATTTCAGCTTGCCCATGGCCACGGCCTTGGCTTCTGCATGCACCTTCACCATCACGTCCACTTCCCCGTCTCTTGCCACGCACCTTGCCCATTTTAAGTGGAGGACAATATTTTCCACGTTCACTAGAAATGGCTGATTTTGGAATGCAGTTATATGTGATAAGTCTGACAGAGAACCGTGGTTTTAAATAACAGGCCTGTAGTTTACTAATACTATTCTTCACAGAGACCTCATGTGAATAGATTGACCGACACACTGCAATAAAATGGAAATGGAAGCCAGAAATGGCTGATTTTGGAATGCAGTTATATGTGATACGTCTGACAGAGAAACACGGTTTTAAATAGCAGGCTTGTAGTTTACTAATACTATTTTTCACAGAGACCTCGTGTGAATAGCTTCACCAACACACTGCAACAAAATGGAAATGGAGGCCAATATTTTCCACGTTCAGTTGAAATTTCTGGATTTTTATCGCTGTAATATGGAAAAGATCTGGCTGTATTCTGCAGTGCTAACAAGCAAATGGAGCAGACAAATGGTGTACTCTGGATTGCTTTAGAAGCAAATAATCACGATTAAGATAAAAAAGAAATTAACCCTGGCCCCTAATATCTGGGGCTTTGTCTACAAATATTTATCACAGCAGGATCAGTCAGAAGTTGAACTTGCAATGGACCCTCTTGTGCTGTATCATGCACTGCAGTCTGTCACATACCCTGCCTGCCTAACTCCTGCTATCACCTTGACCACTGAAAATATTCAGCTGGTCCTCAGTCCTCAGAAGGACTGTTAATTCAGATGGATATATATATATATATATATATATATATAAATATATATACACACACACACATGTTGTGGAATACCTATACTAAGTATAAACAAGCAAATCTCTCCCTGACTCAGGAGCAGCTCTCCCTACTCTGCCTGTTTCCGGGGTAGACTGTGACGAGCATAGCGGCGCCAGGCTTATATAGACCTGATGACGCTGTGCAGCCAACCAATCACTGTAATGCCCACAACCAACTTGGCTATGGCATTTCAGTGCGTGGCAAACAATCTCTGCATGTTCATTGGCTCTCTAAAGAGCGCCAAACTTGCAGGTTGAGCTCCCACCCGAGCAACCCAGAAATACTCGCCGAGCTTGTCAAGCACTGTGATGTTTAGGCGAGTACCCAGTAGTGGCAAGCACGTTCGCTCATCACTACTAATATGTCATCTCAGATACTATTGAAGATCCTACAAAGATGGCTACAGCCTTACTTTGACAAGCTGCCAGAGGAGCAAGCAGGATTCAGAAAAGGCAGAGGAACAAGAGATGTAATTGCTAACATTAGATGGATAATGGAAAAGGCCAAAATATACAACAAGGAGATCTATTTTTGCTTCATCAATGACAGCAAAGCCTTCGACTGTGTTGATCACCTGAATCTTTGAAATATCATTTAGAATATGGGTGTGCCGAACTATCTGATCTCTCTCATTAGGAACCTTCACATCAACCAAGAAGCAACAGTCCGAATGGAACACGGCGACACGGCATGATTCAAAGTAGAGTGAGGCATCAGACAAGGCTGCATCCTGTCACCATTTCTATTCAAATTATATGCACAAGCTATTTTTAGGATGGCTGGACTTGCCGAAAAAGGAGAAATCAAAATTGCTGGATGAATTATAAACAATCTTAAATATGCAGACAAGACAACATTGTTACAAGTGCAGATGGAATGAAGGACTTAATACAGAGTGTCAAGATGGAAAGCTCCAGCATGGGACTCCTACTCAATACAAGGAAGATAAAGATATTGACTATTGTCAGGTATGACTGGGACACATTTGAAATGGACAGCGATGAACTGGTAGTTGTACTTAGATCAGTGATCACTCAAGATGCAGTGACGACACGGGAAGTCAATTGGAAAATAACTATGGTCAAATCAACAATGAAATCACAGAGCAAGCAAGGTCTTAGGATCAAGGAACATTTCACTTGCGACGAAGACACTGCTTGTACATAGTCTGGTCTTTTCTGTAGTAACATTTGAATGTTCAACCTGGACTATAAAGAAACAAGACAGAAGAAGAATCAACACCTTCAAAATGGGAGGCTGGAAAATGATAGTATCAATACCATGGGTGGCAAGAAGAACAAACAAATCAATTTTGAAAAAAATCAAGCCAGACATATCACTAGAAGCAATGATCACCTAGTTACGACTTGCCTACTTTGGAAACATCATATGAAGAGAGCAATCACTGAAAAAGGACATCACAGTCGAAACAATAGAAGGAAAAAGGCAAAGAGGAAGACCAGCAACCCACTGGCTTGATACAATCAAGATAACAACGGAGAAGACCCTGGTAGACCTATCTAGGCTTGCACAAGATCGAACCTTGAGATGGAGCTGAAGGCCGCTTATAATAATAATAACAATAATAAATAGCCCATATAAAATATAGTCAAAAGTTGTTTTATGTAAAAAACCCTTAGAAAAGGAAGCACTTCCTCTATCTAAAAAAATCAAAAGTCTATCATAGGAGACAAGGTTTCTTTACTATAAGGACTATTAATAGAATAGTCTACTTCTGGAGCCATTCAAAGATGGAACAGTCAATGGCTTAAAACAAAGGCTATAAGCTTTTTTAGAAGAAAATAACAATACTTACTGTATGTAAATCGGTACAATTCTTGTTCTAAATGTTTATACAGTTGATCAATACTTGGAATAAGGAGAGAAAAATCTGTAGATTAGTTCATGTATTATGTTTGTACCTGTGCCCCTTCCCTCTTTGCTATGAATAAGACAATATAGTTGATTTCCTCTAATCATCCTATTTAGAGATCAGAACTATGCTATGTGAGGCAGTGACCGGGATCGTATACGAGGAATGTTATATCTCCCCCAGAATGTGTACAGAGACCTATTAAAACCATTGGAGTGCATTGCAGTCACAGGCACACCTGCGGCTGCAATGCAGGAATGAAGGTGAGCATTGACCTGGTCAGATTACCTGGCTAAGGCAGATTAAGTAAAACCCGGCAGGGTCTTCATTTCTTGGAGGAGGAGGCAGTGGGGCGGCCTCCTCCCTCCAACCCGGGTTTTCTAGTGGCTCTTGTCACAGGTCCTTTAAAACCCCTGCACTAAGGATTAGTGTTGTTCTATGTTGGAACCTGCTAGGAGCACAGCAGGGGAGCTCAGCAGGATTGAGGGTGGCTGAACCCATGCCTTGGAAGCCTCTGCACCTGTCAGACTCTGAGTGGCCCGGCGCGGCCGTTGCCCCCGGCAACCATTGTTTATGGACTCATGTTAACCCGGCTGCGAACCGGAGGATTTTCTGTTTACCCGTGAGTTGCTGAATAAAAGCTGTTTATGTTGGACTTGCTTGGGTCACTGCCTCAGTTACTGCACGGTGTGAACACCGCCGCCTTACAGCTTGGTGGAGAATAAGGGCATCATGACTGAGGCATACCCCCACCGGCAGCTGCTTGACCACAATCCGGCCTGCCACCTTTCAGTTCCACCCCATGGACAAAATGGAACTGTATAAGCAGCTGGTACTCACCCAGCAGCAGCAGCAAAAAAACAAACGAATTGTTGCTGCAACAGATTGCTGTCTTGCGGGAGATGTCGACGGCACCAGTCCTGGAAAGTCGAGAGGCCCGGAACAAGGTTCGCTCAGCGTTGAGGAAGATAGGACCGGAGGATGACATGGAAGCCTTCCTGACCACTTATGAGCACAGAGCAGAGCGGGAAAACCTACCGGCCGGCCAGTGGGCAGAAGTGTTGGCTTAGTTTCTGGTTGGCGATGCCCAAAAGGCCTACTTCGACCTCAGTCGGGAGGACGCCCAGGACTACCAGAGGCTTAAAGGTGAGATCCTTGCCTGGCTGGGGGTCAATACATACGTGAGAGCTCAGCGTGTGTTTTCGCGGGCCTATGTGGAGACCCGACCCGCCCGGTCTCAGGCTTATGACCTCCTGCAGCTGGTAAAGAGGTGGCTCCAGCCTGAGACTTTGTCTCCAGCCCAGATGGTGGAGAGGGTGGTGGTTGACAGGCTGGTCAGGACTCTGCCGGCCGCTATCCAATGTTGGGTGGGGCAAGAGGACCCCGGCACCCTTGACCAGGTGGTCAGTTTGAACGAGCGCTACTCGGCCACTCAGGACTTCATTCGAGACTCCGCCCCCTCTCGGCTGTCACGCCGATCCCTGCCAACCCAGGAATCGGGAAAGGGGTCGCGTCCCTCTGCTGAGGACAGTCAGCACCGTGCCCATACTGAAGGGGTACCCCGGAGTGAGAGTGGCAGGAGACCGGTTCCCTCTCAAACTGTCATAAGGCCTAACAGTACCTCCACCCTTAGGTGCTGGCGGTGTCAGGGCCTGGGACATGTGGTTGCTAATTGTCCCCTGACTACGGAACCCATGGACTGCGGATATAGCCGCCGGGTCTCAATGTATGCACAGACCGTCTGCACAGCGAGCGCCGATCCCCGGACAGTGAACTCCAACTATGCCAGGTACTGGTTAATGGGTACCCCACGGAGGCCCTCCTGGACTCAGGGAGCCTTGTGACTTTGGTACATGGGTCGCTGGTAGCAGGAGACAACCCCAGTGGACGGCCAGTCGGGGTTGTGTGTATCCATGGGGACCTCCGAGAGTACCCAACTGCGGAGGTAGTTTTGTCCACGCCATGTACAGATATAAAACATGTGGTGGGGGTGGTAAAAACTCTTCCCTATGGGACTGTGTTGGGAAGAGACTTGCCCCTGTTCTGGACTCTGTGGAAAAATAAAATCCACTCTCCCCCGGTAAAATGTATTATAGGCGCTGTACCCGACGAACCTGAGTCAGGGGAACCTGCCGTAGGGGTGTCCAACCTAGGGACAGAGTGTGACCCCGATAGGTTTCCCTTAGAGGTGCTTGCTGGAGAGGTCGAGGAAACCCCATCGATCCCTGAGCTGGAAGTGTCCCGGGACACGTTTGGGACGGCCCAGCTACAGGATCCCACCCTGACTCGGGCGCGGGAATGGGTGTTAGAGGTAAATGGCGTAGCCCAACAGCCCGGTGCAGATACTGAATTTCCACACATGGTAGTCAACGGTGAGTTGCTATATAGAATAGATAAGATCAGGGACGAGGTCATGGAACAGTTGGTGGTACCTCAGTCGTACCGGCGGGTGGTTCTAGATTTGGCACACACACACCTGCTGGGTGGACACTTAGGGGTAAAAAAAACGCAAGAGGGGTAAAAAAAACGTATCTTGCAGCGGTTCTTTTAGCCTGGGGTTTACGCGGAGGTCAAAAGGTACTGCGAATCCTGCCCCGAATGTCAGTTGACTACACCCATCGCAAGTTTCCGTAGCCCATTGGTACCCCTGACAGTGATTGAGGTACCTTTTGAACGGATTGCAATGGACTTGGTAGGGTCCATTGTAAAATCCACCCGTGGCCACCAACATATACTGGTGGTCGTCGACTATGCCACCCGGTACCCGGAGGCTATACCGCTACGCCACACCTCGGCAAAACTGATTGCACGGGAGCTGTTTGCCATGTTCTGTCACCTTGGACTACCTAAGGAGATCCTAACGGATCAGAGGACCCCTTTTATGTCCAAAGTGACAAGGGAACTGTGCAAATTGCTAAAAATTAAACAATTGCGCACCTCGGTGTACCACCCTCGAACCGACGGGCTAGTAGAACGGTTCAAAAAAACCCTCAAGTCCATGTTAAAAAAGGTGGTTTCTAAGGACGGAAGGGATTGGGACATGTTGCTACCCTATTTGATGTTTTCCGTCCGTGAGGTACCCCAGGCTTCCACAGGGTTCTCTCCCTTTGAGTTATTGTACGGCAGACACCCTAGGGGTCTGTTGGACGTAGCCAAAGAGACATGGGAAACAAGAGCTGACTCCACATACGAGTATAATTGAACACATGGCTAGTATGCAGGACCGGATCGCGGCGGTCATGCCCATCGTGAAAGAACATCTGTTAGATGCCCAAGCAGCCCAGAGGTGCAAATATAATAAAAGAGCCAGAGTCAGGTCTTTTAACCAGGCCGATCGGGTGTTAGTACTGGTACCCACAGCCAAGAGTAAGCTCATGGCCAAGTGGCAAGGGCCATATGAGGTTCGAGAAAAAGTGGGGGAGGTAAATTACTGGGTGTATCAGCCCGGAAGGAGGAAAGCTGAGCAGCTTTACCATGTAAACCTTCTAAAGCCTTGAGAAGATCGAGAGTGTTTAGTTACAGACGTCACCCTGGGCATATCGACAGAGTTCTCTACCTTCAGCCAGGGAAGCGTCTGAGGGGGACGTCAGGATAAGTGATGCCCTCACTAAACATCAGCGACGGGAGGCTCGCTCGCTGGTGCAGCACAATACCGACGTGTTCTCAGAGCTACCGGGTAGGACTACGGTTATCCAACATGACATTGTCACCGAACCTGGGGTAAGGGTGCGAATGAGACCATACTGGGTACCCAAAGCCCGGAGGCAAGCCATCACGGCTGAGGTAAAACAAATGCTTTAGTTAGGCGTCATAGAGGATTCTCGGAGTGAGTGGGCTAGCCCCATCGTACTGATTCCGAAACCAGACGGATCGTTACGCTTCTGTAACGATTTCCAGAAATTGAATGAAGTGTCGAAGTTTGACCTTTATCCAATGCCCAGGGTGGATGAGCTGATTGAGAGACTGGGGCAGGCCCAGTACTTTACCATGCTCGATCTCACCAAGGGTTACAGGCAGGTACCTCTCACAAAATCGGCGAAGGAAAAGACCGCTTTCATAACTCCGGAGGGTCTATATCACTATGTGGTCTTACCTTTTGGGTTACATGGGGCCCTGGCTACATTCCAGAGGTTGATGGACATAGTGCTCAAGCCTCATCAGGAGTATGCGTCCGCGTATCTAGATGATATTATCATCTTTAGCACCGACTGGCATAAGCACCTATCACAGGTGCAAAAGGTGCTGGATTCTCTCAGAGCCGCGGGGTTAACGGCAAACGCAATAAATGTGCGATAGGGCTAGAGGAAGCCTGATATTTGGGGTATGTGATAGGCCGAGGAGCTATCAAGCCCCAAATCAATAAAGTTGAGGCCATAAAAAAGTGGCCTAAACCGTCAAGTACAAAGCAGGTGAGGGCGTTCCTTGGCATCCTTGGGTATTACCGCCGGTTTATACCTAATTTTGCTGGGCGAACGGCGGCCCTGACTGATCTCTTGAAAGGGAAAAAATCGGTAATGGTTCGATGGAACCCTCAGGCAAAAGAAGCTTTTCAGTCCATGAAGTTGGCCCTGTGTGGACAGCCAGTCCTCATCAGCCCCAACTTTAAGGAAACCTTCATTGTACAGACAGATGCCTCGGAGGTAGGCCTAGGGGCGGTATTGTCACAAAAAGTGAATGGTGAAGAGCACCCGGTCACCTACTTAAGTAGAAAACTTGTCCCGGCAGAGAAAAACTATAGCGTGGTAAAGAAGGAGTGTTTGGCTATTAAGTGGGCCTTGGAATCGCTACGTTACTATTTACTCGGGCGTCAGTTCCGCTTGATGACGGACCACTCACCCTTGGTATGGATGAGAAATGCCAAGGAGAGGAATGCGCGAGTCACCAGGTGGTTCCTATCACTGCAAAATTTCAGTTTCTCGGTAGAACATCGCCCTGGGAAGTCGCAGGGAAATGCAGATGCCCTGTCCCGGGCACCCTGTATGATGGCAAATGTTCAACCCCACAAGTTTGAATAGAGGGGGGGATATGTGAGGCAGTGACCGGGATCGTATACGAGGGACGTTTTATCTCCCCCAGAATGTGTACAGAGACCTATTAAAACCATTGGAGTGCATTGCAGTCACAGACACAGCTGCGGCTGCAATGCAGGAATGAAGGTGAGCATTGACCTGGTCAGATTACCTGGCTAAGGCAGATTAAGTAAAACCCGGCAGGGCCTTCATTTCTTGGAGGAGGTCACAGGAGGCAGTGGGGCGGCCTCCTCCCTCCAACCCGGGTTTTTCAGTGGCTCTTGCCACAGGTCCTTTAAAACCCCTGCACTAAGGATTAGTGTTGTTCTATGTTGGAACCTGCTAGGAGCATAGCAGGAAAGCTCAGCAGGACTGTGTGTGGCTGAACCATTGCCTAGGAAGGCTCTGCACCTGTCAGGCTCTGAGCGGCCCGGCGCGGCCGTTGCCCCCGGCAACCGTTGTTTATGGACTCATGTTAACCCGGCTGCGAACCAGAGGACTTTCTGTTTACCTGTGAGTTGCTGAATAAAAGCTGTTTATGTTGGATTTGCTTGGGTCACTGCCTCAGTTACTGCACGGTGTGAACACCGCCGCCTTACAGCTATTACAAGACCAAGGTTAAATCTTGCTACAGATTTCTTTTGGAAAGCTTCAAAAGACAGGCAACTGCTATTGAATAACAAGTACCACAAGCTGAAGTAGCATTCTGTTAGTAAATAGGGTGTCAGGTATGTCACACCTGGTTGTCAAGAAAGCAATTTTTGTTTATGGATGAGATACGTACAGTATGTTCAATCTATAGCATCCTACATAAGTATTTTTCTTCCAGGAATTCTTTCTATTTTAGTCTTTGTACTGTACTTTCTCAAGAGCAGCAGTGTGCTTTTAGCCTTTAGAGGGAATCTGTTAGCACGATTTCACTCCCCCAAACTATTTATTCGTGCATATAACTTTAAAAGAAAAGTAAAGCAATATCTTTACAGGACTAGTCCGTTCCTCTGTTACTGAAAAATCAGTGTTTGCATTAATATGCAAATGAGGCTGAAAAATTATTTGCTGATATGCAGTCTCTGTCGCTCCTGCTCTTTTCCCCCTTCAGTCTTGCCTTCTCCTTCTCAATGGAGTCATCAGTCAAGCAGGAGGAGGCAGCTCTGGGTGGAGAATAGAGCTGAAGTGACAGAAGCTTCAAATCTACAAATAGCTCTTCAGCATCATTTACAAATCCGTTCAAATGCTAATTTCTCAGTAGCTGAATGTAAAGGTATTGCTGACTTGTCTTTGAAAGAGCTACATGCGCATATAAATAGCTTGGGGTGTGAAATCCTGGTTAAAGATTCCTTTAAATGGTGATGTTATAAAAATAATAATTGAAAAATTACTCTGGTCACTGAGGCATACAGTATGTGTTATCACTCAGATAATTCAGATCGATCTGTCAATGTGTAATCACACCTACAGTATACAATAAAGCTTCATACCTACTGTGCATCACAGAGTTTGGGCACATCTATTCTCCTATATCTATAGATAAATGCATATTTGGAACATTGATTATATTTACCAAACAATCTTCTTCTAAATAGTTATAGTACAACTGATACTCTGTTGTTTTACGTTGGCTGAGCAACAGGCCATTACTAGAAATTAAAAATTAATCCGGACAAAAGACGGAAATTCAATGAATTAAGAGAATTAATGGAGGAATTTAAGGCAAGATGCCATAGATTGGAGGTGGCATGAGTCCAATATTACTGGTACTGTATCTATTTGTGTCGGTGATCTAGTCTACAGATTAAGATTAATGTGACATATGCTAGGATTTATGAACCCTGGGAATGCAATGTGCTTAATACTAACCAGGTTATATTAGGTCACCTCTGTTTCAAGAGTTCGAGGAAAGGATATTTTTAGAGACTTGAATGTTGAAAGTGAATGTCTCTTGTGATTTGCATAATTTTACTAAAAGAGTACATGTTTTCAATGACTGTCATGTTATTTATACTGAGCCTGTGAATTGATGAATATGTTATATCTCTGTCTAATATAACAGAACTAGGATCATAAACACTGGAGATAATTTTTTGTTTTGTTTGTGATTTTTCATACAGTACTGTGCAAGCATTTTAGGCTGGGGTGGAAAAATGCTGAAAAGAAAGAATGCTTTCATAAATACAAGTGTTAATAACTAGTGTTGAGCGAGCATGCTCGACACTGCTCGTTACTCGCCCGAGCATCACGCTACTCGGGATGTTCGGCGAGCACCGAGCATTTCCGGGTTACTCGGGCGGGAGTTCGGGTCTCCGCCCTGCATGTTTGGCGCTCTTTACAGAGCCAATGAACATGCAGGGATTGCCAGCCAGTCACTGTAATGCCGCAGCCATGTTGTTTGTGGGCATTAAAGTGATTGGCTGGCCGCACAGCGTCACCTCGAGTATTTAAAACTGGGCGCCGCATCTTGGACACAGTCGCTCCGGATCAGATGGTTTAGGGAGAGTGCTGCTGAGTTAGGGAGAGATATATAGTGCGAAATAGCTAGTGTAGGGTCTCTAAAGCCTGCCAAATCAAACAAACAGTCCTTCTCAGGACTAATATCCATCCCAGATATCAGGCAGGCAGGCTGTATTGGAGACGCAGTGGTTATACCAGCAAACGCTGCATTACAGTCCTGTGTGCTCCTGTTGGTCAAATTGCTAGACTCATCACCCTGGTCTCAGGGGCCAGGAAATTTATTTTTTTTTTTAATCTAAATCCTGTATTTTTTTTTTTCCCTCAGTCAGACTGTCCAAATACGCGTCTTATTAACCATTTGGTATTCCCCCCTTCCCCCCAAAAAATTGAGTGTGTCTGTGACTGTTCAGACACCAATATATCTGTTTAAAAGAGTCTGGTGTACGCCACATAATTATAACTGTGGTTTTGCAGTTCCACGGGTCAAATCTCTGTATTATCCTGCTTTTGGCATTTTTTGCCGTAAAAAAACAGTAATAGTGTCTCCCTGACTGTTCAGACACCAATATATCTGTTTAAAAGAGTCTGGTGTAGGCCAGAAATATATAACTGTGGTTTTGCAGTTCCACGGGTCAAATCTCTGTATTATCCTGTTTTTGGCATTTTTTGCCGTAAAAAAACTGTAATAATGTCTCCCTGACTGTCAGACACCAATATATCTGTTTAAAGAGTCTGGTGTACGCCACATAACTATAACTGTGGTTTTGCAGTTCCACGGGTCAAATCTCTGTATTATCCACTTTTGGGTCTTTTTTACATAAAAAAAAACAGTTTGAGTGTGTCGCTGACTGTCCAGCCCCAAATATATATATTTAAAAAAGTCTGGTATATGCCAGTAAATTAGAACTGTGGTTTTGCAGTTCCACGGTTCAAATCTCTGTATTTTCCAGCTTTTGACTTGTTTTACGTAAAAAAAAACAGTAATAGTGTCTCCCTGTCTGTTCAGTCACAAATATATCTGTTTAAAAGATTCTGGTGTAGGCCAGACAAATAGAACTGTGGTTTTCCTCTTCCACGGTTCTAATCTCCTTTTTATTACCCTTTTTCCATTGATAGTGTGAGTGTAAGCCATTTTACTTCATTTATAATGGGCAAGGCACGTGGCAAGGGACGTGGAACTGGACGTTCTGGTAATGGTGCATGTAGAGGACGGGGCCGTGGCCAAGGTGAAAATGTGCTACAACCAACAGCCACATCTTCTCGCTCCCACTTCTTGACCGAATTACTAGGGAACCACACTACAACACCAGTATTGCGAACTGATCAGTGTGAACAGGTTATTAGTTGGATAGCAGATAATACTTCCAGTTACCTGGGAACCACCACCTCCGGTCTGTCTTCCACACGGTCAAGTTTTAGTCATGAGTCTCGACCGCATACTCCTCCTCACCCTGATGCTCCTTCCTTCCACCATGCCGAGTGTCGTCAGACAGCAACTGATCCAACACTTGGACACTCTGAAGAGCTGTTCACTGGTCCATTTCCATATTTGTGCCCCTCGCCTGCTCCACTTGAAGTGGTGGAAGAGGAGATCCCATGTAGCGATGCCCAAATGTTTGAACAGCCACGGCCACAGGAAGTCGATGCTGGCAATTTGTCACAAGAGGAGGACGATGATGAGACACAATTGCCACGAAGTGAGGAGGAGGATCGTGGTGCGCAAGTGGAAGAGGAGGAGGTGGTGGATGATCTAGTAACTGACCCAACGTGGCAGGAGGACACACAGAGCGAGGCCAGCAGCACACAGGGGGAGGGAGGCAGAGTACCCCAACAGGCAGGAAGAAGCAGTGTGGTGGCCGCACACAGAAGGCGGGCAACAGTTCCCCGTAACACCAACACGAGGGACATTGCCAGTACAACTGGTAGGTCTTCCAGAGTCTGGAATTTTTTTAAAGACTCTGCTGATAACCCCAAAAAGGCCATTTGCACCACCTGCCATGCCAGCATCAGCAGGGGTGACAAAACTACCAGCCTGACGACCACCAGCATGATCAGGCACATGGCAGCAAAGCACCCGACTTTATGGGGCGAACCCCAGGGTCCACGACCAGTGTCAGCGGGTGTCACCACTGCTTCTTCCACTGTTGTGTATGTAATAGAACCCCCTGTTGTGCGTGCAAGGCAATCCCCTGTCCATACTGCATGCAAAGATGCCCCCACCTCTCAGTCTTCACTTGTTATGGCAGTTTCTCAAGAAACAGCATCAACGTCCACGTCCACGTCCCACCGCAGCGTTCAGTTGTCCATATCCCAGAGCTTTGAACGAAAGCGCAAATTCGCAGCCAACGCCCCACAGGCCACAGTCCTAAATTCGCACATTTCATGACTGCTTGCGTTGGAAATGCTGCCTTTTAGGCTGGTGGAGACGGAATCCTTCCGCAACCTTAAGGCGGTGGCCGTCCCTGGGTACTCGGTCCCCAGCCGACACTATTTTGCCCATTGTGCCATCCTCACACTGCACAAGCACGTGTCCCAAAACATCTGCCGTGCCCTCAACAACGCAGTTACTGGGAGAGTCCACCTGACAACGGACACGTGGACAAGTGCTTGTGGCCAGGGACGGTACATCTCCCTGACGGCACACTGAGTAAACATAGTGGAAGCCGGGACCAAGTCGGACCTTGGGGCGGAACACATCCTCCCCACACCGAGGATTGCGGGCCCTATGTCAGTCAGAGTTGCCCCCACAGTGTACAGCTCCTGCACATCATCCTCCTCCTCCTCCAGATGTTCAGCCTCCATCTCAGATATCACCACATCAGTTACAAGCTGGAAGCACTGCAGTACTGCCTCAGCCAAGTGCCAACAGGCTGTGCTGAAACTCATAAGCTTAGGTGATAAACCTCACACTGCTTGTGAGTTGTGGACAGCTGTGAAAGAGCAGGCAGATATGTGGCTGAGACCGCTGAACCTACATCCAGGCATGGTCATGTGTGACAATGGCTGTAACCTGGTGGCGGTTCTGAGGCGAGGCGAGATCACACACGTACCATGCCTGGCTCATGTGCTTAACCTCGTGGTTCAGCGGTTTCTTAAATTGTACCCGGAATTGCCAGATCTGCTCGTCAAAGTACGCCGCCTGTCAGCTCATTTTTACAAGTCGGCTACAGCTTCCGCCGCCCTTGCTGTGTTGCAGCAGCGTTTGCAGCTTCCGGCACACCGACTGGTGTGTGATGTCCCCACACGTTGGAACTCTACCCTCCACATGTTGCAAAGGATTTGTGAGCAGAAGAGAGCAGTTGTGGAGTACCAGCTGCAACAAGGCCGTCGATATTCAGGTCAGACTCCACACATAAGACCTCAGGAGTGGACCTGGATGTCTGACATATGTACATCCTGACAAATTTTGAGGTGTCCACCAAGATGGTGAGTGGCGATGACGCCATCATTAGCGTCAGCATCCCACTTGTCTGTGTTTTGCAATGCTCTATGCAGAGAATTAAAGAGGAGGCATTGCAGCCAGAGTATGATGAGATGGATCAAGAACCCGTAATGGGCGATTACACACAGCCCAGCCTCATCTCATCCCAACGTGCATTGGGGGACAATGAGGGAGAGGAGGAGGAGGAAGAACAGGAGGTGGTATCATGCGCTGTAGACGGTAGTGTGGCGCCCCTGAGGGTTCGGTCGCCGCAGGGGTACTGCACCTCTTTAATGAGGTGTGGTGTCTCTCTTTCGAGGTAAGGATGGTGCAGCTGTCAGGACCCCACCTCTGCATCCAACACTACACCTCTCCCACCTGAGGGGGGCTTGTAAGCACCATAGTGCTGCCCCAGCCGGGATAAGTGGAGATAGGGGAACCAAAAGTTAGGGGGAACCTAGTGGTGGGTGAGGGTGGAGGATACACATTTAGGTTACACGTACTAAATTCATATTTAATAGCCAGCCATCTTAAGTTCAAGGTCTTTGATTGTGATCTTCATCGCTGAACGTGGCTTTCTGTGTGAACCTGCAGCTGATGGGGACACGGTCCTTGTACTCTGGCCTTGAGTCGAGGAACAAGCAAGAGTTAACGGCTGTCTCTACCCGGTCAAGGTCCTTATTTAAGAAGGCCTGGAGGGGAGCAGAGGAGTAAAGCTCCACAGGCAAAAGGACCCGGAGGTTACGGACGGAGCGGCATACGCCACCTGTACTCCTGCTGCAAAAGGGGTACCGGCCCCCGATACCTGACTTGGTTACTTCACGTCCTAGTCAAGAAAGCCCGGAAGGCTCAGTGGATCCCACCGGGTAATGGACGGAGCGGAGTCGCCACCCGTACCATTGTTCTGTGCATAGACCAGAGGGAGACCCGGCCTTACCACACATACCACATATGGACAGGAGGAGAGAACTTAGTAAGGAGTCTAGGAATACTCTGGTGCGGGGTCCTGACTAAGGCACCTGAACTACCCTGAGGTTGTCAGACCCCCGGTCCTGGTGGCCACAGCGCGCCGAGAGGAGCAGGGAGAAGCCTTGCAGTTGTGCATTCTACCGTGAGTAAAGCTTGGAAGACTACCCATATGGCCTCCGGTTCCTTATTGCAATGCGGCATCGCACTACACCGCACCACATCTCCCACTACAACTCCCATCCTCCTGTGCCCTCTGCCCTGAGGCCCTGCTCCGCCGGTGGGGAGTAGCACCATCTTCTGCTGCCCCTACATCCTGCCTCAGAGGACTGAACGCAGTGCTGGTGAAGAATCACCAGAAACCACAGGTGGGGGTAGTCATTTCATCCACTCGATTAACACCAAACCCTGAAAGCCCATTAAATCTTTTATTGTGACGGCCCTGGGCACGGAACGGGTCCAGGCCATGACTGCAACCCCCCAAACATCTGACCCGGCTCCGAGTACGCCCATCTCCCAGGGTGGGCTGTGAGCGTCACAGTAGTACCTGTACAACTGTCATACAGTCGGTTCAGCGTGGGTGGCCTGAGGACAGGGGGGAGAAGGAGGAGGAGAAGGAAGAGAGCATGGTCAGTCGCCATCTTGGTGAGGACACGGAAGTCTTGCCCGTTACCAGTCTGGCACGCATGGCTGACTTTATGTTACTCTGCCTTAATCGTGACCCTCGCGTTGTCAAAATGTTGGGTTACAGTCATTACTGGTTGGTGACACTTTTAGACCCCCACTACAAGGAGAACTTTCACTCTCTTATTCCTGAGGTGGAGAGGTCTACAAAAATGTGGCAGTACCAGAAGGCCCTTGCTGCAGAACTGTTAAAAAAATTCCCATCTGAACACGCTAGCGGAAGAAGTCACAGTTCGTTGACCAACCAAGGCGTACATGCGAGAGAGACTCAACTCCAATCCAGCAGAAGCAGGGGAACACTGTCAACATTCTGGGACAGTTTTCTGAGACCCGCCCAGCTTACAGGCCCTGGGGCGTGGGGTACTCTCACAAGGAGTGGAAAGTTTCAAAAGATGGTGAGTGAGTACCTTGCCGACCGTACCAGTGTCCTCCGTGATTCCTCTGTGCCTTTTAATTTTTGGGTATCCAAGCTGGACACTTGGAATGAACTCGCTCTGTAGGCCTTGGAGGTCCTGGCCAGCCCTGCCACTAGCGTGTTATTGGAGCGTGTTTTTAGTGCCGGAATTATAACGGATAAACGCAGACAATGCTGACAAGCTGACCCTTATAAAGTGAACAAGGGCTGGATTGGGCCAGACTTCTCATCACCACCAAATGATAGCAGAGTAACATAAAGTCAAATCCACTGTGTTATTTCGGGAGGTGTATTCCCATGCACCGCTTCACACCCACACATGGGTATACGCTTCCTCATTTCGGCTGTATTTTGCTCTTGTCCTTATCCTCAGCCTCCACCACCACTATACCACCAGGGTGACATGGGTCCGTGTTGCCACCATTGCAAGTTCCTCCATCCTATTTTTTGGCAGCTTTTGCTTGGAAGACATAGGCAAAGACTATGGGAGACCCACTCCCCAATAATGGGAATAATGTTTTTAAGATGCTGTACTGCATGGCTCTTCCAAGGGGCATTAAAACTGTCTTGTTAAGCTACTGTGACCTCCACATTTCTTCCAAGGGGCATTAAAACTGTCTTGTTAAGCTACTGCGACCTCCACCACTTTTCCCAGGGGCATTGATATTGTCTTTTTATTCCACTGCGACCTCCACAACTCTTCCAAGGGGCATTAAAACCATCTTGTTAAGCTACTGCGACCTCCACGTCTCTTCCAAGTGGCCTTAAAACCATCTTGTCAAGCTACTACAACCTCCACCACTTTTCCAAGGGGCATTAAAACCGTCTTGTTAAGCTACTGCGACCTCCACGTCTCTTCCAAGGGGCATTAAAACCGTCTTGCTAAGCTACTGCGACCTCCACCACTTTTCCCAGGGGCATTGATATTGTCTTTTTATTCCACTGCGACCTCCACAACTCTTCCAAGGGGCATTAAAACAGTCTTGTTAAGCTACTGCGACCTCCACCACTTTTCCAAGGGGCATTAAAACCGTCTTGTTAAGCTACTGTGACCTCCACGTCTCTTCCAAGGGGCATTAAAACCGTCTTGTTAAGCTACTGCGACCTCCACCAATTTTCCAAGAGGCATTAAAACCGTCTTGTTAAGCTACTGCGACCTCCACGTCTCTTGCAAGGGGCATTAAAACCGTCTTGTTAAGCTACTGCGACCTCCACCACTTTTCCAAGGGGCATTAAAACCGTATTGTTAAGCTACTGCGACCTCCATGTCTCTTCCAAGGGGCATTAAAACCGTATTGTTAAGCTACTGCGACCTCCACCACTTTTCCAAGGGGCATTGATATTGTCTTTTTATTCCACTGCGACCTCCACCATTCTTCCAATGGGCATTGCATTTCCGCCTAATTTTAGTTAGCTTTTGGGTTTCAATGCATAGGCGAACACTAAGGGAGACCCACTTCCCAATAATGGGTAGAAGGTTTTTAGTATGCTGTAATCCACATCTATTTCAAGCGGCATTGCAGTTCCTCATAATTTTTGGAAAACCTTTCATTCACTGCTTTGGCTAACAGTGCACAGGAGACCCAGTTGCTATAAATGGAAAAAACGGTTTAGTTAAGGCCCTCTGACCTCCATGTCACTTCCAAGGGGCATTGGAGTGACTCCAAATTTTTGTTAGGCATTGTACTCACTGCATGCCCTATAACTGTGTAGCTGAACCGCTCCTTTTGGTATAGAAACATTTCCTACAAGACATGTGTGGTTGACTGGCATGATATTGATGTGAATGGTCCCTGTTCCTCCTGCTCTTTCTCCTTTGCCACTACCTCATCCATCATTCATCACCTGAAGCTTTGTTTTAATGGGAGTCATTTAACTGGGATAGTAGCGGGAAAACATCCAGCAATCCTCGGAGGAGGTAGGATATGCGCCAAAACACTGACCACCTCAGGCCTAGCCGCTACTACACACATGCGCTTGCATTCCAAGAAAACAAAGCAGATGCTAACTTCTATCATCATCATCATGCTCCTCACCATGGCACTCTCAACTCCCCTGATGGAGAAGCCAGGGCCCACAGGAGGAGTCTGGTTCTCTGGTGGGCTTGTCCAATGCTGCCCTAAAGCAGGCCAGGCTAAGAAAAGTGTGGGGGAACTTTCAAGGAGAAATAGGGGCGGCTGGGGACCGTTTATGGACACTTAAGTGGCTTAATACCTCTGACCAAGTTGTTGTCAGCAGTGACCTGGGGGTCAGAAATGCTTCCTGGGGCGATGCCCATGCTGTCCCCATGTCTTTTGAGCACTGTCACTATCGTTTTGGGCATGTTTTAGGCTTTCTACAGACTGCCGGGGGTGCCGCCGCAAAAAATGCTCGGGTCTCCCATAGACTAACATTGGGGTCGTTGCTCGGGTCGAGCTCCCGAGTATCACGGTGAGCTCGGCCCGAGCTTCGAGCACTCGAGCATTTTAGTGCTCGCTCAACACTATTAATAACTTATTCTTATTAATTTCCAAAATGCAAAGTGACAAAACAAAAGAGAAATCTAAATCAAATCAATATTTGGTGTGACCACCCTTTGCTTTGAAAATATCATTAAAGCATAAATTCTTCCAGGTGCACTTGCACACAGTTTTTGAAAGAACTTGGCAGTGAGGTTGTTTCAGACATCTAAGAGAGCTAACCTCAGATCTTCTGTGGATGTAGGCTTGTGCAAATCCATATGTCTCTGTCTTGGCCATATAATCCTTTCACCGTCTCCTTGTTCTTCTTTCATATCACAGGTCATACATGTTAAGACTGAGCACAGCAACAAGACACAAGATAGTTATACTGCACCAGCAAGGTCTTTCCCAACCAAAGATTTCAAATCATACTGGGGTTTCAAGAAATGCTGTTCAATCTCTTTTGAAGAAGCAGAAAGAAATCGTCAAAGCTGAGGACCAGATCTGTGGTTTCTTAGTGCAGCAGATGAAAAAAAAACATCTTGCTTAATTCCCTTTGAAATCGAAAGATGTCCAGCAGTGCCATCAGCTAAAAAACGACAGCAACCAGTGAGACCCCTTATACCCATTTACTGTTCGGAGAAGTCTGACCAGAAGTGTTCTTTATGGAAGAATTGTGGTTTTTGGCCAAGAAGCTATACTTTCAACATGAAAACAAGGCCAAATTACTCAACTATGCAAGAAAACATAGGACCTGGAGTGCAGAAAAAGGGCAGTAGGTGCTCTGAATTGATGGGTCAATATTTGAAATCTTTGGCTCTAAAAGAAGGCAATTTGTTTGCTGAAAGGCTTGAGAGTAGTACATTAATGAGTCTCTGTGGTCAACAGTGAAGCATGGTGTTGGTTCCTTGCAAGTTTGATGCTGTATTTCAGAAAATGGAGTTGGGAATTTTGTAAGGATTAATGGTGCTCTTAGTGTTGAGAAATACTTAATCATCATGTAATACCATCAGGGAGGGGTCTGATTGGCTTCAAATTTATTCTGCAGCAGGACAATGACCCAAAACATACAGCCAATGTCTTTAATGTTAGGTAAAGTAGTGCTTAGGTATCTCACAAGGTATGCAATCTTTTTAATTGAAGCACCCCTCCCACACACAGAATTAACGGCACCCCCCTTAAGTTAACTCTACTGCTTTGTACAAATTTGATAAAATCAGATATGGATATGTGGCACCCCAGGGGTCTGGTTTTCCACAGTAATGTAATGTTATGTCTGAGAGCAGGTGGGAGGTCCTTTGGTCAGGGATCCTGTGCATGCCACACCTCCTGCCCAGTCTTGGGAGGGGAAGAACTTCCCCTGTATAAACCCTGGGCTGAGGCAGGGTTAGTCAGTCAAGGAGAGTAGAGACAAGAAGCAGCATAGGAAGAAACAGCAGAAGCTCAGTGGGAGCAATACTACTACGAGTCAGGGGCTGGCAGCTGCAGAGCTCGCCCTGACTGAGAAGATTTCTTACCGGACCCGGAGTCCGAGGCTGTGGGGACTAATTCCTACCCAGCAGCAGAATCCGTCAGGCAGGGGATTTCAGGTCCTCTGGCCAAGAAGCCCGAAGGCACGGTCACACGCGTGGGACCAGCACCGCCATCGTGGAGCGGAAGCCATTAGAAGGCCCCGAGTCACCGGCCATACGGGTGAGCACCACACGGTACACTCAGGGACGTGGGCTACTTATATCCGCTTCTAGCAAGGTAGCCAGAAGAGTACAGTCAGTTTGGGAGGCCTACAACTCCGCCTGGCCAGGGGAGATCCCATCTGCTCAAGGACTGACCAGGCCCCGTTCGCTAGCAAGTACTCCGGGAGGGTCTATCGTTGTTACCAGTAAAGACCCTGAATTACACCGCACCGTCTCTGAGTGGTTCCTGCTACCCCCATCATCCACGTCGGCTGCCCTGAGGCCATACCCCTCCCGTTGGGGGTTATACCATCCCCGCTGCACCATCCATCCACCGGCCTCAGCGGACTGTCCTGCAGCGGCAGCTCCATAAGCTGCATTCAACGGGTGGCGTAGTCGTACTACATCTACTGCCGTCCAGTTTGACTCCCTGGGCACGGACCGGGTCACCGCCACGAGACTACAACCCTCAAGAGATCCGGCTCCGGGTAAGCTCCCGCGTGCGCAACGCAGCGCGACACAGGCCCAGGGGCGCGTCAGATATTTTATTACTTTTGCACAATTAAAGTATGTTTTATGGAAAAAAATATTTTTGTGTTGCCACATTACACGATCAGTAACTTTTCTACTATTCCCTTAACATAGCTATATTTCAGCGTGTTTCTTATAAATCGAGTTGCAGTTTTTATTAATACCATTACATTTTTTTTATAAAAAAACGGTATCTTTTTCTTTTTTTTTTTTCTTTTATTTTAATACTACATTCATTTCCATCCAACCTGGAGACCTGTGATTATTTGGTAACTTACATAATGCATTGTAATGCTTAAAGGGAACCTGTCACCTGCAAAAATGCTATTAACCTGTACCTGCATATATGGGCTTAATATGCAGGTTAATAGCATTACTAACCTGCCTGGCACCAGCACGTAGCTGAACGCTGCAGTGACAAAATTAACTTTATTCTCCCCGGCAGCATTCGGTTTCAGTCTCGGGGTGGCACCGGCGTGGGTTCAGTCATTGCTTTGAGAATACAGAGCAGCGGCTGTAACCGCACCCCCGGCCCTGACTGACACTGGCTCTGCATTGGGGCCAGCTGTCAGTCAAGGCTTGGTTACAGTCACTTTTCTGTAGTCTCAGAGCGGTGACTGAACCCGTGCTAGTAACGCTATTAACTTGCAGATTAAGGCCACGACCCCACTATCAGTATTTGGTCAGTATTCGGTCAGTATTTTTTTCTCAGTGGGAGCCAAAACCAGGTGAGGAACAATCAGAGAAAAGGTAATAATAGAAACAAGTACACCAATTCTGCATTTATCATCCACTCCTGGTTTTGGCTCTCACTCCTGAGAAAAAATACTGACCGAATACTGACCAAATACTGATAGTGGGGCCGTAGCCTAAGCCCATATCTGCAGGTTAATAGCGCTTTTGCTGGTTACAGGTTCCCTTTAATGTTCAAAAGCTTTATTGCCTATCAGTGTTACACTGACATATAATCTATTATGCATAATCGGCAGTTACCTATGGGAGACCTGGAGATCTTTGTTGGTAACTTATCTTTCTCCATCCCCCATAATTATTTAGTGGGCTTAATGGTGATCCCTGTTCAGACTGTAGAAAAGAAGAGATGCATGCAATGCATGGGAATTTTTTTATTGTAATTTATGTTATAGAGATTATAACGATGTGCACTTGCAGTGCCACTTATATACCCCATCTAGTTCTTACCAGAATGCCATAATGATGTAAGTAGACCCTCATTCTGCCAAAATATAATGTCCCAGAAATGACCACATACTGCAGTTTTACTACTTTCTCTAGGGAAGGCAATAATATAATAATATACATTTAAGTCATGGAGTGTAAAGGTGTTAATAAGTGCCCTCGGTGTAGAGTGGCAGTACCATATGATGTGGACATTTTTAGAGGTTTTGTAATTTTGTGCTTATGTACACCCCTAATTCTCAGTAAATGTTGCTATTCTATAGACATGATATGTGAACAGTTAACAAGACTCAGCTGGTGCATAGACTGGCTATTGTGATGAATGATTATAATCAATGGGCAGCAGTGCTATGCAGTAGAAATATGTAAAGTTAACTTGTCAGTTTTCTAAACACGGTTTTGCATAAATTCTAGATATGCAATCTGTCATGATAAGTGATCTATATGGGAGAAAAACATACATTTCTCCTTGCAGCAATTGGACTACAAGTTCACTGAGCAATTACTCAGATGTTATGAGTTACGCTATGTACATATGTTGTGTTACACTATATACAGCATAATATTTTATGTTGCAGGTCTGCTGGATGAGAAGCCATGCATGTTTGGTGCTGTGACTAGGAAAAAGAAGTGCATTTTATATGTAACAGCAGCAGGAGAGATTCAGGTGCATCTCACTAAATTAGAATATCACCAAAAAGTTAATTTATTTCAGTTCTTCAATACAAAAAGCGAAACTCATATTATATAGAGTCATTACAAACAGAGTGATCTATTTCAAGTGTTTATTTCAGTTAATGTTAATGATTATGGCTTACAGCCAATGAAAACACAAGTCATTATCTCAGTAAATTAGAATACTTTATAATAACAGCTTGAAAAGTGTTATTAAAATCCGAAATGTTGGCCTACTGAAATGTATGTTCAGTAGATGCACTCAATACTTGGTCGGGGCTCCTTTTGCATCAATTACTGCATCAATGTGGCGTGGCATGGAGGTGATCAGCCTGTGGCACTGCTGAGGTGTTATGGAAGCCCAGGATGCTTTAATAGCAGCCTTCAGCTCGTCTGCATTGTTGGGTCTGGTGTCTTTCATCTTCCTCTTGACAATATCCCATAGATTCTCTATGGGGTTAAGGTCAGGCGAGTTTGCTGACCAATCAAGCACAGTGATACTTTTGTTTTTAAACCAGGTATTGGTAATTTTGGCAGTGTGGACAGGTGCCAAGTCCTGCTGGAGAATGAAATTTCCATCTCCAAAAAGCTTGTCGGCAGAGGGAAGCATGAAGTGCTCTAAAATTTCCTGGTAGACGGCTGCGCTGACTTTGGTCTTAATAAAACACAGTGAATCTACACCAGCAGATGACATGGCTCCCCAAACCATCACTGATTGTGGAAACCTCACACTAGACCTCAAGCAGCTTGGATTGTGTGCCTCTCCACTCTTCCTCCAAACTCTGGGACCTTGATTTCCAAATGAAAATTGGAACTCTGGGACCTTGTGAAGGGTGTCAATGACTGCCTTCTGGACATCTGTCAAGTCAGCAGTCTTCCCCGTGATTGTGGAGCCTACTGAAACAGACTAAGGGACCTTTTTAAACATTTAGGAAGCCTTTGCAGGTGTTTTTTGTGAATTATTTTAATTTACTGAGATAATGACTTTTGTGTTTTCATTGGCTGAAAGCCATAAACATCAACATTAACAGAAATAAACACTTGAAATAGATCACTGTTTGTAATGACTCTATAAAATATATGAGTTTCACTTTTTGCATTGAAGAACTGAAATAAACTACATTTTTGATAATATTCTAATTTAGTGAGATGCACCTGTACATGGAGGACTAGCTATACCCATGGAGCCAGGTGCTAGCAAGAAATTAGACTTTGGTGTACAACTGTGTGAAGTAACACAGCATTTGGTGTGATCATTATGAAGAGAAAAGAGACCTGAGAAGATTAGAAATTGTTCATTTTTATTCAGCAACATTTGAGTGTTGGAAGCAGTGAAGGATGAAAGAAAAAATATTGCTGACTTTTGTCATAAACAGCACCACACCTGTTCATTGGTTTTGTGTGGAATTGCAGCTGAGCTCTATTGAACTGAATGGGACTGAATTGCAAAATAACACACAATCTTTGGACAGGTAGGAGTTGTGATCAGTAAAGTTGAACTTTTTCAAATATTTTGATGTGAAATTGTCTTGTTTTTAACTGGAAACCACTCTAGAGTATATACTCTCACATTAGCCCCACTAATGATGAGCATAGCTCGTCATGAGCAGGTGTCAGTTCCTGTAGCATGACGTGCTATGTCTGTCACTGATTTAAACTGACATACAGTTCCAGCTTCTTTCCGACAGCTGTCACTGACAGCTGGGTGGCGCGGGAAGAGGTGCGGGGACCCATGCCTTCGGTCCTCGCACTTGACTGACCGATCACAGCATGATAGTGCAGGAGAAGCTGAAATATCACCACCCTCGTGCACGGTCACTGCAGTAGCACGGCACTCGAAAGTGATCACAACATTTAGGAGGCTGGGAGAGGGAGGGGGCTCCCTCTTTCTTCAGATCGGCACCCCCGTGATGATATCATGGGGGCCTGATCATTTCCATGGTGACCCAAGGTTGTCATGATGACCCCTGGGTCACCAAGCTGCAGAAAGTCTATTAGACCATGCTCAGAGCATGGTCTAAGAAAAGCTTCTTTCAGTACAGCACAGACAGGTATAAAGCATTGCAATGCTGGTGCATTGCGATGCTTTATACCAGCAATCAATGTAAAAAGTATAAAAAAATTGAAAAATATAAAAAAATAATAATAAAAAAAAATTATACCGATAAATAAGCATTTATAGGTAAAAAAAAGTAGACATATTTGGTACCGCCACGTCGGGAATGACCTGATCTATAAAACTGTCGCACTATTTAACCACTACATTGAACGCCATAAAAAATAAAAAAACGTAGCAAACTATGGTTTTTCATCATACCACTGGGAAAAAAGTGAAGTAAAACGCGATCAAAAAGATAAATGCAAATAAAAATGGGATCACTGAAAATGTTAGGTTCTATGCTATATAGCACCTTAAACGGGTTGTCCCACCATAAAGAATGCAGCTAACCAAGCAGAAAAGGTGGAAATAGATTTCAGTTTTACAGTGATTAAAAATTATGCTCCATTCAAAAGATAACAATCTTTATTTTTTTAATTATGCTCTCTGGCGCCCCCTGGTGTTATTCCATTACGTCCTCATAGTGGACGATCAGCAGGCTGAGCTTTCGCAGTTCTTGTCATCATAAGAAGTCCCCCCAACTACCCACCCCCAGTGTGCACAACGTATTCTCTCTCACAAGTCTGACAGCTGAGGCTCCCTGCTGTAAGCCTAGAGAGTGTCTGTGATTCCCCACCTCTCCCTGCGCTCACACTACTGACCTCCGGGTGAGATCGTCTGCTCCACAGACCTCTGAGCGCGTTAGCAGAGAGACGCTTCCTGCGCTTACAAGTCTGTGAAGCAGAAAGATCTCACCTGGAGGTCAGCTGTGTGAGTGTAGGGGTAGGGGGTGAATCACAGACATCCTCTGGGCTTACAGCAGGGAGCTGGTGCTGTCAGACTTGTGAGGGAGAATAAGATGTGCATACTCAGGGTGTGGAGTTGGAGGGGCCTCTTATGATGACAGGAACTGCGCAGACTCGACCAGCTGATTGTCCACTACAAGGACGTAATGGAATAACGCCAGGGAGCGACAGAGAGAATAATTAAAACAATAAAAGCTTATTATCATTTGAATGGAGCATAATTTTTAATCACTATAAATTACAAAACTATTTATTTCCACCTTTTCTGCTTGGTTATCTGTATTCTTTATGGTGGCACAACCCCTTTAATTATTTTTAATATACTGACAGCAATCAGAGGTAGTGACAAAAAACAATGTTAGGTTCTAAGCTATGTAGCACCTTAATGTTTCAGTATATTCACAGCAATTAGAGGTAGTGACAAAAAAATTGTTAGGTTGTATGCTATATAACACCTTAATGCATATATATTCTGGGGTTTTTGCTTCTGGTCCAGATAAATAATTTAATGTCATGATTGCCTTATGTTTTATGATATACTAATATTCATAATAAATAACAAAAGCGCCAGTAGCACATCAAAAGAAGGCTGAGGCACAACACAAATCATGTACCGTGGATCACTCGAGAAGTCAACTCCAATAGCAAGTTGTAAAAAATAGGAGGAAATGGAGTATAAGATTGATAAAACAGTACAAATTTATTAAGTATCATTAAAATGTAGAAATATTTTAACAAACAATCGTAAGGCAGAAAGATTGCAATCCACCATGAGCAAACAACACCACATGAAAAGGTATAATTTATGTGGCACATGCCAATGTAGCAGACAACCCCACAACAGAACTATTAATCATAATAGGTATAGAAAAAGGGGATGGTGAAAGGGGGTGGTTTGTATTACCACCGTGGTGTTGATAATGCAGGTGAAATACAGATGGGATGGAGTAGAAACCAGACACGCATTTCGCGTTATCCAAACGCTTTTTAAAGGGTCAGGTATATATAGTGTCCTTTTAGGAACCTTCTTAAATGTCCCGGATACATGGTCACAGGTCCGACCGTGTGACTAGGAATCCGTCACGCGGCCGTTCACATAACCAGTGGGGATTGTACCAAGCGGCGCATCGCCAGCGTGCCCGAGCTGTCAAGCACAACTGCGCATGTGCGGGAGCGGAGGCTCCCGGACATGCGCAGGAGGCATGGAGACGGCCGGACGCGCGCCAGAGGAAAAGCAGCACACCACACACGCGCACAACACTCACCAGCGTAAGTATGAGGTCAAAATAAATTTATATGGAGACAAAGAAGAATGTCAAGTGCAATAATAATATAACAGTGCACATCACGCCAGTAACACATAATCAAGGTCTGACGAGCACTGCAACATCCATTTCTTCACTGCATGCAAAGATGTACATAGCAGCAGTAGCGCATTATCAGAAACCAATGTACACTGCAATATCCTTTTCTCAACTGTATCCCTTGGTGAAGATAAGTGGGGCAATCTCAGGACAGAGTCAGCACACACTTCACAGAATTTATGAGAACTGATAATGAAAATAATTTCTTTTAAAAAAACATGAGACATACAAATATAAAAAAGACATAAAAATCCATCCTAATGGCTGAAGGGGGATAGTAAGGATGTAATATTCATAGAAAAGAGGAGAAACTGAGGGCTTCATTTAAGCCCTTAGGGGCCAAGGTTTCAAGTCTGACAATCCTTTGGGTTTCTCTTTGCGCCAGGAGTTTCCTGACATTGCCCCCCCGAATCCCCGTGTGGACGATGTCAATACCATTTACCATAAGTGATCAAGGATCACAGTTATGTACGGCTCTAAAATGTTGTGGGATAGTCTTAAGCTCAGATTGGTTGTCACTGTCCTGGCCGCGCCAATGTCACTCACATGCTCATGCACTTGTACTCTTAATTCCCGTGATGTAAGGCCAATATATATATATAACAAAAAAACACATGTACTGTAGCATAGTAAATGACATTTGAAATACTGCATGAGATGTGGTGTTTGATATTGAATTCTTTGAGGCCATCTGTGGACCTGAATGTGGAGCATCGAATGACATTGGTGCAGGCAAGACTGTGACCGCACGTAAAACATTCCAAAGTCGGACCCCTGCAGTTGAAGGGGTTCGGCCTCTCCGGGATGTAATGGATAATATTCATGTATGGTGCAAAAATATTTTTTTAACTGCACTAACATGGTGGTATTTTTCTTCCATTGTATTAAGATGTGTGAATGAGCACAGCTGCATGTTTCCAATGCGATCTATGTGTTTGAATGGTGAAAAATGTCAGGTGTTGAGGTTTTTAACTTTTAATGGACTTTTACCTTTATTCAATAAACATATATTTTTTACCTAGTCGGTTGTGCCAGAAACTATCTTCGTTTTTTTGCCTCTGTTCCCAAACAGTAGTTTTCCGCCATTTATGGGGTATCGGCGTACTCAGGAGAAATTGTACAACAAATTGTATTGTTCATTTTCTCCTGTTACCCTTGTGAAAATGCGAAATTTTGGCCTAAAACAACATTTCTTGGGGAAAAAAAGTAATTTTTAATTTTCACGGTCCAATGTTTTAAAATTCCGTGAACCACCTGTGGGTTCAAGATGCTCATCACATTTCTAGATCAATTCCTTGAGGGCTCTAGTTTCCAAAATGGGGTCACTTTTGGGGGGTTTCCATTTTTTAGTCACATCAGGGGCTCTGCAAATGCGAAATGGCATCCACTATCTATTCCAGACAATTTTGCACTCCAAAAGTCAAATGGTGTTCCTTCCCTTCCGAGCTCTGCCGTGCATCCAAACAGTAGTTTTCCATTACATATGGGATATCAACGTACTCAGGAGAATTTGCACAACAAATTCTATAGTCAATTTTCTCCTGTTACCCTTGTAAAAATGCAAAATTTGGGGCTAAAGTAATATTTTTGTGGGAACTTTTTTTTCAATTTTTTCCGTTCACATTTCTTTAGTTCCTGTGAAGCACCTAAAAGATTAATAAACTTCTTGAATGTGGTTTTGAGCACTTTCGGGGGTGCCATTTTAGAATGGTGTTACTTTTTAGGTATTTTCTATCACATAGTCCTCTCAAAGTAACTTCAAATGTGATGTGGTCCCTAAAAAAATGGTTTTGTAAATTTGTTGGAAAAATGAGTAATTGCTGGTAAACTTTTAGCCCTTCTAATTTCCTAACAAAAATTATGTTTAAAAAATGATGCAGATGTAAAGTAGACACGTGGCAAATGTTATTTATTAACTATTTTGTGTGGTACAACCATCTGGTTTAAGGGCATAAAAATTCAACGTTTAAAAATCGTAAATTTTAAATATTTTCATAAATAAATGAAAATAATATCGACCAAAATTTACCACTAACATAAAGTACAATATGTTACATAAAAAAATAATATCAGAATCACTGGGATACGTTGAAGCGTTCCAGAGTTATTACCTCATAAAGTGACACTGGTCAGATTAAAAAAAGAGGCTCAGTCATTAACCTACAAAGTGCCTCGGTCATTAAGGGGTTAAAGACCACTGAAAGGAACATTACAAACCCTTTAAAGAAACATGTCATTAGGTACTACTTACCCACTGCTTACCCACTGAACATCTAGGAAACTGTGCACTTTATAAATAAGACAGGATTGGATAGAAGCCTGTTTAGATGAGCAGATAATACGGAACGCATATTTGTTAGAATGCTCATTCGACGAATAATAGCTGGAGTAAACTTGCCAGCAATCACCTGATGAATGAGCACAACTTTTGTTCGTCAAATGATTGAATTATTCATGCTAACATTAAAGTCATCATTCTCGGCAGCACATCACGCTATATAAACAAAAGATGTGCTACCAATGACGTTGATATTCTAAGCGCAAAGAACAAATGTATTAAAAGTTGTTCAGTGAACACAAAATTCTGGTCGGTCTGTTTAAATAGGCCATTAAATTCCCAATCGCTGGTATATAGATGATTGTTGGTCATTTATCTGCTGTGATTGAGTCATCTAAATATATCATGTAAATATCAATCACATAAGACCAGCTCTAGGGATATACCTGTATTGATATAATATATTTCAAACCTTTGTCAATTTTCCAGGTGAAGTTGAGATCAATATTGTTGTTATTCAAATCTGAGATAAATTCTGAAGAGCTGGTTTTAATGCTTTTCTAAAGGATCAGAATATTTAGCATAATTGTGGATTTATTCAGTTTTAACTTATAGAAATACAATTATGTCTTGAATACATTTTATGTGGGGTTACAAAAGGCCCCATAGCACTCATGCAGAGTTACTTGTAGACCTTATAACTTTCTATCAAAATATGTCCTGAATATAATATCATTTAGCACTTCAAAAATACTTCACGCCCCCGGAAGAAGCAAGCAGGGTGAAACGTGCGCGTCGGGGCTGCATTGTGGAGCCAACATATATTTATACTTTGGTCTACAGGTAAATAACATTCCAGACCTTATTTATTATTGCCTAGAATAACCTTTACTCAAACTGTTGTGGTGCTTGGTCACTTGCAGTTTGATGCCACTGAATACAATAGCTTTATACATATAGTGAAAATCTTCCTCTTATGTAGGTATTGGACATTTCCTGCACTATGCACCTTAGAGAAATAGCTGAAGCAGTGACTATTTATTTTTCAATTGGATGCTAATGAGTGCAATAGCCTTATATGTATAGGGGAAACCCCCACTTTATGTAGATATTGTATATATATATATATATATATATATATATATATATATATAATATAATTTTTTTTTTTTTTTGCACTATGCACTTTAGAACAAAGACCATTATTTACATTTAGGTTTTAGGTTATTTATTTTTTTATAATATACTGTGGTGCTTTAATATTTTATTGGCACTATATATGCATATACAGTATATTCTATATAATAATCTTGGAAGTATATTTGACACTTTAGCACTTTATCACTTTAGAGGTTGATTTCAATAATTTCAAAATGATCTGATATTTCTAGGTTACAAATTTATTGTGTCTGTTGTGAATTGTATAGACAATATATATGGTTGAGTCCCAGTGCATCCTTTCCTTTTTATATTTTTTTAAAGAAATTAACAATAAAATGTTTATTTTATAATCAATATGTGTGTCACTTCTTAACTCAGCAGGTAATATGTAGTACCTAATAAGCGTTGTCTACTTGTAGACCTTGCAGACCTTGGCATCAACCAGAAAATAATTATATCCAGGCACAAACTTCAATAACTTCAGAAGAAAGGTGTTGTAATCACAAGCCAGCTTACATAGGTCATTGGCAGAGCTGCCACCAGGAATTTCAGGGTCCCATACTGGCAAAATTTTCAGGTCCCTTTGAGACTCTGCCCAGACTCCACCACAGCTAGGCCTCCACCCCCTCTAACTTTCTACATTCACACCACCCATTCTTGGAAAAACTCCACCAAGTCCTCACCAATCACACATTAACAGTTCCCATCGAACATCATATCATATACATAGTCATCAGCTTTTGATTTGGCCAAAAGATTTTTTAAGCCAGCCTCCACAACAAGGTAGACTATTTTGGCCAGGTCCTTCTCTAACCTATTTAACATTTCTTAAAATATCCAATACTCTTTTTAGTTATATTTTTCTTTAAGGGAATGTGTCATATACATTTTTTAAAATGATCAGTAATATCACATACAAGGGACAAATACCATCACACCATGGCCGGATCACATATTACCACCAAATAGTAACCGAATAATACCACATACAAGGGACAAATACCACCACATCATGACTAGACCACATATTACCCCCACATAGTGACCGAATAATACCACATACATGGAACAAATACCGTCAAACCATGATCAGACAACATATCACCACCACATTATGACCGAATAATACCACATATAGGGGACAAATACCACACCACACCAAGACCAGATCACATATCACCACCCCATAGTGACCGAATACTACAATACTGATCATTAATAAAAAAAACACAATACTAATATTACCATAAGTGCCATTATACACAGGAGCTCTTTATACATAGTACATAGTATACAGTGTATAGTGTAACTGTACAGGTAATACAGGGACTTACCAGTAACATTATACACAGGAGCTCTGTATATAGTGTCAGTGTACAGGTAATCCAGTGATCACCAGTGATATTATACACAGGAGCCCTGTATATAGTATCAGTGTACAGTTAATACAGTCATTACCAGTGACATTATACACAAGAGCTCTATCTATACTATAAAGTGTACAGTGACAGTGTACCTTCACTGTTTTTCATCAAGCACAGACTGTAACGGGCTAGGTGGTGGAACCACTGTGCCATGGTCCGAGGAGAGCCCAAAGGGGCGTGACTAGGGACCTCACCAAGTCCGACTTCGGATTTATGGCAGCTTGACGATACCTTGATATGAGGAGAGACAAGGGATGTGGAACCAGGTGCTATTCTGGGACTGACCTCGAGTGGATGGCAGCTGACCCCCAAGGGATCGGAACCAGGCACTGCCAGGGAAGGTAGAGTTGGCATGCATGGACAGACAGGCTGATGGACTGGCAGGCTGGCATGGCAGATAGACAGGCAGGCTGGCACAGCTGATAGACAGGCAGGCTGGCACGACTGATAGACGGGCAGGTGGCCACGGTTGATAGGCAGGCGGGCACGGCTGGTAGACAGGCAGGCTGGCATGGCTACTAGACAGGCAGGTGGGCATGGATGATAGACAATTGGAAGTAATTCACAGCACTCTGTTATTTTGAATTCAAACAGTTTATTTCATAAATAGTGATAAAGACTTTGTGCACTGATTTACAAAAGGTGCAGGGAAAATGAGACAGACAGGTTACATGAGCCTGGGTCTTATTCATATTGTCGCTGTGAAAGAGAGTAAGAAATTCAATATACATCAAAGTGTTACATAAATATACATATATACATATTACAAATTGTTTATGCCATGCATGTACAGGAAATCAACGAAAGGATAGTAAATCCCAGTGGTTTGCATAAAGGTAAATTCTAATGCAGTTACAACCTTTCGACAGGTATGGGCAAGGTTGGTGGTGAGAACCGCCACTCCTACAGCGCTATTTTTATTGCAAGCAGTTCCTGATCGCCAATAAAGTAATTGTGTTCTGGATCTTAGAAAAGAAACCGCAAGTCACCATGCGACCGGATGAGGACTTCTGGGTAAGAACGGTTCCAGCCCCTGAGGAGGAAGCATCCACCTCCAGAAAGAACTGCTTATTATTGTCCAGATGATGCAGCACAGGAGCAGAGGAGAAGGCCTGCTTTAAAGATACAAAGGCGCTTTCAGCCTCAGGCATCCATATCTTAGGATTGGCCCCCTTGCAAGTCAGGGCAGAGATAGAAGCAGTCAGAAAAGAGAAATGTGGGATGAACTGGCAGTAGTAATTTTCGATTCTGAGAAACTGCTGAATGGCTTTAAGACCGTCTGGACGGGGCCACTTCAGGATGGCGGACACTTTTTTGGGATCCATTTTCAGACTGGTCTCTGAGATTATGTATCCCAGAAACAGAAGAAAAGTCTGCTCAAAAACGCACTTCTCAAATTTGGCGTACACACGTGTACAGAAGATCCCAGAAGATGTCATTCACCAGTTCTTAAAAGACTGCCGGTGTGTTACAGAGCCCAAAGGGCATAGCACGATACTCGTAGTGACCATCACGGGAATTAAAGACAGTTTTCCATTCATCTCCCTGGTGGATATGGATCAGGTTGTACGCCCCCCGAAGGTCGAGTTTCGTGAAGACTCTGGAACCTTTAAGGAGATCGAAAAGCTTGGAGATGAGAGGCAGAGGGTATTTGTTCTGTATCTTTATTCGATTTAGTTCCCCATAGTCGATACAGTGTCGCAGCGAACCATTCTTCTGTTTTTACAAAGAAGAATCCTGCTCCAGCCGAGGAGGAAGAGTTTTGGATAAATCCCCTGGCCAGATTCTCTTTTGATATATTTGGACATGGGTCAGGTCTTGGCCTGCGATAGGGCGTAGATTCGACCTCGTGGAGGGGATGCACCTGGAAGGAGGTCAATAGGGCAGTCATAAGACATATGGCCTATGAGGTGGCAGGGTCTCAGCCTCCTTCTTGTCAAAGACATCGGTGTACATCCTATACGTGGCCAGCAAGCCAGGGAGGTTAGATGGAGAAGCCAGAAGTCAAGCTGGAAGGATGGGAGCCAGACAGGTTTTGTGGCATTCCTGTCCCCAATGGAATACTTCTCCAGATCTCCAGTCCAAGACAGGCTTGTGTCTCCGCAGCCATGGCAAACCCAATAGTAGAGGGTGAGACAGATCAGACAGCATGTAGAGAGGAATCTTCTCAGAGTGCAGCATCCCTACCCGAGGTTCCACGGGCTCAGTAACAAACTGGATGGTCTCAGCAAGAGGCTTTCCACCCACCAATGAAGCCACTAATGGATCATACAAACGTTGTATTGGGATTTTATACTGCTCGACAATGGTCTGTTGGGTGAGATTGCCTGCAGAACCGGAGTCCAGGTAGGTCGACTCGATGAAACAAATGTTGCCACAGGAGACTCAATTCATCACTATTTGCTGTCCCCCATCCCCTAGTCTCAATTCATTACCATTCTCTGTTCCCCATCACCTAGTCTCAATTCATTATTATTTCTCCCCTACACCCCAGTCTCAATTCATAATCATTTACTGTACCCCATCCCCCAGTCTCAATTAATCATTATTTGCTGTCCCCATCCCCAGTCTCAATTCATAATCATTTGTTGTACCGCACCAAGTGATCCTTGGCGCATGCGAAGATGCATCCCGCCATGAACCTGTCGTTGCAGACTTGCAATAATCACCGTCCACGTCCTTGTCCCAGTGCAGCGTTCAGTTTTCCCTATCCCATTCCTTGGAATGCAAGCGCAAGCATGCAGCCAGTCACCCACCCTCCCACAGGCTGCAATACTATACTGCCAAATTTTTGACAGCAGTTGCACTTGAAATGTGGCCTTTTAGGCTCGTGGAGACGGAAGCTGTCCACAATCTTATGGCGGCGGCGACCGGGTATCCATACTCGGTCCCCAGCCACCACTATTTTTCCCGGTATCGTATCCTCCTTCCACAAGCACGGGTCCCACAGCATTACCCGTGCCCTCCCCAGTACACTTACTTGGAAGGACCGCCTAACCACAAACACGTGGACAGGTGAATGGGGCCAGGGATGGTACAGAGCCAGTCAACAGCTTTTTTTGCTAACAGTTGTATTTAGCTCGGTGAAAGGACTGGCATAGAGGGAAACCGTATCTACTCTGGGTGTCATTTCTCCCAGGATATCCTCTAATGCAGCTTGTTGCAGAAGCAATGGCAGCCCATCCAACATCAACTCGCACCTGTCGGTGGTGCTTTGACACACAAACATCTTTCTTTGCGCATTTAATTTCATGAATACAGTGCTGGACAATGGCCTGATCTGCAATGCGGTTTGAGAAATAACATGCATAAGCACGTCCGATCCACATTAAGAAAGCAGCCATAGAGTGTCCGGGAACCTTCCCCCACACATTTATTAGCCAGGGCTGCATCTCGGCAGGGTTGGACGGGCCCACTAGAGAACCGGAGACTCCACCGGTGGGCCCTGGTTTCTCCTTCCGGAGAGTTCATAGTGCCGAGGTGAGGCCATGATGATGATAGAGGCCACCATCTGCTTAGTTTTCTACTACTTGGAATGCAAGCGCAAGTATGCAGCCAGCCACCCACCCGCCCACTCACAGGCCGCAATACTAAACTGCCAGATTTCTGGGCAGCTGCTTGCATTTGAAATGTGGCCTTTTAGGCTTGTGGAGACGGAAGCTGTCCACAATCTTATGGCGGCGGAGACCGTGTATCCATACTCGGTCCCCAGCCGCCACTATTTTTCCCGGTATCGTCTCCGCCTTCCACAAGCACAGGTCCCACAACATTACCCGTGCCCTCCCTAGTGCACTTACTGGGAAGGACCGCCTAACCACAAACACGTGGACTGGTGAATGTGACCAGGGACGGTACGGAGCTAGTCCACAGCTTTTTTTCCTGAGAGTTGTATTTAGCTCAGTGAAAGGACTGGCATAGATGGAAACCGTATCTACTCTTGGTGTCATTTCTCCCAGGATGTCCTCTAATGCAGCTTGTTGCAGGAGCGATGGCAGCCTGTCCAACATTAACTCGCACTTGTCGGTGGTGCTTTGACACACAAACATCTTTCTTTGCGCATTTAATTTCATGACTACAGAGTTGGGTAATGGCCTGATCTGCAATTCGGTTTGAGAAATAACATGCATAAGCACGTCCGATCCACATTAAAAAAGCAGCCATAGAGTGTCCGGGAACCTTCCCCCACACTTTTCTTAGCCGGGACTGCTTCTTGGCAGGGTTGGACGGTCCCACCGGAGAATCCTAGCTTCTACCTCAGGAGAGTTCATGATAGCGCTAACCTTGCAGCTGCTATGGGGCTCTTGAGCGGGGGAGAAAGGTGAGCCCTCAGAATCAAATCCTCTGGTGGGCACAATGTTTTTCAATCTGAAACAGCTTCTCAGTGGAAGTTGTATTTCACCACAGCCATATTCTTTAGCTCGGTGAAAGGACTGACATAGAGGGAAACCGTATCTACACTGGCTGTCATTTCTCCGTCACCAGGTTCCGCCCATTGTCACACATGACCATGCCTGGCTGTATGTTCAGCAGTGAGAGCCACAGATCAGGCTGCTGTGTTACAGCTTTCAACAACTCTGCTGCGCTGGGCGGTTTGTCACCTAAGCATTAAGCATGTTATCTTCAGCACAGCTTGTTGCCGCTTGGCCAAGGCAGTGCTGCAGTGCTCTCAGCTTGTGACTGATGTGGTCATTTCGGAGATGAAGGAGGAACAACAGTAGCTGAACAATGTGATTACATTGAGGTTACATTGGTGACTCTGTTTTCTATACTAAAGAAAGATCCTATTGTTTTGTTTTTTTTACGTTATTTTTTAAGACAAATGCATTCACCGGGAAATGTCATTTTAACATTTTACAACCTTATCTGGCAATGTGGTGTATGACACATCATCAGACACATCCTGTTTCATTTATGATGGAGGGACTCTGAAAGTCATAAAGCCTATTTTTATAGGGCCATCAGACGGCCCTTACTATTCTTAAAAGGCCAGCAGTCGGCCCTCGCTATTGTTAGAGAGCCATCAGCCGGCTATGCTTTGTTGTTCCCATTATTAACAAGTGGGTCTCCTATACTGTTATTGCGTATGCAGTGACTGCAAGGGCTGCCAAAAATTTGAACGCAGCCCAATACCCCTTTGAAGAGACATAGAGGAGGGTCTCAGTAAAAAAAATGTTCCCATTATAAAGGAGCGGATCTCTTATAGTGGTAATGCCCATGCTGTGACTGCAAGGGCTGCCAAAATTTGGGAAAAAACCCACTAAGTATTTAAAGACACATAGAGCAGGGCCACAGTAACGACAAATTCCCATTAGAAAGGAGAGAGTCTGCTATACAGTTATAGGGTAAGCAGTGAGTCCAACAGCTGACCAATTTTAGGAAAAACCCCGCTAAGAATTTAAAGATACTTAGAGCAGGGCCACAGTAACAAGTACGACATGTTCCCATTAGAAAGGAGAGGGTCTGCTATACAGTTATAGGGTATGCAGTGAGTCCAACGGCTGACCAATTTTAGGAAAAACCCCACTAAGAATTTAAAGACACATAGAGCAGGGCCACAGTAACGACAAATTCCCATTAGAAAGGAGAGAATCTGCTATACAGTTATAGGTTATGCAGTGAGCCCAACGGCTGACCAATTTTAGGAAAAACCCCACTAAGAATTTAAAGACACATAGAGCAGGGCCGCAGTAACAAGTACGACATGTTCCCATTAGAAAGGAGAGGGTCTGCTATACAGTTATAGGGTATGCAGGGAGTCCAACGGCTGACAAATTTTAGGAAAAACTCCACTAAGAATTGAAAGACACATAGAGCAGGGCCACAGTAACGACAAATTCCCATTAGAAAGGAGAGAGTCTGCTATACAGTTATAGGGTATGCAGTGAGTCCAACGGCTGACCAATTTTAGGAAAAACCCCACTAAGAATTTAAAGACACCGCAGTAACGACAAATTCTCATTAGAAAGGAGAGGATCTCCCATAGTGTTGGCCTATGCAGTGAATGCAAGGGCTGCCAAAAATTGGGGGGCACTCCAATGCCCCTTGGAAGAGACTTAGAGGGCCTCATAAAAAAATGTTCTCATTAGAAAGAAGCGGGTCTTCTATACTTGGAATGACCATGCAATAAGTGTATTGGCTGACAAACATTTACCCCTCGGGGGTATACATGAACATACTGTACAATTTTTTTTTTTTTTACAGGCATCATAAACACCCTTTAAAAAAATTATGTGGGCATTGCATCACGGACCACGATCACCCTGGTGATATGGTGGTTAAGGATGAGGAGAAGGAGGAGGACAAGAGCAAATAGCCAAAGTCAGGAAGCATATACCCATGTGTGGGTGTGAAGAGGTGCATGGGAATACACTTCCCAAAAAAAGACACTGGATTTGAGTTTATGTTACGCTGCTATCATTCGGTGGTGTTGAGAAGTCTGGAACAATCCAAACCTTGTTCATTTTTATAAGAGTCAGCCTGTCAGCATTTTCAGTTGACAGGCGGATGCGCTTATCAGTTATAATTCCACCAGTGGCACTAAAAACCCGCTCTGATAAGACGCTAACGGCAGGGCAGCCCAGGACTTCCAAGGCATAGAGAGCCAGTTCATTCCACGTATCCATCTTGGATGCCCAATAATTAAAAGGCACAGAGGAATCACGGAGGACATTGGTACGATTGGCAAGGTACGCTCTCAGCATCTTCCCAAACTTTGCACTCCTTGTGAGAGTACCCCGCACCTCAGGACCTGTGCGATGGGAGGGTCTGAGAAAACTGTCCCAGAACTTTGACAGTGTTGCCCTGCCTCTGCTGGATTGCATTTGTGTCTCTCTCGCCTGTACTCCTTGGTTGTCCAACGAACTGTGACCTCTGCCGCCAGCGTTTTCAGATGGGAATTTTTTTAATAGTTCCGCAACAAGGGCCTTCTGGTACTGCCCCATTTTTGTAGACCTCAGGAATAAGAGATATAAAGTTCTCCTTGTAGTGTGGGTCTAGAAGTGTCACCAACCAGTAATGACTGTCATCCAAAATTTTGAGAACGCGAGGGACATGGGAAAGGCAGCGTAACATAAACTCAGCCATGCGTGCCAGACTGCTAACAGGCAAGACTTCTGTGTCCTCACCAAGAGGATGACTGACCATGCTATCCTCCTCCTCTCTGTCCTCAGGCCATCCACGCTGAACAGACGGTATGACAGTTGTGCAGGTAGTACCGTCTATAGCGCATGAAGCTAGCTCCTGTTCTTCCTCCTCCTCTTCCTCATTGTCACCCAATCCATGTTGGGATGAGATAAGGCTGGGCTGTGTGTAATCACCGTATATGGTTCCTTGCTCCATCTCATCGTGCTCCGCCTGCAATGCATCCTCTTTGATTGTGAGCAGAGAGCGTTTCAGAAGACAGAGAAGTGGGATAGTGACGCTAATTATGGCGTCATCGCTGCTCACCATCTTGGTGGAGTCCTCAAAGTTTTGGAGGATGGTACATATGTCTGACATCCATGTCCACTCCTAAGGTCTTATGTGTGGAGTCTGAACTGAATACCGATGGCCTTGCTGATGCTGGTACTCAACAACTGCCATCTTCTGCTCACAAATCCTTCCCAACATCTGTAGTGTAGAGTTCCAACGCGTGGGGACATCACACACCAGTCTGTGAGCCGGAAGCTGCAAACGCAGCTGAAACACAGCAAAGGCAGCGGTTGCTGTAGGTGACTTTCTAAAATGAGCACACAGGCGACGTACTTTAACAAGCAGATCCGGCAGCTCCAAGTAGGATTTGAGAAACCGCTGAACCATGAGGTTAAGCAATTGGGCCAGGCATGGTACATGTGTGAGCTCGCCTCGCCTCAGAGCCACCACCAGGTTCCGGCCATTGTCATACACGACCATGCCTGGCTGTAGGTTCAGTGGTGTGAGACACAGATCTGCCTGCTCTTTCAGAGCTGTCCACAACTCTTCAGCATTGTGCAGTTTGTCACCTAAGCATATTAGCTTCAGCACAGCCTGTTGCCGCTTGGCCAAGGCAGTGCTGCAGTGCTTCCAGCTTGTGACTGATGTGGTCATTTCGGAGATGGAGGCTGAAGAGGAGCAGGAGGCTGAGGAGGATGAGGTGCAGGAGCTTTAGACTGTGGGGGCAACCCTGATTGAACTAGGGCCCGAAATCCTAGACGTCGGGAGGACGTGTTCCGTCCCAAGGTCCGACTGCGTTCCGGCTTCCACTATGTTAACCCAGTGGGCCGTCAGCAAGATGTACTGTCCCTGCCCACAATCACTTGTCCAGGTGTGCGTGGTTAGGTGGACTTATACGAAGGGGTGGTTCATATAAGATGATGCTCACCTCAATTGAGAATGAACAATAGAAGTCTCTAGAGTTATGGGTGAGATCATTCTATTTTCTTGGATATATTCCCTTCCTTTCTCCCATGTCTATTTAAGCTGGGGATATGTGTTGTAGGGTTATTAAGTAGCTGGGTCTTTTCCCTGCCCATTGGTTTATCTGTGCAAATTAAGTATCATAACTAGTGTTGAGCATTCCGATACTGTAATATCGGGTATCGTATCGGCCGATATTCGCGGTATCGGAATTCCGATACTTAGTTCCGATACTTTTAGAATATCGGATACCGGAATCGGAAGTTCCCATAATGCAATGAGCCAGTTTCATTTTATTCAGCCAATGAGGATCCTTAGAAGTGTGGGTACATCCTGTTAGGCATGTAGGCATGTTAACTAATGGCATGGCTGTGATTGGCTGCTGAAATGATGTCATGATGCACTATAAAAGCCGCCGCCATTTTGAGCTCACTCTGCTGTGAATTCAGTTAGGGATAGGACGCTGCTGTTCTTAGGGACAGTTTTAGCTACCTATTTGCTCTATTGTGCTTTACCCAAGCTACTTTATAAACCGCTGTGCCTTGCAGCGCTAGTGCACAGTTCTCTGTGCTGTTCACGGCTGTCAACAAGGTCTCTGTGTGTGAGTGCAGCTCATGCTGTAGTGTGTGCTTCAGCCACGTCTGGTTGTAGTGCGCTCAGCGTGCGTCACTGACTCATACATTGTCCTTTTTTGCTAATTGATCATTTTTCCTGATTTCTTCCTATTAGTGTGGTGGTTCCATCCGTATCCAGCTAGATTGGTTCCAAACACACTATATAGGAGTAGATAGAGGAGCCTTGTGCCCTGCAGCCCCAGCCAGATTAGTATTAGCCTATTTTTTGCAGCCTCATCTATTGCATTGTAGGTTACCTTCCTGCATTGTAATAGCTACAAAAAGTTTGTGATACTATCGGTATTACATCTTTGGGCACATCCAGTGTCTTTTTGTGACAAAAAAAACCTAAATAAAGTTCACCAAACACTCCACTTTACAGTTGTGTAGGCCACATTAGCTCATATTAAAGTCTAGTCCACACTTTATAAAATTAGTGTTTCTTATACCTGTTAACAGCTGTTCAGGAATAAGCACACTAAGCCCTTGGTACTTTTCTGCCTATCTTTATCAGTCTACCAAGATGAAGAAGGCAGGGAGTAAGGCATGGGGTCGTGGGCGTGGGCGTGGAGTTTCTGCAGGGAGAGGACGTGAGGATTCTGTGCCTGCTGGGAGAGGATGTGGGGATTCTGTGCCTGCTGGGGGCATCAGTGACTCAGCATCCCCCAGTTTTACCAGGGAACAGTCCTTTATGCGCAGCTTTGCAGGAGCTAGCCGTACCCCACTGCTGCGGGAGGACCAAATTGAAGCCGTTGTCAGATGGATGGCAGCTAACGCATCCACTTCAATTAGTTCCAGATCCTCTCAGGTCCTGAGCACTGAAGAGCACCCATCTGTCTCTTCACCACCTACCAAATTGCCCAGGCAGTCAGAGAGCCCTGGACAGGAGCCATCTCTACTTCTGTTCTCTGAATATCTTAGCTTGGAAAGAGGGGGCCAGCCAAGCAGAATTCTAGAATTTGAAGAAGAAGTAGTATGTAGTGATGCGCATCCGTTTTGTCTCTCTGAATATGAAGAGGCGGGTGGGCCAGTGCCTATGGTCAGCAGCACACCTCAGTATGCATCTGATGATGAGACTCAGGTGCCACTTTCTGGTGCTTACTGTGCTGTCGAGACTACCCAGGAGAAGCAGTTGTTTGAAGAGGTGGTGGGAGCTGCTCTGAGGAAGAGATTCCCCAAACGGCCCAAAAAGGAGGGAGAGGGAGGGGGCAGACTTGGTTGCTTGCTGCCTCCACTTTGGCACCCATTAGGAGCATGCCTCTTCCAAAACCCTAAGCGGGCGCTCCAAAGACTTGCAGTGCCTGGTCCTTTTTTGACACAGTTGCAGATGACATTTGCTTTGTCAAATGCAAGCTGTGTAATCAGAAGGTGAAAAGAGGGAAAAGTGTCAGCAACCTCAATACCACAAATATGTGGAAACATGTGCGGACCAAGCACGTGGTGGAGTTACAAAGACACACTGAAGACTTAGGCCAACCTGCAGCGCCACCTACCACCTCTTCAGCTCGTGTTGTAGCCTCTTCCTCCAGCTCACACACAGCTGGTTCGGCTTCCTCACAGGATCGCCATGTAAGAACCTCTGGCACTGTTGTACAGAGACACAGTGTCATTCCACCCACAGCACCACGTTCCCTGTCATCCTCACACTCCCAGGCCAGTCTACAGCCATCGTTAGCACAGGCATGGGAGAAAAGGCGCCCATACTCGGCAAACCACCCCCGAGCACAGGCTCTGAATGCTGGCATTGCAACACTACTGGCCCTTGAAATGCTATCATTCAGGCTGGTGGAGACTGACACCTTCCGTAACTTGATGGCATTGGCAGTCCCACAATACAACGTGCCCAGCCGCTTTTATTTCAGCAGGCAAGCCGTCCCTGCCCTGCAACAGCATGTGGAGGGAAAAATTAAACATGCGCTACAAAACGCCATCAGTAGCAAAGTCCACCTGACCACCAATGCGTGGACCAGTAAGCATGGAGAGGGACGATACCTTTCCCTCATTGCCCATTGGGTAAATGTTGTGGAGGCGGGTACAGATCCTGAGAGTGGCACTGTACGTGTTCTGCCAACTCCAAGGATTGCAGGAATCCAGCCGGTACACATTGACTCCTCCTCATACTCCAGTTCCTCTGAATCAGCGCTACAGGAGCCGACACGGTCTACCTCCACATCGACCCGTGAACGGTTGCCTGTTACAACCGATATGAGCACAGCCGTGGCCAAACGTCAACAGGCCATATTAAAATTTATTTCTTTGGGGAATCGAAGCCACACAGCGCAGGATCTCTGGAATGCCATCAAGCAGCAGAGCGACGTGTGGTTTGTGCCAGCGAATCTCCAGCCAGGCATGGTAGTGTGTGACAATGGCCGAAATCTGGTGGCAGCTCTGGGCCTAGGCAACCTCACTCACATCCCATGTCTGGCAATGTGCTCAACTTGGTTGTGCAGATTTTTTTGAGGGACTATCCGGATCTTGATGCACTGCTGCACAAGGTCCGCATAGAGTGCGCTCACTTGCGGCGTTCCAGCAACGCAAGATCGCGCATTGCAGCTTTGCAGCGCCAATTACGTCTTCCGGAACATCGCATCATATGTGACCTACCCACCAGGTGGAATTCAACGTTACATATGTTGGAGAGGTTGTGTGAGCAGCAGGCAGCAGTTATGGAGTACCAGCTGCAGCAGGCGCAAACAAGTCGCAGTGCGCGCCGTTCACACTTCACCACCACTGAGTGGGCCTCTATGAAGGACATTTGCCACGTTTTGCGTGCCTTTGATTATTCCATGTGAATGGCAAGTGCAGATGATCCACTAGTCAGCATGACTATCCCTCTTATCTGCCTGCTTGAAAAAACACTGCAAGCACTAAGGGAGGAGGTTTTGGAAGAGGTGGAGGATGAGGAGTCACAAATGCCATCTGCTTCTGTACAGTTTGCGCAACGTGGTTCCTCACAAAGGCCTAGGCAGGGGACACTTTGTGAGGAGGATGAGGAGGAGTCAATGGGGGAGGAAGACATCTGTCCAGAGGAGGGAGGTACACAATGCTCTAGTAGTCAGTATCTAGAGCGAGGGTGGGGTGATGCAGAGCAGGCAGAGATCACGCCTCAAGCAGGGGACAGCGTTTCTTGGCCAGTTGGCAGTCTGCAGCACATGGCTGATTTCATGCTGCAGTGCCTGAGAAACGACCGCCGCATCGGCCACATTCTCAACACAGCTGATTATTGGGTGTCCACCCTCCTAGATCCTCGCTACCGGGACAACTTACAAAGCCTCATAACACCGTTGAACCGAGAATGTAAAATGCGGGACTACCAAGATGCACTGGTGCATTCCATCATGTTCTCCATTCCACCAGAGAGCAGTGCTGCTAGTGCTTTACAAAGCATCTCAGTGCATCGAGGCAGTGGAGGAAGCTCTGCACAAAGAGGGAGCAGAAGCATGGCCTCAGCACAAGGCAAGACCAGTATGGCCCAAATGTGGCAAAGTTTTGTGTCCCAGCCACAAATGTCTACACCATCACAGACGGCTCCAGTCAGTAGGAGGCAATGTTTCCGTCAGATGGTGACAGACTACATGTCTTGCCCTCTCAGTGTACTCCTAGACGGCTCTTCCCCTTTCAAGTTTTGGGTCTCTAAGCTGGATACATGGCCAGAGCTTAGCCAGTATGCATTGGAGGTGCTGGCTTGCCCTGCTGCTAATGCATTATCGGAAGGCGTCTTTAGTGCCGCAGGTGGTGTACTAACAGACTGTGGCATGCGACTATCCTCCGATAACGTTGACCGGCTTACTTTTCTGAAAATGAACAAGGCCTGGATCTCGCATGAATTTGCCAGTCCTCTTCCAGAACAAATAATTGGTTGGCAACAGTATCCAGGTCTCCTGTTGTGCTCATGTTTCTACCACCTGAACTGTAATCCCTGGGCTCCAACACCGCCAGTTGCTGCTCAGAAGTGCCATCTGCACAGTCAACGCTTGCTTCAGTGTTATTGGGGTTCAGTAACGTCAGCTGATCCCCTGCTGTGTGTCTGGCAAATTCTCCTGCTCAGTCCACATTCACACTACTACAGATTTTAAACTTGCTCCAATTACACCTCTAGCTCCTCTCTGTTTTCAGTATTTACCCTGAGCTCCAACACCGCCTGTTGCTGCTCAGAAGTGCTGTCTGCAGTCAACACTTGGTCCAGTGTTATTGGGGTTCAGTAACGTCAGCTGATCTCCTGCTGTGTGTCCGGCAAATTCTCCTGCTCTGTCCACATCCACTCTACTACTAATTTAAAACTTGCTCCAATTACACCTCTAGCTCCATTCTTTTTTCAGTATTTACCCTGAGCTCCAACACCGCCAGTTGCTGCTCAGAAGTGCCGTCTGCACAGTCAACGCTTGCTCCAGTGTTATTGGGGTTCAGTAACGTCATCTGATCCCCTGCTGTGTGTCCGGAAAATTCTCCTGCTCTGTCCACATTCACACTACTACAGATTTTAAACTTGCTCCAATTACACCTCTGGCTCCTCTCTGTTTTCAGTATTATCCCTGAGCTGCAACACCGCCAGTTGCTGCTCAGAAGTTCCGTCTGCACAGTCAACGCTTGCTCCAGTGTTATTGGGGTTCAGTAACGTCATCTGATCCCCTGCTGTGTGTCCGGAAAATTCTCCTGCTCTGTCCACATTCACACTACTACAGATTTTAAACTTGCTCCAATTACACCTCTGGCTCCTCTCTGTTTTCAGTATTATCCCTGAGCTCCAACACCGCCAGTTGCTGCTCAGAAGTTCCGTCTGCACAGTCAACGCTTGCTCCAGTGTTATTGGGGTTCAGTAACGTCAGCTGATCCCCAGCTGTGTGTCCGGCAAATTCTCCTGCTCTGTCCACATTCACTCTACTAATAATTTAAAACTTGCTCCACTTACAACTCTGGCTCCTCTCTGTTTTCAGTATTATCCCTGAGCTCCAACACCGCCAGTTGCTGCTCAGAAGTGCCGTCTGCACAGTCAACACTTGGTCCAGTGTTTTTGCGGTTCAGTAATGTCAGCTGATCTCCTGCTGTGTGTTCGGCAAATTCTCCTGCTCTGTCCACATCCACTCTACTAATAATTTAAAACTTGCTCCACTTACACCTCTGGCTCCTCTCTGTTTTCAGTATTATCCCTGAGCTCCAACACCACCAGTTGCTGCTCAGAAGTGCCATCTGCACAGTCAACACTTGGTCCAGTGTTATTGGGGTTCAGTAACGTCAGCTGATCCCCTGCTGTGTGTCCAGCAAATTCTCCTGCTCTTTGGCTTAGGTGCCTCCTTCTCGATATCCAAGTTCCACCAACGTCTGCTTGTCCTTGGTAGTGCTTTCTGGCACAGGTACCTCCTGCTTAGTAACTGGGCTCCAGTACCGTCAGCTGGTCCTCGGTAGTTCCATTGGCTCTTGTACCTTCTGCTACCCATCCTTTGGCACAGGTACCTCCTGCTTAGTAACTGGGCTCCATTACCGTCAGCTGGTCCTCGGTAGTTCGATTGGCTCTTGTACCTTCTGCTACCCATCCGGGTTCCAGTACCGTCAGCTGGTTCTCGGCAGTGCCTTTGGCTTAGGTGCCTCCTTCTCGGTATCCAAGTTCCACCAATGTCTGCTGGTCCTTGGTAGTGCTTTCTGGCACAGGTACCTCCTGCTTAGTAACTGGGCTCCAGTACCGTCAGCTGGTCCTCGGTAGTTCCATTGGCTCTTGTACCTTCTGCTACGCATCCGGGTTCCAGTACCGTCAGCTGGTTCTCGGCAGTGCCTTTGGCTTAGGTGCCTCCTTCTCGGTATCCAAGTTCCACCAACGTCTGCTGGTCCTTGGTAGTGCTTTCTGGCACAGGTACCTCCTGCTTAGTAACCATGTTCCAGTACCGTCAGCTGGTCCTCAGTAGTTCCATTGGCTCTTATACCTTCTGCTACCCATCCGGGTTCCAGTACCATCAGCTGGCTCTCGGCAGTGCCTTTGGCTTAGGTGTCTCCTTCTCGGTATCCAAGTTCCACCAACGTCTGCTGGTCCTTGGTAGTGCTTTCTGGCACAGGTACCTCCTGCTTAGTAACCGGGTTACAGTACCGTCAGCTGGTCCTCGGTAGTTTCATTGACTCTAGTACCTTCTGCTACCCATTCGGGTTCCAGTACCGTCAGCTGGTTCTCGGCAGTTCCTCAGCCTTCTTGTACCTTCTGCTACATTTCCAAGTTCAAGCTTTTTGAAATGGTTTTTGGTAATCACTCTGGATTTCCCTGACGAGGACCCTGAAAACGACGACCCTGAAGACCACCCCGAAGAAGACGAGGACCCCGAAGACGACGATCCTGAAGACCACCCCGAAGAAGACGAGGACCCCGAAGACAACGACCCTGAAGACGAGGACCCTGAAGACCTCCCCGAAGATGACGAGGACCCCGAAGACGACGACCCTGAAGACAAGGACCCTGAAGACCACCCCGAAGAAGACAAGGACCCCAAAGATGACGACCCTGAACACGACGACCCTGAAGACCACCCCGAAGAAGACGAGGACCCCGAAGACGACGACCCTGAAGACCACCCCGAAGAAGACCAAGAAGATGACCCTGAAGAAGGTGCCCAAGAGAACAAAGAACAAGAAGACAACCACCAAGATACAGAAGAACAAGAGACAGAAAACCAAGAAGCAGAAGAACAAGAAGCTGCAGAACAAAAAGCAGAAGAACATTAAGCATAAGACTAAAAATCAGAGCAAAAGATATTATCTAAATTAGAAGCAGAAGAATACTAAGCAGTGTATGGGGGTGAGTCCGTTCCTCCTCGTGGTGCCCCTGGAAAAGACCTGCTTCTGCAGGCCAAACTGAACGCGGACAAATCCTGTTGTAAATCTTTTGTGACAGGCAGAACGGAAGGTGTAATCTTCAAACTTTTATACATAACAACTACAGGAATGCCTGTCACAAATAAGAATATGATGAAGAAAAACAATATGAAGAAGATGAAGAAGTAGAATATGAAGAAGAATAATAGTTGAATAAGAAGAATATGAAGAATGTAAAAAAAAAGAATAATAGGAAGAAGGTGAAGAAGAAGAAGATGAAGAAGGTGAAGAAGAAGTTGATGAAAAAGATGCTGCTGCTGAGGATGATGAAGGAGAAAGTGTGGGAGAAGTAAAAAAGAAAGAAGTAAAAAAGAAAGTGAAAAGCATGGAAGTAGTGAAACATAAATATCTGACAAAATATAAAAAAGATTAACATAGTCAATATTTTTGTAACTCAGAACGTCTTAAAAAAAATATTAATTCCTGCTATTCCATTTGATTGGGTTAAACCTCTAAGCCTTTAATGTCTCCACCACCCCCCCCCCCCAATACATTCTACATTAATCTTAGCTGTTTTCCTTCATGTAGAATTAACCTACAAGGAAAGAAAGGGTTTATTTTCATTCCGATATTTGTGTCCCATTGACTTGCATTGGTTTCCGGTATCGGAATCGGCAACATCGGATATTTTTTGGGTATCGGTCCGATCCAATCCGATCCGATATTTCCCGATATCGGAAGGTATCACTCAACACTAATCATAACCATGAAGGAGGGCTAATTTTTGGGAAGACCCTAATACTACTATTTGCTGCGTTTTAGGTAAACAATTATGTTACCTTAGCATTTCTCCTGTCCAACAAGCATCTTTCAATATATCTGACACTGACCTCCATTTATTTAGCAATAAGGCAATATGGTCATTGATGTGTATCACCAGATGTAATGGAGAAAACACAGTTTTCAATAGCTGGATTTTTAACGCTGTAATATGGAAAGGACCTGGCTATATTCAGCAGTGCCAACAAGCAAATGGCGCAGAAAAACGGTGTTCTCTGGATTGCTTTTTAAGCAAATAATGAGGATTAAGATCCCAAAAAAATTATTCCTGGCCCCTGAGACCTGGGCCTTTGCCTAGAAATATCTAACAGCAGCAGAAGGCAGAACTGGAATGGAGCCTCTTGTGCTATATGTACTGCAGTCTGCTATATATACTGCCTGCCTGCCTATATACACTGCCTGCCTGATATCTCTGCAGATGGATTAGTCCTCAGAAGGACTGTTTGTTGATGTGGATATGTGTTTCTAATATAGTCTGTACACCTACACTAACTAGAAACAAGCGAATCTCTCCCTGTCTCAGCAGCACCTCTCCCTACACTGTCTGATTCCGGAGTGACTGTGACGAGCATGGCGGCACCTGGTCTGATATACAGTAGGCTTGATGATGCTGTGCGGCCAGCCAATCACTGTAATGCCACAACCAACATGGCTACGGCATTACAGTGAGTGGCAGGCAATCCCTGCATGTTCATTGGCTCTCTAAAGAGCGCCAAACATGCAGGGATAAGACCCGAGCTCCCGCCGAGCAACCCCGGAAATACTTGCCGAGCGCCGAGCATGTCGAGCAGTGAGATGCTCGGGCGAGCACCGAGCAGTAGCGAACATGCTCGCTCATCACTAGTGAATATGGGAAAAATTCTTTCCTGGACAAGGAAAAAAATATCTAAAAGTGTGACCAAGAAGACATTTTATAGCTGACCCATTCAAATTAAGATATATTTAATTTCGTATTTTAATTTAACTATGTAAATGTCATAAGACCTATGCACAGTAATTTCCATATATCCATGCTATACATGCTCAGTGAACATACAAGTATTTCATGAAGTAGATTGATAGATAGTTGAGATGATTGATTCTTTTGAAATTCAAACTGACCAGTTTCCAATGAATTTTAATCCAAAGAGTTGCAGTGAATCGATTCACTGAGAATTGCTTTATTGCAAAGCCTCTAATTTACGGAAAAAGTCATATGTAACACCCTGATGTCTCCTAGGACTGTACTTAACCCTTTTCAAACTCTTTAAAGCAAGCACATGGTTAGTAATGTCCAAGTGACAACATATATAGCTATGGATTTATGGATGGTAATTTCTGAAAATTGGAGTAAGGCTTCATGCCCACTATGCGTTTTTCAAGCGTTTTTGCCACGGAATTTCCGCAGCGAAAATGCTTAAAAAACGCTTGGTAATATGTGCCCCATGGTCCTCAATGATAATCCGCATGTGCTGTGCACATGCTGCGGAAATTTCTGCTGCGGATTATCATTGTGGAAAAATACTCAGCATGTCCATTAATTTTGCGGACTTGCAGCGTAATTGCCGCAATTGACTTGCATTGAATCACTTAATATCCCCATGACTACATGTGCACATGCGGATATTAAGTGATTCAATGTGCGGATGGTACCCGGGTCTGGAGAAGAGGAGACTCTCCTCCAGACCAAGGTACCATAATACCTGTTAAAAAAAGAATTTAAAATAAAAAATAAACATTATACTTACCTTCTGATGGCCCCCGGTCTTTTCTCCACTGCGTTCGGTCTCTTGTACGGCTCGCGATGGTCTAAAAGGACCTTCCATGACGTCATTTAGTCATGTGACAGGTCACGCGTGACCGGTCACATGACTAAATGACGTCATTAAAGGTCCTTTCACACCACTGCGAGACGTACAAGAGACCGGACGCAGCGGAGAAAAGAGCGGGGGCCATCAGAAGGTAAGTATAATGGTTTTTTTTTAGTTTTTACTATTTTTATTCTGTTTTTCAACTATTAACTTGGTCACACTATATAAATCCATGCCGGTTGCATGAATTTATATAGTGTGACCAAGTTATCAAGCACTTTTCCAAGTGATGCTAAAATTGCTTGGAAAAGCGCTTGATAACCTACATGCAGAAATGCATGCAAAAACGCTTCACAAACGCTTCTACCTGGCAGGAAAAATGCATGCAAAATCCGCATGCGTTTTTCCTGCCAGGGAGATGTGGAAAAAATCTGCAGCATTTCTGCATCGTGGGCACTTAGCCTAATAGAAGACCATGAATTTTACTATATATTAAACATGCTTGCTCTTTGTGACCACCCTACGCAGGGTCCTAATCTTGTGCAGGGTCCTACCAGGCAAATTCAAATCAGATGTTGCCCCTCAGAAAATGAATTTAATTTACAATGAGCAGGATGAGGAGACGGCATTGCGTGAATTAGAGAGAATTCACCCCAGATACTGCCTGAAAAAGAACTTTATAACAATTGAGGAGCTGAGATGCATCGAGAATTGAGTCACAGAGAATGAAGAATTTGCTTTTGAAAAAATGTTAGCTTTTTTGTGCTTAGCACTCTTGTGTGCCAATCCAGCTCAACCTCATAAATAGCTCACAATAGATAGAGTACAAAATAGCAGCTATTGAAGAACATAACTTTTTTTTTCAATAAAGGGGGAGGAGTACTGTAAGTATGACAAGCAGTAAATTATGATGATGCTGATACTGACCAGATCCAACCAGGGGAACTTAAAACAATCGAAATAGCCTCATATTCACGAAAACTGTGGATGATGGAATTATTAATCATGGAAGCAATGTCTTGTTTTTTATGACAAAAACTAATTGGTCAGTGCAGCAATTACATTCCTATCTTGCCCAACACACCTCAAAGGAAGCCCAAAGGGTTCAGGTATAAAGCGCATTAATACGAGAATGTGAAAGAGAAGTGGTAGGCTCATACAGTACCACAGCACTAGGCTCTCTTCTGTGACTTTCCTCCAGAAGGTTTCATTTTTTTGTCCAATCACAGCAACATTCACACACATCAGTGCTGCAGGTCACTCTGGTCCACCCTCCTGCATGTCATCCAAAACAAGGACATTTAAACACAAAAAATTTACATATTACAAAAAAGCTGAAGTGCCTAAGCAAACTTTATGAAAACGTTAGATTTTCTAAGGAAAGTCAAAGTAGTCGAAGACTTGTAGGATAGAGGTATAAGCAGAAAATAATGTCATAATACAGCTGTGACCCAGTACGTTCTATTCATCTGAGCAAGGTGCAATAGTCTTAATAATGCTCAACGTTAGCCCTTTTTCAGACGTTTGTTTTTCACATACGTGTTTTATACGTGGTTTTCACAAATTCAATACTTATCCATTATAGCCTTTGGGCTATTCACATATTTGAAGTGCCATGAAAATTACAGACAGCACATGGATGCCACCGGAGTACAGTACATGTGCTGTCCATGATTAACACTGTAATCAATAGGAGAAGCTTTTCAATTAATTTATTTATCAATAACTGAAAAACACTGATGGCAAAAACTAACACACTGGCCAAACACTGATGAAAATCGGATCCAAAACACTGACAAAACTAGTACAATTTATTTGTTTATGTAATGAATCATTTGAATGAGACCTTAATTTGATGCGTACAGTGTGCTGACGCACAGTGTATGATATGTTTGTATATTGACCACATAGCGTAGTTTTGCACATGTACATCAATTTTATATTAAAGTTGTACAGACCCTATTTTTTTTTTATTTGATTGATGGCCCACTCAAGATAGCAGTGGGCATTATCATGGGATATAGAGCTTTGTTTTCTACGTTGACAGGGGTTCCAGCGGATGGACCCCAGGTGATCAGTAAGTTGTGCTGTGTCTATGGAAGAGGGGTTAACTTTGAATTCTGGGAATACACCTTTAGTGGAATAGAACTAAAAGTCTCCAAATTTGGAGATGTTCTATCTCAGGCGTGCGGAGAAGGAAGGGTGAGACTGTGTAATGCTGTACCATCTTGGGTATTGCTGGGACTGTTCTGTGTGTTTATTGTCCGCTTTGTGGTTCAATAAAGCATTGCCACACTGTTTACTCTCACCCTGTGTTGTCTGAGTAGTGTAACGCCCATGGAAGACCCCTGGTCTTCACAGTTTTAAATGCTGCCATGTGCACAGCCTCTTGCTATACCCCCCAGAGGCTATTAGGCACGCCATATGCTTCTTGCAGGTCCCTTTGCCACTGTATGGCCCTGCTTAGGACCTACTTAATCTAACTTGTGCTGAAATCCCCCCTTGGACGAATACACTCTTCTAATGAGACCTCGCTACTAAGGCTGAAACAAATAGGGAGGTATTATGGGGTACATTTAGTTCAGGTCTACTTTTTGGTGCTATCCCTAGCTACCCCTGCTCCTCAGGTTACTTCTGATGGTGAAGAAGCTGGGGCCATGTACCTTGCTGTACTCCTCAAACAGACCTTATCTGTTCCCTCCCCCTCCTAGGGAAGAAGGGGAGAATAGTGTATGTAAATACACAAACCAGACAAACAAGGAAGGACATACAGGGACAAAATAAAATCCCAAACATACAAAATATGCACTCATAGACAACAGAGGGAACACCGAAGGAATTAGGAAGGTAAACAAAAATAGAAGAGGAAGGGACTATGCACACAGCCAAAACACCAAGCAACAGTTACAGAACAACTCTCCTTAAACAAGAGTTGTGTAGTCGGCAAGCCAAACCTCCGACTCCAACTCCTCAATTTCCATGACTCCGACTCCCTCATACATTGCTCATGTTTAAGTGATGAATTTACTGTAGCACAGATTTATCTCAGCTAAAAATCTAGACCCTTAGATCAGGAATACGACAGACATTTATAGGACATTTCATAACTTTCCCAAATTCTTATGAAAAAATATTCCCCATAAGCTGCATTGAACTACTGTAGCCAATTTATTATATATTTTAGGAGTCGTAGTTGGTCCATTTTATACCGACTCCGACTCCACCAAAATGGACACCGACTCCGACTCCACAGCTCTGCCTTAAATGCCTCTACCGCACATCGAATCCTCCACTCCTTCACCAGGCAGTACAATACTTAAGCAAAGACTATATAGGAGAGGGGAGTGGCTGATTCTGCACAGCTGATAACTTCCAAGAAGGAAGCTACAGAGACTCAAGGCTGAGCAGTTTAATCACATATAGTAAAAGGAAAGCCAGCTCACCCAGTACTTATAATCCAGCTTGCACGGAACCAGGTGGATCCACACCAGAATATGCTCTAAAAAAAGGGATAGTTGTTCCAGCGTCTGGTAAAATAATTCTTTCTTTATTTTTCGTCCATTAAAAACTTGGCAAAAATTACAAAGGTTGTATAGACAGGGTAGGGGAGCAAGACGTGTTTAGAACGCTCACTTGCGTTCTTTATCACTTGCAAGTTTTTAATGGACGAAAAATAAAGAATTATTTTACCAGACGCTGGAACAACTATCCCTTTTTTTTTCTGAGCAGTTTAATTCTTGCACTGCAGAAAGAAACCAGCACCATGTAATAAGAGGGAGAAGTATTCTATTCAATGTCGGTGTACATTGAACTCAGGTGCTGCGATCTTCTAGTTCCTCTCTGTCGTGGTAAACCTGTAACAGTACTTCCCCCTTTTAAGAGGGACCTCTGGAACCTCAGGGCCGGGTTTATCAGAGTGTGACATATGAAAGAACCTGACCAACCTAACCGCATGGACGTCAGATGACGGTACCCATATCCTCTCTTTGGGACCATAACCCTTCCAGTGTACCAGACAATGAAGAGATCCATGATCTTAGCTATCAGAAACCTCAAATTCCCATCAACCATGACCGGATATGGAGGTAGTGGTGATGGTTCAGAGGACACAACGTATTTTTTGAGCAAAGAACGGTGAAACACATTGTGAATCCTAAAAGTAGGTGGCAATGTAAGGCAAAATGGTACAGGATTGACAATGGCCACAATCTTGTAAGGACCAATAAACTTAAGACCGAAATTCTAATATTTTCACAAAAAAATATCGACCTAAATTTACCACTAAGATAAGTTACATTGTGTTATGAAAAACAATATCAGACTCACTGGGATACGTTGAAGCGTTATAGACTTATTACCACTGGTCAGGTGTAAAATTTGGCCTAATCAGGAAGGTGAAAACAGGCTGGGGGGGTAAAGGTGTTAAACTTTTAATACAATAAGAATTATATGTATTTTATTATAAGGAAAAAGGAACGAATGAGAGAATATCCAACTTTTATCATTCAAAATGCTGCTGAATAAGACTGTTTCTACGCATCACAAATTTTCTGACTTTATATGCTGTTAAAATAATTGAGATTTGTTATGTGCTAAATAGGAAAAAAAAGTGTATTCTGAACTCATGTATGTTGCTTCATAAATTATCCTCCTGCCAAAAAGCATATTTTTGTAATCCCTTTGTCCTTCAGAGAAGTACACTCACTTTGAGCTCAGGAAAAAGAAATACATTTTCCATCTTTGTTTAGTGTGTACTTTGTAGGATATTTGGAATAGAAATGTCTTCTGCTGTCTATGTTTGTCCGTGCTTTGGTGAGATTATAAATGTATGTATGTGTGTACACTGTTTAATGTAAACTTTCTATGTTTCAATTGCATGTTTTTATTTAAAAGCAGAAAAAACACAAGCACTGCTGTGAAGTTGACTACGATCAGATTTATTTAAAGTAAATATTTTCCAGTCATTTCCTCTGCCTTGACATGAAATAGCAATAAAATTCTCATAATAAGACTCTTAACGAGAACAAGTAACCTGATCCTAGATGTCTGGTGAGTGAACACTAGTATAGGTCTATTGAAAATGACCTTACCTTAAGTCAGGATTATAATTGATACAATAATGTAACATGAATGATCATTTATAAAATACATTCGTATTTTAAATGAGGCTTCTATAAAAGATTCTCAGCTCCCAATGTACAGTATCCAAACTAAGGGTAATGTAGGGAATTTTTTTTTTACACTAGGAAGCCAAGTTATAAGTGATGGTGTCTTCTTTGCTTTTTCCAAAGCTGCGCTTGATTTACAGCACATAAACATGACCATGTCTACTAGTACATCCCACCACTCTACCTTTACAGGAAAACAGCTCTGTACAGAGCCCATGTGACCCCTAACAGTAACACAATTGACATTGGAAAAATGATATAGAGAGTGGTGGTGTGGGACATGTTTGGGAAATGTGACCAGTGGGTAGCTTTTATATTGCAGACCTCAAAGTTCCCCTGTATACATTAGACAGCTGATGGCTGAATGAGAGCGTTCTCTTCCAATCCCTGCTAAGGGCTCATTCACATTCCCGATTTTCACGTACGAATGTTATCCATGAAAAGAGTAGAATGTTATCAATGTACTCAGTGAAGTGCATTTCTAAACTGAATTAAGACTCATTCAGACATGCGTATAATACGGACGTGTACTATCCTAGTTAAAATTGTGCGGCACACTGATCAAAGTTAATCAAAAGGAATCTTCAGATGACAGTTTTTTCACGCAGACCGAGTGGAGTGGAGTGAAGCATGGCGATCTTCTGAGTTTTATATCAGTTAATGGCATCATTACTGCAGAAGGTTGACAGAAGTGGCCAATGACATTCATAAAAAAATATATATACTTTGCATGGGCAGCATGTTGGTAGAGTGGCACAGTGGCTAAGCACTTTTGCCTTACAGTACCAGGGTCTCAGGTTCAAATCTAAACAAAAATAACATCTGCATTGAGTTTGCATGCTCTCCCTGTGTTTTGCATGGGATTTTTTCTGTGTATTTCAGTTTTCTCTCGAACTTCAAAGGCATGCTGATAGAGAATTTAGATTGCCAGCACCACTAGGAACAATGATTGATTGATGATAATGTCTGAATGACGTTGCAGCCTCTGTTAGCGCAATATAAGTATTGGAAATAATAATACATGGGGTGTTCTTACTTTTTTTCACGTGACAACAAAAAATGTCCAATGTGTATTGTGACAAACTAATGTACAGCAGGGGGAACTAAGAGTAAATATTTATTGTCATGGAGAGGAACAGAATGATAGACTGCCATCCAAACAAGTTTGTATTTGATGTTTTAAAGAAACTAATTCCAGTACAAACGACAGACTGACTTTGATCTTTTAAACCACCAAAGACATTTAAATTACGGCCGGCCCTGCTAGTAGTTGTGTCTGTTTGTTTTCCGACAATTCAGTTGTTACTTTACAGCTCATATTACATGCACCTTAAATAAAACACTTCACCATCAGAAATGTCATCATGATTATGTAATATATGTAGGGATTGTACTCACTCAGGTGCGGTGTGAGGCATGTTCCTTTAAATGTTCATAGCGATTTATTGGCTTCATAAATCGGTCAAAAAGTAAAATGCAAACAAACAGCCTTTAGGGCAGGCAAAAACAACTAAAACAGTCCTTTAAGCAAAGTCTTTGGTAAACCAGACCTGTGGTCACACAGGTTGGAACTAGTGATGAGCGAACGTGCTCGCCACTGCTCGGTGCTTGCCCGAGCATCACAGTGCTCGACAGGCTCGGCGCTCGGTATTTCCGGCTTGCTCGGGCAGGAACTCGGGTCCCCACCTTGCATGCTTGGCGCTCTTTAGAGAGCCAATGAACATGCAGGGACTGCTTGCCACACACTGTAATACTGTAGCCATGTTGGTTGTGGGTATTACAGTGATTGGCTGGCCGCACAGTGTCATTAGGTCTATATAAGACCTGGCGCCTCTATGCTCGTCACAGTCTACCCTGGAACCAGGCAGAGTAGGGAGAACTGCTGCTGAGTTAGGGAGAGATTTGGTTGTTTATACTTAGTAAAAGTATTCCACAGCATATATATATATCCAACTGAAATAACAGTCCTTCTGAGGACTAATCCAGCTGCATTTATTCAGTGGTGATAGCAGGAGTTAGGCTGGCAGGCAGGGTATGTGGCAGACTGTAGTGCATAATACAGCACAAGAGGGTCCATTGAACGTGTTAGTATAGGTATTCCACAACATATATCTATATATCCATCTGAACTAACAGTCCTTCTGAGGACTAGTGTTGAGCGAGCATGCTCAACACTGCTCGGTACTCGCCTGAGCATCTCACTACTCGGGATGTTCGGCGAGCACCGAACATTTCCGGGTTACTCAGGTGGGAGCTCGGGTCTCCGCCCTGCACGTTTGGCGCTCTTTACAGAGCCAATGAACATGCAGGGATTGGTAGCCAGTCACTGTAATGCCGCAGCCATGTTGTTTGTGGGCATTACAGTGATGGGCTGGCCGCACAGCATCACCTCGAGTATTTAAAACCGGGCGCCGCCATCTTGGACACAGTCACCCGGGATCAGACAGCGTAGGGTTAGTGCTGCTGAGTTAAGGAGAGATATATAATGCGAAATAGGTAGTGTAGGGTCTCTAAAGCCTGCCAAATCAAACAAACAGTCCTTCTCAGGACTAATATCCATCCCAGATATCAGGCAGGCAGGCAGGCTGTATAGGAGACACAGTGATTATACCAAAAAACAGTGCATTACAGTCCTGTGTGCTTCTGCTGGTCAAATTGCTAGACTTATCCCCCGGTATCAGGGGCCAGGAAAAATCCTTTTTTTTCATCTAAATCCTGTATTTTTTGTTTTTCCTCAGTCAGACTGTACAAATACGTGTCTTATCAACCTTTTGGTATCCCCCCCCAAAAAAAAAAAATTGAGTGTGTCTATGACTGTTCAGACACCAATATATCTGTTTAAAAGAGTCTGGTGTAGGCCAGATAACTAGAACTTTGGTTTTGCAGTTCCACGGTTCAAATCTCTGTATTATCCAGCTTTTGGCCGTTTTTCCGTGAAAAAAACAGTAATAGTGTCTCCCTGACTGTTCAGACACAAATATATCTGTTTAAAAGATTCTGGTGCAGGCCAGATAACTAGAACTGTGGTTTTGCAGTTCCATGGTTCAAATCTCTGTATTATCCTGCTTTTGGCATTTTTTCTGTAAATAAAAAACAGTAATAGTGTCTCCCTGACTGTTCAGACACAAATATATCTGTTTAAAAGATTCTGGTGTAGGCCACATAACTATAACTGTGATTTTGCAGTTCCACGGTTCAAATCTCTGTATTATCCACCTTTTTGCCTTTTTTACATAAAAAATAAAAAAAATGAGTGTCTTGCTCAGTATTCAGACACAAATATATGTGCTTAAAAGATTCTGGTGTAGGCCAGAGAAATAGAACTGTGGTTTTCCTCTTCCACCGGTCTAATCTCCTTTTTATTACCCTTTTTTCATTGATAGTGCGAGTGTAAGCTATTTTACTTAATTTACAATGGGCAAGGCACGTGGCAAGGGACGTGGAACTGGACATTCTGGTGATGGTGCGTGTAGAGGACGGGGCCATGGCCAAGGTGAAAATGTGCCACAACCAACAGCCACATCTTTTCGCTCCCACATCTTGACCGAATTACTAGGGAAGCACACTACAACACCAGTATTGCAAACTGATCAGTGTGAACAGGTTATTAATTGGATAGCAGATAATACTTCCAGTTACCTGGGCACCACCACCTCCGGTCTGTCTTCCACACGGTCAAGTTTTACTCATGAGTCTCGACCGCATACTCCTCCTCACCCTGATGCTCCTTCCTCCCACCATGCCGAGTGTCGTCAGACAGAAACTGATCCCACACTTGGACACTCTGAAGAGCTGTTCACTGGTCCATTTCCATATTTGTGCCCCTCGCCTGCTCCGCTTGAAGTGGTAGAAGAGATCCCATGTAGCGATGCCCAAATATTTGAACAGCCACGGCCAGGGGAAGTCGACGATGGCAATTTGTCACAAGAGGTGGACGATGACGAAACACAATTGCCACGAAGTGAAGAGGAGGATCGCGGTGCGCAAGTGGAAGAGGAGGAGGTGGTGGATGATCTAGTAACTGACCCAACGTGGCAGGAGGACACGCAGAGCGAGGCCAGCAGCACACAGGGGGAGGGGGGCAGAGTACCCCAACAGGCAGGAAGAAGCAGTGTGGTGGCCGCACACAGAAGGCGGGCAACAGTTCCCCGTAACACCAACACGAGGGACGTTGCCAGTACAACCGGTAGGTCTTCCAGAGCCAGGAATTTTTTTAAAGACTCTGCTGATAACCCCAAAAAGGCCATTTGTACCACCTGCCATGCCAGCATCAGCAGGGGTGACAAAACTACCAGCCTGACCACCACGAGCATGATCAGGCACATGTCAGCAAAGCACCCGACTTTGTGGTGCGAACCCCAGGGTCCACGACCAGTGTCAGTGCGTGTCACCACTGCTTCTTCCGCTGTTGTGCGTGTAAGAGAACTGCCTGTTGTGCGTGCAAGGCAATCCCCTGTCAATACTGCATGCAAAGATGCCCCCTCCTCTCAGTCTTCACTTGTTATGGCAGTTTCTCAAGAAACAGCATCAACGTCCACGTCCACGTCCCACCGCAGCATTCAATTTTCCATATCCCAGACCTTTGAACGAAAGCGCAAATTCGCAGCCAATGTCCCACAGGCCACAGTCCTAAATTCGCACATTTCACAACTGCTTGCGTTGGAAATGCCGCTTTTTAGGCTGGTGGAGACGGAATCCTTCCGCAACCTTATGGCGGTGGCCGTCCCTCGGTACTAGGTCCCCAGCCGATACTATTTTGCCCGGTGTGCCATTGCCGCACTACACAAGCTTGTGTACCAAAACATCTGCCGTGCCCTCAACAACGCAGTTACTGGGAGAGTCCACCTGACAACAGACACGTGGACAAGTGCTTGTGGCCAGGGACGGTACATCTCCCTGACGGCACACTGGGTAAACATAGTGGAAGCCGGGACCCAGTTGGACCTTGGGACGGAACACATCCTCCCCACACCGAGGATTGCGGGCCCTATGTCAGTCAGAGTTGCCCCCACAGTGTACAGCTCCTGCGCATCATCCTCCTCCTCCTCCTCATTTTCAGCCTCCATCTCAGATATCACCACATGAGCTACAAGCTGGAAGCACTGCAGTACTGCCTCAGCCAAGCGGCAACAGGCTGTGCTGAAACTCATAAGCTTAGGTGATAAACCTCACACTGCTTGTGAGTTGTGGACAGCTGTGAAAGAGCAGGCAGATCTGTGGCTGAGACCGCTGAACCTACATCCAGGCATGGTCATGTGTGACAATGGCAGTAACCTGGAGGCGGCTCTGAGGTGAGGCGAGATCACACACTTACCATGCCTGGCTCATGTGCTTAACCTCGTGGTTCAGCGGTTTCTTAAATCGTACTCCGAGTTGCCAAATCTGCTCGTCAAAGTACGCCGCCTGTCAGCTCATTTTCGGAAGTCAGCTACAGCTTCCGCCGCCCTTGCTGTGTTGCAGCGGCGTTTGCAGCTTCCGGCACACCGACTGGTGTGTGATGTCCCCACATGTTGGAACTCTACCCTCCACATGTTGCAAAGGATTTGTGAGCAGAAGAGAGCAGTTGTGGAGTACCAGCTGCAACAAGGCCATCGATATTGAGGTCAGACTCCACACATAAGACCTCAGGAGTGGACCTGGATGTATGACATATGTACCATCCTGACAAACTTTGAGGAGTCCACCAAGATGGTGAGTTGCGATGACGCCATCATTAGCGTCAGCATCCCACTTGTCTGTCTTTTGCAACGCTCTCTGCAGAAAATTAAAGAGGAGGCATTGCAGCCAGAGTATGATGAGATGGATCAAGAATCCGTAACGGGCGTTTACACACAGCCCAGCCTCATCTCATCCCAACGTGCATTGGGGGACAATGAGAGAGAGGAGGCAGAGGAGGAAGAACAGGAGCTGGTATCATGCGCTGTAGACGGTAGTACCTGTACAACTGTCATACCGTCGGTTCAGCGTGGGTGGCCTGAGGACAGGGGGGAGGGGGGGGGAGGAGGAGAAGGAGGAGAGCATGGTCAGTCGTCATCTTGGTGAGGACATGGAAGTCTTGCCCGTTACCAGTCTGGCAAGCATGGCTGACTTTATCTTACGCTGCCTTAACCGTGACCCTCGTACCAGTACCAGAAGGCCCTTGCTGCAGAACTGTTAAAAAAATTCCCATCTGAACACACTAGTAGCAGAGATCACAGTTCGTTGACCAACCAAGGCGTACAGGTGAGAGAGACGCAACTCCAATCCAGCAGAGGCAGGGGAACACTGTCAACATTCTGGGACAGTTTTCTGACACCCGCCCAGCTTACAGGCCCTGAGCCACCAGGTACTCTAACAAGGAGTGGAAAGTTTCAAAAGATGGTGAGGGAGTACCTTGCCGACCGTACCAGTGTCCTCCGTGATTCCTCTGTGCCTTTTAATTATTGGGTATCCAAGCTGGACACTTGGAATGAACTCGCTCTGTACGCCTTGGAGGTCCTGGCCTGCCCTGCCGCTAGCGTGTTATCGGAGCATGTTTTTAGTGCCGCTGGGGGAATTATAACTGATAAGCGCACTCGCCTGTCAACTGACAATGCTGACAAGCTGACCCTTATCAAAATGAACAAGGGCTGGATTGGGCCAGACTTCTCATCACCACCAAATGACAGCAGAGTAACATGAAGTCAAATCCACTGTGTTATTTTGGGAGGTGTATTCCCATGCACCGCTTCACACCCACACATGGGTATATGCTTCCTCATTTCGGCTGTATTTTGCTCTTCTCCTTATCCTCAGCCTCCACCACCACTATATCACCAGGTTGACCGTGGTCAGTGTTGCCAGCATTGCAAGTTCCTCTGTCCTAATTTTTGGCATCTTTTGCTTGGAAGGCATAGGCAAAGACTATGGGAGACCCACTCCTCAATAATGGGAATAATGTTTTGAATATGCTGTACTGCATGGCTCTTGTTTGCCAGCATTGCAAGTTCCTCCGTCCTAATTTTTGGCACCTTTTGCTTGGAAGGCATAGGCAAAGACTATGGGAGACCCACTCCCCAATAATGGGAATAATGTTTTGAATATGCTGTACTGCATGGCTCTTGTTTGCCAGCATTGCAAGTTCCTCCATCCTAATTTTTGGCAGCTTTTGCTTGGAAGGCATAGGCAAAGACTAGGGGAGACCCACTCCCCAATAATGGGAATAATGTTTTGAATATGCTGTACTGCATGGCTCTTGTTTGCCAGCATTGCAAGTTCCTCCGTCCTAATTTTTGGCAGCTTTTGCTTGGAAGGCATAGGCAAAGACTATGGGAGACCCACTCCCAAATAATGGGAATAATGTTTTGAATATGCTGTACTGCATGGCTCTTGTTTGCCAGCATTGCAAGTTCCTCCATCCTAATTTTTGGCAGCTTTTGCTTGGAAGGCATAGGCAAAGACTATGTGAGACCTACTCCCCAATAATGGGAATAATGTTTTGAATATGCTGTACTGCATGGCTCTTGTTTGCCAGCATTGCAAGTTCCTCCGTCCTAATTTTTGGCAGCTTTTGCTTGGAAGGCATAGGCAAAGACTATGGGAGACCCACTCCCCAATAATGGGAATAATGTTTTGAATATGCTGTACTGCAGGGCTCTTGTTTGCCAGCATTGCAAGTTCCTCCGTCCTAATTTTTGGCAGCTTTTGCTTGGAAGGCATAGGCAAAGACTATGGGAGACCCACTCCCCAATAATGGGAATAATGTTTTGAATATGCTGTACTGCATGGCTCTTGTTTGCCAGCATTGCAAGTTCCTCCATCCTAATTTTTGGCAGCTTTTGCTTGGAAGGCATAGGCAAAGACTATGTGAGACCTACTCCCCAATAATGGGAATAATGTTTTGAATATGCTGTACTGCATGGCTCTTGTTTGCCAGCATTGCAAGTTCCTCCGTCCTAATTTTTGGCAGCTTTTGCTTGGAAGGCATGGGCAAAGACTATGGGAGACCCACTCCCCAATAATGGGAATAATGTTTTGAATATGCTGTACTGCAGGGCTCTTGTTTGCCAGCATTGCAAGTTCCTCCGTCCTAATTTTTGGCAGCTTTTGCTTGGAAGGCATAGGCAAAGACTATGGGAGACCCACTCCCCAATAATGGGAATAATGTTTTGAATATGCTGTACTGCATGGTTCTTGTTTGCCAGCATTGCAAGTTCCTCCGTCCTAATTTTTGGCAGCTTTTGCTTGGAAGGCATAGGCAAAGACTATGGGAGAACCACTCCCCAATAATGGGAATAATGTTTTGAATATGCTGTACTGCATAGCTCTTGAATGGCAGCATTGTAAGCTCCTCCGTCCTAATTTTTGGCAGCTTTTGCTTGGAAAGCATAGGCAAAGACTATGGGAGACCCACTCAGGGAATGGGAATAATGTTTTGAATATGCTGTACTGCATGGTTCTTGTAAGGGGCATTAAAATAGCCTTGTTGAGCTACTGCGACCTCCACTACTCTTCCAAGGGGCATTGATATTGTCTTTTTATTCCACTGTGACCTCCACGTCTCTTCCAAGGGGCATTAAAACCGTCTTGTTAAGATACTGCGACCTCCACCACTCTTCCAAGGGGCATTAAAACCGACTTGTTAAGCTACTGAGACCTCCACGTCTCTTCCAAGGGGCATTAAAACCGTCTTGTTAAACCACTCTGACCTCCACGTCTCTTCCAAGGGGAATTAAAACCGTCTTGTTAAGCTGCTGTGACCTCCACCTCTGTTCCAAGGGGCATTAAAACCATCTTGTTAAACTACTGTGACCTCCACGTCTCTTCCAAGGGGCATTAAAACCGTCTTGTTAAGCTACTGTGACCTCCACGTTTTTTCCAAGGGGCATTAAAACCGTCTTGTCAAACCACTCTGACCTCCACGTCTCTTCCAAGGGGCATAAAAACCGTCTTGTTAAGCTATTGTGACGTCCACGTCTCTTCCAAGGGGCATTAAAACCATCTTGCTAAACTACTGTGACCACCACATCTTTCCCAAGTGGCATTAAAACCATCTTGTTAAGCTACTGTGACCTCCACGTCTCTTCCAAGGGGCATTAAAACCGTCGTGTTAAACTACTGTGACCTCCACGTCTCTTCCAATGGGCATTAAAACCGTCTTGTTAAGCTACTGCGACCTCCACCACTCTTCCAAGGGGCATTGATATTGTCTTTTTATTCCACTGCGACCTCCACGTCTCTTCCAAGGGGCATTAAAGCCATCTTGTTAAGCTACTGTGACTTCCACGTCTCTTCCAAGGGGCTTTAAAACCGTCTTGTTAAACCACTCTGAACTCCACTTCTCTTCCAAGGGGCATTACAACCGTTTGGTAAGCTACTGTGACCTCCACGTCTCTTCCAAGGGGCTTTAAAACCGTCTTGTTAAACCACTCTGAACGCCACTTCTCTTCCAAGGGGCATTACAACCGTTTTGTTAAGCTACTGTGACCTCCACGTCTCTTGCAAGGGGCATTAAAACCGTCTTGTTAAACCACTCTGAACTCCACATCTCTACCAAGGGGCATTAAAACCATCTTGTTAAACCACTCTGACCTCCACGTCTCTTCCAAGGGACATTAAAACCGTTTTGTTAAACCACTCTGAACTCCACGTCTCTTCCAAGGGGCATTAAAACCGTCTTGTTAAACCACTCTGAACTCCAAGTCTCTTCCAAGGGGCAATAAAACCATCTTGTTAAGCTACTGTGACCTCCATGTCTCTTTCAACTGGCATAAAAACCGTCTTGTTAAACCACTCTGAACTCCAAGTCTCTTCCAAGGGTCATTAAAACCATCTTGTTAAGCTACTGTGACCTCCTCCACTCTTCCAAGGGGCATTGATATTGTCTTTTTATTCCACTTCGACCTCCACCACACTTCCAAGGGGCATTAAAACCGTCTTGTTAAGCTACTGTGACCTCCACCACTCTTCCAAGGGGCATTAAAACTGTCTTGTTAAGCTACTGTGACCCCCACCACTCTTCCAAGGGGCATTAAAACTGTCTTGTTAAGCTACTGTGACCACCACCACTCCTCCAAGGGGCATTAAAAGTGTCTTGTTAAACTACTCTGTACTCCACAGCTCTTCCAAGGGGCATTGAAATGTTGTTTTTAATTAACTCTAACCTCCACGACTCTACCAACGGGCATTGCATTTCCTCCTAATTTTAGTCAGCTTTTGCTTTTCAATGCATAGGCGAACACTAAGGGAGCCCCACTCTCCAATAATGGGTAGAAGGGTTTTAGTACGCTGTAATTCACGTCTGTTTCAAGGGGCATTGCAGTTCCTCATAATTTTTGGAAAGCCTTCCATTCACTGCTTAGGCCAACAGTGTACAGGAGACCCAGTTGCTATAAATGTAAAAAACGGTTTAGTTAAGGCCCTCTGACCTCCATGTCACTTCCAAGGGGCATTGGAGTGCCTCGAAATTTTTGATAGGCATTGCACTCACTGTATGCCCTATAACTGTGTAGCTGAACCATTCGTTTTGGTACAGAAACATATCCTACAAGACATGTGTGGTTGACTGGCCTGATATTGATGTGAATGGTCCCTGTTCATCCTGCTCTTTCTCCTTTGCCACCACTTCATCCATCATTCATCACCTGAAGCTTTGTTTTAACGGGAGTCATAGAACTGGGATAGTATCAGGAAAGCATCCAATAATCCTCGGAGGAGGTAGGATATGCACCAAAACGCTGACCACCTCAGGCCTAGCCGCTACTACATACATGCGCTTGCAATCCAAGGAATAGAAAGCTAAGGAGATGGATGGCCTCATGATCATGAATAATTTACTCGTTGTGTAGGAGGCCAACCACTGCTGCTGTCTACCTTCTGAACTTTGTGTTGAAGCCTGATTGACCCAGGACCCGCAATCCTCTATGTCTGGAGGACGTGTTGCATCCCCGTGTCCAACTGTGTCCCGGCTTCCACAATATTAACCCAGTGTGACGGCATCAGTCAGATGGACCATCCCTGGCCACATTCACTTGTCCACATGTTTGTGGTTAGGCTGTCCTTCAAATAGGGGCGGCTGGGGACCGTTTATGGACACTCGGCCGCCCCCAGGCGGCTGGGGACTGTGTGTGGGCACCCGGTCGCGGGGCGGCTGGGGACCAAGTATGGACACCCGGCCACCCCCTGGCGGCTGGGGACCAAGAGTGGACACCCGGCCGCCGGGTGGCTGGGGACTGAGTATGGATACCAGGCCGCCGATGCAGCCATGACGTGGTGACCAGATTCCGCCACCACATGCCTAAAAGGCCCAATTTCAAGTGCAAGCAAGCAGTATGGTATTGCAACCTGGGGGTGGGTGGTTGGCAGGCTGCATACTTGCGCTTGCATTGCAAGGAATGGGGGAGGTACAATTGAACGCTGCCCTGGGACAAGGACTTGCACGGGGATAGTTGCAAGTCTGCATCTTCTGATGCGGCAAGGATCACTTCTGATGGGCACACTTTTAGGCAGTGACCTGGGTGTCAGAAATGCTTCCAGGGGTTTTCCCCATGCTGTTCCCATGTCTTTTCAGCACTGTATGCATGTGTCACACAGCACATGGCCAGATAAGGTTGTAAAATGTTAAAATGACATTTCCCGGTGAATGGATTTGTCACGGTTGAAAGCAATACAAAAGGGGAAAAACGCATAAAAAATGCTACTTGTGAACATAGCCCAAGGTGTGGAGGAGTATTTTTGTTTTTGTTTATTTATTTTACCTCATACAGAAGTCTTTACCATGGAAAGGATGTTCCTTAACATATTTCACAGGAAAGCAGTTTCAGTTTCGTTTTTTGAACGTGTTATTATGAGCCCCTAAAAGTGGCTTAATGCCACTGACCACATTGTTGACAGCAGTGACCTGGGGGTCAGAAATGCTTCCTGGGGTGATCCCCATGCTGTCCCCATGTCATTTAAGCACTGTCACTATCGTTTTGGGCACTTTTTAGGCTTTCTACAGACTGCCGGGGGTGCCGCCGCAAAAATGCTCGGGTCTCCCATAGACTAACATTGGGCTCGTTGCTCGGGTCGAGCACCCGAGTATCACGGTGAGCTCGGCCTGAGCTTCGAGCACCCGAGCATTTTAGTGCTCGCTCAACACTACTGAGGACTAATCCAGCTGCATATATTTAGTGGTGATAGCAGGAGTTAGGCAGGTAGGCAGTGTATGTGGTAGACTACAGTGTATATAGTGCACGTTCCTGCTGCTGCTGTTCTTACAGATATTTGTAGACAAATCCCCATAGATCAGGGGCCAGGGAAATTTTTTTATTTATCTTAATCCTGGTTATTTGCTTAAAAACCAAGGCAGGCAGGGTATGTGACAGACTGCGGTGCATGATACAGCACAAGAGGGTCCATTGCATGTTAAACTTCTGAGTGATCCTGCTGTGACAAATATTTGTACATATAGCCCCAGGTATCAGGGGCCAGGACTATTTTTTTATCTTAATCCTGGTTATTTGCTTAAAAAGCAATCAATAATACACATTTTTTCTGCTCCATTTGCTTATTAGCAGAATACAGCCAGATCTTTTCCATATTACAGCAATAAAAATCCAGAAATTTGAACTAAACGTGGAAAATGTTGGCCTCCTTTTACATTTCGTTGCGGTGTGTCGGTCAAGCTATTCACACTAAGTCTCTGTGAAGAATAGTATTAGTACTGCTATTTAAAACCATTAGTACTGCTATTTAAAACCATGGTTCTCTGTCAGACGTATTAAATATAAAAGTGTTCCAAAATCAGCCATTTCTGCCTTTCATTTCATTGCAGTGTGTCGGTCAAGCTATTCACACTAGGTCTCTGTGAAGAATAGTATTAGTAAACTACAGACCTGCTATTTAAATCCGTGGTTTTCTGTCAGATGTATCACATATAACAGCGTTCCAAAATCAGCCATTTCTGCCTTCCATTTCGTTGCAGTGTCTCGGTCAAGCCATTCACACTAGGTCTCTGTGAAGAATAGTATTAGTAAACATATAACAGCGTTCCAAAATCATCCTTTTCTCGTGAACGTGGAAAATATTGTCCTCAATTTAAAATGGGCAAGGTGGGCGGCAAGGGATGAGGAAATGGACGTGATGGTGCATGCAGAGGCCGAGAACGTGGCCGAGGGCAAGCTGAAATTGTGCCACAACAAACACCCACATCTTGTCGCTCAACCTTCCTGTCCCAATTATTAGGGGACCACAGCAAACCACTATTGAACACAGAGCAAAATGTTGTTGGTTGGATAGCAGATAATGCTCCCAGTCACTTTGCCACCACAACCACCCTGTCTTTCACACGGTCAAGTCTCAGTAGCCATGAGTCTGGACCACATATTCCTCATCCTGATCCTCCTTCCTCCCACCATGGTGAGTGCCCGGAAATAACTGATCCCACACTTGGACACTCAGAAGAGTTGTTCACTTATCCATTTGTAGATTCGGGCCTCTCGCCCGGCCAGCTTCAAGTGAGTCAAAAGGAGAACGCGTGTAGCGATGCCTAAATATTTGAGCAGACAGGGTCCCACGAAGGTGACGGTGGGAAAGTGCAATTACTGCTGCAAGAGGTGGGTGGTAATGAGACACAATTGCCAGAAAGTCAGGAGGAGGACCAGGGAGCAGAAGTGGAAGATGAGGTGGTGGATGATATAGTAACTGACCCAACCTGGAAGGGGGACATGCAGAGTGAGGACAGCAGCACACAGGAGGAGGGAGGCATAGCACCACAACAGGCAGGAAGAAGCAGTGTGGTGGCAGCAGACACAAGGCAGGAAAGCGTTCTCTGTAATGCCAACACGACGGAAGTTGCCAGTACAAATGTTAGGTCTTCCCGAGTCTGGTTGTTTTTTAAAAACTGTTTAGATAACCCCAAAAAGGCCATTTGCACCACCTGTCAGGCCAGCATCAGCAGGGGTAGCAAAACTAGCAGCCTGATCACCACCAGCATGATCAGGCACATGGCAGCAAAGCACCTGACTAAGTGGGCCGAACCCCAGGGTCCAGAAACAGTGTCTGCGGGTGACACCACTGTTGTGCATACACAGCAATCCCCTGCCCATGGCGTATGCAAAGATGTCTCCCGCCCTGCACCTGTCGTTGCACACTCTCAACTAGCACCATCAGCAAGCACATCCACGTCCTTGCCCAGTGCAGTGTTCAGTTGTCCCTACCCCAGTCCTTGGAACGCAAGTGAAAATACGTACCCAATGCCCCACAGGCCACACTACTAAATTCATACATTTCGCGAAAGCTTGCCCCCAAAATATTGCCTTTTAGGCTCCTGGAGATGGAAACTTTCCGCAACCTGATGGCGGCGGCCGTCCCTCGGGACTCGGCCTCCTGCCGCCACGATTTCTCCCGGTGTGCCGTCTCCGCATTACACGAGCACGTGTCCCACAACATTAGCCGTGCCCTCAACAACGCAGTTACTGGGAAAGTTCACCTAACCACGGACACGTGGACAAGTGCTTGAGGGCAGGGATGGTATATCTTGCTGATGGCACTCTGGGTCAATATAGTGGAAGCTGGGACCCAGTCGGACCTTGGGACAGAACACGTCCTTCCGACGCCGAGGATTGCGGGCCCTGGGTCAAACAGGGGTGCCCCCACATTCTACAACGCCTGCACCTCCTCCTCCTCCTCTTCAGCCTCCATCTCCAAAATGACCACTTCAGTCACAAGCTGGAAGCACTGCAGCACTAACTCATCCAAGCAGCAACAGGCTTTGCTGAAGCTAATATGTTTAGTTGACAAACCGCACAATGCTGAAGAGTTGTGGACAGCTTTGAAAGAGCAGACAGATCTGTGGTTGACAATACTGACCCTACAGCCAGGCATAGTTGTGTGTGACAATGGCCGGAACATGGTGGCGGCTCTGAAACGAGATGAGCTCACACACGTACCATGCCTGGCCCATGTGCTTAACCTCATGGTTCAGCGGCTTCTCAAAACCTACCCAGATCTGCCGGATCTGCTTGTCAAAGTAGTGTGTAGTGTGTGCCCATTTTAGAAAGTTACTTACAGCTTTCCCCGCCCTTGCCATGCTTCAGCAGCACTTGCAGCTTCCAGATCACTGACTGGTGTGCGATGTCCTCACACGTTGGAACTCTACATTGCAGATGTTGGGAAGGATTTGTGAGCAGAAGAGAGCAGTTGTTGACTACAGCATCAACAAAGTCATCAGTATTCTGGTCAGACTCCACACATAAGACCTCAGGAGTGGATATGAATGTAATACATCTGTACCATCCTCCAAAACTTTAAGGACTGCACCAAGATGGTGAGCGGCGATGACGCCATAATATGTGTCAACATCTCGCTTCTCTGTCTTCTGAAACGCTCTCTGCTCACAATTAAAGAGGATGCATTGCAGGCGGAGCACGATGAGAAGGAGCAAGTAACCATACAGGGTGGATTGGGTGACAATGAGGAAGAGGAGGAGGAGGAGGAGGAAGAAGAACAGTAGCTAGTTTCCAGCGCTATAGACGGTACTACCCGCACAACTGCCATACCGTCTGTTCAGCATGGATGGACTGAGGACAGGGAGGAGGAGGAGGAGAGCATGGTCAGTCATGCTCTTTGTGAGGACACGGAAGTCTTGCCTGTTAACAGTCTGGCACACATGGCCCATTATGTTACGCTGCCTTTCCCGTGACCCTCGCGTTGTTCAAATTTTGGATGACAATCATTACTGGTTGGTGACACTTCTAGACCCATGCTACAAGGAGAACTTTTTGTCTCTCATTCCCGCGCAGGACAGGCCTAATAATGTGGGCACCAGAATGTTCTTGATGCGGAATTATTACAAAAATTCCCATCTGAAAACGCTGGCGGCAGAGGTCACAGGTCGTTGGACAACAGGCGACAGAGACACAAATGCAATCCAGCAGAGGCAGGGAAACACTGTCAAAGTTCTGGGACAGTTTTCTCAGACCCTCCCATCGCACAGGCCCTGAGGCGCGGGGTACTCTCATAAGGAGGAACAAGTTTCGAAAGATGGTGAGGGAGTACCTTGCCGACCGTACCAACGTCCTCCGTGATTCCTCTGTGCCTTATAATTATTGGGTATCCAAGCTGGACACGTGGCATGAACTAGCTCTCTACTCTTGGAGGTCCTGGCCTGCCCTGCTGCTAGCGTTTTGTCAGAGCGGGTTTTTAGTGCCGCTGGTGGAAATATAACCGATAGGCGCATCCGTCTGTTAACTGAAAATGCTAACAGGCTGACTCTTATCAAAATGAACAAGGGCTGGATTGGGCCAGACTTCTCAACACCACCGAATGATAGCAGCGTAACATAAACTCAAATACACTCAAGTGTGTTTTTTTGCGAGGTCTAACTATTCCCAAGCACCTCTGTCTTCACACCCAGACATGGGTATACGCTTCCTGATTTTGTCTATTTGCTCTTGTCCTCCTCCTTCTCTTCATCCTCCACCACCATATCACCACCCTACCTACCATATCACCTTATCTACGTATCTTACAAGGGACATTGGCTTTAAATTTTTGGCAGCCGTTGCATTCACTGCATAGTAAAACTGTATGGGAGACCCACTTCCTAATAATGGGAACATTGTTTTCAGGATGCCCTCCAACCTCTACGTCTCTTGCAAGGGACATTGGAGTTCCTCCAAATTTTTGGCTGCTGTTGCATACACTGCATAGGCAAACAGTATGGGAGACCCAGTTCCTAATAATGGGAACATTGTTTTCAGGAGGCCCTTCGACCTCTACATCTCTTGCAAGGGACATTGGAGTGCCTCCAAATTTTTGGCAGCCGTTGCATTCACTGCATAGGCAAACACTATAGGAGACCCAGTTCCTAATAATTGGAACATTGTTTTCAGGAGGCCCTCCGACCTCTACGTCTCTTGCAAGGGACATTGGAGTTCCTCCAAATTTTTGGCAGCCATTGGATTCACTGCATACCCAATAACTGTACTGTTTTTTTGGCAAGGCACGACAGGTGATCTCGATGCATTTAAGGGGAGGCTAAATGAAAAGTCTGTGAATATAAAACTTACATATAAATACGATAATCGCCACATTTATTTCCTGGATATCAGTTTTCAGGTGGATGATTCCGCACACCTTCAGACTGATGTTTTCAGGAAGGCGACTTTGGTCAATTCTTTACTCCATGCCTCCTCTGCCCATCACAGCTCCACCCTCAAGGCAATCCTGGTGGGCAAATTCCTCCGTATGAGGCGGATATGTTCCACTGAAGAAAGATTCCGCTCACAAGTGGACGATTTACGAGAGAGATTCTTTCAAAGAGGGTATAGCAGAAGGAATGTTAAGGCAGGCTAAAGGAGGGCTAGGGAGATGACTCGTAGATAATTGTTACAGCCCAGGAGTTAGGATAATGGGTCTGACCAACTTGTCAGATTCATTTCAACTTACTATCATGAGTGGGAGACAATGAGGGCAGCTATGAATGAACATTGGTTCATTCTCCAGACAGAACCTTGTTTTGCTGGTTGTCTGGAGAATGGACCGTCTATGACTCCGAAGCGTAGTAAAAACTTGAAGGACCTTCTATCTCATAGCCATTATGCCCCCCCAACCACGGGCCTCTTTGGCTCCGTCGCCCCCTGTGGTAGGCTGTTTCCCTTTTGGTCATTGTTTGGCCTGTATTAATATCATACGGGCCACTACCTTCTCTACAGTTGATGGCACAAGTCAGTATGATATTAGACAGTATGTCACGTGTGGTACCACACATGTGTTATATTACATGTGGGTGCCCCAAAGTGTATGTGGGACTCACATCCAGAGAGTTACGCATAAGAACCAGGGAACACGTTCGTAATATTGAGGCTGCCGCAACTGCACTAGATGCCACAACCTTCAAAACACTGCCTCATCACTTCAGACAGTTTCACAATTGTAATGTGAAAACGCTATCTGTCAGAGGCATAGACGTAATACATGGGGGTATCAGAGGTGTTAATCTCAGAAAAATACTCGCACAAAAAGAAGCACGCTGGATAATTACCTTGGGGTCAGTTGTTCCTCATGATCTCAATGAAGCTGTCAGCTTCGCCTTTTTCCTGTAGGCAATAATTTAAGCACAATTTAAGCTCAATGTTCTTACATGTGTCCCTTTTTCCCTTAAATAGTTTTTATTTGTATATTTACCCTTTTATTTTTTGCTTTATTTGACAGTCTTTGATCTGCATGCTACCTTCATGAACTCTGGCTGCCACGCATCTTTAAGAATTTTTGCATCAATAAGGACCACTGACAATTATTCATATATCTTTGTACTTCAAGATATTTTTTCACTATAGAATAAATGTTTTGTGTCCATATTTACATGTAGTATGGTAGAGTGAGGTTCTTTTTCCTTTTTCTTTTTTCTCCTTTTCAGCCATTGGTGATCCAGTGTGCATGCGTCGCCCTATTGCCGCTGTCTATCTCCCCCGGGGTGTCTAGATCCTCCGTGCACACGCGCAGGTGCCTTGGTGACGCGTCCTGGCACGCGCGGCGGTTGTGACACCACTGGTGGCGGAGTGATCGCGGGCATTTTGGGCGCCGATGGGCACCGCTTTAGCAAGAAGGTGCACATGGGTTATAAGACCCATGTGACTGGACCACGTGATCTCATGCAGGTCCTGGTCCTCCATAGAATGAGTGGGACACCGCTCATTTAGAAACACCCTTATTGGCAGAATTAAAGACATGTGACAGGTTGCCATGCATATTTAAAGGTCCTGTCTGATTTTTGATTCCTATCCACCAAGTGATTTAACAAGCGAAACTGATTTACGGCACTCATGCTGAGTATTGGTATCTGATGGTCTAAAATATGGCTAAAGATTTTCTATTACACTATATTTGACAGCATGAGTATGTTTATTGTCCTGTATTTATTAACATGGGATACCATCCGTATGAATTATGGAAAATTTGGGCTAAGCGCTTTTTATTCTTCTGTCTTTGTGTGCACTTTATAGCAATTTTTGTAGTTTGTATTTTTAAACATTATGATTAATAAAATATTTTTTTTTTATACGAGCCATTAAGACTCCATGTGTTCTCCAGTTTAAGTATCGCTATATGAGGAGTTTTGGGAAAGGGCACCCATTTCTTTTTTGACACTTGTCTTAATTGGGTGCTCTGAATAATATACAGTGCCTACAAGTAGTATTCAACCCCCTGCAGATTTAGCTGGTTTGATAAGATGCAAATAAGTTAGAGCCTTCAAACTGCAAACGAGAGTAGGTTTTATGAACAGAAGCATAAATCTTACAAACCAAAAAGTTATGTTGCTCAGTTGAATTTTATTAAATTTTAAACATAAAAGTGTGGGTCAATTATTATACAACCCCTATGTTTAATATTTTGTGGAATAACCCTTGTTTGCAATTACAGCTAATAATCGTCTTTTATAAGACCTGATCAGGCCGGCACAGGTCTGTGGAGTTATCTTGGCCCACTACTCCATGCAGATCTTCTCCAAGTTATCTAGGTTCTTTGGGTGTCTCATGTGGACTTTATTCTTGAGCTCCTTCCACAAGTTTTCAATTGGGTTAAGGTCAGGAGACTGACTAGGCCACTCCAACACCTTGACTTTTTCCCTCTTGAACCAGGCCTTGGTTTTCTTGGCTGTGTGCTTTGGGTCGTTGTCTTGTTGGAAGATGAAATTACGACCCATCTTAAGATCCTTGATGGAGGAGCGGAGGTTCTTGGCCAAAAACTCCAGGTAGGCCGAGCTATCCATCTTCCCATGGATGCGGACCAGATGGCCAGGCCCCTTGGCTGAGAAACAGCCCCACAGCATGATGCTGCCACCACCATGCTTGACTGTAGGGATGGTATTCTTGGGGTCGTATGCAGTGCCATCCAGTCTCCAAACGTCACGTGTGTGGTTGGCACCAAAGATCTCGATCTTGGTCTCATCAGACCATAGAACCTTGAACCAGTCTGTCTCAGAGTCCTCCAAGTGATCATGAGCAAACTGTAGACGAGCCTTGACATGACGCTTTGAAAGTAAAGGTACCATACAGGCTCGTCTGGAACGGAGACCATTGCGGTGGAGTACGTTACTTATGGTATTGACTGAAACCAATGTCCCCACTGCCATGAGATCTTCCCGGAGCTCCTTCCTTGTTGTCCTTGGGTTAGCCTTGACTCTTCGGACAAGCCTGACCTCGGCACGGGAGGACACTTTCAAAGGCTGTCCAGGCCGTGGAAGGCTAACAGTAGTTCCATAAGCCTTCCACTTACGAATGATGCTCCCAACAGTGGAGACAGGTAGGCCCAACTCCTTGGAAAGGGTTTTGTACCCCTTGCCAGCCTTGTGACCCTCCACGATCTTGTCTCTGATGGCCTTGGAATGCTCCTTTGTCTTTCCCATGTTGACCATGTCTGAGTGCTGTTCACAAGTTTGGGGAGGGTCTTAAATAGTCAGAAAAGGCTGGCAAAAGAGATCTTTAATCCACACATGTGAAGCTCATTATTCTTGGTGCCTGAACTACTTCTTAATACTTTAGGGGGACCAAATAGAATTCTTGTGGTTTGAGGGGTTGAATAATAAATGACACTCTGAATTAACTTTTAACGTTTTTAAAAAAACACAAAAAAAAAAACAAAAACAAAATTTGCTGCAGTGCATTTCCCACTTCCAGGCTGATCTACAGTACAAATGTCACAATGCCAAGTTAATTCCGCATGTGTCAACCAGCTAAATCTGCAGGGGGTTGAATACTACTTGTAGGCACTGTATATGATGTTATTGCTGGGATTCTGTTCACATACCCTATAACTGTTTTACAGACCCTCTCCTTTCTTTTAGGAACATGTCGCTACTGTGGCCCAGCTCTATGTGTCTTTAAATTTTTAATAAGGTATTTTTCCTAAATTTTGGCAGTCATTGGACTAACTGCATACCCTATAAGTGTATAGCAGACCCTTTCCTTTCTAATAGGAACATGTCGTTAATGTTGACCAGCTCTATGTGTCTTTAAATTCTTAGTAGGGTTTTTCCTAAATTTTGGCAGCCGTTAGACTCACTGCATACCCTGTAACTGTATGGCAGACCAGCTCCTTTCTATTTGGAACATGTCATTACTGAGGCCCAGCTCTATGTGTCTTTAAATTGGTATTGGGGTTTTTCCTAAATTTTAGCAGCCTTTGGACTCACTGCATACCCTATAACTGTATAGCAGACCCTCTCCTTTCTAATGGGAACATGTCGTTACTGTGGCCCAGCTCTATGTGTCTTTAAATTGGTATTGGGGTTTTTCCCAAATTTTGGCAGCCCTTGCAGTCACTGCATGGGAATTACCACTATAGGAAACCCACTCCTTTATAATGGGAACATTTTTTTTACTGAGGCCGTCCTCTATGTCTCTTCAAAGGGGTATTGGGGTGCGTCCAAATTTTTGGCACGCATACGCAATATCCAGCACACAGCTCAGTCTGGAGACAACACACAGGAGGCCTTCTCCCTCCAAACACAGACCATGTGCCAAACAACAGCCTCCATTATATAGGCTGTTAACCACACCCAGAGTGGAGGTATGTGGGTAGCTGGACCCCCCCATTCTCTCCTAGCTACCCGTAACCCGGCTCCCAGGTGCACCAAATGATCCTATTAGAACTTATGTGCACTAGAGAAGGACTCCGGGCTACATCACAGAGACCAGCCATCTCTGTAACACATACCTCCCATCGACTATGCGACCATTAGCCACCTTACATATCTCCCCCTTCTGCCTAAAGCCGTGGGGCACCTACCACTAGACAGGGGATTTTCCAGAGGGCATCAGCATTACCATGTAGCTTCCCTGCTCTATGTTCTACATGGAAGTTGAAATCCTGTAGGGTTAAAAACCAGGGGGTGACCCTGGCATTTTTCCCCTTGATTTCCCTCATCCATCTGAGTGGGGCATGGTCAGATACCAATCTAAATTTTTGACCTAATAAATAGTGACGTAACATGTCCACCGCCCACTTTATGGCCAAGCACTCCTTTTCTATGATGGAATAATTCTTCTCGCATGAGGACAGCTTCCTACTCAGGTAGAGGACAGGGTGCTCCTCCCCGTGTATCTCCTGGGAAATGACTGCTCCTAAACTGACATCTGAGGCATCTGGCTGGAGTACAAATTCTTTCTTGAAGTTGGGGGCAACCAGAACCTGTTGCCTACACAGAGCCACTTTAATCTCCTGAAAAGCCGTCTCCGCCTCTGCAATCCACTTGGCCATGACCAATTTTGTCCCCTTAAGAAGGTCAGTCAGGGGTGCGGCCATCATGGCGAAGTTTGGGATGAACCTACTGTAGTATCCCACAATTCCCAGGAAGGCCAAGTTTGGATTACTTCCACTTTACTGATTTGGGTTTTGATCTCGCTTCTTCCTACTACATATCCAAGGTTCTTGGCTTCTTCTTTTCCCATGGCACATTTCTTCGGGTTTATTGAAAACCATGCCTTCCTCAGAGCATCAAACACCGCCTGAACCTTTTCCAGATGACTCTCCCAGTCTGGGCTGAAGAAAACAATATCATCCAGGTATGCTGCACGGTATTTCTTAAGGGATGAAAGGATGCGATCCATGGCTCTCTGGAAGGTTGCAGGGGCTCCCTGAAGTCCAAACGGCATCCGGACATACTGGAAGCATCCGTCCTGCATAGAAAACGCAGTCAGTCTTCTCCTTCGCTCCCTGTGCCATGGGGATCTGCCAAAATCCCTTCGTCAAATCCAAGGTGGTTATGTACCTTGCTGGCCCAAGTCTCTGGATCAGTTCATTGACATGCAGCATCAGACATGCGTCGGATTTGGAGACTTCATTCAATTTCCGATAGTCATTGCAGATTCCCAACTCGCCATTGGGTTTTGGGACCAGGACAATCGGGCTCAACCAACAGCTCTTGTACTCTTCAATGACACCAAGTTTCAGCGTACGAGCTACCTCTTTGGAGATCAACTCTCGTCGGGCCTCAGATAACCGATAGGGCTTCACGTTCACCCACACATGTGGCTTTGTCAGAACCTCATGTTCTATGACGCTTGTGCATCCCAGCAATTCTGAGAACAGGTCCCTTTTCTTCTTCAGCAACTCCCGACACTGTTGTTTTTGCTCCTTCATTAGCATCTCTGCTATTGTGACTCCTCCAACCTCACCTTCTGGTTTGACCAGCAAGCATGGAGCTTCCATCTCATTTCTGTCTTGCCACGGCTTGATGAGGTTGACGTGATATATCTGGTATGGCTTACGTCATCCCGGTTGGTGAACCTTATAACTCACTTCGCCAACCTTTTCCACCACCTCATACGGTCCTTGCCACGTGGACAAGAATTTGCTTTCCACGGTAGGTATCAAAACAAGGACTCTGTCACCAGGATTGAATCGCCGCACTCTGGCTGAGCAGTTGTGGACCCTGGCCTGCGTCTCTTGTGCCTGAAGGAGATGTTCTTTGATGATGGGCATCACCTTCGCAATCCTCTCCTGCATCAGAGTGACGTGCTCAATGACGCTCCTGTGGGTCATGACTTCGGCTTCCCAGATTTCCTTTGCTACATCCAGGAGACCCCGTGGATGTCTGCCATACAGGAGTTCAAATGGCGAGAACACCGTAGAGGCCTGTGGGACAACAGATACAGCAGGAGACAGTCCCAGTCTCTCCCGTCCTTTTCTATGGCCTTCCTCAGCATACTCTTCAGAGTTTTGTTGAACCTCTCTACGAGGACATCTGTCTGAGGATGATACGCTTGTGTTCTCAGTTGGGAGATTTGCAGGACATTGCACAATTCCCTCATTACCTTACTCATAAAGGGTGTTGCCTGGTCGGTCAGGATCTCCCTTGGCAATCTTGTCCGGGAGAAAACATGGACTAACTCACGAGCTATACTCTTGGCGGAGGAGTTTCTCAGCGGGATCGCTTCAGGATAGCGGGTGGCATAGTCCAAGATGACCAAAATATATTGATGCCCACGAGCAGATTTAACCAGGGGACCGACCAAGTCCATGGCAATTCTCTCGAATGGCACTTCAATTATGGGCAATGGCACGAGGAAACTTCGAAAGTGAAAGGTGGGGGTCAGTTAACTGACACGTAGGGCAGGACATGCAATACTTTAATATTACCCGGTGACACCAGGGCATGATCCGTTCCTGTGTTTTTTCTACCCCTAGATGTCCCCCCAAGATATGTAAATGGGCCATGTCCAACACCTTCTGTCTATAGGGCCCCGGCACTAATAACTGTTCCACCAACTACTCCCTCACTTTCGTAACACGGTACAACAACTTCCTATGCAACATAAAATAGGGAAACCATGTGTCAGCCCCAGGCTCCTGTGCAACCCCATTTATGACCGTGACATTATTAAACTTCCGCCAGCACCTCTGCTCACTCCTCTGGCGGAAGTTTCTCCTGCTCGGTGACCCTTTCAATCACCGTCAGGAAGGCCTCAACGTCATCCCCCAGGATTTTCTAAAAGGCCCGTCTTACTGCCTATCGTGTGCTCATCCTGTCTGGGATGACGGTTGCCAGAAGCTGCATCTGCTGCCGCTGTTTCTGCTGGTGCTGATGGATCTGCTGTAGCAACAGCCGGTTGGTCTCCTGTTGCTGTTGCTGTGACTGAACGAGGTGTTTCAGTATGTCCTCCATTTTGTCTGGCGATGTTTGTTGGCTTATAGCAGACTTCACCCAGGACATGCAATCCCTCTTATAGCAGTCACACGAGTCTACTGGGAACGCTGCCCGCACGTCTAACACCAATTGTAGAAATTGTATTCACTCAGGTGCGGTGTGAGGCAAACAGGAGCCATGATCCGTTAAATGTTCATAGTGGTTTATTGGCTTCATAAACCGGTCAGAAAGTAAAATACAAACAAACAGCCCTTAGGGCAGGCAAAAACAAAGAAAACAGTCCTTTAAGCAAAATCTTTGGTAAACCAGACCTGTGGTCACACAGGTTGGTACGTATCCAGCATACAGCTCAGTATGGAGACAACACACACAGCGGGCCTTTTCCCTCCAAACACAGACCATGTGCCAAACAACAGCCTCCATTATATAGGCTGTTAACCACACCCAGAGGTGAGGTATGTGGGTTGATGGACCCGCCCATTCTCTCCTAGCTACCCGTAACCCTGCTCCCAGGTGCACCAAACGATCCTCTTAGTGCTTATGTGCACTAGAGAAACACTCCAATCTACATCCCAGAGACCAGCCATCTCTGTGACTCATACCTCCAATCAGCTATGTGACCATTAGCCACCTTACCTGTAGTGAAAGGCTGCTTTTTGACACAGAAAAGCCAGCACTGTAGGGTAATTGCAACACTTAATATGCAACATGGGAAAAAAAAGATAAAATCAAAAGCAAATCTGCCATACAAAAAAGTAATATAAAGTTCAAAAAAACACAAATTTGACACCAAAACTTTCAAATGCTATTATTTTACCAGGAAAAAAATGAATTACCTCTGGTGATTGGAAGTTTTCTATAGTGACTACCATATTGATCCCCAATCCTCAGCTTCTTGTACTGTTCAAAGCGAGACATGTAATGGTGGGGTGCTAAAAATTTAGATTTAGAGCAATCACGACTAAATTTTCAGTCTGTGTGGACTATAGATTTGAAACCTAACCAAAAAATTTTAGCCAGAAGTAGACATGGTAAAACCATATTACATCATGGTTACATTCACAACAACTAAACATTTGGCCTGGTTCTTAAGCAGAGATGATAAATATCATACATACTGCATTATGTCATTACTCCTACGCACATCAGTAACTCAATAGAGCTCACACCAACCACTAAACTCCAAACATTGTGTGGGTAGCTGAAATTTGACCTATGCCAGAGAATCAATCAGTTTTCATGCTTGTTCACATCACTCAGGGACTATGGACAACTTGGAACATAATAATGTACAAAAGTGAATGTATTTATCTTAATAACTAAAAGTCAGCATCTACTTCCTAGGATATAAGTGTGCTTACATTCATAGATTCTTCTATTCTCTTCTTCTATTCATGTACTGATGTACTATTGATTTAATGCCTTCACGACATTTTACGTTACCTATAAGTCATGGTTGGATAGGCGTTCCCGACCGACGACGTATAGGTACATCATGCGATCGTGCCCAGGCGATCGCTGCCGGTAGCTCGACTTGTATGATAGCCAAAACCTGGCTCTCACTGCACTGCCTGCACCGCCCTTGGCTGTTTAACCCCCTAAATGTCACAATGGATAGGAGGCTGGGAGAGGGCTCTCTCTCCCGACGGATTGGCGCACCCGCAACGTCATGGCGAGAGCCCTATCGTCGTCATGACAACCTGAGGTCGTCATGATGACATTCGGGTCACCCAACTACGGAAAGCCTGTTAGACCATGAGAGCATGGTCTAAGAGGCTTCTGTTGGAGCAGCACTGACAGGTACTGTGTAATGCATTGCAGTGGTGGTGCATTGCAATGCATTATACCAGCGATCAGACTGATACAAGTTAAATTCCCATAGAGGAACTAAGTAAAAAAGTAAAAAAGAAATTGGAAAAATATATTTTTTTAAAAAATCGCAAAATAATAATAAAAAAATATATATACACTACCATTCAAAAGATTGGGGTCACCCAGACAATTTTGTGTTTTCCATGAATACTTTTATATATCAAATGAGTTGCAAAATGAATAGAAAATATAGTCCAGACATTGACAAGGTTAGAAATAATGATTTTTATTTGAAAGAATAATTTTCTCCTTCAAACTTTGCTTTCGTCAAAGAATGCTCCCTTTGCAGCAATAACAGCATTGCAGACCTTTGGCATTCTAGCTGTTAATTTGCTGAGGTAATCTTGAAAAATTTCTCCCCATGCTTCCTGAAGCCCCTCCCACAAGTTGGATTGGCTTGATGGGCACTTTTTGCGTAGCATACGGTCAAGCTGCTCCCACAACAGCTCAATGGGGTTGACATCTGGTGACTGCGCTGGCCACTCCATTACAGATAGAATACCAGCTGCCTGCTTTTTCCCTAAAAAGTTCATGCATAATTTGGAGGTATGCTTTGGGTCATTGTCCTGTTGTAGGATGAAATTGGCTCCAATCAACCGCTGTCCACAGGGTATTGTTAGAACCCTCCTGTTAGTTCTTTTTCTATTTTGTTGGTCACATGACTTTCTGTCTATATAATCCAGCTCTGCCCTTCTGGCCTTGCTGGACTTCAGTGTTTCTTTTACGCTTAAGCTAGCCCAGTGCCTTGTACCTAACTCTGTAGTTTGCTTGGTCTTTGGACCACTAGTACTTTTTGTTTGTTTGTCTTTGCTCTGCTACAATTTCTGCTAGGAGGTGTCCATCTATATCCCAGTCCTTAGTTCTTGTAGGGACACCTCCTTTATATCTATAGATCTGCGTTCAGACTAGCCGAGGACTTAGGCGAGTCTGTTCACAAGGAACAGGTCCCCCGCAGCATCGTAGGGAATCAGCTTAGTCCTATTGTAGGGACAGTCTTCCTATCTTTCCTTAGTGCTTGTAGCAGTTCATATCAGGTATGGCATGGCATTGCAAAATGGAGTGATAGCCTTCCTTATTCAAAATCCCATTTACCTTGTACAAATTTCCCACTTTACCAGCACCAAAGCAACCCCAGACCATCACATTACCTCCACCATGCTTGACAGTTGGCGTCAGGCACTCTTCCAGCATCTTTTCAGTTGTTCTGCATCTCACAAGTGTTCTTCTGTGTGATCCAAACGCCTCAAACTTTGATTCATCTGTCCATAAAACTTTTTTCCAATGTCTGTGTTCTTTTGCCAATATTAATCTTTTCCTTTTATTAGCCAGTCTCAGATATGGCTTTTTCTTTGCCACTTTGCCCTGAAGGAGAGCATCCCGGAGTGGCCTCTTCACTGTAGACGTTGACACTTGCGTTTTGCGTGTACTATTTAATGAAGCTACCAGTTGAGGAGCTGTGAGGTGTCGATTTCTCAAACTAGAGACTCTAATGTACTTGTCTTGTTGCTCAGTTGTGCAGCGGGGCCTCCCACTTCTCTTTCTACTCTGGTAAGAGCCTGTCTGTGCTCTCCTCTGAAGGGAGTAGTACACACCGTTGTAGGAAATCTTCAATTTCTTGGCCATTTCTCGCATGGAATAGCCTTCATTTCTAAGAACAAGAATAGACTGTCGAGTTTCACATGAAAGTATTCTTTTTCTGGCCATTTTGAGAGTTTCAAAGAACAAACAATGTAATGCTCCAGATTCTCAACTAGCTCAAAGGAAGGTGTTACGGGTCTGGGTGGTGGAACCTCTGTGCCGAGGTGCAAGGAGGGACCCAGAGGGGCGTGACTAAGTATCCACCCGAACTGACCCTGGTCGTACTGCAGCTAACGACACCGTGACCAGGGAGGATCCGGGCAGAGGGACCAGGTGCTACTCTGGGGATGACCTTGTAAGAGAGCAGGTGGCTCCCACGGGTCAGAGGACTGGGACTGACTGGTATGGTGGATGGACACGGCAAGCAGGCGGAAGTCTCTGGTAGCTGACAGGAGGTCACAGTTCGAGAAAGCAGGGCAAGTAGCAGTCTTTAGGTTTACCAGGAAGGTGGTCACAGCAAGTGACGGCAGGATCTCCAGGCAGCCTGGCAGAAAGCAAGCAGGTGTTCCCAGGTGAGCGGGCTGACGGACACAGCTGGTAGCAGGCAGGTAACTGGTGGACGCTCCCAGGTGAACAGGCAGACAGACGAGACAGGTAACAGGCAGGTAACTGGTGGACGCTCCCAGGTGAGTGGTCTGACAGATGAGACAGGTAACAGGCAGGTAACTGGTGGACGCTCCCAGGTGAGCGGTCTGACAGATGAGACAGGTAACAGGCAGGTAACTGGTGGACGCTCCCAGGTGAGCGGTCTGACAGACGGGGCAGGCGGATGCTCCCAGGTGAGCGGGCAGATAGCCAAGGCAGGTAACAGGCAGGTAACAGGTGAGCGCTCCAGGTGAGCAGGCTGGCATGCTCGTCAGGTAACGGACGGATAACAGGCTGGCAGGCAGGACGAGAAGTCAGGCTAGCAGCGGAACCTGAGGGCTGAAACACAGGAAAGACACAGTGAAAACAACCTTGCTCGGGCACCTCCATTTTGGAGGAGGTGCCTTAAATGTGGGAAGTCCTCTGGCCATTGGCCGGGGACTCTTTAGGAAGACGTGCGCTGTCCCTTTAAGAGGGGGGGAGTGCGCGCGCGCGCGCCCTAAGCACTCTGCTGTAGGGGGAACGAGCGCCGGCCACAGCAGGGAACGGAGCGCAGGGAGAAGCCACGCCAGGAGCCGGGGGGCGGGAGAGACGGTGTCCCTGTCTGACATGGGGCAGGGACGCCGCTGAGCCGACAGAGACAGGAGCGCTGGAGGGACCCACGCGAGGAGCGCGGAGGTGAGAAGGACGGCGTCCCTGCCTAGCAGAGGGCAGGGACGCCGATGCTACAGAAGGTCAATTTTATAGCTTCTCAAATCAGCCAAACCGTTTTCAGCTGGGCTAACATACTTGTGCAAGGGTTTTCTAGGGTTTTCTAAACATCCATTAGCCTTCTTACACAGTTAGCAAACACAACGTACCATTAAAACACTGGAGTGGTGGTTGTTGGAAATGGGCCTCTATACACCTATGTAGATATTGCAATAAAAACAAGACATTTGCAGCTAGAATAGTCATTTACCACATTAACAATGTACAGAGTGTATTTCTGATTCATTTAATGTTAGCTTCATTGAAAAAAAATGTGCTTTTCTTTAAAAAATAATGAAATTTCTAAATGACCCCAAACTTTTGAACGGTAGTGTATCTTATACCCATAATTACGTATTTTTATGTAAAACAAAAATAAACAAAAAAAAGTACACATATTTGGTATCGCCGTGTCCGGAATGACGTGAGCTATAAAACTGTGACACTAGTTAACCCCTTCAATGAACACTGTACAAAAAAAAATAAAAATGAGGCAACAAAATGCTTTTTTATCATACCGCCAAACAAAAAGTGGAATAAAATGCGATCAAAAAGAAGAATGTAAATAAAAATGGTATCTCTGAAAACGGCATCTTGTCCCACAAAAAACAAGCTAGCCAAACAGCTCCATCAGTGGAAAAATGGAAAAGCTATAGCTCTGAGAATCCAGTGATCAGTGATGCAAAAACAATTTTTTTTCTATAAAAGTTTTTATTGTATAAAAACGGCAAAATATAAAAAAAATTATATAAATGTGGTATCGCTATAATCATACTGACCCAAAGAATAAAGCTGTCATATCACTTTTACTAAATGGCGAACGGCATAAAAAAATAATAATTTTGAATTGCTGGTTTTTGTTCATTTTGCCTGACAAAAATTGGAATAGAAAGTGATCAAAAAACGTTACGTTTTCTGAAAATATACCCAGATTTGCCAGAGCTTCTGGTGGCAACGTATGCCGCATCAGCACCCATTTCCGCAAGTGGGCTACAGCTGATGCCACTTTGGCAAAGCTGTGACAGCGCTTGCAAGTGTCAACTCACCGACTAGTGTGCGATGTGCCCACGCATTGGAACTTCACACTGCACATGCTTGCAAGACTTTGTGAGCAGCAGAGGCCCATTGTTGAGTACCAGCTTCAACACGCCCATCGATATTCTGATTAGCCTCCACGCATAATAACTAAAGAGTGGATATGGATGTCTGACATTTGTGTGGTTCTCCAAAACTTTGAAGACTCCACAAAGAGGGTGAGCGACGATAACGCCACAGTCAGCGCAATGATCCCACGTCTGTGCCTACTTAAACAGTCTCTGCTCACAATTAAGCATGAAGCCAATGCATGCAGACCAGGTGGAGATGGAGGAAGACACAAGACAGAGAGATTCTACTCAGCCCAGCCTCATCTGCTCAGTGCAGATTAGGTAACAACGAGGAGGTGGACTCTGACAAGGAGGAGGAAGAGGAGGAACAGGAGCTGGTGGCTAGCACAACAGAGGCTAGTACCCACACTACCCTAGTCCCGTTTCTCTGACGATATGGATGGGCTAAGGATGGGAAGGAGGAGGTAGAGAGGGAGGAGGAGATGGAGAGTTGTCATCATGGTGGAGACAGGGAAGTGTTGGCTGTAGGGATCTTGGCACATATGTGAGACTTTATGTACCGCTGTCTTTCCCAAGATGCTAGCGTTACATTCATCTTGGCCAAAAAAGAGTACTGGTTGTTCACCCTGCTAGAACCACGCTACAAGGAGAACTTTGCAGCTCTTCTTCCTGAGGCAGAGAGGTCTTCTAAAATGGTGCTATGCCAGAAGGCCATTGTGGAGAATATGTTGAAAAAATTCCCATCAGTTAACGCTAGCGGCAGGGGACAAGTTTCCTTGCCCAACCAAGGATGAGAAGTGAGGGAGACACACACCAGGTACAGCAGAGGCAGGGGTACACTGTCATAGGCCTGGGCCAATTTGATGATTTGATGACACCCTCCCAGCGTCCAAGCCCTCATGACCAGGTATTTTTGACAAGGAAGGAAAAGTTTTAAAAGATGGTCAAGCAATACCTGGCCAGCCAAACAAGCATACTCCCTAATTCCTCTGTGACCTTCAGCTATTGGGTCTCAAACCTGGACAATTGTCATGAGCTGTCCCTCTTTGCCTTGGAGGTGTTGTGCTGCCCTGCTGCTAGAGTCTTGTCGGAGCGGATTTTTAGTGCCACAGGGGGATCATAACAGACAGAAACTTTCACCTGTGAACAGAAAGTGCTGACAGGCTCACTCTGATAACAATGAACAAAGCATGGCTTAGACCCGACTTTTACACACCACCAGATGACAACAGCACATAAAGTGTTTTTAATGTTGTAGTTGAATGAGGCACCACAGATTTTTTTTGTACCATTTTGGGGCATATAGTAATTTTTTATAGAGCGGGTCATTCCAGATGGGGTGATACCAATTATGTGTACTTTTTTGTTTATTTGATTTTATCACAAACTCTGCGTTTTGAGTGGCGAAACGGATTTTAGTGCACTTTTTTTGTGTTTTTTTCCTTTTTTACATATGTTATTTAACTTTTTTTTTACTTTTTCACTAAGTCCCACTGTGCGACATGTATAATTTTCACTTTTATTACTGGTCTCATACACTGCATGAGACTGTCACTGAGTCACTGACTGTGCTTATAGCTGGATCTCACAGGCCACCATACCCTGAGGTCATCACATCAGGATACCAATATAACCATCAGGACCCGCGATTCCCATAAAGGGGGTCCGATGATTACTAAGGTGGTCTTGTAACCCCCTTGTAACAACTTAAATACTGCTGTCACAATTGATTACGCAATTTTTGCGATTACGCAAAATAATTGGTAGTGCTGCGGATTTTTCTGCAATGATAATCCGCAGTGGAAATTTCCGCAGCATGTGCACAGCACATGCGGATTATCATTGGTGAACATAGCAGACCTTCTACCAAGCATTTTTTAAGCGTTTCTGCGGAAACGCTTAAAAAATGCATAGTGGGTAGTGTTGAGCCACCCCCGTAGTGTTCGAGTTCGGTTCGGTTCGTCGAACACCCGTGTGTTCGCCGAACTGTTCGTCGAACACCTTCGAACACCGTTAAAACCAATGGCAGGCAAACAAAAACACATAGAAACACATAGAAAACACCTTCAAAGGTGTCTAAAAGCTGACAAACTGCTCAGAAGACATAACTAACACATGGAAAAGTGACAAGTACATATAGTCATGCGAAAATAAAAGAGGTGGAGGAGTAAAAGGAGGGGGAGACACAGATATAGGCATGTCATGCCCTTCTAAAATCCAAAAAGTGAGAAGCCGACACGGCCAGTCCGCTCCTGCCCGTGCCACCTCCGTGTCGCCGGGTTTGTGCCAGAGCCGCGGTGAACCCTGATGGCCAGCCCCCCTCTCCCAATACTGGTGCCTGTCCGCTGGTGGGTCGAGCGAGCCCCCCTGTGGTGGAGGCAGCTCTAAGCTTTTTAATTTAAATTGTCTCTCTAATTTGAATGAATACACTTTAAATCCATTTACAAGGATCTATTGGAGGGCAAGTCTCATGCCAGCAGCCGCGTAATTCCAGCTCCAGTAGCGTCCACTAAAGCTGCTGCAGTTAAAAAGCTTTTATAAGGATCGAGCTCGGCTGTCCAGCGCAAGGCATCCTACTGCCAGTCCCAGCCCCTATGCCTTGGGGTGCCTCCTGATGCTCTTCACTGAGTATCCCATGGTCCCGAAGCATTTCCTTTGAAAAAATTAAGTGTCTAAACTACAGGTGGTGTAGCTTGCTTAACAGCCGGGATAATCCGCTGACTAGCAGACACTGCTACTAGGCACAAAGTATTTCCTGGGCTAGATGCAGTTAAAAATTTGTAATTAGATACTCTCGTTGGATGCTGAGAAAGCATTCCATAGAGTCTCCTGGCACGCCATATATGATTCTCTTAAAAAGCTTGGGGTAGGGGTCTAGGGGACCCTTTTATAGCCAAAATCACGGCCCTGTATCACAATACGTCACCTAGGCTGAAGATAAATGGAACTGTAGCACCCTGAGGGCTCGGTTGCTACAGAGGTATTGCACCTCACCCAGAGGTGTGATATCTCACTCTCAGGTAAGGATGGAGTGTGGATCAGGACCCGACACCTGCATGCATTACACCACATTGCCGTGGGGCAGGGCGACCAATATGCCTCTGAGATGGGCATGACAGTCCCTGTCCCTAGCTGGAGTGGGGGGAGGGAACACTGAGGAAGGGGAACCCTGTAGTGCAGGAGCAGGGAGGAAGCAGTTCCTGGGTGCATTGAGAAGGGAGTATAAAAGGTGGGCACCATCTTAGTTCAGTGCAGAGAAGTCTGAGCAGAAGTGGCAGGGAGCAGGGGCTCTGCATGAGCTCTGCTCCGGAGGCGGGCCTAGTAACAGAGGCCCAGGCCTGGAAGAGGGAGAAGGAAGGAAGAGGAGCGGAGAAGGCTCCAGGAACGAGGAATGAAGGGATCCCAGGGGTGCGGACGGGCGAGTCGCCACCGCACGCCCGAATCCACCTGCGTGGAGGGGTCAGGCCAAAGGGGGAGACCGGTCCCCGAAACTAGTGGAGGCAGAAAACGACCCTCAGCTAGAAACCGGAGGCTGTGACATTTTATGTGGCGCAGCCCCTCGCTACACCCGCTAGGAAGGCACCACATAGGGTCAGGGAAACTGGCGCCAAGTTTACCAAGAGGAGGCCCGAGGCAGCCGGACAGAAGGGTTGGTAAGAAAGGCCAGACAAAGGACACACAAAGGGGGTCCTGTGAAGCGCTCCAAAGTTATCTGGGAGTTGTCTGAGCCCCTCACCTGGTGAGCACAGTACGACGTGGGCAGCCGTTACCTGCAGACGTGGTCTGGATAATAAGAACTGTGAGTAAAGGCCCTGGACTGCATCACTGACTCCGTGTCGTTACTGCTGCTGCCCTGCACCATCACCCCCATCCTCCGCATACACTGCCCTGAGGCTATACTCCTCCCGTGGGGAGTTATGCTACGCTCTGCTGCACCCACAACACCAGCCTCAGTGGTCTGCCCTGCAGCGGCGGTTCACTCTGACCGCAATCCACGGGTGGCGTAGTCGGACATTTAAACATCAAAACCACATAAATAGTTCCGCCACTGGTTTGACCACCCTGAGCCACGGAACCGGGTCGCCGCCACGAAGACTACAACCACCAGCATCCACCAAAAAGGGTCCGGCTCCGGGTGTCCCAAGGCCCAGGGGGTGCATCAGAACATTTTCATCACCTTTCACAATCACCCATGGGACAAGGCAGGGATGTCCTCTGTCCCCTCTCTTATACATCCTAGTGACGGAGCACCTGCTCTCATCAATTCGCCATAACCCCAATATTAGGTGGATTGAGGTGGGAGGCACCGAGTACAAGTGCTCTCTATTTGCTGATGATGTCCTAGTATATATCACTCAATCACATATATCCATCCATGCTGTTATGGCTGAAATAGATCACTTTGTTACATGGTCAAATTTTAAAATCAATGCAGCGAAGTCTGAGGCCCTCGATGTCTCCCTCCCCAAATCCATATAGGATTCCATCCAGTCCAACTTTCCCTTTGCCTGGCCCTCACAGGGTATCAAATACTTAGGAATTCCTATTCATAGAGACCTCTCCCATCTATGTTATCTTAATTTTGGGCCCTTTATTGAACAACTCCATACAGACCACGGTTGGCAAGTTAGAACTGTAAGATTCACTACGTGAACCACTGGTGTTTTGTGGAAAAGCACATGTACACTGCGTTCCAAATTATTATGCAAAAAGTGTTTAGGAGTGATAAGAGAAGAATTTGTTTGTTTGTCAGTTAAACTCATTGATGGTGATGTGTGTCAGGGCTCTTTATATCACTGTAAGCAATTGCAGACACCTGTGCTAATTAGTTTGGCAGGTGTGTCCAATGAAAGGCAAGACTACTTAAGAAGGCTGTCTCACATTATTAAGCAGCCTACATTTTCTGCCAAAATGGGAAAGAAAAAGGATGTGTCGGCTGCTGAGAAGCAACAAATTGTGGAGTGTTTAGGTCAAGGCATGACTACAATCAACATTGTGCGATGATCAGGATGAAGTGTCTTGGCAATCAAGAAGTATGTAGCTGATTCACAGTACACACGTGTGCGTGCTGATAAGGGCAAATTGAGGACTCTTTCCTACAGGCAATTACGTCAGGTTGAAAGAGCAGCGGCAAAAAAGCCTTGTCATAGCAGCAGACAAGTTTTTGAAGCTGCTTGTGCCTCCAACGTCCCCCGAACAACAAGATGCAGGGTCCTTCAGAGGTTTGCAGCTGTGCATACGCCATCCTGTCGACCTCCTCTATCCACTTCACACAAGCAGAAACGGCTCCAGTGGGCCAAACATTACATGAAGACTGATTTCAAAACTGTTTTGTTCACGGATGAGTGCCGTGCAGCGCTCGATGGTCCAGATGAATGGAGTGGAGGATGGCTGGTTGATGGACACCCCACGCAAACACGGATACAGCGCCAACAAGGAGGAGGTGGAGTAATGTTTTGGGCTGGAATCATGGGGAGAGAGATTGTCGGCCCCTTTAGGATCCCTGAAGGTGCTAAAGATGAACTCCATAATGTATGTGGATTTTCTCAAACAGCACTTCCTGCCATGGTTCAAGAAGAAGAACCGTGTATTTCACAGCAAGATCATTTTTCTGCATGATAATGCACCATCTCATGCTGCACATAAAACATCTGCATCTCTGGCTGATATGGGCATAAAAGGGGACAAACTTATGGTGTGACCCCCATGCTCCCCTGACCTGTACCCCATTCAGAACCTTTGGAGCATCATTAAAAGGAGTGTCTATGATGGCGGGAGGAAGTTCACATCTAAGCAACAGCTCTGGGAGGGTATTCTGTCCTCATGCAAAACAATTGAAGCAGAAACCATCCAAAACCTGACAAATTCAATGGACGAGAGAGTTCAGAAGCTCCTTTCGAACAAGGGGTCCTATGTGAAAATGTAACATCACCTAGAATAAAGTTTTGAGTTGAAAACTGTTTGATTTCAGTTTCTAACAACCTGCTAATGCTTATAATTTCAAAAATGACCATTTTTTTGGTCTTTATTAAAATGAAAAGGTTGATCGAAAAGTTTGGGGGATCTAAGAGTGTGGCAACCCAGTAGTCATGATTACTTCGAATTCTGACAATATGAGGGTCATGCTGCAGGTAGTGCAGCAAGAAGGCACTTATGTGTCTTGCGCATCTCGGAGCCCCAAAATTATTTTCCGGGCTAGATGCAGCTAAAAATTATTTTTAATTTTAAATCTGGTGAAGCTTATTATAGATGGCCTAATAGGATCAGTGCTGCACACTGCTACAAAGCCCAAATTATTTTCCAGTCAAGATACAGATAAACATGATTAGTAATTTTAAATCTGGTGAAGCTTATTATAGATGGCCTAATAGGATCAGTGCTGCACACTGCTACAAAGCCCAAATTATTTTCCAGCCAAGATACAGATAAACATGATTAGTAATTTGAAAGCTTAAAACGGTTGGTAGGGTGATTTTAACCAATCATCAAGCTTTTACTCTCCCCAGGATGACACAGGGGTAGAAAAGTCGTTTCGGATCCATGATTTGTTCATCTTTATGAACGTGAGTCTGTCTACATTATCAGTGGAGAGCCGCGTGCGCTTATCTGTCAGCACACCACCAGCAGCGCTGAACACACGTTCAGACAGAACGCTGGCTGCGGGGCATGACAAGATCTCCAAGGCGTAAGTGGCTAGCTCCGGCCATTTATCCAGATTGGAAGCCCAAAAAGAGCAAGGGTCCAGTGACACAGTCGTGGCTTCAATGTTTACTTGGAGATACTCCTGTACCATCGTCTCTAGGCGTTGACTATGTGTCAGACTTCTTGTCTCCTGTGGCCTTGCAAAGGATGGGCTAAAAAAGTGGTGAAATGATTCCGCAAAATTGATGTTACCAGCAGATACTGTGGTTCTGTTACGGTTTGAGTGCTGAACACTTGACGGTCCCACGGTTGGCAAGTTGGAACTGTGAGATTCACTACGTGCACCACTGGTATTTTGTGGAAAAGCACATGTAAGATTCTGCAACAGTCTCTGCTGATACTCCTGCATGCGTGCATCCCTTTCTATGGCAGGAATAATTTCTGCAAATTTACTTTTGTACCGGGGATCTAACAGTGTGGCAACCCAGTAGTCAGGATTATTTCTAATTCTCACAATTCGAGGGTCATGTTGCAGGTAGTGCAGCAAGAAGGCACTCATGTGTGTTGCGCATCCAGGAGCGCCAAGTCCCTGTTGTGTTGGTGGCGAGGTAACAATCATGCTTCCTTCCTCTGTCCTCTCCCCCCAACCTCGCACAACAGAAATGTGATCAAGGTCTCCCTCATCTGATGAGTCTTCCATCAGTTCGTCCTCCACTTCTTCCTGGGCTCCTGCACCTTCCTCACTAGTTTGGCTGCTACCATGCGCCCTGGTAAAACCATCTCCCCCACCCTCACATGCCTGCCGCCTTGGTGCTGCCGACCGTCTGGACCTTGCAGATGTTAGCCCTTCCGCATACAACTCCTCCTCCTCTACTTCCTCCACCTCCTCTTGTGCCACCACCTGACTCCGAATTCTGTTTAACATGTGCTCCAGCATGTAAATCACCGGAATAGTCATGCTGATAATGGCATCGTCAGCACTAAACATCTTCGTCGCCATTTCAAAACTGTGCAGAAGGGTGCATAGGTCTCTGATCTGAGACCACTCCTCCAGCGTGATTTGCCCCACCTCTGAATCTCGTTGGCCCAGGCTATACGTCAGAACGTATTGCACCAGGGCTTGTCGGTGCTGCCACAGTCGCTGCAACATGTGCAGAGTTGAATTCCACCGGGTAGGCACATCGCATTTTAGCCGGTGAAGTGGCAGGCCCAACGACTTCTGTAGAGATGTAAGTCGCTGAGCTGCGGGATGCGAACGGCGGAAGTGAGCACACAGCGACCGTGCCCTCTGCAGAAGGCCATCTAGTCTGGGATAGTGGGCTAAAAATTACTGGACAACCAGGTTCAACACGTGAGCCATACAAGGCACGTGTGTGACATTGCCCCGGCGAAGGGCCGCACCCAGGTTTGCAGCATTGTCGCACACAGCCTTCCCTGGTTTCAGGTCCAGTAGAGACAACCATTCATGAAATTGGTTCTCCAGAGCTGACCACAACTCCTCAGCTGTGTGACTCACATTTCCCAGACATTTCAATGTAAAAACCGCCTGATGACGTTGAGCCCTACTGCCAGCATAGTAAGGAAGTGTGCAGGATCCCTTCTGCGCAGTTAGAAAGCTTGTGGCATGACCAGACAGGCTTTGGGTGCAGGTGGAAGACCGAGAGGAGGTTGAGGAGGCAGAAGCAGTGGAGGAACTTTGACATAAAGAGGATTGACGCACAACTCCTGGGGACGGCAAGACTTGGACAGCAGCCCCTTGTCCTGCTGTCACCATAGTTACCCAGTGCCCAGTCAGCGACATGTAACGCCCCTGTCCATGCCTACTCGTCCAAGTGTCTGTGGTGAAATGCACCCTGTCACACACAGAGTTTCTCAAAGAAGCGGTGATGTTGTGTGCGACATGCTGGTGGAGCGCAGGCACACCTTTCTTTGAGAAGTAGTGCCGACTGGGCATCTGGTACTGGGGCACTGCGACGGACATAAGGTCTCGAAAATCCTCTGTGTCCACCAGGCGGAAAGGCAGCATTTCTGTAGCCAAGAGCTTGCAGATGGTGAAATTCAACCTCTTAGCTTTCTCATGGCTAGGAGGAAATGGTCTTTTACTTGTCCACATCTGAGGGACCGAGGGCTGGCTATTGTGCTTAGACGGGGTTGATAAGGGTGTCCCCGGCAAACTGCCGGTCTGTGAGGAAGATGCAGGCGGACATGTTAGGTTGCCTTGATCCAAAGGTGGTGCTATCGATGTCGGACAGCGCTCAACACCAGCTGGTGTTACCACCTCCAAAGAAAATGATGACATGCCAATCACGCTGGCTGTTGCGGGTAAAGAGGTGGCAGGTCTGCGCCCCAAAACAGGTGTGACTGCTGTCCCCCCAGTCCCCCCAGTCACAGAGGATGAAGAGGCCGCGGATGTACAAGATATGGCAGACGGTGGTTGGCCCGGCCGGCTAGGCCGCATTGTAGCACACTGAGCTTCCCACTGCAACTTATGCTTCATGTCCATGTGCCGGTTCATGCATGAAGTACTCAAACTATGTATTTTTTGGCCTCTACTTAGCTTTTGCTGACAAATGTTACAGATAACACGAGTTGGGTCATCTTTATCGATCTGAAAAAATGCCCAGGCTATGCAAGGCTTAGCACCCATACGACCTGAAGAGCCACCACGACTTGTGGTGAGAGGCAGAGTTGTGTTTGAGGATGCAGTTGTTGACGTGCTTCCAGTACTACGTCTCTGTCCAGGAAGGCGCAACCTGACCTCGTCGTCACTAGCATCTTCCTCCACCTCCTCTGCTGACCTCATCTCTTGGCTGACTGTGGGTTGACAGTAAGTGGGATCTCCAACCTCATCATCATCACCCTGTGCGTTATCACACCCGTCGTCCTCAGAGCCAACCTGTTCCTGCCCTGACAAAAAAACTAAAGTTGTCGCTCCAATGAGTCTTATCATCGTCTTCCTCATTGTCTCCACCAACAGGAGTTACAGTTTGGGAATGAGGGTCTACATTATGGTCAGAACCTTCTGCATCTGGTCCTGGATCCGACTCATAAAGATTCTGGGCATCAGTGCAGATCATTTCCTCGTCTGGATTCACAGAAGCGCTGGAGTCGACCTCTGATTCCCAGGCTATAGTATGAGTAAACAGCTCTGCAGACTCAACCATCTGTTCTACCTCATACTCAGACGGGCAGCTGGAGATTTGGGAGCTGTGAGGAAACAAGTGCGATTGGGGTGACACCTTTGAGGACTGGAGTATTTGTGATGTTGAAGTTGATGTGGAGGAGAGCCCACTTAAAGGAGCACTTGATATCCGTTGAAGCACCTGCTGTTTTTGTGCCTCATCTGGAATTTGTAGCGATTGGCGTGGCCGTAAGAAAGGGATCTTATCACATTGTCCGCTAAAAGAAGTAGACATTTTAGTTTGGCTGGAAGATGGTCTTTCTTCTGCAGATGTTACTGTTGCTTTAACACCTACCCCACGGACACAACCTTTTTTCCCCTTCCCAACACGCCTATTCCCCTTTCCACCAGCAGCAGGCCTTTTTCCACTCATTTTGGTGGTTAACTAATTCACAACTCTGGAGTTGTTTGCACAAAAAAACAATGGATGGGAACCGAGCAGAGCTGAGTGGCCAAACTGTGGTATTAGGCCAAAACTATTGGCTGGGTTAGATGCAGAAAAAAATTATATTCAATTTGCAACCTGATGGAGGTCTGTATAGATGGATTAATAGAACAAGTCCCACACACAGATAGAAGCCCAATATTTTTTCAGAGGTAGATGCAGAAAAAAATATATTCAGTTTGCAACCTGATGGAGGTCAGTATAGATGGACTAATACAACAAGTCCCACACACAGCTAGAAGCCCAATATTTTTTCAGAGGTAGATGCAGAAAAAAATATATTCAGTTTGCAACCTGATGGAGGTCTGTATAGATGGATTAATAGAACAAGTCCCACACACAGCTAGAAGCCCAATATTTTTTCAGAGGTAGATGCAGAAAAAAATATATTCAGTTTGCAACCTGATGGAGGTCTGTATAGATGGACTAATACAACAAGTCCCACACACAGCTAGAAGCCCAATATTTTTTCAGAGGTAGATGCAGAAAAAAATATATTCAGTTTGCAACCTGATGGAGGTCTGTATAGATGGATTAATAGAACAAGTCCCACACACAGCTAGAAGCCCAATATTTTTTCAGAGCTAGATGCAGAAAAAAATATATTCAGTTTGCAACCTGATGGAGGTCTGTATAGATGGATTAATCGAACAAGTCCCACACACAGCTAGAAGCCCAATATTTTTTCAGAGGTAGATGCAGAAAAAAATATATTCAGTTTGCAACCTGATGGAGGTCAGTATAGATGGACTAATACAACAAGTCCCACACACAGCTAGAATCCCAATATTTTTTCAGAGGTAGATGCAGAAAAAAATATATTCAGTTTGCAACCTGATGGAGGTCAGTATAGATGGACTAATACAACAAGTCCCACACACAGCTAGAAGCCCAATATTTTTTCAGAGGTAGATGCAGAAAAAAATATATTCAGTTTGCAACCTGATGGAGGTCTGTATAGATGGATTAATAGAACAAGTCCCACACACAGCTAGAAGCCCAATATTTTTTCAGAGGTAGATGCAGAAAAAAATATATTCAGTTTGCAACCTAATGGAGGTCTGTATAGATGGATTAATAGAACAAGTCCCACACACAGCTAGAAGCCCAATATTTTTTCAGAGGTAGATGCAGAAAAAAATATATTCAGTTTGCAACCTGATGGAGGTCTGTATAGATGGATTAATAGAACAAGTCCCACACACAGCTAGAAGCCCAATATTTTTTCAGAGGTAGATGCAGAAAAAAATATATTCAGTTTGCAACCTGATGGAGGTCTGTATAGATGGATTAATAGAACAAGTCCCACACACAGCTAGAAGCCCAATATTTTTTCAGAGCTAGATGCAGAAAAAAATTATATTCAATTTGCAACCTGATGGAGGTCAGTATAGATGGGCTAATAGAATGATGCTATGCCCAAAAGATTTTACTTCACTAGGTGCAGTAAAAAAATTGGTATTCTATACACAGGTGGTATATCTTGCAACACAGATAGGCTACTCCACTGACTAACACACTCTGCAATAGGCCAAAAAGGATTAGCTTTGCTAGATTCAGCCAAATGCTGTGAAAAAAACTTGCACAGCACTGGCACAGACCTGCCTGGCAAAAACTGATAGGAACTGATGTAACCTAGTCCTGAAAAGGACTCCAATTACAATTAGTCTTTACTCCCACAATCTATCTATTTAAGAGCACAGACCTGCCTGATAAAAGTCATAGGAAATGCTGTAACCTAGTCCTTAAAAGGACTGCAATCACAACTATTCCTTACTCCCAAGCTATCTGTAGATTTGTGCGAAAATTGGCTTGAAATTAACAAGGTATAGCGCACACAGCAACAGCGGTGCCGTCTAACACGCAGCTGCAGCAGTGAGAAAATGGTGGCGACGGGGAAAATGGCTTGGTCTTATAGGGCAAGGACATGTGACATACACTGCCAATGACACATGCCCTTGCTTGTGTGAAAAAAAGCACTTCGCTCCGTGTGTGCGCTGCTGATAGGCTGACAGATTGCACCTCCCCACTGCAAATGCGGGAAAGAGAAAAAAAAATGGAGATCTTCATTGTTCCTGCAGAGATCCATCCCCTGCCCCTCCCCCCACCCCGCTGTACACTCAAACTGCGTATTAACATTAATTTTCATCATTACTGAGAAAAAATCCAGTTATGATTTTGGTGCACGAACAGTTATCGAACATAACCTCTAACAGCCGAATTTTTCTCAAATTGTTCGTGTTCGCCGAACGGCTCGAACACCGCCCAAAACAGCTCGAATTTGAGATTGGCGAACAGTTCGAGTAGAACAACGCTCATCTCTAATAGTGGGCACACAGCCTTACACCAGTATTCTGGTATAAAAAGCTTTGACAAGTTGTATAATTACAGTACAATTGGAGGCTGTGCTAAAATTTTGCAACTTTTGCCGTTCTCACGCTATTTTCACCCAGCTTCCACCAATTGGGTGGAGCTGGGGCAGGAAGGGGGTTTAGCGACCATTACTTGTGAAATTCATGGTGAGCAGTGGCTCTTGCTACTTCACAAATTTTATTCCAGTAGGTACTGTAATAGGATATGTGGCAAGGCAGACAAAGAGTTGCACAACACTCATCCGGCGCTCCTGATTCATGAAGTGGCACAAGCCTCTTTATGAATCAGAAACAATGTCAGCCTTGATAAATCAGGCCAAATGTCTATTTCAGGGAAGGCCTTGCATGTTTCAGCAACACAATGCCGTAACCCAAAATGCTAAGTTGGTTGGTATGTACACACATGGAAAATAACTTATGGCAATGACATCAGTATTTTTCTGGCAGCTATGTTTGTGAATTGGACTATGAAATCCTTTTTTGTCATTTTTATATATAATTTTTGTTTAAATTCTTCTTCTTAACATAATGTTAAAAATCTTTGTTGCTAGACAGGTACAAGTATAAGTTGTGGTGACTACTAGTGATGAGCGAGCATGCTCGTTACTCGAGATTTACGATCATGCTCGGGTGTTTTCCGAGTATCTTCAGCATGCTCGGGTGTTATGTTTGAGTCACGCCGTGCGCATGATTTGCGACTGTTTGACAGCTTTAATACATGTGAGGAATGCCTGTTTCTTAGGTATTCCTCAAATGTATTAAAGCTGTCAAACAGTCGCAAATCATGCGCACGGAATGACTAAAACCTAACGGCCGAGCACGCTGAAGATACTCAGCGAGCACCCGAGCATGCTCTCCGAAAGGGTTAAAAGAACATACTCGCTCATCACTAGTGACTACAAATGTTCAATTTGACTAGTATATTAATTGCAAATAACAATGTGACAATAAAAGCTAGGTAAGTTCAAAATTGCAACAAAAAGTATGCAAAAAAAACCTGAACATTTTTGACAACATCCATACTTTGTGAGGTAAACATTTGTGTTTGAATTCTTGGATTACAGAGATTTTTTTTCTTTAAAAAAATAGATGGCTAGCTTGTCTCACAATCCAGGAAGCACACTTTTTGTGACACACAAGCCTTGGTCTCAGGATTGAATTTATTAGCAAAATCAGGACAAAATTAGGAAGGGTATTGTCATTAGGTGATGTAACTGCATTATATCAAGGATCAAGGATCAATCAATTCACAGTCTCACTGAGTGATTCTGCAGGTCCTGCACTTCCCTGTATCACTTGAATATTTGGATTATTATTCACAGACTGATACTAGTACTCCCATTATCAATGTGGTTTAGCACTGCAGTAGGACACCACAATCAGATTAAGGCCATGGCCCCACAGTCAGTATTTGGTCAGTATTCGATCAGTATTTTTTCTCAGTAGTGAGAGCCAAAACCAGGTGAGGAACAATCAGAGAAAAGGTATAATAGAAATAAGTCACCAATTCTGCAATTATCACCCACTCCTGGTTTTGGCTCTCACTTCTGATAAAAAATACTGACCGAATACTGACCTAATACCGATATTGGGGCCGTGGCCTCAGGTTGATTTTTATTCCTATGTGGAATGAGCTGTGTGCTCTGACCTCTATGCCTACACTGTAAAAGTATAAAATGGCGGTGCTTGACTGGTCTTCATCTTTTATAGTTGTTATGATTGTCCCACCTGATTGGCTGTACTAGACCATGTGATGTGATAGCTGATGTGTGTTTGTGTAATGAGAGAGGGTGTGTCTTAAAGATATCAACACTTTTTATCAAGATGTGCATAATTATTAAGCAGCTTATTTTCCTTAAGCAAAATGGTTAAAAAAATAGGTTTAACTGACTCAAAAGTAAAAAAAAAATTTAAAAAAATCTTACAGAGGATTGAGACAGTGTTTAAATTGCTAAAATATTGGGAAATAATCACAAAACCATCACATTATTATTCTTATTTATTTTTAGAGCACCATTGATTCCATGGTGTTGTACATGAGGAAGGGTTACATAAAAAAACACAAATAGATATTACAATGAACAAACTAACAATGACAGACTGGTACAGAGGGGAGAGGACCCTGCCCTTGCGTGCTTACATTCTACAGAATACTGAGGAAGGAGACAGTAGGTTCGGGTGTTGCAACAGCTCCAGTGTTGGTGAGGTGCCAACGGAGTCATTGCAGGCTGTATGCTGTTCTGAAAACAAGTTCGGCTTGAAGGTTCTGAATGTAGGGGATAATCGGAAGTGTTGGGGCACAGAATTCCAGAGGATGGGAGATATTCGGGAGAAGTCTTGAAGGCGATTGGATGAAGAACGCACGATTGTGGAGGAGAGAAGGAGGTCTTGAGATGACCGAAAATTACGTGGTAAGAGATATTGGGAGATTAGTTCAGAGATATATGGGGAAGACTATTTTTTTAATTTTAAAAAGCATAAAATGTCCAGGAGTTGGTTGCAAACAGTTACCATCGTTCCTATGGTGAGATCACCTTGACATTACTATGGCTGGGTTTGCATTAAAGAGCTTAAAATTGGTCGCATAGAGTCCTTGGAAACCTCACAGTGTTATACATCACTCTATGGAGCAATTAGAGTCTTTGAAGTACTTTCAGTTCACGGCAAATCAATTTTCTGCAATCAAATTATTTCAAAAATTTGGTAAAGCTGGCGTATTTTAATTTTAAAAGATTTGCTCATCTTTAGTTAATACAGGTATCATTTACTGGCATAATTATTGATTTTTTTCCAATATTAATTTTTACACCTCTATTATGCTGCTTGAATTGGAGATTATTGGCCAAGTGTACATATCACAGAGTCGCTAATGATAAAAATACTAATTTTATAATCCTCTAGAAAATAATACAATGCGTTGTTATTTCTGTCAGATAATAAATCAAAATCATTTTGGAAACACAATGTTTATTGATTACTATTGAATTTGCAAGTGTTTACTAGGCAGGATATTTCTGTGCAATGAAATTGTCATTGTAATTTAAAGAAGGGTTTCATGATTATAGACACCTATTGACACAATTTGTTTTACTTAAATTATTCTATTTTGGTTTAAAAAACATTTATTTCTGTTAGATCTCAGTAAAAAGTTTTGGATTGCTAGGTTTTAATGCCCTCTTTGTTTCCCTTGGCAATGCTGACTGCCGTATGGAACCAACAAGGGAAAATTATCAAGACTGGAGTTTCATACCTACCTGAACCTATTGCACAATGGAGTAAGCTGAGCCATAAACTATGCGCATCTTTTGGGCTCTCCATGTACCTGAAATCTACACTTACCATGAATTGGCATATTTCAGCTACAATGTATGCCATTATAACAAATTTTGCATGTTGTGTAGTGATGGGCGAGCACTAAAATGCTCGGGTGCTCGATGCTCGGGTTGAGCACATTGGAATACTCGAGTGCTCGACCCGAGAGAGGAGCCCAATCTTAGTCTATGGGAAACTCGAGCATTATTCTGGCGACTCCCCCCGGCGGTCTGCAGGGGGCCTAAAAATTGCCCAAATCGATGGGAACAGTGCTCAAATGACATGGGAACAGCAAGGGGAAGACCCCTGGAAGCATTTAGGACTCCCAGGTCACTGCTGTCAACAACGTGGTCAGAGTATTACGCCACTTTTACGGACTCACAATAAAAGATACAAAAACAAAAACAAAATGGATTTTCCTGGGAAATATGTTAAGGAACATCCTTTCCAGGGTAATGACTTGTATATAAGGCAAAATAAATATACAAAAACAAAAATGCTCCTCCACACCATGAGCTATGTTCACAGATAGCGTTTTTGATGCGTTTTTGCACTTTTGCATTGCTTTCAACCAAGACAAATGCTTTCACTGGGAAATGTCATTTTAACATTTTACAACCTTATCTGGCCATGTGGTGTGTGGCACATCATCAGGCACATCCTGTTTCATTTATGATGGAGGGACTCTGAAAGTCACAAAGCCTATTTTTATAGGGCCACCAGGAGCTCCTTACTATTCTTAAAGGGCCAGCAGTCAGCCCTCGCTATTGTTAGAGAGCCATCAGCCGGCTATGCTTTGCTGTTCCCATTATTAATGAGTGCGTCTCCTATACTGTTATTGCGTATGCAGTGACTGCAAGGCCTGCCAAAAATTTGGAGGCACTCCAATGTCCTTTGGAAGAGACGTAGAGGTTGGAGAGCCTCCTAAAAACAATGTTCCCATTATTAGGAAGTGGGTCTCCCATATTGTTTGCCTATGCAGTGAATGCAAAAGCTACCAAAAATTTGGAGGCACTCCAATGCCCCTTGGAAGAGACGTAGAGGTCGGAGAGCCTCCTAAAAACAATGTTCCCATTATTAGGAAGTGGGTCTCCCATAGTGTTTGCCTATGCAGTGAATGCAAAAGCTGACAAAAATTTGGAGGCACTCCAATGCCCCTTGCAAGAAACGTAGAAGAGGTGATATGGTAGATATGGTGGTGAATGATATGGTGATGGAGGATGAGGAGAAGGAGGAGGACAAGAGCAAATAGACAAAATCAGGAAGCGTATACCCATGTCTGGGTGTGAAGACAGAGGTGCATGGGAGTAGAATTAGGTTACGCTGCTATCATTCGGTGGTGTTGAGAAGTCTAGCCAAATCCAGCCCTTGTTCATTTTTATAGGAGTCAGCCTGTCAGCATTTTCAGTTGACAGGCGGATGCGCCTATCGGTTATAATTCCACCGGTGGCACTAAAATCCCGCTCTGATAAAACGCTAGCGGCAGGAAAGACCAGGACCTCCAAGGCGTAGAGAGCCAGTTCATTCCACGTGTCCAGCTTGGATACCCAGTAATTATAAGGCACAGCGGAATCACGGAGGACGCTGGTACGGTCGGCAAGGTACTCCCTCACCATCTTCCCAAACTTTGCATTCCTTGTGAGAGTACCCCGCGTCTCAAGGCCTGTAAGATGGGAGGGATCTAATGCTATTTTTTATTTCCTAGTTATTTGATGATCATATACAGTTGTGGCAGATGTTTCATATATGGATCTCACATTTCTGATCGTGGCCTCGGAGTAACTGACGATTTGGCGGAAAAAGGTTATTTTCTTCGCTTCATATAAATCCTATTTGATGATTTTCAAGCATTGCGGGATAATATTGCTATATTTTGATAATTATTTATAGTGTCATAATATTTGTTATCTATGATTGAGGTGTTTAAAATATTACATTGATGTTATCTCATCAGATATGTTAGCTTTGTATAATTACATTATTCCAATTATGGTGGATGTGATTTGTAGTGTGGCCAGATTTTAAATGCTAAGTTTAACTCACTCATGCACATTTGTGCGTTATTCTTTGTATTTCTTATTTCTGTCCACTAATGTTATGATGCCTGATCTAATATACTAAAGCTTAGCCCACTCATGCGCATACATATTCTTCTTTTGGTTTTGCTCTTACTTTTGCCCATCACCAACATGGTGCCTGGATGCGCGCGCATGCCCTCCTTGCTTCTGGGCTCGCGTTTTCTGGCGCGCGCTGGACGGTGACGTCACGGGCGGTGCGACCATGCCTCCTTGTAACGCCGCGGTTGGGCACGTGGCGGAGGCGCGACCATGGTGGCGGTATGTAATCATGCGCCCGGTAATGAGCATCCAGTGGAGACTTAACTACTAATTAATCCAGGGTATACAGTACAGACCAAAAGTTTAGACACACCTTCTCATTTAAAATTTTTTCTGTATTTTCATGACCATGAAAATTGTACATTAACTCTGAAGGCATCAAAACTATAAATTAACACATGTGGAATTAAATACTTAACAAAAAAGTGTGAAACAACTGTAAATATGTCTTATATTCTAGGTTCTTCAAAGTAGCCACCTTTTGCTTTGATGACTGCTTTGCACACTCTTGGCATTCCCTTGATGAGCTTCAAGAGGTAGTCACCGGAAATGGTTTTTACTTCACAGGTGTGCCCTGTCAGGTTTAATAAGTGGGATTTCTTGCCTTATAAATGGGGTTGGGACCATCAGTTGTGTTGTGCAGAAGTCTGGTGGATACACAGCTGATAGTCCTACTGAATAGACTGTTAGAATTTGTATTATGGCAAGAAAAAAGCAGCCAAGTAAACAAAAAAGATTGGCCATCATTACTTTAAGAAATGAAGGTCAGTCAGTCTGAAAAAATGGGAAAACTTTGAAAGTGTCCCCAAGTGCAGTTGCAAAAACCATCAAGCGCTACAAAGAAACTGGCTCACATGAGGACCGCTCCAGGAAAGGAAGACCAAGAGTCACCTCTGCTTCTGAGGATAAGTTTATTCGAGTCACCAGCCTCAGAAATCGCAGGTTAACAGCAGCTCAGATTAGAGACCAGGTCAATGCCACACAGAGTTCTAGCAGCAGACACATCTCTTCAACAATTGGTAAGAGGAGACTTTGTGCAGCAGGCCTTCATGGTAAAATAGCTGCTAGGAAACCACTGCTAAGGACAGGCAACAAGCAGAAGAGACTTGTTTGGGCTAAAGAACACAAGGAATGGACATTAGACCAGTGGAAATCTGTGCTTTGGTCTGATGAGTCCAAATTTGAGGTCTTTGGCTCCAACCACCATGTCTTTGTGCAACGCAGAAAAGGTGAACGGATGGACTCTACATGCCTGGTTCCCACCGTGAAGCATGGAGGAGGAGGTGTGATGGTGTGAGGGTGCTTTGCTGGTGACACTGTTGGGGATTTATTCAAAATTGAAGGCATACTGAACCAGCATGGCTACCACAGCATCTTGCAGCGGCATGCTATTCCATTCGGTTTGCGTTTAGTTGGACCATCATTTATTTTTCAACAGGACAACGACCCCAAACACACCTCCAGTCTGTGTTAGGGCTATTTGACCAAGAAGGAGAGTGATGAGGTGCTACGCCAGATGACCTGGCCTCCACAGTCACCAGACCTGAACCCAATCGAGATGGTTTGGGGTGAGCTGGACCGCAGAGTGAAGGCAAAAGGGCCAACAAGTGCTAAGCATCTCTGGGAACTCCTTCAAGATTGTTGGAAGACCATTTCTGGTCACTACCTCTTGAAGCTCATCAAGAGAATGCCAAGAGTGTGCAAAGCAGTCATCAAAGCAAAAGGTAGCTACTTTGAAGAACCTAGAATATAAGACATAATTTCAGTTGTTTCACACTTTTTTGTTAAGTATATAATTCCACATGTGTTAATTCATAGTTTTGATGCCTTCAGTGTGAATGTACAATTTTCATAGTCATGAAAATACAGAAAAATCTTTAAATGAGAAGGTGTGTCCAAACTTTTGGTCTGTACTGTATATGTCAGGCTCCACCCCCTACCTTTTGTCACTCCCTGAGGAAGCGTATCTGTGAAACGAACGTTGGAGTGCATCCATTATGCGGGTGGTGTTTGCGGTATGAATACAAGTATACCAACAAATGCTTTGTTCCATGTAGTGCTATATGTCAGCGCTGCATGAGGCTTTCATTATTGCACTATGTCACTTTAGGATTGGATTTTCTGTGCACTGCACTTTATATATCTACCTCTGAAAACTTTGTATTTATTTATATAATCAATGTTGACATGTCTTATGATGACTAATAGTGCTCTTTTTCATACTACAAACTGCTGATTATTTTATTTTTATACTGTGCCACTTTGATATCTTATAGCACTATGTCTTTTTGAAAAAAGTTTTGATTATATTGATTCGCAGTTTGTTTTATGAAATTTTCTCTGAAATTGATCATGTAATTTACAGTAATATTTATTAACATCTCCTGTATCGCTGCACACACCATCTCGCTTTTTTAATTTTGTTGTGTCTTGAGTCTTGTCCTAATTTTTATGGTGTTTCGAATTTTGGATTGATAAATAAAGTTTAAATTGTTTATTAATGAAACTATGGATGATGTGATTAAGTTCTGAGTGTCTTTATATTAACTGTAAGATGGGAGGATCTGAGAAAACTGTCCCAGAACTTTGATAGTGTTCCCCTGCCTCTGCTGGATTGGAGTTGCGTGTCTCTCGCCTGTACTCTTTGGTTGTCCAACGAACTATGACCTCTGACGCCAGCGTTTTCAGATGGGAATTTTTTTAATAATTCCGCAACAAGGGCCTTCTGGAACTGCCCCATTTTAGTAGATCTGTCCGCCTCAGGAATAAGAGATAGAAGGTTCTCCTTGTAGCGTGGGTCTAGAAGTATCACCAGCCAGTAATGACTGTCACCCAAAATTTGGAGAACGCGAGATTCACGGGAAAGGCAGCGTAACATAATCTCTGCCATGCGTGCCAGACTTGCTAACAGGCAAGACTTCTGTGTCCTCGCCAAGAGGACGACTGACTATGCTCTCCTCCTCCTCCTCCCAGTCATCAGGCCATCCACGCTGAACAGACAGTATGACAGTTGTGCAGGTAGTACCGTCTATAGTGCATGAAATTAGCTCCTTCTCCTCTTCCTCACTGTCACCCAATCCACGTTGGGATAAGATAAGGCTGGGCTGTGTGTAATCACCCTGTATTGTTCCTTGCTCCATCTCATCGTGCTGCGCCTGCAATGCATCCTTTTTGATTGTGAGCAGAGAGTGTTTCAGAAGACAGAGAAGTGGGATGTTGATGCTAATTATGGCATCATCGCCGCTCACCATCTTGGTGGAGTCCTCAAAGTTTTGGAGGATGGTACGTATGTCTGACATCCATGTCTACTCCTGAGGTCTTATGTGTGGAGTCTGAACTGAATACTGACGGCCTTGTTGATGCTAGTAGTCAAGAACTGCACTCTTCTGCTCACAAATCGTTCCCAACATCTGAAATGTAGAGTTCCAACGCGTGGGGACATCACACACCAGTCTGTGAGCCGGAAGCTGCAAACGCTGCTGAAACACGGCAAGGGCGGAGGAGGCTGTGGGTGTCTTTCTGAAATAGACAAGCAGATCCGGCAGCTCCGGGTAGGTTTTGAGGAACCGCTGAACCACGAGGTTAAGCACATGGGCCAGGCATGGTATATGAGCTCGCTTCGCCTCAGAGCCACCACCAGGTTCCGGCCATTGTCACACATGACCATGCCTGGCTGTAGGTTCAGCGGTGTCAGCCACAGATCTGTCTGCTCTTTCAGAGCTGTCCACAACTCTTCAGTGTTGTGTGGTTTGTCACCTAAGCATATTAGCTTCAGCACAGCCTGTTGCCGCTAGGCCGAGGCAGTGCTGCAATGCTTCCAGCTTGCGACTGATGTGGTCATTTCGGAGATGGATGATGAAGAGGAGGATGAGGTGCAGGAGCTGTAGAATGTGGGGGCAACCCTGATTGACCGAGGGCCCACAATCCTTGGTGTCGGCAGGATGTGTTCCGTCCCAAGGTCCGACTGGGTCCTGGCTTCCACTATGTTAATCCAGTGTGCCGTCAGCGAGATGTACCATCCCTGCCCACAAGCACTTGTCCACGTGGCCGTGGTTAGGTGGACTTTCCCAGCAACTGCGTTGTTGAGGGCATGGTTAATGTTGTGGGACACGTTCTCATGTAATGTGGGAACGGCACACTGGGAGAAATAGTGACGGCTGGGGACCGAGTACCGAGGGATGGCCGCCGCCATCAGGTTGCGTCTCCACGAGCCTAAAAGGCAAAATTTTGAGAGTAAGCAGTCGCGAAGTGTGTGAATTTAGTAGTGTGGCCTGTGGGGCGTTGGCTGCGTATTTGCGCTTGCGTTCCAAGGACTGGGGTAGGGACAGCTGAATGGTGTGCTGGGACAAGGACGTGGATGTGCTTGCTGGTGGTGCTAGTTGAGAGTGTGCAACGACAGGTGCAGGGCAGGAGGCATCTTCGCATGTTACGGGAATGCTTTCCCGCCTTCTGTCAGAGTCCACCAAACTGCTTTTTCCTGCCTGTTGTGGTGCTATGCCCCCCTCCCCCTGTGTGCTGGTGTCGTCACTCTGTATGTCCCCCTGCCAGGTTGGGTTAGTTACTATATCATCCACCACCTCGTCTTCCAATTCCGCACCCTGGTCCTCCTCCTGACTTTCTGGCAATTGTGTCTCATCATCGTCCACCTCTTGTGACAGTTTCCCACTGTTTGTAATAATTATAATGGATACCACAGGAGTCTTTTTGCGTGGAACAAAGATACAACAGAACACAACTTATAGGTGTCAAAGTGTATATTATAAACACACAGTGTTTTAAACAAGTGCAGACGAAAACACAAAGTCCATAAACACTCAGGGGAAAATGCAATTAGCAGAGCAGTTTGTAAAGCACTGTTCACACTAGAGGATGCTAGAAAACAAGGAAGTCTTTATCAAGTCCACACAATATATATTATATAATCCAGGGAGGCCTGGGTAGGAAGTCCCAGATAATGCAGCACAGTCTCGTGCTCTAAATGTAATCAGTAAAGCAATCTATAAAGCACAATTCACACTAGAGGATGCTAGAAAACAAGGAAGTCCTTATCAAGTCCATGCAAGAAGGTCCATACAATATGTAGATAATCCAGGGAGGCCTGGGTAGGAAGTCCCTGATAGCTGCAGAGCACGGGACTGTGCTGCACTATCTAAAGCAGGTGAGTCAGAGCAGAAACCGGCTTACTTGTTAGCAGAATGCGGGTGAAGACTGAGGCTCAGAGGTAGCAGCAGGAGCAGCCAGGAGAAGGAGGAATACTGGTAACAACTGAATGCAGCAGAGTCTCTGAGAGCAGGTAACAGAAGATCCAAACAAGTCAGCAGGGCAGAGCAGGAAACTAGGAAACCACCTGGAGCAGATCACAGGCAGAATACTCTAGCACTGATTAGAGGCTGGGGTGGAGTTATAAAGCAGGAAGACAAGGGGCACATGAGACAAAAGACACCATCTTGAAAGAGGGCAAAAAGGGCCAAAATGTAATTAAAAATATTTGCAGTCCTGACATTACTCCCTCCTTAGAAGCGGCATCAGGACGATCCTGGACTCGGTTTCTCAGGAAATCTCTGATGGAAACGAGAAATCTTCTGTTGGGCATTGATGTTTTCCACAGGTTCCCAAGAGTCTTCTTCAGGGGGATACCCTTGCCATCTTATCAGATATTGGAGCCGATTCCTGCAAAACCTAGAATCAATAATCTCTTCCACCACAAATTGTTCCTGCCCATCAATCACCACAGGCTGCGGAGGTGGCACAACACGTCCCTGGAAGGTATTAGGAGATACAGACTTTAGTAAAGAAACATGGAAAACTGGGTGTACCTTCATAGTCCTAGGCAACTTCAGACGGCAGGCCACAGAGCTCACAATACCATTGATCTTGAAAGGGCCGATGAATTTCTGCCCTAGTTTCTGTGAAGGAACGTTCAACTTCAGATTTTTAGTGGATAACCACACGGAATCTCCTATCTTGAACATGGGTGCCGGTTTATGAAATCTATCAGCCGATTTCTTGTAACGTTCCAGAGCTGAGGTCAAAGATTCCTTCAGAACCTCCAGATTTTGCCTCATCACAGTCAGCCTCTCCTCTACAGCTGGAACCGGAGCATTCATCGGAGACCTAGGTAAGATACTCGGATGGTAACCCAGATTGGCAAAGAAAGGTGTGAACTTAGTGGAGGCACTCTGAGAATTGTTATATGAGAATTCAGCTAATGGAAGTAACTCCAACCAATCATCCTGAAGATGGCTGACATAGCATCGTAGATATTGTTCCAAGGTCTGGTTGGTACGCTCGGTCTGACCGTTCGTCTGGGGGTGATAAGCGGAAGAAAGACAGACATTAATATTGAGTGCAGAGCAAAACTCCTTCCAGAATCTTGAGGTAAACTGCACTCCACGGTCAGAGATGATTTCATCCGGGACCCCATGCAGCCGAAAAATATTCTGTATAACCAAGTTCACTGTATCCTTAGCTGAGGGAAGACCGGGGCAAGGAACAAAATGAGCAGCTTGAGTCAGGCGATCCACTACCACCAGGATCGTATTTATGCCACCTGATGTAGGCAGCTCCACAATGAAGTCCATTGAGATAGACCCCCATGGGCGGGACGGAACAGGTAATGGTTGAAGAAGACCCGTAGGTGACATACGAGGAGTCTTATAATGAGCACATACCTCGCAAGAGAGAACATAGTCCTTAGTATCCTTCAGGCAAGTCGGCCACCAGAAAAATCGGCTTAGGAACTCTTGTGTCTTCTGTACCCCCCCTGTGACCAGCCACCTTGGAGTCATGGACCAACTTGAGGATCTGCAGATGAAAGGCCTCAGGGACGTAGATACATCGATCCCTGAACCACATGCCACCCTTAAGGACAAGTTTAATATCAACAGGTGGATTGGCCAGAAATACATCACCATCATAGGCCTCCTTGAACTCCTTCCACAAGTCCTGATCGTGGATAACTCCGATGAAGTTGGCAACGGATAGAATGGTCTTGGACGGGGCTCCAGGTACGGAATCCGCAGCATGTATTCGGGATAAAGCATCAGCCTTCCCATTACGAGAACCTGGACGGTACGAAATAACCAAATTAAATTGATTTAAAAATAGGTTCCAATGAGCCTGACGAGGAGAAAGACATCTAGCGGATCTGAGAAACTCCAAATTGCGATGGTCAGTCAGCACTACGATCTGTTGTGTGGCTCCTTGCAGATGATGCCTCCATTCTTTGAAAGCTACAATAATAGCTAGCAGTTCCTTGTCTCCCACATCGTAGTTTTTCTCAGCTGAAGTAAGTCTACGGGAAAAGAAAGCACAAGGGTGTAGCAGAGTCTTCTCTCCAGTTCTTTGGGAGAGAATGGCCCTTAAAGCATTATCAGAAGCGTCCACCTCCACAATGAAAGGAAGTGCTGGGTCTGGGTGGATCAACAGCGGTGCTGAGGTGAAACAAACCTTAAGTCAATCAAAAGCCTCTTGAGCCTGTGATGACCACTTAAAGGGCTTTTCCTTCTTTGTCAAGGAAGTAATGGGACGGACAATGTCAGAAAAATTTCTAATAAAACGTGTATAGAAATTTGCAAAACCAATAAAACGTTGGACCTCTTTAACGTTCCTGGGTACTGGCCAGTCAAGGATTGCCTGAATCTTACCAGATTCCATGTTCAGCCCCTGAGGAGAGATGACATAACCTAAAAACTGTATCTCAGAACGATGGAACTCACACTTCTCCGGCTTAATATACAGATGGTTCTCTTTCAGACGTTTCAAAACAGTTTTGACATGTTCTTCATGTTCCTGTAGAGAGTCAGAAAAAATTAAAATATCGTCCAAATAAATCACCACAAACTGATCCAATAAATCTATAAAAATGTCATTAGCCAGATGTTGAAAAGTCGCAGGGGTGTTACAAAGCCCGAAGGGCATCACCAGATATTCAAAGTGTCCATACCGGCATCTGAATGCTGTCTTCCATTCATCACCGGAACGAATACGCACCAAATTATAAGCCCCACGAAGATCTAGTTTAGAGAACACCTTGGCATGGCGGACTCTTTCCAATAATTCTGGAATCAAAGGCAAAGGATAAAGATTCCGTATGGTTACCTTAATGAGTTCCCGATTGTCAATACAGGGTCTTAGGGTCCCATCCTTCTTTTTTACAAAAAATATAGGCGCCCCTGCTGGTGAGGAAGAAGGACGTATAAAGCCTTTGGCCAGATTTTCATCAATATACTCCTTCAAGGCTTGAAGTTCAGGTGCTGCTAAAGGATATACGTTGCTAAAAGGAATAGCCGCCCCAGGAAGCAGCTCAATGGGACAGTCATAATGCCTATGTGGAGGAAGCTGATCTGCTTTCTTCTTGTCACAGATGTCAGAGAATGCTTTATACGCTGAAGGTAAAGTGAATACCTGTACAGTAGATTTTGTATCCGTGGACTCAGGGACAGCTTCAGTTATCGCTGGGTTGCTCCTAGTCGGAAAAATAATCTCCTTGGTCTCCCAGTTGATAGTCGGGTTCTGAGAACGCAACCAAGGGATGCCCAAAATCACAGGGAAATGAGGAGAAGAAATTAACAAGAACGAAAGTTGCTCCTGATGATTAGGCTCCAACAAAATCTTAAGAGGTACAGTCTCCTGATCCACAGGCCCTGAGATTAAAGGTGACCCATCCACTGTTTCCATGGTAATTGGAGAGGCTCTTCGCTGTATCTCAATACCATGTTTTTGGGCAAATGTAATGTCCATAAAGCTGCCCCCTGCACCAGAGTCAATCATAGCTGCACTGGAAATCCACTGCCCTGAACACAGGATCTTAATAGGGAGTGAACAGTGAGAGTTCTTTTCCTTCAACTCCTTGGGAGGTGTAGTCATAGAGAGAGAATGGAATACAGCATTTAATGGCAGGCTACATTCAGAGATGTCAGATTCATCATCAGTGTTATCATACTCTCCTACCGCTGCTAACACCTTGTTAGGCCGCTTGGGACAGTTGATTAGAAAGTGGTCAGATTGGCCACAGTAGAAACAGCCTCTCTCACAGGCGGTGCTACCGGCGCTCATTACTCTCACGCCTCTGCACAGAATCAATTTGCATGGGCGCTTCTTCTACCTCCCGAGATGTTTTACCTGCAGGCTCTTTGGGAGGAAGGGAAAAGTTAGACATATGATTGAATACAGCCAATTTCTCCTGCCTACATTCAGTAAGGCGTATGTCTAGGCGTACACAATTCTGTATAAATATTTCTAGCTCTTGTGGTGACTCAGAGCGGGCCAATTCATCTTTTACAATGCTAGACAGGCCTCTCTTAAAAATAGGTAATTGTGCATAACCGTCCCAGTTGGTATCTACGGCTAATCTCCTAAATTCAGTAGCATATTCAATAACAGAACGTTTACCCTGGCGTATAGTTAGTAAAGCAGACTCAGCGGTAGCACGGCGGTTAGGGTCATCAAACATTAATGCCATAGCGGCTAAGAAATCATCCAAATTATTTAACCGTGGGTCACGAGACTCGATCATCGGATTCGCCCAGGCGAGTGCTTGTGAGGTCAGCAGCATAATTACACGCAATACCTTACATCTATCAGTAAGGAAGCGGTCAGCATGTACATCAAAATATAGCATACACTGATTCACAAAGCCACGAAATTTGTCACGTTCACCATTAAATCTGAATGGAGGCAACTTAGGTGGGCTAGCTGGTGGCGTTATCCCAGAAGGTAAAGTCACCTGTGACGCCATTTGAGTACTAATGTCCTGGAAAGCCCGTCCGTACTGGGAGTCCAAGCCCGCAAGTTTGTTTTCCTGGGCCGCCATTCGGGTATTTAAGTCCTGTAAAGTTTGTCCAAATGCTTGTTCATTACGTTCAATGCCTCCAAGTTTCTTTTGCAGACCTTCCACCTCCTTCTGAAGAGATCTAATTACGGAATACACCTGCTCTAATTTGCTTTCTGCAGACATTGTTCCAGCAGACTCCTTATTTTTTTGGCTAGAGTATCCTGTAATAATTATAATGGATACCACAGGAGTCTTTTTGTGTGGAACAAAGATACAACAGAACACAACTTATAGGTGTCAAAGTGTATATTATAAACACACGGTGTTTTAAACAAGTGCAGATGAAAACACAAAGTCCATAAACACTCAGGGGAAAATGCAATTAGCAGAGCAGTTTGTAAAGCACTGTTCACACTAGAGGATGCTAGAAAACAAGGAAGTCTTTATCAAGTCCAAACAATATATATTATATAATCCAGGGAGGCCTGGGTAGGAAGTCCCAGATAATGCAGCACAGTCTCGTGCTCTAAATGTAATCAGTAAAGCAATCTGTAAAGCACAATTCACACTAGAGGATGCTAGAAAACAAGGAAGTCCTTATCAAGTCCATGCAATATTTAGATAATCCAGGGAGGCCTGGGTAGGAAGTCCCTGATAGCTGCAGAGCATGGGACTGTGCTGCACTATCTAAAGCAGGTGAGTCAGAGCAGAAACCAGCTTACTTGTTAGCAGAATGCGGGTGAAGACTGAGGCTCAGAGGTAGCAGCAGGAGCAGCCAGGAGAAGGAGGAGTACTGGTAACAACTGAATGCAGCAGAGTCTCTGAGAGCAGGTAACAGAAGATCCAAACAAGACAGCAGGGCAGAGCAGGAAACTAGGAAACCACCTGAAGCAGATCACAGGCAGAATACTCTAGCACTGATTAGAGGCTGGGGTGGAGTTATAAAGCAGGAAGACAAGGGGCACATGAGACAAAAGACACCATCTTGAAAGAGGGCAAAAAGGGCCAAAATGTAATTAAAAATATTTGCAGTCCTGACACCGTCACCTTCGTGTGACCGTGGCTGCTCAAGTATTTGGGCATCACTACATGCTTTCTCCTCTTGCCCCGCTTCAAGTGGACCGGGCGAGAGGCCCGAATCTATAAATGGAAAAGTGAACAGCTCTTCGGAGTGTCCAAGTGTGGGATCAGTTGACTCCAGGCACTCAGCATGGTGGGAGGAAGGAGGATCAGGGTGAGGAATGTGCAGTCCAGACTCACGGCTACTGAGATTTGACCGTGTGGAAGACAGGGTGGTGGTGGTGGTGGCTAAGTGACTGGAAGCATTATCTGCTATCCAACCAATAACCATTTCACACTGCTCTGTGCTCAATAGTGGTGTTCTGCGGTCCCATATTAATTGGGACAGGTAGGTCGAGCGAGAAGATGTGGATGTTTGTTGTGGCACAATTTCAGCTAGCCCACGGCCTCGGCCTCGTCCTCCGCATGCACCATCATCACCATCTCGTCCTCTTCCCTGTCCCTCGCCACGTGCCTTGCTCATTTTAAATGGAGGACAATATTTTCCACGTTCACTACAAATGGCTGGATTTGAACCGCAGTGATATGTGATACGTGTGACGGAAAACTACAGTTTTAAATAGCTGGCATGTAGGTTACTATTTTTCACTGTGACCTTATGTCAATAACTTCACTGACACACTGCAACAAAATTTCAATGGAGGCCAAAAATGGCTGAATTTGGAGCACTCTTATATGTGATACGTGTGACGAAAAAACACAGTTTTAAATTGCTGGCCCGTAGGTTACTATTTTTTACAGCGACCTCGTGTCAATAACTTCACTGATACACTGCAACAAAATTTCTATGGAGGCCAGAAATGGCAGAATTTTCAACGCACTTATATGTGATCCTTGTGACGGACAAACCACAGTTTTAAATAGATGGATTTTTAGTGCTGTAATATGGAAAGGATCTGGCTGTATTCTGCTGTGCCAACAAGCAAATGGAGCAGAAAAATGGCTTTCACTGGATGGCTTTTTAAGCAAATAATTAGGATTAAGATCCAAAAAAAAATTATTCCTGGTCCCTGATACCTGGGGCTATTTATAGAAATATCTGTAAAAGCACCAGCAGACAGAACTGGAATGGACCCTCTTGCTATATGCACTGCAGTCTGCCGCATACACTGCCTCCCTGCCTAGCACTGATATCTATGCAGCTGGATTAGTCCTCAGAAGGACTGTTAGTTGAGATGGATATGTGAATAATATATGTGTCACGCCAGATGTGAGTGCAATACAGAGAGTCACTCCAGGTGTGAGTGCAACACAGAGGGGAAAGGGAGCCCAGACACTAGGGAAAGGGGGAAGAGGTGACCTCCTAATCTGGACTAGCATCACCCTGTCTCCCCCTAACGTCCCTATACAGCCTCCGCAGCTGTCACCGATCACGTGCCTCGCCCTACTATCCCTGGGGTAAGGCTATAGCTGGAGGTGGAAGGAGATGAGCACTAGTCAACCTCCGCTAGCACTCTAAAGACAAAAGGGGAAGACTACACAGGGGAAATACAACTTAGCTTTAGAAGAAACTCCAACAGGGCACATGGCCTCAAGACTCCAGGGAGGACGTGATGCTGCTTCAGCCAAGTTCCAAGTAGAAATGAGTATAACCGGTGACACCCACCTGGAGAGATCAGGTTTATATACACCCAAGCCAGAGGGAGGTAGTCGCTGGGTCCTAAAGACAACCTCCTATCTAGGCAGCTGTCTGCATTGCCAAACGTGGAGATCTCCTGCAAATCACTGCAGGACGACTGTCTGTCACCTCTGACACACCCGTGACAATATTATTTATTTTTTATTTTACTCATTTATATAGCTCCATTAATTCCACAGTGCTTTACAGACATTATGGGCACTGTCCCCATTGGGGCTCACAACCTAGATTTGTCTTTGGAGTGTGGGAGAAAACCGGAGAACCCAGAGGAAACCCACGCAAACACGGGGAGAACATACAAACTCCTTACAGATGTTGTCCTTAGTGGGATGTGAACCCAGGACCCCAGTGTTGCAAGGCTGCAGTGCTAACCACTGAGCCACAGTGCTGCCCCGGTGGTATACCTACACTATATATGGTGGTTGTAGCATCGGCGTCTCTGCCCCGTTCTAGGCAGAGACGCCGTCCCTCTCACCTCCCCGCTCCTGGCGCGGCGTCCTCCAGCGCTTCTCTCCCCGCTGCTTCCGGCATGCGCTCCTTCCCCGGCAGTGTGCTTAGGGCGTGCGCGCGCGCGCTCCCCCTCTCTTAAAGGGACCGCGCGCGCCGTCCTAAGGAGTCCCCGGCCAATTGCCGGAGGACCTCCCATATAAAAGGCACCTCCTCCAAAATGGAGGTGCCCGAGCAATGTTGTAGCACTGTTCACTACTCTGCTTCAGCCCTCAGGTCCCGTTGCCAGTTACCTGCCAGATACCTGCCAGATTCCTGCCAGTCTGCTGTCTAATTCCTGCCTGTTATCCTGCTACCTGCCTGCTAGCCTGAGGTTCGACGGTCTGCCTTCCAACTCCTGTCAGTCTGTCTAAGGACCAGCTTGCCCGCTCACCTGGGAGCGCTCATCTGCTGCCTGTCTGCTAGCCTACCAGGAGGCTCTGCCGTCACGTGCTGTGACCACCCGCCTGTCCAGAGACTCCTGCCCGCTCACCTGGGAGCGTTCATCTGCTACCTGTCTGTTGGTCTACCTGGAGGCTCCGCCTTCACATGCTGTGACCACCCGTTTATCCAGAGACTCTCGTCTGCTCACCTGGGAGCTCAAGTCTATCATCTGCTGCCACAGGTCGTACCAATCCTTTACCCAGAGACTGCCCCGGTCACTTGCCGTGACCTCCTGCCCGTTCATCCAGAGACTGCCCCGGTCACTTGCCGTGACCTCCTGCCCATTCATCCAGAGACTGCCCCGGTCACTTGCCGTGACCTCCTGCCCGTTCATCCAGAGACTGCCCCGGTCACTTGCTGTGACCTCCTGTCCGTTCATTCAGAGACTGTCCCGGTCACCTGCTGTGACTGCCTGCCCGTCTACCCTGGTCGCCACCCGCTCCCTTACAAGGACCGCCCCCTTGTATAGTAGCTCAGAGGTTCCGCCTCCCAGACCCGTTACAGTTTGCTCGGGCCATGGAACCCGGTGGCACCCAAGCTCCCTCGCTCTCGGACCTGTGTCATGAACTGTCCCGTCAGAGGTCCCAACAGGAGTCCATCCTGGGTCACCTGCGGAATGTCAATTCTCGCCTGGACACTCTGACTGCTCCACCAGCAACCACCGCCAGTGCCATGACTCGCAATCCGGAAGCTCCACTGCCCACTAATAACATGGTATCCTACCCCGGACCCCGGCTTTCTGCACCTCCTCGTTTCGGAGGCGACTCCGCCCAGGCTCGGGGCTTCATAAATCAGTGCACCCTGCACTTTGAACTCCTGTCTCACCAGTTTAACTCCGACCGGGCCAAAATTGCCTTCATCATGTCCCATCTCACCGGGGAGGCCCTGGCCTGGCTAAATCCTCTATGGGAGAGAGGAGACCCCCTGGTGTCCGACTTGTCTGCCTTTCTCACGGCTTTCCGGAAAGTCTTCGACGAACCCGGACGGAAGACCTCATCCGCATCATCTCTGCTACGCCTCCGTCAGGGAAGTCTCACCGTGGGCCAATATGCCATACGGTTCCGTACCCTTGCCTCGGAGCTGGCCTGGGATAATGACGCTCTGGTTTCCGTCTTCTGGGAGGGTCTGTCCGGCCGTATTAAAGATGAACTTGCCGGTCGGGACATTCCTACCACTCTCGATGACCTAATAACTCTTGCCACCCGGATTGACCTGCGGTTCCAGGAGCGTGCCAAAGAGGTCACCCGTGAGAGGAGGTTTCCACGTTTAGCTCCTACTTTTCAGAAACCCGTCACTCCCTCCGTCTCTCCTCAGGTACACTCTCCTGAGCCTATGCAGGTCGACCAGACCAAGATGGTCGGTTCTCGCCGAGAATCTCGCCGAGCCGAGGGAAGCTGTTTCTATTGTGGCAGTATGAAGCACTTCATCCGTTCCTGCCCGGAAAAGCCGGGAAACGCCAGTGTCTAGGACCACTCGGAGAGGTCGTCCTAGACAAAAGTAAGCCCTCTCCGTCTCTGACCTTACCGGTCTCTATTGCTTGGGGAGAGAACCGTCTCTTTGAACTCGCCCATCTGGATTCTGGAACTGCTGGAAACCTCATCTCCCAGTCTCTGGTAGAGAGATACCATATTCCCACTAAGTCCCTGGCTGAACCATTGTCAGTCGCCTCCGTGGATGGAAGACTTCTCTCGGAGACCATCCTGTTCGTCACTGAACCCATAACCCTGCAGGTGGGAATGCTGCACTCTGAGGAGATCTCATTCCATGTGCTGTCCGGACTTTCTCACTCCCTGTTGCTAGGTCTACCTTGGCTCCAGACACATGAACCCGTATTGAACTGGCGGTCCGGTGAAGTACTCCGATGGGGTCCTGACTGCCATAGGACCTGCCTGGTCCCGGTCCGTCCACTTCACCCTCAGCCTACTCCAGCTAACTTACCTGGTCTCCCGGCTCCCTACTGGCCCTATGCGGATGTCTTCGATAAGAAGGAAGCTGAGACGTTGCCACCCCATAGGCCATACGATTGCCCGATCGACCTGGTACCTGGCACCACTCCTCCCCGTGGGCGTATCTACCCGTTGTCTGCAGCCGAGACCCGAGCCATGTCTGAGTACATTGAAGAGAATCTGGCTAGGGGATTTATCCGAAAATCTACCTCCCCGGCTGGAGCCGGATTCTTCTTTGTCAAAAGAAAGACAGCTCGCTACGTCCCTGTATTGACTACAGAGGACTCAATCTCATCACGGTAAAAAACAAATATCCCCTGCCACTCATCTCCGAATTGTTTGACCGTCTCAAGGGCGCCAGGATCTTCTCCAAGCTGGATCTACGAGGAGCGTATAATCTGGTCCGTATCCGTCAAGGAGACGAGTGGAAGACGGCATTCAATACCCGGGACGGTCACTACGAGTACCTTGTGATGCCCTTCGGTCTCTGTAATGCTCCCGCGGTCTTTCAGGAACTAGTCAACGACATCTTCCGTGACCTCCTGTACTCCTGCGTAGTGGTATACCTGGACGATATCTTGGTCTTCTCTCCGGATCTCCCCACACACCGGAGGGATGTTCGTCAGGTCCTGCTTAGGCTTCGGCAGAACCACCTTTATGCCAAATACGAGAAGTGCCTTTTCGATCAGACCTCTCTTCCGCTCTTGGGCTATGTCATCTCCCAAACAGGTCTGCAAATGGATCCCGAGAAGCTCTCTTCCGTTTAAAATGGCCTCGTCCTGAAGGTTTGAAGGCGATACAGCGATTCCTGGGCTTCGCTAATTACTATCGTCTTTTCATCCCACACTTCTCGTCTCGGACTGCTCCCATATCTGCACTTACCCGTAAGGGGGCTAACCCCAGGACATGGTCGCCTGAAGCCGAGGAGGCCTTCCTTTCCCTAAAGAAAGCCTTCGCCTCTGCTCCCGTCCTGCACCGTCCGGACTGTAATAAACAATTCTACCTGGAGGTTGATGCCTCCTCCTCCGGAGCCGGAGCGGTGCTCACCCAGAAGTCTTCTACCGGGAGAATGGTAACGTGCGGCTTCTTCTCCAAAATCTTCTCCTCGTCGGAGCGCAACTACTCCATAGGAGACCGTGAATTGCTAGCCATCAAATTGGCACTGGGAGAGTGGCGCTATCTGCTTGAAGGGGCTCTCTACCCGGTAATTATCTACACGGATCACAAAAACCTGGCATATCTCCAAAATGCCCAGAGACTCAATCCTCGCCAGGCCCGGTGGTCGTTGTTTTTTGCCCGCTTCGACTTCATTCTTCATTTCCGTCCGGCGGACAAGAACGTCAAAGCTGATGCCTTGTCCCGGTCCTTCCTGTCCTCCAATCAAGAGGAGGAACCTATGCACATCATCGACTCCTCCAAGGTGATGAATGTGGCCCCCTTGGATCTGACTCGTCTTCCACCCGGTAAGACGTTCGTAGCTGTGCCATATCGGGAGAGGGTTCTTCGCTTGGGACATTCTTCTAAACTAGCTGGCCATGCTGGCCAAAAGAAGACCTTCCAACTCATTACCCGGCATTACTGGTGGCCTACCCTGCGTAAGGACGTGGTAGACTTCGTCGCGGCCTGTTCTTCCTGTGCCCGTAACAAAGTTCCCCGACATCTACCTGCCGGCCATCTCCTGCCCCTTCCCGTACCTGCTGCTCCTTGGCAACACATCGCTATGGACTTTATCACCGACCTTCCAGTTTCTGCCGGTTGTACTGTCATTTGGGTTATCGCTGACCGTTTTTCTAAGATGGCCCACTTCATTCCCCTGCCTGGTCTTCCGTCTGCACCCGAGCTGGCTAAAGACTTTATCCGCCACATCTTCCGTCTCCATGGTCTGCCCCTCCACATCGTGTCGGATCGTGGGGTTCAGTTCACCTCTTGCTTCTGGAGAGCCACATGTAAGCTGCTGGACATTACCCTGGATTTCTCCTCCGCTTACCACCCTCAGTCCAATGGTCAAGTGGAGCGGATCAATCAGATCTTGACCAGCTACCTCCGGCACTTCGTTGATGCTCACCACTCGGACTGGGTGGATCTCCTACCATGGGCCGAGTTCTCTTATAACAACCATGAGAGCGAGTCCTCTTCCAAATCCCCGTTCTTTATAGTCGGTGGCCAACATACCCGGATTCCACTTCCTGTCTCCGTTTCTGTGGACAATCCTGCTGCGGAGTCTCTTGTCAGCGAATTTTCTACTATTTGGGAGAGCACCAGGTCCGCTCTTCTTCTCTCCTCTGAGCGGATGAAGAGATATGCTGATAAGAGACGTCTGGATCCGCCCCAATTCCGTCCGGGAGACAAGGTTTGGCTCTCATCCAAACATGTGCGGCTCAAAGTACCCTCCTACAAGTTGGGTCCTCGATTCATCGGCCCCTTCGAAGTCCTCAGGCAAATTAACCCTGTGGCCTACAAATTAAAACTCCCGGCCACCCTACGGATCCCCAACTCCTTCCACGTATCTCTCCTCAAACCCGTTGTCTTTAACTTTTTTTCCAAAAATCCAGGTGCCCCTCCTGCTCCGGTTTCCGCTGATGACATCTTTGAGGTAGAGAGTATTCTGGCCTCCAAGAGGGTAAGAGGAAAAACCTTTTTTCTGGTAGATTGGAAGGGGTTTGGTCCTGAGGAGAGAACTTGGGAACCCAGGGAGAACATCAACGCCCCGCTTCTCCTTGAGAAATTTCTTTCTGGCCAAAAAAAGAGGGGGCCTAAAGGGGGGGGTACTGTAGCATCGGCGTCTCTGCCTAGAACGGGGCAGAGACGCCGGTGAGAGGGTCCCTCTCACCTCCCCGCTCCTGGCGCGGCGTCCTCCAGCGCTCCTCTCCCCGCTGCTTCCGGCACGCGCTCCTTCCCCGGCAGTGTGCTTAGGGCGCGCGCGCGCTCCCCCTCTCTTAAAGGGACCGCGCGCGCCGTCCTAAGGAGTCCCCGGCCAATTGCCGGAGGACCTCCCATATAAAAGGCACCTCCTCCAAAATGGAGGTGCCCGAGCAATGTTGTAGCACTGTTCACTACTCTGCTTCAGCCCTCAGGTCCCGTTGCCAGTTACCTGCCAGATACCTGCCAGATTCCTGCCAGTCTGCTGTCTAATTCCTGCCTGTTATCCTGCTACCTGCCTGCTAGCCTGAGGTTCGACGGTCTGCCTTCCAACTCCTGTCAGTCTGTCTAAGGACCAGCTTGCCCGCTCACCTGGGAGCGCTCATCTGCTGCCTGTCTGCTAGCCTACCAGGAGGCTCTGCCGTCACGTGCTGTGACCACCCGCCTGTCCAGAGACTCCTGCCCGCTCACCTGGGAGCGCTCATCTGCTACCTGTCTGTTGGTCTACCTGGAGGCTCCGCCGTCACATGCTGTGACCACCCGTTTATCCAGAGACTCTCGCCTGCTCACCTGGGAGCTCATGTCTATCATCTGCCGCCACAGGTCGTACCAATCCTTTACCCAGAGACTGCCCCGGTCACTTGCTGTGACCTCCTGCCAGTTCATCCAGAGACTGCCCCGGTCACTTGCCGTGACCTCCTGCCCGTTCATCCAGAGACTGCCCCGGTCACTTGCCGTGACCTCCTGCCCGTTCATCCAGAGACTGCCCCGGTCACTTGCTGTGATCTCCTGTCCGTTCATTCAGAGACTGTCCCGGTCACCTGCTGTGACTGCCTGCCCGTCTACCCTGGTCGCCACCCGCTCCCTTACAAGGACCGCCCCCTTGTATAGTAGCTCAGAGGTTCCGCCTCCCAGACCCGTTACAGTGGTATACCTACACTAACTAAGAAACAAGCAAATCGCTCCCTAGCTCAGCAACACTTCTCCCTACACTGCCTGATTCTGGAGTAGACTGTGATGAGCATGGCGGCGCCAGGTCTGATATAGACCTGATGACACTGCGCAGCCAGCCAATCACTAAAATGTCACAACCAACAAGGCTGCGGCATTACAGTGTGTGGCAGACAATCCCTGCATGTTCATTGGCTCTCTAAAGAGCACCAAACATGCAGGGAGGGGACCCGAGCTCCCACCGAGCAACCCCGGAAATACTCGGCGAGCGCCGATCATCTCGAGCAGTGAAATGCTCGGGCGAGCACCGAGCAGTAGCGAGCATGCTCGCTCATTACTAAAGTTGTGGTAAACCATGCAAACTGAGGGGTGATAAATTTACCCCTAAGTTTCTAAAAGCCTCAAAAAAATCCAAAATGTTTTTATATAATGTATTATCTTTTATTGGAATATGACATTTTATTTATAAAGAATTAGAATTTTGATGATTATATAGCATTACAGTCTACTTAGACAAACAAGAAAATGCTTTTCTATTTTTACTAAATCTTTATATAATACTAGCTATTGAACCCGCTCTACGCCCGGGTGGTGAGCATTTTTATTTGTATTTATTTCCGGCGCCAATTTTTTTTTAAGACACTATTTCTGCGAATTCGGATATACAGAGTCTTCAATAAAATGGCACCGGTTAGTATGGTATGCGCAGGTTAGTGTGGATTCCGACGCTGCGCTCCTCCCCCGGCCTCTGGTCTGAACAGAAGCGCTGCGGTAACACTCCTCCCGGTCAGGTATGTACTTATGGTGCCGGAGATTGCGGTATGCGTTCCGTGCCTACACATACCGCGATCTCCGCCGCCATATACTCCTCTTACCTGTAACGGCTGGATGCACTCTTCTGTCTGGGGCCAGAAGGCGTAGGCGCATCGCGCTTGCACAGTCTATAGAGTCTTCGGAAAGACGGACACATCCCTGATTATATTATAGATTATAATGTTAAATATACAAGAGAATTATTAGGCATTATATTATTATTATTATTTATTATTATAGCACCATTTATTCCATGGCACTTTACATGTGATAAAGGGTATGCATAATAAAAACAAGTACAATAATCTTAGACAATAGAAGTTGCTGACTGGTACAGGAGGAGAGAGGACCCTGCCCTCGAGGGCTCACAATCTACAAGGGATGGGTGAGGATACAGTAGGTGGGGGCAGAGCTGGTCGCGCAGAGGTATGGTGGAGCGGTGGTTACTGTAGATTGTAGGCTTATCGGAAAAGGTAGGTCTTCAGATTTGTTTTGAAGGTTTCCACGGAAGGCAAGAGTCTGATATGTTAGTGTAGAGAGTACCAGAGTAGGGAGGATGCACGGGAGAAATCTTGTATGCGATTATGGGAAGAGGAGATAAAAGAGGAGTAGAGAAGGAGATCTTGAGAGGATTGGAATTTGCGTGTGGGTATGTACCGGGAGACTAGGTCACAGATGTATAGAAGACACAGGTTGTGGATGGCTTTCTATGCCATGGTTATGTTTTTGAACTGGAGTCTCTGGGTAATGGGGAGCCAGTGAAGGGATTGACAGAGGGGAGATGCCGGGGAATAGCAGGGGGGACTGGTGAATTAATCGGGCATCAGAGTTTAGGATAGATTGGAGGGGTGCGAGAGTGTCATGCCAGGTGTAAGTGCAAACCAGAGGGAAAAGGGAGAGGGAGCACAGACACTAGGGAAAGGGGGAAGTGGAGACCTCCTAGTTTGGTCTAGCGTCACCCTGTCTCAACTAACGTCCCTATATAGCCTCCTCAGCTATCGCCGATCGCATGCCTCACCCTACTTTCCCTGGTGTAAGGCTACGGCTAGGGATGGAAGAAAATGAGCACTAGTCAACCTCCACTAAAACTCTAAAGACAACAAGGGTAGACAAAACAGGGGAAAATGGCTTAGCTTTAGATGAACTCCAAATGTGCACACGGCCTCAACCTCCATAGAGGATGAGCTGCAGCTCCTGCTAAGCTTCACAAGTAGAAATGAATATAACCGGTGATGCCATCTGAGACACACCAGGTATATATACACCCAAGCCAGAGAGCAAATTAGAGAGAGGTAGTCGCTCAGTCCTAAAGACAGCCTCCTATCTAAGCAGCTGTCTGCAATGCCAAATGTGGAGATCTCCTGCAACCCACTGTAGGGCGACTGTCTGTCACCTCTGACACACCCGTGACAGAAAGTGTTAGAAGGGAGGCCCCAGAGCAGGAGGTTGCAGTAGTCGAGGTGGGAGATAATGGAGCTTGAGGCACTAGTGTTTTTGCTGATTCTTGAGTAAGGAATGTGCAGATCTGTGAAATATTTTTGATATGGAGTCAGCAGGAAGAGGAAAGGGCTTGGATATGTGGTTTGAAGGAGAGATTAGAGTCCAGGATTACCCAGAGGCAGTGAACTTGTGGAACTGGGGAGAGTGAGCAGCCATTTACTTTTATTGATAGGTCTGTTGGGGGGTTGAGTGAGATGGGGAGAAGATGATGAATTCATTTTTTTCCATGTTAAGATTTAGAAATCTAGCAGAGAGGAAGGATGAAATAGTGGACACACATTGTGGGATTCTGGTTAGTAGTGGGAGATATCGGGTCCAGAGAGGTAGATCTGTGTGTCATCAGCATAGAGTTGCTACTGGAAGCCATGAGACTCTATGAGCTGTCCCAGGCCGAAGGTGTAAATGGAGAAGAACAGGGGCCCTAGGACTGAACCTTGCGGGACAGATAGGGGGCGAGGTGAGGAGGTGGCATGTGAGTGGGAGACAGTGAATGTCCAGTCTGTTACGTATGATGAGATCCAAGCTAGGGCCAAGTCTGTGATGCCAAGAGATGAGAGAATATGTAGTAATAGGGAATGGTCCACTTTGTCGAAAGCAGAGGACAGGTCCAGGAGGAGGAGGACAGAGTAGTGTCACTTAGATTTGGTGGTTAGTAGGTCATTGGTGACTTTAGTCAGGGCAATTTCAGTGGAGTGATGCAGTCGGAAGCCAGATTGTACGCGGTCAAAGAGGGAGCAAGAGGATAGGTGGGAGGACAGTTCAAGATGGACGTGTTGTTCCAGTAGTTTTGAGCCATAGGGAAGAAGTGATATGGGGCTATATCTAGACACAGAGGATGGGTCAAGGGAGGGCTTTTTGAGGATGGGTGTGATTGAGGCATGTTTAACGCATGAGGGGAAGACACCAGTTGATAGTGATAGGTTGAAGAGATGGGTTAAGGTTGGGGTAAAGACTGTGGTGAAGTTTGGGATGAGGTGGGATGGGATCGGGTCGTGTGGACAGGTAGTGAGATGTGATCTTGAGAGTAGAGCAGAAAGTTTACCTTCCGTGATGGCGGAGATTCTGGTTTTGGAAGAGGAGGTCTGAGCAGTTATCAGGAGGGGCTGTGGTGATTGTAGGCCAAAGCTTTCTCTGATGTTATCAATATTCTGCTTGAAGTATGAGGCAAAGTCTTCAGCTGAGATGAGAGGAGAAGGAGGAGGCGTTGTGGATTGGATGAGAGAATTGAAAGTGTTGAATAGCTGCTTAGGGTTTTGAGACAGGGAGGATATGAGAGATGAGAAACATGTTTGTTTTGTTGCAGTGAGTGTGGACTTGAAAGTAGTGAGGGACTGTTTGAATGCGATGAAGTGCTTTTTGGAGTGGGATCTTTTCCATCTCCACTCAGCAACTCTGGAAGCCTGCCTCAGTTCTTTGGTCAGGCTAGAGTGCCAGAGTTGCCTGTTGATTTTGTGAGTTTTGGTATGTAGAGAAAATCTGGACAGTGAGAAAGATAAAAAAACTGGGAGAAGAAAGGAGAACTATCTGAGCGCAGTAAATAACATCACATATAGAATTTTGATAAGGTAACCGGAGAGGCACACCTTTGTGGGTTGTGCAGATCCAGGCACGACTCTAGTAGAGATTTAATAAAATGCTTTACAGGGTCTCCACCAACGGTCTGCCACTCATCCGAAAGCCATGGTTGCACACCTTGTCCTGGCCCGACAGGTTGCCTCCACGTGGGTTTGTGAAAGAGATTACCGGAGGCGCTCCCATGGATAATGATAGAGACTCCACTGTAAGTTTAGTGGAAACGTTCCAATAGGCTTGCAGGTGACTGCTCAAAAGTGCATAGGTGCACCTGATGAAGGCTCCTTGAGAGCAGAAGCGCGTTGTGCCATTATATGCTATTATATGTCAACCACTCATCTCTTGAGTGGTTTTTAATTCCAAATAAATTTTTATATCTTGAACCTATGTGCTTTTGAGCAGTCACCTGTGAGCCTATTGGAACGTTTGTACTAAACTGACAGTGGAGTCTCTATCATTATCCACGGCAGCGCCTCCGGTAATCTCTTTCACGAGCTTTGGTATGTGTGAGAGGGGCGGCCGATTCGAGAGTTGCAGCTATTGTGGTGTTATATAGAGTGGCAGTAGCATCTGCGTTGCTTAAGGAACTTATGTCTGTAAGACGGAGAAGGGGTTCAGATTTCAGAGAGTGAGTGTAGATCAAGGTGTTTAAGATTACTGCGAGGGTGTGCAGGTTTGTGGAGTGGGGGTTGTGGACCTGGAGAGGAGAGGGAATAGAATGTAAGTAGGCTGTGGTGAAAAAGAGGGAGAGGTGAGTTAGAGAGGTTAGATAGGGAACAGAGTCGGATGAAGATGAGGTCCAGAGTGAGGCTATCTTTGTGAGTGGCTGTGGAAGACCATTGACTGAAGCCGATTATTAAACAAATGTTGTAAATTTGGCCTGCCTTTTGCCACCAGATAAGTTTAGGAGGTGGACATTTTTTAATATATTGCATTGGTAATGTAATGTCCATGTCTTAGGAGACACTTATTAACCCCTTTACAGCCCATGACGTATTAATATGGGTCTGTGCCCTGGGACTTAAGAGCCTGACCCGTATTAGTACGTCATGGCGATTGCGCGCGCACACAGGCTGTGCGGGCGTGATCGCCGCCGGGTGTCAGCTGATTGTCACAGCTGACACCCGGTACTATGTGCAGGGAGCGGTCCCGCACTGCTCGCGGCACATTAACCCCCGCAATGCTGCGATCGAAGTTGATCGCAGCATTGCGGTGGCAAGGTGAGGTGATCGCAATACTCACCTCCTCTTCCGGCCTCCAGCGCTGTCTGCCGCGGCTTCCCGGGTGTTGCCATGACGACCCGATGTCGTCATGACAACATCTGGGTCACCAGGCAGCAGGAACATTGTTTGGTCATGCGCAGTGCACGACCAAACAATCTTCTCACTGTGCAGCGCTGACTGCCTGCATGGTACAGGGATGGTGCTCCATCCCTATGCTATGCAGGCGATCAGAATAAAAAAAGTGAAAGTCCCACAGTGGGACAAAGTAAAAAAGTGTAAAAACTGTCAGAAAGTGAAAAAAAAAAAACATTGTAAAAATATAAAAAAATAAAATAAAAAAAATAATCCACCAAAAATAAAAATATAATGTACCCATCAATAAATATTATTATGAAAAAAAAGCTAACAAAAAATAAAAGTACACATATTTGGTATCGCCGCGTCCGGAATGACCAGACCTATAAAACTGTCCCACTAGTTAACCCCTTCAGTGAACACAGTAAAAAAAAAAACGAAGCAAAAAACAATGCTTTATCATCATACTGACAAACAAAAAATGGAAATAACACGCAATCAAAAAGACGAATATAAATAAAAATGGTACCGCTAAAAACGTCATCTTGTCCCGCAAAAAACAAGCTGCCATACAGCTCCATCATCCGAAAAATCAAAAGTTATAGCTCTCAGAATAAAGCGATGCAAAAAAATAATTTTTTCTATAAAATATCTTTTATTGTGTAAAAGCGCCAAAACATAGAAAAACAATATAAATGTTGTACCGCTGTAAACGTACTGACCCAAAGAATAAAGCTACCTTATCAATTTTACCACACTCGGAACAGAATAAAAAAAAAAACAAAAAAACAATTCCTGAATTGGTGGTTTTTGTTTATTCTGCCACCCAAAAATCGGAATAGAAAGTGATCAAAAAATGTCACGTGCCTGAAAATGGCACCAATAAAAACGACAACTCATCCGGCAAAAAACAAGCCATCACATAACTCTGTCTGCCAAAATATGGAAAAATTATAGCTCTCAAAATATGGCGATGCAAAAACTAGATTTTACAAAAAATGCGTCTTTTAGTGTGTGACAGCTGTCAATCATAAAAACCCCATATGATTCTGGTATCGCTGTAATCGCACCGACCCGAAGAATAAAGTCGTCTAATCACTTATACCGCACGAGGAACTGCGTAAAAAATAAACTCTCGGGTTAGGGTTGTGCTAGGGTTAGGGTTGTGCTAGGGTTAGGGTTGGGCTAGGGTTAGGGCTGGGGTTGGCGTTAGGGTTGGGGTTAGGGTTGTGATGGGGTTGTGATTTTTTTCAAAAGTAAGAAAAAAAGATGACGATATGGCGACTAGTGTTGAGCGCAAGTGCTTGCTACTTGAGCTTGCATCGGGTGCTCTGGTATGCATTGAGTATCGTGGGTATTTGAGTGACATGCTCGAGTCTCCGCCCCATATGCTTCGCGGCCAAAAAAACTTTGCGGGGATTGCCTGCCATGCACGAGCGATCCCCGCATGTTTTTTTTTGGGTGTCTAATAACCGTGAAACATGCGGGGCAGGGACTCGAGCATGTCACTCGAGCACACGCAGTACATGGTGCATACCTGAGTACCAGATGCAAACTCAAGTAGCGAGCACTTGCGCTCAAGACTAATGACAACTTATTCAATATGATGACCTAATGTTATCAAATTCTGTGTCGTACCTCTGGGTTCAAAATGTTCACTATACCCCTTGATAAAATCCTTGAGGGATCTAGTTTCCAATACGGGGTCACTTGTGGGGGGTTTCCACTGTTTAGGCACACAGGGGCTCTCCAAACGCGACATGGTGTCCGCTAACAAATTGAATGGAAAATCGGCTCAAATTGTTAGGGGACACCATGTTGCGTTTGGAGAGCCCCTGTGTGCCTAAACATTGGAGCTCCCCCATAAGTGACCCCATTTTGGAAACTAGACCCCTCAAGGCACCTATCTAGATGCATAGTGAGCACTTGGAACCCCCAGGTGCTTCAAAAATTATTTGTAAAAATGAAAAAGTGAAAAAAAAAAAACTTTTTCATTTTTAAGAACCAATTTGTGAAGCACCTGGGGGTTCCAAGTGCTCACTATGCATCTAGATAGGTGCCTTGCGGGGTCTAGTTTCCAAAATGGGGTCACTTGTGGGGGAGCTCCAATGTTTAGACACACAGGGGCTCTCCAAACGCGACATGGTTCCAATTTGTTAGCGGACACCATGTTGCGTTTGGAGAGCCCCTGTGTGCCTAAACATTGGAGCTCCCCCAAAAGTGACCCCATTTTGGAAACTAGACCCCCAAGGGACCTATCTAGATGCATAGTGAGCACTTGGAACCCCCAGGTGCTTCACAAATTAATCCATAAAAATAAAAAAGTGTTTTGTTTTCCACTTTTTCATTTTTATGAATCAATTTGTGAAGCACCTGGGGGTTCCAAGTGCTCACTATGCATCTAGATAGGTGCCGTGAGGGGTCTAGTTTCCAAAATGGGGTCACTTGTCGGGGAGCTCCAATGTTTAGGCACACAGGGGCTCTCCAAACGCAACATGGTGTCCGCTAACAATTTGAGCCGATTTTCCATTAAATTTGTTAGCGGACACCATGTCGCATTTGGAGAGCCCCTGTGTGCCTAAACATTGGAGCTCCCCTACAAGTGACCCCATTTTGGAAACTAGACCCCCCAAGGGACCTATCTAGATGCATAGTGAGCACTTGGAACCCCCAGGTGCTTCACAAATTAATCCGTAAAAATAAAAAAGTGTTTTTTTTTCCACTTTTTCATTTTTACGAATCAATTTGTGAAGCACCTGGGGGTTCCAAGTGCTCACTATGCATCTAGATAGGTGCCTTAAGGGGTCTAGATTCCAAAATGGGGTCACTTGTCGGGGAGCTCCAATGTTTAGGCACACAGGGGCTCTCCAAACGCAACATGGTGTCCGCTAACAATTTGAGACGATTTTCCATTCAATTTGTTAGCGGGCACCATGTCGCGTTTGGAGAGCCCCTGTGTGCCTAAACATTGGAGCTCCCCCACAAGTGACCCCACTTTGGAAACTAGACCCCCAAAGGCACCTATCTAGATGCATAGTGAGCACTTGGAACTCCCAGGTGCTTCACAAATTGATTTGTAAAAATGAAAAAGTGGAAAAAAAAATACTTTTTCATTTTTATGGATTAATTTGTGAAGCACCTGGCGGTTCAAAATGCTCACCACCCATCTAGATAAGTTCCCAGGGGGGTCTAGTTTCCAAAATGGGCTCACTTGTGGGGGGTTTCCACTGTTTAGGCACATCAGGGGCTCTCCAAACGCAACATGGCGTCCGCTAATTATTCAAGCAAATTTTACAATCGAAAATTCAAATGGCACTCCTTCCCTTCCGAGCCCTGCCGTGCGCCCAAACAGTGGTTTTTCCCCACATATGAGGTATCTGCGTGCCCAGGGGAAATTGCACAACAAATTTTGGGGTCCATTTTTTCCTGTTACCCCTGAAAAAATAAAAAAAATTGGGTCTAAAGTAACATTTTTGTGTAAAAAGTTAAATGTTCATTTTTTTCTTCCACATTCCAAAAATTCCTGTGAAGCACCTGAAGGGTTAATAAAGTTCTTGAATGTGGTCTTGAGCACCTTGAGGGGTGCAGTTTTTAGAATGGTGTCACTTTTGGGTATTTTCTGTCATAAAGACCTCTCAAAGTGACTTCAAATGTGATGTGGTCCCTAGAAAAATGGCTTTGTAAATTTTGTTGGAAAAATGAGAAATCACTGGTCAACTTTTAACCCTTATAGCTCCATAACAAAAAAAATTTTGGTTCCAAAATTGTGCTGATGTAAAGCAAACATGTGGGAAATGTTATTTATTAACTATTTTGTGTGACATATCTCTCTGATTTAAGGGCATAAAAATTCAAATTTTGAAAATTGCAAAATTTTCGCCAAATTTCCGTTTCTTTCAGAAATAAACGCAAGTGATATCGAAGAAATTTTACCACAATCATGAAGTACAATATGTCATGAAAAAACAATCTCAGAATCAGGGGGATCCGTTGAAGCGTTCCAGAGTAATTACCTCATAAAGTGACAGTGGTCAGAATTGTAAAAATTGGCCTGGTCATTAACGTGCAAACCACCTTGGGTTGTAAAGGGGTTAAGGTATACAAAGATGTGATGAGTCTGACTTTATTATCCGACGGCAAATAAGCCTGATTATTGAAGCCTATGTGCCATGGTATACTGTAATTTATATTTCTCTTACTTTTGTTTCAGTAATCTGACTAGTTTATGACTAGTCCAAGGCGGTTGCCCAGTCCCACTCCAGTTGACTGACAGGTCAATTTATATTTACTCTTAAACGTCACAACATTAAAGAGTAAAACATACCTGGCTTCAATCATGCAGCATGATTATAACGAATAATACTTCGAATTACATTTGTTTCTTGTTGGGGAAGCTAGACACTTTTTTCAGAGTCTACTAAAAATTAAGTATTTATAGGTCTTGGAAAACTGGTTTTTGAATAAACTTTTTTTTAATTCAAACCATTTCCTCATTGGGCAGGTGGCACTAGAGGAGTCTAACATTTCCATAGTCCAAAGGCATAGATACCATAGTCATGGCCATTTGCCTTTTATGTGAACTTGGATTGGCTATCTGAACAATATAAGCAAAAGTGTGAAGGTAATGCCACTCTTCTTTCTTCAATAGAATAGAAAGTGGTCAGAGAGGCCATCAAACTGCAGCAGAGAATCTCTTGAGGTAATGGAGTGTGGTTCGAAGAGCCAGCACTATTAATGCTTATATTTTTATTATGGGCTTCTCTCTCTTTTATAAGCCCAGTATATATAGTTTCCTTTTAAAGAGAACGTTGCCCTATTGAGGGCCTTATAAAGTAATGACAAGCAATTTTAATAATATCTTCAGGAAATATTTTAAAAGGAACCTAGAAGACAAAATAGGAGCGGTCCATGGTGAAATCCTGGTGATAAGAAACAGGGAAGGGCTCTTGGAATCTGCTTAAGGCCACGGCCGCACTATCAGTATTTGGTCAGTATTCGGTCAGTATTTTTTCTCAGAAGTGGGAGCCAAACCCAGGTGAGGAACAATCAGAGAAAAGGTATAATAGAAACAAGTCACCAATTCTGCATTTATCACCCACTCCTGGTTTTGGCTCCCACTCCTGAGAAAAAATACTGACCGAATACTAACCAAATACTGATAGTGAGGCTGTGGCCTAACTGGTAGAGTTGCGCAGGTTCAGAACAACTCTGATGAGAGTAGTAATAAAGAGATATTCCTTGTATAGACTGCTGCTCTACCAATTAAAGTCAGCAGAGTGGCTCATTAAAACAATTGCGAGGCAAAAAATAATAATAATAAAAAACCTTATGGTGGGCACTGTCACGATGAAGACAAGGATGAGAAGGTGTAGAAAAACAACGAACATTTATTAACCTTTTCATGACCTTGGACGTACCCACTACCTAATGGTTGGGAAGTGCTTCCCAACCTTCGACCAACTGGGTACGCCCTGGAGATTTTGCATGCATAGGAGCTGTGGGCACGCGATCGCCGCCTGGTGTTCAGCTGATAACACAGATGACACCCGACACTCACAGCCAAGAACAGTGCCCTCACCGCTTCCTGGAGTTTAACCTCCTAAATGCTGTGATCGATATCGATTGCAGCATTTAGAAGGCAGGCAGAAGGAGGGGGCATCTTCTGCCCTCTGATCGGCGCCCCCCTGACGTCATCACGGGGGCCCAATCGTTGCCATGTTGGTCCGATGTTGTCATGATGACATCCGGATAACAAGGCTCTAGCAAGTTAGCTACATCATGCGCAGTGCATGATCTAACTAACTTGTGTCAGTGCAGAACTGACAGTTATAAACCAGTGCAATGTTCATGCATTAAAATGGTTTATAACCACAATTAGGCTGCTGAAAGTCAAAGTCTCATGGAGGGACTAAGTAAAACAGTTAAAAAAAAAATTTAAATTTTTTTTTTAAAAAAAAATTCCGAAAATAATTATAAAAAATTGCCACGTCCGGAACAACCTGCCCCATAAAACAAACACACTAGTTAAACCCTTCAGTGAACACCATAAAAAAACAGGGCAAAAAACTATCCTTTTTCATTATACCACCAAAAAGTGGAAGAAAAAGTAATCAAAAAGAAGAGGGATCACACAGCGATGGAGCGGCACGAAGAGGAGTCACACAGCGATGGAGCGGCAGGAAAAGGGGTCACACAGCAGGGATCAGTGGCGCCGGTATGAATTCACAAGAGCCGTGTTAGACTCTGACAGGAGGAAGTGGGCGATCGCTTATTCAGATCACGTGCTGCCGTGACATTACAAAGAGGCAACACAAAACAGCACAACGTGGAGTGTCCCCAGCACTGCCTCTTTGTAACTTCACTGCAGCACATGATCTGGACCGGAGACCGCCTACTCCCTCCTGTCTAACGCTGCTTTAGTGAATTCATGGCGGCACTGCTGATTGTTAGAACCTTGCTGTTAGGTTTTTTTTCCTTTGCTGGTCACATGACCTTGTTGGCCTATTTAATCCTGCTCCGCCCTTCTGGCTTTGCTGGACTTTATTGTATATCTACTTTCTGGCTAGCCTGTGCTCTGTATCTAACTCTGTTAGTTTGCTTGGTCTACGGACCTCTATGTTCTATCTATTTTGTTTGTTCGTCTGTCTGCTACTATTTCTGTTAGGAGGTGTCCCATATTCCTCCCAGTCCTTAGTACCTGTAGGGATTTCCTCCCCACATCTATAGGTCTTCGTACAGACTAGATTAGGACTTTAGCAGGTCTGATCGCAGGATCAGGTTCCCTGTTACATCGTAGGGATTCAGCTGAGTCTTATAGTAGGGACAGATCTCCTCTCTTTCCTTAGCTTTGGTAGCAGAACATAACAGTAAGTCCAGCCTGCAAATTCTCTAAGGAAAGATTTTTTTTTTTTTTTTTTTTTGTTCCATCATGGTGTCGGTTCAGGATTTGGCTAAACACCTGCAGGGACTCTCTCTGGAAGTGGCCGAGCTCCGTCAGCACGTGAGTAACTGTCCTGGAGCATATTTCTTGGAGCCTAAGGTATGTTTGCCGGATTTATTTTTTGGTGAACATCGAGAATTTTTTTCATTTAAAAATGCTTGCTTATTGTATTTTCGTTTGAGACCCAAGTCCTCTGGGGATGAATCCCAGCGCGTAGGGTTCATAATGTCACTTTTGCGCAAAGAGCCTCAGGAGTGGGCCTTTTCTTTGCAACCTAGTGATACATGCTTCAGATCAGTGGATAGTTTTTTTTCTGCTTTAGGACTATTATATGATGATCCTGACCGTGTCGCATCAGCTGAGACTGAGTTGAGACGTCTAAAACAAGGATCTGGTACTGTAGAAAAATATTGTACACATTTTCGTCGTTGGTCTACTCAAACAGGGTGGAACGATTCTGCTCTGAAAAGTCTATTTCTTGCTGGGCTCAGTGAAAGGGTTAAAGACCTGCTAATTGCTTATCCTACACCTGAGGATTTACAACAGGCTATGCAATTAGCTATACGGGTGGATAGGAGACTGCGTGCTAGGGTTAATGAGAGCAAATCCTCTGCTATGTCAGTTTTTGGTTATGATAATGTGTGTACTAACAGTGGTGAACCGATGGAGATTGGATCGGTGGCACCTCGCTCTCAAGAAAAAGATCGTCGTTTTTCAGAAGGCTTGTGTTACTATTGCGGAAAATCTGGTCATTTGATTAAAGGCTGTGAGCTTCGTATGAAGAAAGAAAAAAAAATGGTCAGTCACGCCCGTATTGCCTGTTTAAATTCCAAGGGTATATTTTTAGCTGCTTCCACGATTGCTCAGGAAAAATTAATGGAATTTCGGGTGTTTGTTGATTGCGGGTCTACATTGAATGTAATTGATGGGGGATTCGTGGAAAAACTCAATTTAAAACCTGAACCTTTATCATCCCCCATTGCTGTGGTTTCTGTGGATGGCTCCCCTTTGAAGAATATTACTCTCAAGGTCAGTGAATTTCCTCTCACTATTAATGGTGTTCACCATGAGAAATTGGATTTGGTAGTGTTGAATAACTTGCCTTCTCCAGTAATATTGGGTTTGCCCTGGTTAAAATTTCACAATCCTGTACTGGATTGGTCTACCAGTGAAATTAAATCCTGGAGCCATAAATGTTATGACAAGTGTTGTAACGGGCGTATTGCAGCTTTGGATAGGGGAGAATTGCCTGTTCCTATTCAGGATTTTTGGAGAGTTTTTTCTGAGAAGGAATCGCAGGTTTTGCCTCCCCATAGAGACTATGATTGTTCTATTGAATTTGTCCCTGGAGCGACTCTTCCTAAAAGTCGTTTATTTAACCTTACTATTCCTGAGAGGAAGGCTTTGGAGGAATACATACAGACAAGTTTGGCCGCCGGTCACATTAGGCCCTCTAAGTCTCCTGTGGCGGTTGGATTTTTTTTTGTAAAAAAAAAGGACGGTGGTTTACGTCCTTGTCTGGATTTCCGTGAGATTAACAAAATTACGGTACGCAATCCTTACCCACTGCCATTGATTCCTGATCTGTTTAACCAGTTATTGGGGGCCAAGTGGTTCTCTAAAATTGACCTTAAGGGGGCATACAATCTGTTGCGCATGAAGGAGGGTGATGAATGGAAGACTGCTTTTAACACTCCTGTGGGTCATTTTGAGAATCTGGTTATGCCTTTTGGTCTTACTAATGCTCCTGCATTTTTTCAGAATCTGATTAATGACATCCTTAGACCTTTGATTGGTAAAAATGTGGTTGTGTATTTGGATGACATTTTGATTTATTCGCCAGATCTGGAGTCTCATTGGCGGAGCGTGCGTGAGGTATTACAGTTATTAATGGACAATTCGCTTTTTGCTAAGCTGGAGAAATGTGAGTTCGCTGTACAGAGAATTAGTTTTTTGGGCTACATTATCTCCAGCAAAGGTTTTGAGATGGATCCGGTTAAGGTTCAGGCTGTGCAGGAATGGCCTAGGCCTATTGGTTTGAAATCGATACAGAGGTTTTTGGGTTTCGCCAATTACTATAGAAAATTCATAAAAAATTTTTCTAGTATTGTCAAACCTCTGACTGATCTCACCAGGAAAGGTGCTGATGCTGTTCAGTGGTCTTCTGAGGCCATTGAAGCTTTTGTGTATCTCAAGGAGAGGTTCACCTCTGCTCCCATCCTTATGCAGCCTGATGTTACTAGGCCGTTTTTGGTTGAGGTTGATGCTTCCTCTGTGGGGGTTGGCGCAGTATTGTCTCAGGATAACGGGGATGGATTACATCCTTGTGCCTTTTTTTCCAAAAAATTTTCGGAGACTGAATTGAATTACGATATTGGTAATCGGGAATTATTGGCTATTAAACTCGCATTTGAACACTGGCGCCACTTCTTGGAAGGTGCGGAATTTCCCGTTCAGGTTCTTACGGATCATAAAAATCTGATATATCTTGATGCTGCCAAGCGCCTGAATGCCCGTCAGGCTAGGTGGGCACTGTTTTTCTCGCGGTTTAATTTCTCCGTTACTTACATCCCTGGTACTAAGAATGTTAAGGCGGATGCCTTGTCTCGCAGTTTTTCTCCCATAGTCGGTGCTGAGAAAGAGGAAAACATTTTACAAGAAGGTGTTGTGATAGCTGCTTTAGACTCCGTTTTGGAAGATGAGATTCTTAAAGCACAGGAGAATGCCCCATCTAACACTCCTCATGGGAGGTTGTTTGTGCCTGGGACCTTTAGGAGAGATTTGTTTGTTGAGTGTCACGAATCTCGGTTGGCAGGTCATCCCGGAATCTCTGAGACCAAGAGACTGGTGGGTCGCAGTTTTTGGTGGCCTGGATGGCAGAAGGAAGTCATTAAGTGGGTGCGCCAATGTACTATATGTGCTAGATCCAAGTCCTCACATACTCCTGCTGCGGGGTTGCTTTGTCCTTTGGAGGTCCCCAGTGCTCCTTGGACACATTTGGCTATGGACTTTATAACTGACCTTCCCCCCTCTGAGGGTTTTACTGTCATCTGGGTGGTCGTGGACCGTTTTAGCAAGATGTGTCACTTGGTTCCCTTCGTCAAACTGCCCTGCGCTAAAACTCTCGCTAAGGCCTTTGTCAAGGAAATTGTCAGACTTCATGGTGTTCCTACTGACATTGTTTCTGATAGGGGTCCTCAGTTCGTGGCTCGTTTTTGGCGTGCCTTTTGTGACAGGTTGGGAATTCATTTGTCGTTTTCGTCCGGATACCATCCTGAATCTAATGGCCAAACAGAAAGGAAAAACCAGGATGTTGAGCAGTTCTTGCGTTGTTTTGTGGCAGACAATCAAGAGGGGTGGTCTGAGTTTCTGCCACTTGCCGAATTTGCTCTGAACAATCATACATCTTCTTCTGCTGGATGTTCGCCTTTTTTTTGTTGTTCTGGGAGACATCCGTCGTTTGGGTCGTTCTCCAAGTTGGGATCTGCCGTGCCTGAGGAGGAGAATTTTTCCGGTGATTTGGAAAGAGTTTGGACGGATGTGCGTGGTAATCTTCAGGAGGCCAACAGAAAATCTAAAGACTACTTTGATAGGAAACGACAGGAGGTTTTGTTCGCTGTTGGTGACATGGTTTGGTTGTCCTCTAGGAATCTGCGGTTGAGGATTCCTTCTAAGAAATTGGGTCCCAAGTTTGTAGGGCCCTTTAAGGTGCTTCAGGTTGTCAACCAATCTGCTGTTAGGTTGGAGGTTCCTACCTCCTGGAGAATTAATCCGGTCTTTCATGTCTCTCTGTTAAAAAAAGCTGTCGTGTCGGATGGTGACGCCTCTGCCTCTGTTCCTCCGGTGGTGGAGGACGGGGAATATGAAATTTCTCGCATCCTTGACTCTAGACGGTATAGAGGTAGTTTGCAGTATCTTGTGGCCTGGAAAGGTTTCGGACCCGAGGATAACTCTTGGGTGAGGTCAGATGATGTTTCCGCGTCCAGACTTATCAGAGCGTTTCACAGGAGATTTCCTGATAAGCCTGGTCCTAGGGGATCCGGAGGGTCCTCTTAGAAGTGGGGGTACTGTTAGAACCTTGCTGTTAGGTTTTTTTTCCTTTGCTGGTCACATGACCTTGTTGGCCTATTTAATCCTGCTCCGCCCTTCTGGCTTTGCTGGACTTTATTGTATATCTACTTTCTGGCTAGCCTGTGCTCTGTATCTAACTCTGTTAGTTTGCTTGGTCTACGGACCTCTATGTTCTATCTATTTTGTTTGTTCGTCTGTCTGCTACTATTTCTGTTAGGAGGTGTCCCATATTCCTCCCAGTCCTTAGTACCTGTAGGGATTTCCTCCCCACATCTATAGGTCTTCGTACAGACTAGATTAGGACTTTAGCAGGTCTGATCGCAGGATCAGGTTCCCTGTTACATCGTAGGGATTCAGCTGAGTCTTATAGTAGGGACAGATCTCCTCTCTTTCCTTAGCTTTGGTAGCAGAACATAACACTGATCCCTACTGTGTGACCCTTCTTCCTGCCGCTCCATTGCTGTGTGACCCCTCTTCCTGCCGCTTCATTCTGCCATGCAAAACCCGCTCCCTGTCGTGCAACCTCGTCCATCGCTGCAGCTGCCTCACCACACCACAGTAAGCATTATGAGAGCCACATTCGGACTATAAGACTCACACCCTTTTTTCCCCCAAATTTGGGGAAAAAAGTGCGTTTTATAGTTTGAAAAATACAGTAAATAAAAATGGTACCTCTGAAAACTTCATCTTGTCCTGCCAAAAAACAAGCCACCATACAGCTCAGTTGGAAATAAAAAGTTATAGCTCTCAGAATAAAGTAACGCAAAAATAATTATTTTTTCTATAAAATAATTTTTATTGTGTAAAAGCGCCAAGACATAAAAAAAGATATAAATGTAGTATCACTGTAATCGTACTGACCTGAAGAATAAAGCGGTCTTATCAATTTTACCACAAGCAGAAAGGCATAAAAAACAAACAAAAAACAATTCCTGACTTACTGGTTTTAGTTCATTCTGCCTCCCAAAAATCGGCATAGAAAGTGATCAAAAAATGTAATGTGCCCTAAAAATGATACCAATAAATATGTCAACTTGTCCCGCAAAAAACAAGCCTTCACATGACTCTGTAGACAGAAATATGAAAAAATGATAGCTGTCAAATATGGCGATGAAAAAGCGTCTTTTAGTGTGTGACAGCTGCCAAACATAACAACCCGATGTAAATCTGGTATCTCTGTAATTGCACTGATCCGAAGAATAACGTCATCTAATCACTTATACCGCATGAGGAAGGGGGCGTAAAAAATAAATAAAACCAATTCTTCACCTGCTGTTGATTTGTTCATTCAGCCTCCCAAAGATTGCAATAAGGCTCGGTTCACATTTATCCTGCCCTCTGCGCCGAGCGCTTACACCGGGGTTTCCGTGTAAATCTCTGAAATACCTGATTCAGACGGAACCCCCAGCGGAAGATTCCTTATAATGATGCAGATGGAGGCACTGTTGACAGGGTCCAGCCTGTGATCCAGTGGTGTCTTTTTAGGCGTGCACAGTTTTATGCATTTCTGAAAAAAAGGACAATACTGAACAGAGGCCAGGCGAAGTCCTAAGTAATTCTGCTGCCTCATTATAGTGAATGGATCCCTCAGGGATTTCATCTGAATCACGTCACTCGGAGATTTAGATGGAAACCCCGATATAAGAGCTCAGCGTAGGGCGCTGGATAAATGTGATCCAAAATGTTGTGTAAAATGTTCCTAACAAAAGCTTCAAATCAATCCACAAAAAAAAGCAAGTCCCCACTCAGGTCCATCATCTGTCAATGGAAATACAGGGGCTTCCACATTGTTGGTAGTACAAAAGGCTCTGGAAAAGCGAAATGGCTCCTCGACACCCCAAAAAATTCAACAAATTCTGCACTCCCAAATCCAAATTCCCCCCTCCCTGCTGAGCCCCAGTGTGCCTAAACCGCAGTTAGCGTCCATATGTTTGGCATTTCTGTAGCAATGAGAACCTGCCTAATTTACGGGTGCGTGACTCCAAAAACATGAGATGGATACAACATACTGGGGACTACAATGGCAGTTTGCAATTTTCACTCATCAACACCCACTGCTGCTTGTTTCTGGAAAACACCCATGGAGTCAAAATCATCATTACACTTCTGGATAAATTTCCAAAATGGTTCAATTTTCAAAATGGAGTCACTTGAGTGGGGATTCTGCTATTCTAGCATTTAGGAGCTCTGTATATGGAGTCTGCAAACTATTCTAGAAAAACCTGTGCTCCAGGAGGCAAATAGTGCTCCGTCCTTCCCAGTCTCGCTGTATGGCTAAGCAGTACTGTACAGCCACATATAGGGTATTGCCATGTCCAGCAGAAATTGTGGGACAAATTTTGGTGCCATTTTTACCCATTTAAACCCTTGTTAAAATGTAATTATGTTTTCTTCATTGCCCAAATGTAAAATGGAGTCACGTACGGGGGGGTTCTGTTGTTCTAGCACCTCAGGGGCTCTCCCAGTGGGTCATGGTACTCGCAAACCATAACAGTAAAAATTGCATTGTAATATGGCGCTCCTTCCCTTCTGAGCTTTGCACTGTGCCTGAAAAGTATTTCCTGGTTACATGTGGATATTGGCATACTCAGGATAATTTTTTACAACAAACTGAGGTCTATTTTTTCTACTAGCCCATAGAAAAATTTAAAACTTGGGGCTAAACAATATCTTAATGGTAACAATTTACTTATTATTTTTTCATTGCCCAATGGTATAAAATTCAGTAAGGCACATGTGGTATCTATATAATCACTGCACCCCTATATGAATTCACTGGGGGGGGTAGTTTGAAAAATGAGGTCACATATGGGGGTTTCTGCTCTTCTGGCACCTCAGGGGCTCTGCCAACGTGACATTGCACCCTCACACCATTCCAGTAAAATCTGAAATCCAATATGACACTCCTTCCTTTCTGAGCTTTGCACTGTGCCGCAAAAAAGTAGTTTTTGACCACATATGGGGTATCGGTGTACTCAGCAGAAGTTGCACAACAAATTTAGGGATCCATGATCTCTGGCTATCCTTTGAAAATGAAAAAAATTGGGGCTAAAACATTTTTGTGGGAAAAATATATAATTTTTTATTTTCACAGATGAATGTTATACAATTTTGTAAAGCACCTGTGGGTTTAAGTGCTCACCACAGGTCTAGATAAATTCCTTGAGGGGTTTAGTTTCCAAAATGGGGTAACTTGTGGGGTGTTTCCACTGTTGCCCACCCCTTTTTATTTTGGAGCTCTCATTTGAAAATTTCTTGTATTTAAACCATATGGATGTTATATTGCCACTTTCACATGTTGTTGTCCTGAGGAAGAAGTCAGATTTGACTCTGAAACGCGTTGACAAATAAACCACCTTCAATTATTATGTGCTATTATCCATTCTTGAATCAGCAGCACACTTGTCCACTCACTCTGGCTTTTGTATGATATGCAAATCCGTGGACGCTGCAGCGGCTGACAACTAGTCTATATTAATGGATGTGTCGCACACAATCCCTACAGGTGAGCAGCTTTCAACTATATCTCCAACCTTACTACCCAGATGAGAGCGTATTGCGCTTTGTATAGTTTTACAGTAAAATTCTGTGAAGCACCTGTGGGTTCAAGATGCTCACCACATGTCTAGATAAATTCCTTCAAGGGTCTAATTTTCAAAATGGGGTTACTTGTGGGGTGTTTCCACTGTACATCAGGGGCTCTCCAAACGTGACATGGCACCCACTAATGATTCCAGCAAATTCTGAGTTTAAAAAGTTAAAAAGCGCTCCTTCCATTCTGAGCCCTGCCAATGCGCCCAAACAGTAGTTTTCTCCCATATATAGGGTATTGGCGTACTCAGGAGAAATCGCTTAACATTTTTTGGGGTCCATTTTCTCCTATTACCCTTTTGAAAATATAAAAATTGGGGCTAAAACATTATTTTGTGGGAAAAATTAGATTTTTTTTATTTTCACGGTTCTACGTTATAAACTTCTGTGAAGCCCACGGGAGTTCAAGGTGCTTATCACACATCTAGATACATTCCTTGAGGGGTCTAGTTTCCAAAATAGCATCACTTGTGGGGGAAGGGGGGTTGTACTGTTTAGGGACATCAGGGGCTTTCCAAACACAACATTAGGTATCGGCGTGCTCAGGATAAATTGCACAACAAATTTTGGGGTACATTTTCTCCTTTTACCCTTGTAAAAATAAAAAAAATTGGGTATGAAATAAAAATTTTGTGAAAAAAAGTTAAATGTTCATTGTTTTGCTTCCAAATTCCATTAATTCCTGTGAAGCACCTGAATGGCTAATAAACTTCTTCAATGTGGTTTTGAGCACCTTGAGGGGTGCAGGTTTTAGAATGGTGTCAATTTTGGGTATTTTGTGTCATATAGGTCCCTCAAAGTCACTTCAAATGTGATGTAGTTTCTAAAAAATGGTTTTGTAAATTTTGGTGGAAAAATGAGAAATTGCTGGCTAATTTTTATCCCTACTAAATTCCTAACAAAAAAAAATTAATGTTTCAAAAATTGTCCAAAGTAGACATATGGGAAATGCTATTTATTAACTATTTTTTTGTGACATAACTCTCTGGTTAAAGGGCATAAAAATAAAAATGTAGAAAATTACAAAATTTTCAAAATCTTCGCTAAATTTCCGATTTTTTCACACATAAATGTAAGTCATAAGAATCAAATTTTACCACTATCATTAAGTACAATATGTCATGAAAAAACATTCTCAGAGTACGTGGGATCCATTGAAGCATTCCAGAGTTATTACCTCATAAACTGACACTAGTCAGAATTGTAATATTTGGTCTGGTCAAGAAGGTGAAAACAGGCTTGTGGTGTAAAGGGGTTAAAAGACAGCAATACGTTTCAAAATCAATCTAATTTCTTCCTCAGGCTTTGTAGCTATCATTCTTCCATTGTAGATATTTATTTTGCATTACAATTTAAAAGAAAATAAAAAAATTCTACTCGTGGTGAAATGTGAAGAAAAAAATAAAACGTAATTCCACCATTGTTTATTGGGTTTATTTTTTACAGCAGTGAGCAGTAAAAAATGGCATCATAACTCTCCAGGTTAGGCCACGTTCATAGAATCATAGAATCATAGAATGGTAGAGTTGGAGGGGACCTCCTGGGTCATCTGGTCCAACCCCCTGCTCAAAGCAGGATTCACTAAATCATCTCAGACAGATGTCTGTCCAGCCTCTGTTTGAAGACGTCCATTGAAGGGGAACTCACCACCTCTCGTAGCAGCCTGTTCCACTCATTAATCACCCTAACTGTCAAAAAGTTTTTTCTAATATCTAATCTGTGTCTCCTCCCATTTAGTTTCATCCCATTGCTTCTAGTGTTTCCTTGTGCAAATGAGAATAAAGATGATCCTTCTACAATGTGACAGCCCTTGACATATTTGTAGACAGCTATTAAGTCTCCTCTCAGTCTTCTTTATTGCAAGCTAAACATTCCCAAATCCTGCAACCGTTCCTCATAGGACATGGTTTGCAGACCAGTCACCATTCTGGTCGCTCTTCTCTGAACTTGCTCCAGTTTGTCTATGTCTTTTTTAAAATGTGGTGCCCAAAACTGTACACAGTATTCCAGATGAGGTCTGACCAAAGAGGAGTAAAGACCGATAATGACTTCACGTGATCTAGACTGTATGCTTCTGTTAATACATCCCAGAATTGTATTTGCCTTTTTTGCTGCTGCATCACACTGTTGACTCACGTTCACATGTTCAGTATTTGACCAGTATTTTACAATAGTATTTTTAAGCCAAAACCAGGAGTGGGTGATAAATACAGAAGTGGTGATGTGTTTCTATTATACTTTTCCTCTGATTGTTCCACTCCTGGTTTTAGCTTACAAATATTGATGTAAAATACTGACCAAATACTGAACGTGTGAGCATGGCCTTAGTGTGATTACAGCAATACTAAGCTTGTATGCTTTTTTCATGTGATCTTTTGATCATTATTTATTTAATTTACTGGGTGAGGGGAAGTAACCGAGAATAGCAATATTGGTATTTCATTTTTTTTCTTTACTAGGTTTATTAGACCGATTAATATTATACTTTGGTAGGTCAAGCGTTGAGGATGTGACAATACAGAATATAATTATTTTCATACAGAACGTATTTTTTCTTTTTTTATGTATTTTAAGGGGGAAAATAGGGGTAATTTTACTTCTTAATACTTGTATTAATACTTTTTTTAATTTTCACTTCACTTTTACTTTTTAGCTCCCATAGTGAACCTGCGATAATTCGAGCAATAAAATGATCATTCTATATAAAGCAATGGTATAATATTGCAATATATAGCAAAAATCATGGTCTCTTATGAAGCCCAGCCACAGGCGTACCAAGGAGTATCAAGATGGCAGCTATAGGGGCCTTCAGCAGACCCCTGGTTGCTGTGGTAACTGTTTGTACACAAAAGTGCACAGATTTTTTTTTATTTTTCACTTGTTTCCTAAATGCACAGTTTAGAAACTTACTAAATATCCTTCATTAAAAAATTGTCTAGAATTTTGCTGCTGCAAAGTGTCTGTAAAGTCTTTATCTAGCTTAGTCCTTTGCAAAACAGATACAACTGCTTCAGAGTTGATTCTGATTGCTCTCTAATATCCTCTTCCTTTTCTCTGTGTTAGACTTATGTGGTGCCCCTGCGGGTCCAGTCGCCACAGAGGTACTGCATCTCAGCCAGAGGTGTGGTACCCCACTCTCGGGTAAGGAGGGAGCACTACCCGGGACCCACACACCCACATCCAACACCACATCACTCGAATAGGAAACGGCGAGATTGCTCCTGAGGGAGAGCACAGTCCCTGTCCCTGTCTGGAGGAGGGAACTAGGTAGAGAAGGGTGGAGGAAATAGTTTAGGGGAGCACACAAGGAAGGACTAAAGGTAGAGGGGACCACGTAGAGTGACAGTTAGTGATGTGGGTCACATGACAGATAGTATAAAAAGACAGGTAGAAACATCTAGAGGTGCCCAGAGAGTGAGGATCATTGAGGAGTAGGGTCCAGAAAGAGTGAGGGCCAAGTCTGAGGGGCCCAGTAGGAGAGAGTACGAGAGGAGCGAGGGAGTCAGAGAAGGGCTCCAGAGACAGAGGAGGGATCCTAGGGGCACGGGAAGTGCAGAGTCCACCCATGCGCCCGAATTCACGCCGACCGTAGTCAGGAGAAGGGATCAGGTCACAGTAGGTGTCCGGCCCCAGACTAGTGGAGGACTGCAAGACTCAACTAGAAAACCGGAGGCTGCGGTATCTCTAAGTGCCGTAGCCAAAACCACACACATTCGCTGAAAAGGTGGCCATATAGGACCAAGGGGACAGAGAGGACGTCGCCCGACAAGGCCCGCGGCTACTGGCTTGGGACACTGTGTGTGAGGCGCAGGGCAGAAGGGCGAGAGTGAGCGCAGAGAGAGTCGACCCGGGAAAGGTACACAAGAAGGGGGTCCCGATCAAGTGCACCCAAGTTTTCTGAGAGTTGGCTGGATCACTTCCCCGGAGGACACAGGACTCTGTGGGCTGTTATAACCTGCTGGCAGTTGTAACCTGGAACATCATAAGAACTGTGAGTAAAAACTTGAAGACTGCACCCCGCTGTGTCCTTGACTTAATTGCTGCGTCACCAGCCTTGCACTACACCAACAACAAAGCTCTCTCTTTAACTGCACTGGGGTTTAGCTCTACCTGTGGAGACCTGAACCATCTCTGCTGTGTCACCAACAGTCCCAGTGGATCTGAACAGCATCGGCGGCCACCTATAGCCGCATACCACGAGTGGCGTCACAAAACTTTATCCCCAAAACTTTTTTCCCCTCTGTTATTGACTGCCCGGGGCCACGGACCGGGTCACGCCACCGAGACTATCCTAAAAGAACCGACCGACCCAGCGCCGAGTACTCCACGGCCCCAGGAGGCGCGTCACTTTATTCACACATCAGTATTTTTTATCAGTATTTCACCAGTATTTGTATGCCAAAACAAGGAAGGCCTCCAAAACACAGAACAGGTGTCAATCTTTCAATTAAGATTTTTCTCTGTAAGTTCCACACCTGGTTTAGGCATACAAACACTGATGCAAAATACTGAACAAATACTGACGTGTGAATGAGGCCTTATACTGTGGGTGCGGAAAGTATTCAGACCCCTTTAAATTTTTCACTCTTTGTTTCATTGCAGCCATTTGGTAAATTCTAAAAAAGTTAATTTTTTTCTCATTAAAGTACACTCTGCACCCCATCTTCACTGATAAAAAAACAAATGTAGAAATTTTTGAAAATGTATTAAAAAAGAAAAACTGAAATATGACATGGTCATAAGTATTCAGACCCTTTACTCAGTATTGAGTAGAAGCACCCTTTTGAGCTAGTACAGCCATGAGTTTTCCTGGGAATGATGCAACAAGTTTTTCACACCTGGATTTGGGGATTCTCTGCTATTCTTCTTTGCAGATCCTCTTCAGTACCGTCAGGTTGGATGGTGAATATTGGTGGACAGCCATTTTTTGGGTCTCTCCAGAGATGCTAAATTGGGTCTAGGTCAGGGCTCTGGCTGGGCCAGTCAAGAATGGTCACAGAGTTGTTCTGAAGCCACTCCTTTGTTATTTTAGCTGTGTGCTTAGGGTTATTGTCTTGTTGGAAGGTGAACCTTCGGCCAAGTCTGAGGTCCAGAGCACTCTGGAACAGGTTTTCATCCATGATATCTCTGCACTTGGCCGCATTCATGTTTCCTTCAATTGCAACCAGTCGTCCTGTCCCTGCAGCTGAAAAACACCCCCATAGCATGATGCTGCCACCACCATCTTTCACTGTTGGGATTGTATTGGGCAGGTGATGAGCAGTGCCTGGTTTTCTCCACACATACCGCTTAGAATTATCACCAAAAAGTTCTATCTTCGTCTCATTAGACCAGAAAATCTTATTTCTCATAGTCTGGGAGTCCTTCATGTGTTTTTGAGCAAACTCTCTGCGGGCTTTCATATGTCTTGCACTGAGGAGAGGCTTCCATCGGGCCACTCTGCCATAAAGGCCCAACTGGTGGTGGGCTGCAGTGATAGCTGACTTTGTGAAACTTTCTCCCATCTCCCTACTGCATCTCTGGAGCTCAGCCACAGTGATCTTGGGGTTCTTCTTTACCTCTCTCACCAAGGCTCTTCTCCCACAATTGCTCAGTTTGGCTGGATGGCCAGTTTTAGGAAGACTTCTGGTGGTCCCAAACATCTTCCATTTAAGGAGGCCACTGTGCTCTTAGGAACCTTGAGTAATGCAGAAATTCTTTTGTAACATTAGCCAGATCTGTGCCTTGCCACAATTCTGTCTCTGAGCTCCTTGGGCAGTTCCTTTGAGCTCATGATCCTCATTTGGTCTGACATGCACTGTGAGCTGTGAGGTCTTATATAGACAGGTGTGTGCCTTTCCAAATCAAGTCCTATCAGTTTAATTAAACACAGTTGGACTCCAATGAAGGAGTAGAACCATCTCAAGGAGGATCACAAGGAAAAGGACAGCATGTGACTTAGTCAAGATGGGGTGCAAACTGTACTTTAATGAGAAAAAAAATGAACTTTTTAGAATTTACCAAATGGCTGCAATGAAACAAAGAGTGAAAAATGTAAAGGGGCCTGAATACTTTCCATACCCACTGTAGATAGCAGCAAGAAAGGTCCACTGCATGGACAACGGAAAAAGCATCTCAAGGAGAGCAAATAAAACAGTGTACAAAAAAGGAGGAATGCACATGGAGAGAATTGCAGAATAGAAACTCTGATATATTAGTTACACACAAACCTCAAATCCAGCCTATATTACTGAGAGAGGCACTCTCACTAGAGAAAAATCTGATGCTTGCATCGGGCTGTGAACGTTATATCGGGGGATTGAAAATGAATGAAGTAACGAAGATTGGAGACTGAAACGTAATAAAATTGCACTAACTAAAGAAAAACATTAACATATGTAAAAAAAAAAAAAGGTGTCCATAGCCAAATATATTACATAAGTAAGGAAGATCTAATATTTGCTAATTTCTACATGTTTGTTCAAATTGGTGGCTCAGTGGTTACGACTATTGTCTTGCAGCATTAGGGTTCTGAGAAATCCATTGAGGACATCATCTATTTGCAGTTTGCATGTTCTCCTTGCGCTTACATTAGTCTGCTCTGATTTCTTCTGACACATTACAAAGCTTACATGTTGGATTTATTGATCAATTGGCCCTTGTATGTCCAATACAAATTAGTTTCTAAGACCCTCTGGGTACAATGACTGGTTTAAAAAATTGTCTTCTCAATACAGAACAGCACAATATTCTGGTTTTATATAAAATGTCCAGATTGCTTAGATACATTTTATTATATACTAACTTTTGTCTTTTCTGTTGTGTTACATTTCTAACCGAAAGAAGTATCTGAGTTAACTCGGGAGGTTCACATACTGCATGTTGATTTCTAGGAGCTATACTAATCTTCTCGAGAGTAGGGAGTTTAAAACATATGTGTACATGTCACATTTGTTTTACAAGACAATGATCACATGGCAAAAGCTTGTATGTTACGTTAAATGTAATGGATAGTGGATATTATTCTAAAATATAAAAATGACTGCAACAAACTAGTGCAGAAACGTGCATCATAAAAAACAGATTCAACTCCTGTCAACAGATTTCAGTGCCTAAGAGTGGACTATATTTAATGCCGCTGACAAATGCTGCATCCACTTCATGGGAAAAAAATACTGCATGTTAAAGACCCATATTTTGCCTGTACCCAATAAATTCTTCAACTCCCAATTAGCTGAAGGAGTTAAACACTGAGCAGGTACAGATCCTGTGGCAATTACAAATCTCCCTGAAATAAAAGCCAGAAACAGGAAGCCAAAAAACAGGTCCCTAAGGCAGGCATCTGTCTTAAATGATATCATTTGTCAAATTTCCAGCATCTTGTGGTTGCAAACACAAAAAGAAGTTCTGTGCTGTACTAAGGACATTACATTCTCAATAGCCAGAATGTTCCTGAAGTACATAACACAGGATTTCATTTAATAGGAAGCAGCTAAGACTCCTTCTGCTTTGTCGTAGACAATACAAATATTGAAAGAAATGGTTATATATGGAACAAGTGCCGCCCAGGTCCTGGGCCAGTCATTCTTGTAAACGACTAGCAGACACGTTTTCCATTTTCTCTATTACCGATGGTCCATACAGCGTCCATTTTGTGTGCTTTTATTACACATACAACTTCTTTGCGGCTCCCATTCTGCTGACACACATCATTAAGTTTTTCAGCAAGGATAGGTATAGCCTTGTGTGCATAACAAACATCGCCTGCATCGCTTACACATTTTAACGCATAGTTCTGCACTTTTCTGAAAAGCAAATAACACCCAAATGTTGTTTTTTCTGCTTCTTATTGTTAATATGTGTCTTGATTAATTGCAGCAATTCATCAGGTTATGGGCAAGTGCAACATGAAAGACTGAGCCACAATGCAAGTGGCCTGTGAGTGACCCCTGTCCTGGGTGAGAGAAGAGGTCACACAATATAGAACAATTTAGCCATTAAGGTTCTTAGTTCATTAGGACTGTACTAAAGCCAATTTCTCTAAAACACAAAGTGAGAGCGTATAAGACGAAACAAAAAATAAACCCAAAATGTAGTGAAAAAAACCTAAAAGTCCATCAACTCCAACAGTCACAACGTCCGTCAACCTCAGGGTGACTTGATGGATCCGTTCATCTTTATTGTTTGCAGAGACATTGCTCAAAGGATCATATTTTGCCATTCTCTGAAGCTTACCTCCCAATACAATTGTAGCTGGAGGGATTTACCAGTTAAATGTTAGTCTTTTATCTTTATTACGGGCCCATTAAAATGAAAGGACCCATGACTTTGTTCCGTTCACAGGAAGCAATTTAAGTGGTAATATACATACGGGTAAAGTCTTCACAAAGTATTTCACTGTTTCGATTTGCATAGTGAACAGCTAAATGTTTAAGACATGCCTTGTGTTACCATGGAATAATGGATCTGTATTTCACGACATGTTGACATTTTATTGCCGTCATATGCCTTAGAAAAGTATACAGGCCCTTGAGGATAATAAGAATAAGATATATAAATATATAATTTTTTTTTCCCATCTACATATTTATTATACACACGCATGTATTTGTTTGAAGTGTTACAACTCTCGCGTTTGCAAAACAGGGTCATCAGGCACAAATAATTATTTTTGTACTTCTGGAATAATAGTCCTACATGTAGGTAGAGAAATATCCCTTGCATGAACAATATATATATATATACAGTCATATGAAAAAGTTTGGGCACCCCTATTAATCTTAAGCTTAATGTTTTATAAAAATTGGTGTTTTTGCAACAGCTATTTCAGTTTGATATATGTAATAACTGTTGGATACAGTAATGTTTCTGCCTTGAAATGAGGTTTATTGTACTAACAGAAAATGTGCAATCTGCATTCAAACAAAATTTGACAGGTGCATAAGTATGGGCACCTCACCAGAAAAGTGACATTAATATTTAGTAGATCCTCCTTTTGCAAAAATAACAGCCTCTAGTCGCTTCCTGTAGCTTTTAATGAGATCCTGGATGAAGGTATTTTTGACCATTCCTCTTTACAAAACAATTCCAGTTCAGTTAAGTTTGATGGTCGCCGAGCATGGACAGCCTCTTCAAATGATCCCACAGATGTTCAATGATATTCAGGTCTGGGGACTGGGATGGCCATTCCAGAACATTGTAATTGTTCCTCTGCATGAATGCCTGAGTAGATTTGGAGCGGTGTTTTGGATCATTGTCTTGCTGAAAGATCCATCCACTGCATAACTTCAACTTTATCACTGATTCTTGAACACTATTGCCAAGAATCTGCTGATACTGAGTGGAATCCATGCGTCCCTCAACTTTAACAAGATTCCCAGTGCCGGCATTGACCACACAGCCCCAAAGCATGATGGAACCTCCACCAAATTTTACTGTGGGTAGCAAGTGTTTTTCTTGGAATGCTGTGTTTTTTTGCCACCATGCATAACGCCTTTTTGTATGACCAAACAACTCAATCTTGGTTTCATCAGTCCACAGGACCTTCTTCCAAAAAGAAATAGGCTTCTTCAAATGTGCTTTTGCATACCTCAGCCGACTCTGTTTGTGCGTACTTGCAGAAACGGCTTCTTTCGCATCACTCTCCCATACAGCTTCTCCTTGTGCAAAGTGCGTTGTATAGTTGACCGATGCACAGTGACACCATCTGCAGCAAGTTGATGCTGCAGCTCTCTGGAGGTGGTCTGAGGATTGTCCTTGACTGATCTCACCATTCTTCTTCTCTGCCTTTCTGATGTTTTTCTTGTCCTGACACTTCTGGCCTTAACAAGAACTGTCCCTATGTTCTTCCATTTCCTTACTATGTTCCTCACAGTGGAAACTGACAGGTTAAATCTCTGAGACAGCTTTTTGTATCCTTCCCCTGAACAACTATGTTGAATAATCTTTGTTTTCAAATCATTTGACAGTTGTTTTGAGGAGCCCATGATGCCACTCTTCAGAGGAGATTCAAACAGGAGAACAACTTGCAAGTGGCCACTTTAAGTAGCTTTTCTCATGATTGCATACACCTGGCTATGAAGTTCAAAGCTCAATGAGGTTACAAAACCAAAAAAAGTGCTTTAGTAAGTCAGTAAAAAGTAGGCAGGAGTATTTAAAACAAGAAAATGATAAGGGTGCCCATACTTATGCACCGGTCAAATTTTGTTTGAATGCAGATTGCACATTTTCTGTTAGCACAATAAACCTCATTTCAAGGCAGAAACATTACTGTGTCCAACAGTTATTACATATATCAAACTGAAATAGCTGTTGCAAAAACACCAATTTTTATAAAACATTAAGCTTAAGATTAATAGGGGTGCCCAAACTTTTTCATATGACTGTATATATATATATATACACATACATAGCATATGGCATCTGACCTATCTACTTGTGAAAATGTGACTACCACTCATGATCTGAGCTGTTGCTGAACGCTCACGTTTCCCTTTTTTCCTTTTCTTGGCAGTCAACCACTACTATGTCTAATACTTTACTATGGTGAATAATATGTATTCCAAGTTAACTCTTTAGTGCTACAGAGAAACTTAGGATTTCAACTGTGCCGCCTACTACTAAAATACATGTGGATTTTGATACAAAAGTTGTCAAACTGATCACTTCAGATTAAATGATCAGTTCAGATTAACATCATTATTATGAATGGGAAATAAGTAATTTGCATGCTTCGATATTGGACTTAAATTGAAAAAAAAAAATGGCATTTTTTTAAAGGTTCAACTTTTTACCCTTAGGATCAGTTTTGCTATAAACAAGTCTGACTTTAAACAAAACCAACTATTTTATTTATTTTTTTGAAGGGAGGATTTTAATTGAAAAAAAAAAAATATCAAAATACCTTCTGCATGCAAGAGAATCAAAAAAAAAAAAAAAGAAGGAACACCAAATAACCTACAACATTGGCCCTGGTATATGTATGTTGTGAGTCTCACCTTTAGTAACGTTCTTTAGAATTAAGGTGGTTCCTAATAGCAGCATCCATATTTTTAAAAAGGGGATTATCTTTATAAACGTCATTTACGCAATAGATGTCCCCTACCAATTTCCATGTGCCTACATAAAGCACAAAGAAGTCTGCATTCAAATTGCCTTGATATACATACACCAAACAAATGCCTGAATTCTTTAAAGTGGTTATTTCAACTATACTCCAAAACAACCTTTTACTGTAATGAGGGCATAAAATGCTTAACAAGAGGATAGTCCTCCGTTTCATAATTCAGAGGTGTCACAATGGCAATAACCTTCCTTGCCATTTGTCTTTAGTGCAGTTGTGACACTTTGGCATGATCCATAATTTGGCAGCTATTTACTGTGACATTTTCCTTCAGCTGAGCCATAACATTCAGTAAAGTCATTATTTGGTTCCATTTACCATATAAATTGTATTGTTGTGCATGCATGCTCGCTGCTACATTAGGAATCTTGAAAATGAGTAAATCTTGTAAAATAGATACTATCAGCACTCAATGGCAGAACAGTTTTGCTCCTTTGTATTGAAGGGAAGTTAAAAAAAAAAACATCAAAAATACATTCGTTAAAGGTCATTAAGACAAAGAGAAAAAAAAAAAAAACTCTGAAGCTATAATTATAATATTTGCACTTGACAGGACTGTTATACTTGGCCAGGCTTCCCTTTAAAAAATATCCTGGTGGGGATCTACCTTAATTTGAAAAGGCATTATGACATTCCAGCAGGACAATTAAATGTGAAGAATATCTGGGTCTTGGCTGGCTGAGGGGGAAAAAAAGAAAAACTTAAGACATGTGATTCTGATTCAGAGAGGGAAAAAAGGGAAAGCTGCAACCATTTATTGCCACAAAGGGCAAACAAAATTCTGTGGATGGAGCATAGCCGACTGCTGTAATCAAATAGTGTAGAATAGATCAAATACGGACTGGTGTCTTCAGAATTCCGACATGATATTTAGAAAGCTTTGTAATACTAGTAACATAAAACACAGTTCAAAAAGTTATCAAAATATTACCAAAGCGGCCAAATCTAAAAGCATACGCAAGACTGACGAAAAATTTACAAAGAGTTAAAATTCTGGAGTTAGACCAAAGTATATGTCTGCTTCGTTCCTAGCAAATTGGGCAATTGTTTGATGTCTGAAAGAAAATTATCAGCTTGTTAGGTTGCAAAGTTGAAACAATGTATTGTTACGCAGCAGAAATTTATTTTGGATCCTTTAAATACTTTTTTTTTTTGTGCAGAAGACCTCACGTCAGTAGCAAAATCTTTACCGAGTGGTTTACTGACACAAGTAATGTTTTTAACACAGACATCTTTATACATGTAGAATAGGTTTAAAAAAGAAAGAAACTCTAAAACCAAGGTGTGATTCTATAAAAAGAGAAAAACGCCATCCATTATTTCATGTGGTTTTATTTATTAACTACAATGACAATGAACTGCAAAATATTGGAAAAAATATATATAAAAAAATTTCTACATAATCAATAGTTTTTATATTAAGCACTCTTAGCTTTTATTTAATTACATATCAAACAAAATAAATCATCCTTTACAGAAAAATATGTACAATAATGATTAAATCTATTTCATTTATTATTGTCATTTATTTAGGCACTTGGAAGGTTAATTGTTACAAAACCAATGAGGTACCCTAAAATTTAATAGGCTATTTTTTGTTAAATGAAAACATTTTAGCAACACCTAGATACTGTTTTTTAATATACTATCCATTAACGACAACATGTTTTAGACATTTCCCGGCAGAAAGGACCATTTTCAATGTGATTTATATCATTGTTCTGTTTTTACAGCTTGCTGTTGACAAGGTGAGGTAATTCAACTACAATTTTCCCAATGTTTTTCCCGGTGTACATATAATCTACAGCCCGGAATACAGACTCTAAACCAGTAAACTTGCCTTCTGGTGATTGTTCTCCATGATCCACCCCACACAGCAGTTTCCCACTTTGGTACAGTTTCACCAAAGCCATTAATGCTTCCTTGTATTCAGACATAAAATGGGGCAAGAAAAAACCATGAATACTGGCAGATTTGCGTAGTAAAACTGCAGGTAAAGCACTTGCTTTAATGGGCAACATACCACTAGATGTCTGATAGCCAGAAATAAAACCAATTATGATAAGGTGACCCTCTGTTGCCAAACAGTTGACTAATGTATCGAACATTTCCCCTCCAATAGACTCATATACAACATCTACTCCCTCAGGAAATTTTTTCTTTATGACTGAAGCCACATTTTCAGATTTGTAGTTTATGGGAAGATCACAGCCGATAGACTTTAGGAATCCGGCCTTCTCTTCAGAAGAACATGTCCCAATAACATAACATTTGGCATTTTTTGCAAGTTGCACAGCAAATTGTCCTGTTCCGCCAGCAGCAGCAGTCACCAGAATGGTCTTATCTTCAGATAAGTATCCAAATTTTTTGAGACTAATGTAAGCGGTTGTGCCACTGACAAGCAAAGTTAAGAGCTCTGGTTTTACTAAAGGCACAGGAATAGCAATATCAGCTGGTACAATTGTATATTCAGCAAAAGAACCATTTTTAACATATGCAACAGGTTGGCCAACTGTGAAATTTTTGCTAGCACTGAGCCCTAGTGCTACTACTTCACCGATTCCTTCAAATCCAATATCAAAGGGAGGCTTTACAGATGCGTCATATCGTCCAGATGAAAAGTTTATGTCGGACGCATTGATACCAATGTATCTAGAGGCAAAGAAAGGAGAAATGTTAAACAGTAGAATTTCATCTTCATGACAACACTACTATTTTATAGCCATTATACAAAATGATTGTGTTTACATTAAGATAGAAAGGGTTGTCTGGGGAGTAAAAATGTTTAGAAAATGATTAGAGTAGTGTGAAAAATAACCAAATCATTACTCATCTCACCGATCTACCACCCTATCTGATATTACCAGCTTCATCACTGTTGTCTATTTCCTGCTGCAGCGCGGTATATGCAATCGCTGAAACCAATCTCTGGTAAACCGATACAGCTAGTGACTAGCTGCAGTGGTCACATGTCTCGGTGATAGGACATTCTCACTGCAAGAGGGAGTAGAGACCAGTTGATGACCAGGCTACGTTGAGCGAGAGTGGCCAGCGATAAAAGAAGCGGGTATTGCTGTTTTTATGCTTTTAAAACTATTCCGAGCATTTTTTAAACTTTTTTTACCCCTCCGTTTAGAGAATACAGAATAAGAACGTAAAATACATTCAAAGTAATGTTTTCATATATGATAATATTTAATAATAGCATCTTTGGAAGACATTTAGAAATCTTTAGTTACCACTAATAAATATATATATATATATATATATATATAATACTTATGACTGTGCAATGATTCTTTATATTTTTATAGTAGGGAGATGAAAATTAACTGCTGCTAGACACTTCTGACCTAGCAGACCTCCCATGAAATAGGATCAGGCATGTTGAAATTAATGGACAACGGCCCTCATACCTATAAGCTTATTGTCCGAACCTGCTGACAACCGGCTTTCCATCATTATTTTGAAGATGCATCTAGATCCCGACAGAAGATTCTCATGGTAAATCAACATATATTATCTTCTCTGTTACTAACTAAACTGTTAATGGCAAATAAATCCTTTTACGTGATGAGCGAGCATGCTCTACTCAACATCTCACAATAATCCCGTTTTGTGAGATGGCATTTGGGGTTGCCATAGGCTGTGTGAATTCACTTTGCTTAACTGTTTACCCCATTACCCAACATCACCTTCCTGTTTTAGCAGATAATCTAGCACATTATTTTTTTTTTAATGTAGTAGTTACAGCCAAGCTTCTTTTTATTTTCAACATTTTACAAGGATAGTTGCCCTTGCACTTATGACATCTTGCATTGGCTGCAGGTTATATGGTAGAGTGTTCATGCTACAAACTTCCTATACCTCATTCCAATGGCGTTGTACAGGGATGAGGTCAAGAGACCGTGTAAACCACTGAAGTATGCAAAAGTGATTGTCATGTTCCATTTTGTCCATTTTATCCTATGATGCAGGAAAGACAGTGACCTTGAAGAGATGCTACTGGTCAGCAAAAATGTATAGATATGCAGTAGCATTCAGACAGTGATGGTAGTGGAGTAATGGAGATGGGAATGCTTCCTTATTCCAATTGCACACTTTGTACCCTTGACACCGGGCAAGATAGATCTATAGAATCATATAGATTTACTACAGAGTTGTTTCAGAGCAAAGGTTATTTTGACTTATTGCAACCTCCTTGTTTACATGTATAATTTATTTTCAATATCTTTTCAACTTTCGCAAAAGGGAACCCATGTTGAACCAGAGGATCCAAAAATGAATTATACAAAGTAGAGAAAATGCAATTTCTGGCAGATTAGAATTTAAACCTGTCACCAATTCACTACTGATACCCTTTAGACTAAGGTTTCACCTTAAGGAGATGACCAAGCTGACTTAAGAAGACAAAGGCCACCCAATGCCCCCTGGGAAATAAAATATGCAAATGGCCTTTTCACAGAAGAAGAGAACAGGGTCTCTAATGTCACCTATTGGAAGTAGCAGTCCTATAAATTAAATATAGCCCCATAAAATGGCCATTACTCCAAACTTCAGATATTAAGGCAAACCAGAATCTCCAACGCAGACAGATGTCTTGGAGTTCATGTCTCTTTAAATGCAAAGTAAGACACTGGTTGGTTGAGTAAGAGGTCTTCAACTGGGAGTCTAAAGAGTAACATTTATCCTTACAGTGCCCTCCAAGCTGACATAGGGATAACTATAGGCCATGCAATGCTCCCTGGAAAATAAAATAAGAACCTTGAAACACCTACATGCAATGGAGGTTCTGGTTTGACTTTAAAAACCCTACCCCGTGACCTAGGATATAACGGGTGAATACCGACTTATGCTACTTCCAATAAGTGGCACAAGAGACCCTGTTCTCTTCCTCTGTGAAGAGGCTAATTGTATAACACACTACGTTACCAAAGCTTTTCTGGCATTCCCACTATATTTTAAGACCATTGTGGCTAAAAATATGACGTTTAGTTTTCTTTACCCATTTATTATAAGAAAAGCGGCCATTTTATCTTAATTTTAACAAATATATTGTGGAAATGATGTGGCACTTGCTAATAATATTATAGGTTCTCCTCCTGTACTTCTTGGTGCAACCGTCCTCACAGACTGTACAATGCTGTCCTCAAAATGGCTGCTGATAACTACATTTGATCGTCATACTCCTGTAATTGAAAGGCAACTTATCCATGCTGAGTGTTTTTGAGTTGAAGGAGGCCAATGGACAGGTCGTGTGACATGCTTCATCATCAGCAGCCATTTTGTGGACAGCAAAGCTGTCCAGGCTGCGAGGACGGTTCAGTAACAAGAATAAGACCTGTGATATTTATATTAGAAAGTGCAACATCATGCCCCCGATACATTTGTTAAAATAAAATGGTCAACCAAAGATTATTTTCAGTGACAAACCAATATTTGAGTCATGTAACAGGCGTAAGATACCATATAATATGATTATATTTTCTATAAGATGCACCCTTCTCTTCCAAACTTTTTTTCCCTGCATCTCTAAAGTAAATTAAACTTAAAGGGAACCTGTCATGACATGATACAGATTATAGGTTTAATCTGCATGTAAATCACATTTAAATCCTGTTTAGCCAGCTTACTGGAGCAGTGACTACAGCAGGGTTGGGGAACCTCAGGCCCGCAGGCCATTTACGGCCCTTGATGACCAGTTATCCGGCCCCTAGGCAGATCCCCGGGGACCACAGGGCTTGGGCCGGCGGCTGTATTTTGCCAGCCGCCGGCCCATTAATTTCCTATAGCTCTGTGAGCACATGCCTGCACTGTTCTCTATTGAGCGCTGAGGCGCATGCAATGAAAGATTAAGTTGTAACACCAGTGCCAGCGTCAGAACGTACTTTGAGGGTGGAGTTAGCTCGTGATTTGTGTGGCCCCCAAAAGGATGGTATAAATATCCAAATGGCCATTGGCAGAAAAAAAAAAAAGATTCCCCATCCCTGGGTTACAGGGACAAAATGAAGTTTTATTCTCTCTACAGCTGCTCACTTCCAGTCATCAAGGCAGTGCAAAGAGTTGCTGCAGTCACTGCTTTCTATACTGTGAGCATGCTGTAATCACTCCCTGGCACTTTGATTGACAGCCTGCCCTGCACACGCTATAAAGCAGGCTATCAATCCTTGTGCAGGGGAGTGTATACAGTCATGCTCACTGTATAGTGTGTGGTGATTGCAACAACTCCCTGATGCCTGGAAGCAAAGAAGCTGCAGGATGAATGTAACTTAATGTTTTGCTCTAGCAAGCCGGCGAAACAGGATTTAAATGCCATTTACCTGCAAAGTACCACTTTTTTCAGCAGGTAAATAGTGTTAATGAACATGACAAGTTCCCTTCAATGGTCAACGTTGCAAACAATAATTTAAAGGGGTTGTCCACTACTAGGACAACCCCTTCTTAAACTAAATTTTCAGTCCCGATAAAATAAAAAAACCTATACTCACCTCCCGTGCCGGCTCCGTTCAAGCATTGTTGACACTGTGACACGGTGGAATGACACGTGATGCCCGGTGCCCAATCAGTGCTGGCGTCACTGTCTTCGCCTTCGAACAAACTGAACATGAAGAGGAAGTCAGATCAGCGGCAGCTCTGGCTTCCTTTTCATGTTCAGTTTGTCCAAGGCGAAGACAGTGACGCCAGCACTGATTGGGCACCGGGCATCACATGTCATTCCACTGCATCACAGCTCCAGGACCACGAGTGCCAACACCGCTGGAACGGAGCCAGCACGGGAGGCGAGTATAGGTTTTATTATTTTATAGGGGCTGAACATTTAGTTTAAGAAGGGGTTGTCCTATTAGTGGACAACCCCTTAAAGTAGGTGACTAGGTGTGAACAGGAGCATGACCGCTCCACCCATGGAATCAGAAAATGTTAATATAGATTGGTTCAGGTATGTGCACACGATCAGTAATTGCTGAGAATTGGACGCAGCACGCTTGCGCTGCGTTCAATCCGCAGCTGCCAGATGTTACAGCATAGTGGATGGGATTTCAAGAAATCCCATGTCCACTATGTGTCTCCGTGCACCTGCGGATCACCCGTGGACACTGACATGCGGCGTGTCTTTACAGACAGCAGTATGTCAATTTCTCTTGCGGAGAAATTATATCACTGTAATGTATAGGATACATTGAATCCGCATGGTTCCATGAACACATGCGGATTCACCTGCGTGCAGCGCTTTGGACGCAGCATAAAGTATACTGCATTCAAAGCGCTGCCAATACCGACCGTGTGCACATAGCCTTCCAGTCCTGGATTATATTGGAAGAAGACATGTCAAACTTAGCGATGAAATGCTAATTTTTGTAGAAAAAGTGGTGATGTGCATAGTGGTTTTGTTATAGTGGGAAGAAAACATTTTTGTGGTGACTTATGGAAAACACTGTGTAAATATACTTATAAGAGCTATAACGTCAGTGTTTTTTGGCACCAGGTTCACTTTACGTTAACTCCTAAAAATAAGAAAAGAGTAAGGCTATGTTCACACATGTTGGGGTTTTTTTTACGTCACAAATCTGCAGCAAAACTGATCTCTGGCAGGAAATCAGCTGCGTCAAAAAAGAAGGTTTTGCTGCGTTTTTTTCACCACCCATTACTTCCTATTAGTGAAAAAACGCTGAAAGAAGTGACATGTTCTATTTTCCAAAAACCCAACCAAGGCACAAAATACACAGCAAAAAAAACAACAAAGTGTGAACAGAGAATTCTGGTTTCTCATAGACTTTGCTGGTACTGCAAAAAGCACATGAAAATTTGCATAAAAATCTGCAGCAAAAAATGCTGAAAAACCCAACATGTGTGAACATAATATTAATCTTTTTTTTTTCTTAGGCTAACAGAATAAATGTTTATCTATGGGACATATCTTATTAATGATAATGTTATTTATATAGTGTAATGTCCAGACACTAATTCTGGAATTCCACATCTCTGTCTCTTCCTAATTATCTGTGCATCCTGTGTAAAGGAGATGTGGTTTCGTGACATTTTAAATAACAGTTGTATATCCCCATTATTTGACTCAATGGTAAAGTAAATGAAAGATTTTCTTTAGAAATGTCCAGGTTAAATTTTAAAAAATAAAATCACAAAAATATGCCAATATGCTACAAAAAAACATGTATAATAAAAAGGTATATGTAAGAAGAAGGAATGGAAACCAGATGACCTGTAAGTATATAGAGAAAATAATGTATCACTGCATAATTTGCCATAAAATTCATTGACAATACTGTATAAAAATATTTTAATATATTGTAGAATTTGCATTCTCATTAATTAGCAAACTGACTGCCTACAGAAAATGTCACGGGTTTGAAGCTTAGAAAAACTTTATATTGTTGGAATCTAAAAAAAATTGTTTTCACAAATTAAGAGAAGACTAAGTTTATCCTAAATTCTGTTTTGAGGGATTCATTCCTGTGTAAAACACAATGGCCCAAGATAAAAACAAAATTTCATGCTGCAATAGGGCAGACCTGTAAGAATTAGCAATGCAAGGTATGCCATATGCCCTAACATGGCGCTCGCCTTTTTGACCTATGTTGCAGACTACTGGTTGCATCTGGCATTCTTCACCATTTTTTCCAAATAGAAGAAAAAAAAAAAAGTTTTTTTTCTATTTTTTAAACAAGAAAATTGTCACAAATAAATAAATCATCAACTTAAAAGTGAATTTTTTTTCCCCCAACATAAATTATAAATTTAATATAGTGTGCCTGCATTAATGGAAGACGTTATGCACGCATACTAAAAGTTGTCAACTACACTTGGATAAAAAATAAAGCATTAAAAATGGCTAAATATTGTGAATGCAACTTAAAAAAAAAATTCAGGGAGTGCAATATACCAATATTAACCCTTGCCAAACACTCTATTGTGAGTATTCCAAACTGGACTCACTCTCTATATACACATACTACAGACACACCCGGGACTGAATGACCAGAGGGAACACTCCCATTTCCACACAGCCTCTTTGAAAAAGTGAGGGGGGGACTGAGGAAGCTGGTGGAGGGAGGAGAGGTAGGGGCACAGCAGATTAACCCGCAAAGTGTTTGAAGTGTCAGCAAACAAGCTGCAGGCACCTCCAACTGTAAAAGGGGTTAATTGCTGGGAAATAATAATAAATCACAGCCTGCTATGCCCACCTTTTGTTTGCACCTTTCTCAACACTGATAGGTCACATTGTGGTCACTAAAAGAAAGATCCATTTCATTTCTGGGATTTACAGAGCCAAAACGAGAACGTGTAAAGTTAAAGAAACCATGAAATATAACAAATGAATAGTTGTCTGTAAATTAAATATAAGCGATAAGATAAGAACTTTAAAAGGAAAAAGGGGGATTCTATGGTACAAGACAGGCATTATTTAACCAGATCTGGGAAGCAGAACACGACTTCTACTTGCTAGTCTCCATGATCATAAATTAGCGTCAGAAACTGTTCTTTTCTTCGTGTCTAAACAAAGTAGATCTGAATCAGAACGAATATATGTACATTTGGAAGGGAGAGCGACGATTTAGTGCATAACAAATGTATGTACTGAGGCCAATAATGATCAAGACCTGTCTGCATCATCTGAAAGTTTTGGGCAAGAAATTCCTCTCCTTCATGGGTCAAAAGCATAGTGTTAAGATAGGCAAAATGATGCCCATTGAAATCAGAGACAAAAATGAGTACAGGTAGAAAACAGCACATATAACAGGTCATGTTCTTGTGGCTGTCCTCAGGTAATAAAGGTTGGTTTAGACTAAACTTCCAACTCTCTGTTCTTCTCTGTACCACATCTAACAAAATACAGTCAAAATTAGGAATACAGATAGCCTAAAATATGTTTGGCATCAGCAGACCCTCCGAGAAGTACAGGAGGAATATATCTACTGGTGTAGTCATTGTTTAGTAAATATTTGTACTATTGGGACCTCTCACTTGTACGATTTACATAAAAAAATACCTTTAAATTCTTCCTCAATACTTACCATGCTGCTGTATGCATTTAGTATTTGTGCACTGCAGTATTACAAATTACGTATTTATCTGGAGTACAGCTTCACTGTGTTTATATATTGGAATAAATTTATCGTACATTCATTTCATAATTATAAATATTTTCAAAATTACAGAAAATATTTCTAAAATTGGCCCAATGGGGAAAAAAAAATAATTTAATTGGTTGGTACCAGTAATCCGTACGTAATATGTGCATATTTAATTACAATTGCTTGCACATTTTCAAGGAAAATCAGCAAGTAGAAGAAACAGTTGTTAAACTGCATAATCATGTAATCACAAATTTCATTCTCAATCTCTGGTCTTTATCATGAAACTATTTTTGTGGCAATTCTATTGTGAAGCGTCGAGGCTGCATTATTTGTCAGTCAGGATTATTTATACATGGCTATATAAACTTAAACTGTAGTAGAAGTGATACACACCCGTGGACAGTGCATTATTAGTGATGCCAAATAGCTGGGATAGGAAAGATTTTTCATAGGTGTTCCTACCAAAAATATACTTAAAATATGCTAGAAATAAGTCAAAGTAACCTTAATAAAAATAAACTTCGTAAATATCGAAAATGAAGAAAATAAATAAATACACAAGTCAGAAGCAGAAATAATCCATAATGCATGCTATCAGATTATTAATCCGCATCTGATTATTACTTTTCGAAAAAAAATTGGGGTAATAACAAAACATAATATAAATCATTTTATTAGAAAAAAATATTTGTAGTGTTCGGTGCATAACAATTTATTAAAAAAAAATCCCAAAAATATGAATTATGATAAATATAATAAATCAGGGCATGCTTCAAGTTAAAGGCCAGTAATGTGCACTTGTATTTAAAAGAACAAGTCTTGAGGTTAGCTTGGGTTCATTGAAATATTTACATTTAAGGCAGCTGTGTGGCTACTGTGGACTCACCACCGTGCAAAAAAAAAATGGTGACATAGAAAAGGTGGCAACTCTTGCCACACCCTTATTTTAGTGTGGGTTAGAGCCGCAGAAATGAATTCAATATTTATAATTCAGTGTGTATATAGACATAAATAACTATATTTAAGTGTAGTCACGCATACACCTCACTCATGGAGTTACCACTGAAATGGAAGAGATTATATTTCTTTTTTTTTTTTTGGTGTTTGTGCGTGGGGTTGTGATGGGGATGGGGGCCCATCCAGAATTCTGTTTATGGCGGTTTCGTATGGGACTTAAAACAAGGTTCTCCATGGGTCCTGACACAAGTATTCCATAGTTTTGCATGGTGGACACCTTAAATAATTCTCTTTTGCTGTGGACATAGGACAAAAAACAAAACTGTTGTATAATACATGGATACTCAATCATATGCCATACCTGGTGCACACAGGGTGTCTAATGATAAGAAAAAAAAACCCCACAGTTTAATCAGTAATATTTTTCTGATAACTGACATGATATTTGGGTAAAAAATGTGTGATTGTCAGCTTAGATTTAAGAGTTAACTTTTTAATAAGAGAATAAAAAAATGACAAAGCCTAATAAATAATATTTACATGTTTACAAAATACAGATATAATATAAAAATGAACAAAAAAAAACAAACCATGGACACATTGATATGCAATGCTGTCCTGTGCCTGTCTGCCAGTAGGTTGTGTCTCCCAGGGGTGAGGAAGGCGATGATGAGGATGATAGAGATGGGGAAGAAGGGCTGTAGGCTGCTGCTGGCAGTGATTTCCCTTCCTGTTGATTCAGTGCTTCCTAAGGTTAGTGACGTACAGAACAAACACCCTGAGAGGGATCACTCACTGGATGAGCACATCTCACTCTCCTCAATGCTGGGAGGGACTCTACACCCTTCTCTAGGTTATCAGTCCAGCTGCTTTATAGCTCATGTGCTAGTAACCTGAAGTGCACCCCTCCCACTAAATATACTATTCCTGCAAGCCAGGTAAGAAGTGAGGTGTGAGGGCATGCGTCTGTACAAGGCGGAACCTGGCAGGGTGCTGAAAAGAATGATGCTAAAAGAAAATTAACAGTCGCCAGATGGCGGCTGCTCCAACTTATTTTGGAAGGAAGAGAATGGAGCTGGCCTGCGAAGGATAGAAACAAAACAAGGCTTAGCTGGAGGGACTGTGAACTTCAAGCTGCTTTTTTGAATGGAGACATGTGCTGAGGTGTAGGATGGACTACTATGGCATGATAGGAGTCGTAGTGAAAGGGTTACTGCTTGCTGATACTGACAGGTATCTGCATCCCCTGTTCTGAAGTTCAGGTAGCTATCTATAGGCTGTGACTCAGGATAGACCATAGAGGGTCTCCCCATAGATCTGCTGAGGGGGGCGTGCCAGCTTAACACAGGGAAGGTGCCGGGGTGAAAATGGCACTGCTATAACACAGGCTCTAGAGGACAGGGAAGGTGCCGGGGGTGAAAATGGCACTGCTATAACACAGGCTCTAGAGGACAGGGAAGGTGCCGGGGGTGAAAATGGCACTGCTGTAGGTGAAATACAGTAAGATGTTGCTTACCGGTTCCTGATGAGGAGCTCTCCATCCCCTGGAACTGGCACTGGCACATTGGGCATTAAAGTGACAGCCTTTCTGAAGTCTGGGCTCAGCTGACTGACCACCAGCTTTTTCATAGAAGTGGGGATAGAAGAGCCATGAAAATCCACAAAGTGGTGGGAGTAAGACATGTCCAGAATGGGCCGAGCAGAGCAGATCAGGGGCCACGCTCTCCTGCACTGCCAGCCTTGACCCAGCAAGCAGAGACCGGCTCTGACACGCAGCAAGCTCATGTCTATGGCTGTACTCTGCCCCCTGAGCAGGCCGGGCCACGTCCTGCCGCCGTCCGCCCAGCACACACAGGCCGGGCCACGTCCTGCCGCCGTCCGCCCGGCACACACAGGCCGGGCCACGTCCTGCCGCCGTCCGCCCAGCACACACAGGCCGGGCCACGTCCTGCCGCCGTCCGCCCAGCACACACAGGCCGGGCCACGTCCTGCCGCCGTCCGCCTGGCACACACAGGCCGGCAGGATCACACACCCGGCTGCTGCGGCTGCACAGGCTCTGCAATCGAAACAAATAATTAGGCGGGTCTCCCAATGCAAAACTGACACAGCCTTGCTATTGCCTGTGTCCCTCCCACCCCTTTCTTTCCCAAACCTTCAGGAAGGAAAGTGAAGAGGGGAAAAAAAAAGCAGCAGATAGAAAAGCAGCCAAATCCCCTGGAGCTGATCTTCCCCTGCACCGTCACTAAAATGAAACAGGAAGAAAGTTGAGCTCTGGCTCCAGCCTCCCTGTCTGCAGCAGCAGCAGCACAGCCTGTGCTCGCCATACAGCACTACAGCTGGCCTCACTACGCAGGGTTAATCGCACTTCATTACTAATCTGGATGGGCAGTTGTATTTCCAGAAGAGCTGGCAAATACCCGTCAGCCACAGCACACAGCAAAGTGATGGGCGCAGATTAACCCATGGCACGCAGGAAAAGCACTCTATATGTGGGAGAAAGGAGGAGTTGGTTTATTGAGGGTAACGCTAGACCTGGAGATGAAGGTGTTAACCATCCGTGGCCGGTTTCATGATCCGGTCAGTAAAGTTTAGAGGAGAAGGTCTGATTGTGGTTCATTCATGGTGCCCAGGAGTAATTGTCTGCCCCCTGATAAGTCCCTCCTCTTCCCATGTGAAATATCCACTTCCCTCACAAGGTGATCAGCCCTGAGAAGCCAGCTGCTGGGGAAGCCTTTCATGTCTGGAGGTGGAAACCTCTACATCAAAGGGACCTCTTGTGTGGGGCCCATGGCTAGAAGAATGCTGCACGTGTACAGGCCGGGCTTGTGTGCCCACTGCCCTCTCCATAGACCCCTGGGCAAAGCTGCACTGCCCTCTGCTAGATCCATGCAGCATTAACCTTTTTCTTGCTGGTCTCCCCCCTACAGCCTGATGCTGCACAATCACATGACCGAAGTGCTTTGCTTAATCTTCAAAGGGACTAGATTAACTGTTTCATGGCAGCAGGCTCCTACACACAAGAATATTTTGTGATTTCAGGTTTTCGCCAGCACTTTACATTACAAGAGAAATAAGTTCCTTCCAGCAAAGAGCGATTAGGTTGAAATACCAATAGCTAATTATTACTTCCCTTTAATTCTTACATACATGTCACATGTAACCTGACACTATTGCACTAATTGAAAATTCATTGTGTAATAGGTTTTAGGGAAGATGTCAGTTGTAACACACTGATAGGGCTTTGTTATATGAGGGATATTACAAACATTTATCTAAGTATTAATATTAGGCACATGTTCACATGCAGCAGATGAGTTACTAACGTTTCTGTTTTATGGATTTGTAAAATTCCATGCAGAAATTACTTATTTCTATGTATAGGACAGATAGATTTCTGAGAAATTTGTACTGCACATATCCTAGATGTGCTAAACAGTATCAGTATATTTATAGTATAGCTACGTGATATTGGGACGATTATGTATTGATTATATTAAAGCTGTCATAATAAGAATATTAAATGCTATATATTATTGGGGGGAGTTCACACACTGCAGATTTGGTGCAGAAATTTCGGTGACTGAAGTCTGTTCAGGTTATCTGAATGGGGTCTTTTCGGCCTCAAGGACACATTCAGAAGAATGGGACATTCACGATAATTTCATATAAACCATAATAAAAGCACTTTTACATGAGCAACGTTAAATATTTTTGTATACGTCTTATTTTATTGATATTAATGTAATCATATTTTGTGAATAAAATAAACAATTAAAAAATTTACAGCACCGTCATAATCCAAAGCATTGTACAATAGAAGAAAAAGTAGCCCGCGGATCACTTAAATAGGGGTCCTGCAATGTTAGGACCCCCCCAGTTCCTTCAAATCGCAGAATTCCTAGCGTGAGACATGCCTGCAATTTAATGAATGAGCATAAATAGAAATAAAGTCTGCAATCAGCGCTGTGACATTTGTGCTCTCCTGATGTATGAAGTCTTCTTTAACATTGTCTTGCTGTTTATCTTGAAAGAGGGAGAGAGAGAAACAGACATGGTAGAAATGAAAACAAAGCAATTAAATAGATTGACAGGTGTGGTTTGTGTGAGATGTGTATGAAAGTGTCAGGGTGACGTTGGCAGGAGGAGGAGGAGTAACTAAGTGAAGCAGGAAAGGCAGCTCGATGTGTCTGTCTATCAGTTGAGAGTGTCTGAGAAGCCCAGGGATCTGAATGTGTGTGTTATATTACACTGAAAAAAAAGAAGAGAGGGACGCTGGATCTCCTCCTCTCCCTGGAGTTTATGCACAGCCTGTGATCACTTCACTCCACTGCTCTGAAAATCCATTTTTTACTAACTCTTTTAAACCTACATTTGCAAGAAGCTTATTTGTGTCTGCTTTTTGTTGCAGATCATAAACGTGCCATTCTTTTTTTTTTTTTTTTGCAAAATGCATTCTACCTGACAGCACGCATTTATATCAATGATCAGCGAGGAAGAAGAATAGGAAGTAATTCCCGGGGATGCTGGAAGGTGCGGAAGCCACCCAGTGTATGTATCTCTGCTCTTCTCGTGTTACTACATCTCTGCTCTGCCATTAAATGCTAAGACGGAGAGGACACTCGGGAGTCAACCAGCTGCTGGGAAAGGAGAAGCAGAAATGAAACAAGCCCTGGCAATCCACAGAAAGCCCAGACCCACAAGCTGAAGGCAGAGGGGGAAAAGTTGCAGCTTTTGAGACTCTTGTTTGATCTTGGATAAAGGCTGT